>NC_088176.1:17517500-18180000 GCF_028769735.1 Zonotrichia leucophrys gambelii
TTTCTCAGTCCCAGCACAAGCCAGAGTACTGTGACATTAATGTTGTATACAGGTGAATGCCTGGAATATGCCATCCTTCAAGACTTACTTATCCATCTTTTGCCCTAACAGTGGCCTGAACACACTCTGAGAAGCGCCTTCAGGCAAGTCTGGGAGATCTCTGATCGTGTGTTAGGAAAATGCACCCTGAGAGCAGCCATCAGAAGGCAGGCCAGACGCAGCCAGCCTGAGACACTGCTCCTTGGGACTGGCCAAGGCCAGGAGAAATCTTCATTTTTAATTAAACTGTGTTTGCTTTGTCAGCCAAACTGGTTTACCTTTCAGCTCTTCTGTTTCAGAATTCTTTTTTATTAAACTCCAGCATTCAGTATTGGCCTTAGAGACTAACACTTGCTATAGTGGCAAATTTATTAGGGCTCCCCTAGGCACAAATAGGCCAAGATTTTTATTATGTGCACACAGCTTCTTTACACCCGCACTGTACGTGAGGCAATGTGTTAAATAAGATCCAAAGCCCATTAAATGAAGGAGCCCATCTCTGCAAAGAAGACTCCCCAGGAACCTAACTCTGCCTGTTATATCCCAGCTGGCTCACCCTCGCTCCATCGTGCTGGCTGAAGCCATCAGGTTTTGGCAGATGCTTGAGAACCAAGATGCTGGTGTGATCACCAGCCTTGGCAGAGCAAGGGATACGAGCATCCCTGGGAGCTGTTACTTTTTATTAGAAATATTTCTGTAGCAGTGCACAAGAAATTGGCTGCTGGCAGGGAAGGAATATGTACAGGAGAAAAGAGCTGATCCTATTTCTCTGCTGAACCATTACTTTAGAGCTAAACCCAGCTAGGACTGAGCCAGAGGTTCTCTGGGGAGGATTTGACAATCACCATCTGACAAGGGTCAGAAAGAAAGTTTGAAAATCACTCTCAGAAAGCCAAATACTTGAATACTTCTCCAGTGGGTCTGAACCTGGGAGCAATCCAGATTGATGCTGCTGCTTATTTAGATAAATAACACTGCCAACAAGCAGCCAGACATCCTCTGTGTGTGTGTGTGAGCATGCACATTCAAGCCACAGCTTCCTCTCTCTGTTGTGGCGTTCCTCTCCACCGGGCTCAGGAGCAGCGTTTAGGTGAGTCAGCTTCATGCACCCCACAGAGCCCTTTGTCAGTGAAACCCAGGACTCACTGCACAAGGTTTCATCCCTTCCTCCACTATGAGGCTCTGGGTGGAGCTCACAACCTGGCTCCAAGCTGGAAGGAAAGGAAAGGGGAGAATTCTCGCTCAGTAGATTTTTACCAGGGGACCCTTTGCTGAAAAGCCAACCTGAGCCCTATATTACTCTGTGCAAACATTCCGAAGGGAGATATTTCTTGTTAAGAGGTCCCCTCTTCTAGTAATTGAATGAGTCTCCACAGCCTGAGAGGTGACTTGTCCCTTCACTGACAGCTCACAAGACATCTGGGACCCCTCAGTGTCACCTGCTTCTCAATGCCACACTGGGTTGTCTGCATCACATCATCACAGAGATGAGTAGCAGCACAGCTGAAGATGCAATTGGTACTGTTTGTCCCACACAAAGGGGTCACTAGGTCTTGGCTGAAATTCTCTTTTGAAGTAGTTGGTTGATTGGATTAATATTTTTTCGGTTATAATGTCATAGGTCTGCTGCTCTGTACAAATATCAAGTGTGTACAGAGCTGTTGAGGTTGAGAAGCCTCTTGTCTATAAGAAACTGAAAATCTTCAAATTCCTAGCCAGTTCAGATGACATCAAACTTTTAAGAAAATAATCTACTGAGTTAAGAGCTATGCTTTTTCACCAACTCGATGAATCACATACATATTAACATTTAGTGACACTGGTACTCTTCTGTTGTTCAATACACAGTTTGCCAGACACTGTGAAAGCAGGGGAGGAGGGAATAAATGAGAGTTTTTATTATTAGTTAGATTTTAGAATTACATTACTGAGCCAGAAAAGTAGGAGCCAGGGTACTGGAAACACGTTATTGCTGCAGCCACTGCATGGGAAGGCAATTTAACCTTGGTTCCATACTCTGTCTCTGGGACTTATATGTGCCCAACAAAAATAGTTGCTGCATGTAAAGGTGGATATATCTGGCCCACAATTTAACAAGGCCCCTAGCACCTGCCACAAGGGAAAATTGCATTGCCCAGATGCTACTTTTGTAAATGATGACATGGTTTAAGCACATTGCTTTCACTTCATCCTTTCCCCCTGCCTTCTCTCAGGAACCCTCTCTCTTCCTGAGCTCAGCTCCTCACATTTCTATCAGCAGGAGGGAACATTTTGGGCTTGCTACAGGCAGATTGGGAAATACTTGTGCTGGCAGAGTTGGCAATAAGCAGCAAGGAGCAAAAAGTCTTCTAAACAGCCCAGCATGTTCTGGAGGATGATGTCTGCTGTGTGCTCTGTTAGCTAACAGCATGTACACAGCAATGTGAGCATTAATTTGGGGGAATTAGGAATGAGTGAGGGTTTAGTCTGATACAGGCTGGATATAGGATTAGCCATAACAAAGAACACACAAATTGGGATCGTGGGGTGTTATCTGCGGTCTCTGAGCATCACAGGCTTGCTCCTGCTCAGCCTGATTGTATGTGACCATGGCTGACAATGCTGCTGCAGCAAATGCCCAGAGTACAGATGCAGCCACACATATAAAACCTTTGTTTTACCCCCAGCTCAGCTCTATTTACAGCATGAGGGGTACTTACCTGCTGTAGGAGCCTTTCAAGTTCATTGCCCTTACTTTAGTGCCCATCTCACAACCACTGGAAGCTTTCCAAGGACCAGGCTGTTGTTTGGGATTTTCAGATGAGAAGCATAAAAATTGACAAGTGTAAACCACGTGGCTGATGTCCTGCTGAGCCTGATCAGATAAGCTCCCAGCATACCCCAGGGATGCAGATATTGCACACCATTAAACATGCCTGGGATGCCCAGAAGGATATAAATCTCCAAGCAGGTTTCTGTACCCTGGAAAGCGCGGTTAGCCCGCAGCGAGAGCAGCCCCCTGCAGTGTTAATAGAAGGCTGCCAGCCTGGAGCTGCTCTCACGGCAGCTGCATCCAGAGCTAAGGACAGTCCGGCACCAGAGGGAGCTCCGCTGTGCCTCATCGCCACAGCATCAGAGACTGCTCCCTTCACACAGCCATTTTCGTGACGGTAACAGCTCTTCTTCCTTCCAAAATGCACAAAAAAAACCCCTCTAAACCACCATTACCAACCAAAATCCCCAAACACTGGGGAAAAAAGGTCAAATGGATATTCAGCTCCACAAACTCAGAAATAAACCAAAAACCATTTTGTGATATTTGAAGCCCTTTTCTTTACCTTCAAATTCATAATACATGATTTTAAATTAATGGCTTCTTGAAAAAGTACTTTCAGTCCAAAAGAAAAAATCCAGGACTGTTTACTTGGACATCCATGTAAATAAAAAAAGGACTTCTCAATAATTTTTGAGCAAATTTCCCATCCAAGAAGACAGCAGATGGAAAAAAATGAACAGTCCAAATATGTCGGCTTTTTCCCAGCAATTTCAGTGCTGTCAAAGCAGCGTCCTTGTCAGCAAAGAAGGTGTTTTATTGGGAAATTCCTGCTAAGGTGCAGTCATGTGACTTGGCTGTGTCAGTAGGTTTTTGGTCCAGCACTCCAGGTGGTATTTGATCCTGCTTGGTTTATGTTAGGGCTCATCTGGTTGCTAAGGAAAGGAGTTTATGGCAGCAGGATCAGAGCTAGGGCCAGTTCTGGGGCTGATCCTGTTGCCAGGAGGAGTGTTTGTGTCTGGGGCTGATAATGCAGGGGGTTCAGGAAGGGGACACAGTAAGGAAAGGGCATCTCCATCCAGCTTTCCACCTGGCCCCAGACTCACCAACTGCACCACCTTTAGCAAGAGGGGACAATCTGTGGGTGACCATCCTGTCTCCAGCAGAGAGATGAAGGTGTGGGGGCATCCCAGGTACAATCCTAGTCCTGGCACGAATGTGGAAAGAAGCAACCGTTCATCTCCCTGGGGTAGTGGAACATGGGAATCCCAGGGGAAAACGGAGCTTCCTGTGGAGCTGCAAGTAACAGGACATGTGCACAGACAAGTGGGAGCTGGAAAGGACATTGAGGGCACTGTTTAGACCATGTCCAGACGCTCCAGCAGTACACGAAGGCTGTATATATAAGTTTATATAGACATGTAAACATTCCTAGATGCATCTCTACACAGGTGTGGGTGCACTATTGACAGTAACACTGCCTTAGTGTAAAGTGATAGGAAATTCTGTTTTCATTCTTTATCTAACTTTTCCTTTTAGAAGTTTCAAATAGCACAGACAATCTTGGCATGGAATAATTCTGGAATGTTTTCACTCACATTCCTTGGGAAGGGATGCAGTCTCAAGGCACCTGTTCCAAGCCATCAGTGTTCACCAGCAGAAACTGATTCTGCCAACAGACTTTCAGGAATCTCAGGGCAAGCAGAGACTTTCTTTTGGACAAGATCCAGCTCTCATCCCCTGCAGCTTATCAGTGTTAGGAATAGAAAGATCAATGTTTATCTCAGACTCTGTCATCTCTGCCCTGTCAATGTAAGAATGGTCCTGAAGAAAGGCACCTAGCTCACCTGAAATGCTTCATGTTGGGGACGTCACAGACAATGCTGGCACAGCAATAATTCCATTTTCATGTGCTCTGAATGCTGCCATTCCCCACGCCAGCTTTAAGCAGGAGAGTGAACACACTGGGGAGCTCCATGGCAAGGGAATCCAAGGCAGAATCAGCCTGTCAGGCACCTTGCTTTTGACAAGCCCTGGCTTTGCAAAGTGCAGCTCCAGCTTTGAACATTTTCTACTTTTTGCCAGAGTCCCACTTCTTTCCATTGTTAGAAGGATTTCAAAGATTGTCCCTGCTTCTCACAGAGTCTTCCCTCTCTCCTTCTTTCAAAGTACCCCAGGCCTCAATTTATTCAATATGGACTTGGGCACAGCAAAGTGCTTATCTTTTACCACTGCAAGCTGCTTCCCCCAAGGCTTGAGTTAAATCTGCTTTAATAAAAAACACAGAGCTTTAGTCAATTGGGACAGAAATGATTTCTCTTCTGCACTATTGTAATGCTGCTTTCTATGTTCAATAGCATATTAGAAGCAAGTCTCTAATTGGCCATATAGTACCAAAGATCTGACTATCTAATGTGAGAAATCAACATCATGAAAACTTTGAGAATATCAAAAAGAAGCAAGGGAAGACCACAGGTCATTTTCAGCCATTCCCTATCCATTTAAACCCCATAATTACAATATTATATTTAGTATCAGGGGATGGTGTTAAATGTGAGATCATCATAAGACCAGAATAATCATCCTAAACACAAAATAAATTAATCACTGACCTCTGCTGTTAAAATGAGAATTTCACAGAAAAACCCCAAACACATTGAAGTCCAATTTACTCAAATGTTCCATGTTCTTTATCTCCTATAAGGCTCTGAAGTGGAGTTTCTTTAATAAAAATGACTGATGTACACCAGTTGCTCCAAATTACACATTTATATGTATTCACTAGAGCCCATGTAACCCACCATGTGCAATATCACCAGCTTCTGATGCAGTTTTTCACTGAGAGAAGGGATAAAACTTAGAGTTTTTATTTACACAGAAATGAAACAGAGCATATCCCCCAAATACAGATGTGCAAACCTGTCAATCTATTTCTGGTAAAAACATAACCAGCCAACTATTCTCTTTATGGTCTGTTTTATTCATATTACAGTAGCACTTTCACTGTCAGCAAGGACTCCTTGGCTACTCAGGGATCAGAGTTGAACAAACCTAAATAAAATTGCCAGTCTGGACAAGGACTGAGCCAAAATCACTCTGAGAAGAGTCTCCACTGTGTTTCATAACACAACATACAATGGAGAAAATATGGAGAAATGTGAAAAAAGACAAGTTACACTCCTGGTAACTTCCCCCAGGTGGATGGGACACAGGGAGTACAAAGGCCCTGATGTCCTCTGGGTGGTGGCAAGAAGGTGATCATCTCCCAGTGCTTTGGGATTGGGTGCTGGCACATATCTCCATGGTCCTCTGGCCAGACAGACCACTGCCCTTGCATAACAGGGAGGGTGGGAACAATCACGGGAGTCGTGGGCCAAAGGTGCTTCTGCCCAGTGTCCTGCTCCCTCTCTTTAAGAAGGGGGAGGAAGAGGGATGAAGCCCTGCATCCAGTCATTTCCTAGACCTTTTAATTGTATACCACACACACAAGCACACAAAAACACACACACACCCACACTCACACACTCTCACACTTGTGTGTTCTCAACTTTCTCTGCCAGCATAACTGGAGATAGAATTACAATGACACATAATTACAACGAAACAGCTGGCTAGAAGTCATTCCAGTATTATAAAACAAGTTCCATTTATTTTATTAATTAATAAATAATTACTTATTTGCAAGTACAGTTGCATTGATGGAACATTTATCTTCTTGGACAGATGACTTAGGAAGGCACTGAACTCCCAAGGAGGAGCTGACAAAATCCATGCATGTGGGCCATTTCAATTAAACTGAACTCTCTAAAACAAATCCAGCATTTTCCACGAGGAAATTCAAGCCCCTGGGGCAGAGCCATGGCTGTGGGATGGCAGTCCAAGTCTGCCATGTGACAGCTGGACTGTTGGCATTGCAGTCACGCCACAAGGAGAAGGAGATTCAGAGGAAGGCAGCTCTGGCCCTAGAATGAAGGACTAGCTAAGTCAGGTTTGGCCTCAGTCACTCCTGCCTAGGAAGAATCACCACTGCAAAGGAGCCTCAGGGCACCAAGAAATGCAACATGCACAAAGGCCATGTGCAGGGGTAGGAAACAATGAAAGCAATGTTCCCTTCAGCCTGCTGTGCTTCCCTGCATACCAAGAGATGCTGTGTTCTTTAGTCCTAACCACAAGGCAGAACTTGGCTTGGTTTGCCTCAACACCTTTTTCACCTACACCTTAATGTCACTGTCACAAGACACTGCTTTCCTACAACTGCTTTCAGGACTATTGCACGTTTCCCATAGCACCCCTCCCCCCCCCAAAAAAGGGTCAATTTACAGCTCTCACTCAGCCTGGTACTGACCTCTTCAGCCCTGTCTCCCACAGCAGCAAGGGAAACATCCCCCCAACAAACACAAACGCGATAGGGCGAGGAACGAAAAGTATTTGTTATTTGAAAAGTGTCATTTGTCTTCCTTCAACACACAAACATTTTGTGCTCACCATCACAGGCATTACTGCTTTCTTATACTGATATGCAAATGGCAGTTTTACAAGTATATTACATATATAGGGTTGTTTGTGTGGATGCATGCTTGTTCACACACACTTTGATTTTGTGGATGTATGTTTGTTCACACACACTCCCACAGCCTAGCAAGAAGTTGGCCAGCAGCATGGGCTAGGCCAGAGGCAGCTTTGCTGATGGGTTCCTGCTCAATAGCAGGCTGGGACCTGGAGCAATACTTTTCCAATATCATTCTTGCCCTGTGTCAAAGTGCAGAAAGCTTCGAATAGAAGACAAAAACCCACTTTCTTATCTACTCT
This sequence comes from Zonotrichia leucophrys gambelii, assembly GCF_028769735.1. Classification (NCBI taxonomy): domain Eukaryota; kingdom Metazoa; phylum Chordata; class Aves; order Passeriformes; family Passerellidae; genus Zonotrichia; species Zonotrichia leucophrys. The sequence continues at coordinate 17,525,101 of NC_088176.1, forward strand.
CAAAACTCTCCCATTTGTTTAATTTCACAGAATCATTAAGGTTGGAAAAGACCTCTAAAATCCTTGTGAGCAACAGTTAACTTAGCACTAAGTGTTCACCACACCTTTTGAACACTTCCAAGGATGGTGATTCCACTGCTTCCCTGGGTAGCTTATTCCAGTGACTGAGCACCCTTACAGTGAAGAAATGTTTCCTAGTGTCCCATATAAACCTCCATGCAAATTACCTCTCAGGTAATTTTCTCAGGTGCTGTCACTTGTTACTTTGGAGAAGACCCTCACCTTGCTGCAACAATTTACTTACAAATTCTCCAGGACAAAATCCCCTCTGGGAGCTGTTCAGAGACACTGTCCACTGTGAATGCAGCTCCCTGAAGCTGGCAGAAAGGGCTGATGGAAATGAAGAAGTCCTACTTGAAATGTATTTGGAATCCAAGTTGGGACTGTCTCCTCTTTAAATGCCCATGTTTCAGTTCACCTTTACAGCAGAGGGAAAAATACACCCTGCTTTCCTCACATACCTGGCAGCAGTATAATGGAGCATCCCATTCTCCACAATAACAGTTTTAGGAGACCTTTGACAAAAGGGTTCAGAAGTGTGCATGTCTATGAAATAAATGACAATTAAAGAAGTAAAAGGGACGGGACCTTTTTAAGTACATATATAAATTTTTGTCATCAAATTACCATTCATTTTTTAATCTGTGCACAGATACTTCATATTCGTAGTCTTCCCTTGGAAATGAAGCTTTTATCCTGTCCTCTGAGAGCCTACTTCTTGACTTGTGGCCCTTAAGGGCATTAAAATTTGTAATACCACACACACACACACACACACAAAAGCTTGTGCATTCTGATAGGCTTTAAGATTTCATAAGTTTTGTCTAAATGCACCATGGAAAACACTAATGGATATATTTGTCTATATTTTAACATGCGGATGAGATGCTGCTCTATACTGGATAGACATTATGCTGTATAGAGTCACAGCAACAGAGAAGTGCAACATGAATAGCACCATCAGTTTACAAAATATTGGTGACTAAGAAAAATATTTATAGTAAGAGCCACTTGCCTCAGTTTAACAACTTGAAAATGAACTCTTGTTCTGGAAACACTCTTGATTTTCATGTTTTTTTAAAAAAACTGTCTTTCAAAATGAGCCTTTTTTGGGGGAGACTGCATTTGCTGAGTTCCAAGTCAAACTTAATTAAAATTTTAATGTTTTCAGAACAGGATCACAGGATAATTCAGGCTGCAAAAGATCTCAGGAGATCTCTGGGTGAACCTCCTGGTCAAGGAGGGTCAGCTCTGAGGACACCCCATGTTGTTCAGAGCTTTATTCCATCAGGTGTTGAAAACTTTCCTGGGTGGAAAACTGAACAATAAATGTTTATTCAAATATGGGCATTTGGCTGAATATGCTTAAAACTCAAATATACCAGTACAAGCTTCTTCATTTCCAACCCATACCTCTGCTGCAATCATACCTACCAAATCACAAAATGTGTAACAGGTGAAATCAACCATTGAAAATCATTAAAGTCATTAATCCAAACCCCACTGTAATCAGTGAATGCCCGATGCTCTTAGTGTTTGTCTAAGAGAAATGTCTCAGTAAGTGGCACTGAGGAAAGGAACTGTCAGGTGGGACAGGACAGGTTGTGAGCACATGGCTCTTTTCAGGGATGGAGGAAGGCTGAGAGCAGAATTCAGCTTAAGGAAGGAGACAAACCACAAAGTGGGTCTGTGTCCCAGGAGAGGCTTCTGTACTTGGAAATTTTCTGAAGGAAAACTCTGTCACAAATATTAACACTGGGCGAGTGGAGCAGTGCCTGTGTCCTGTCTCCACACTGTATTCATTAACAAAAGGCCTGATTCATCCCTTTCCTTTCAGGAAGGCAAGAGCTGCTTCACTGAAAAAAAATCCTGTAAAAATTGCCTAAGATGTGAATCAGGCTGAAAGTCACTGGTATAATTCTTCTTTAGAGCTTCTGCATTTCAGCTATGACTGGGGAAAACAGTATGAAAATGAGACAGAAAAAACTAAGCCAATACTCCAAATACAGATATTTACAAGCAGGCACAATACATTCAATTTTTCCATCTTTTCACCTAGGTTTCCTCATTAACTATGATGATAAAAAAGAGCTTATGCAAGGAAGAATGATATTTTCATACAGATTTTCAAAGAAAAGTGATAATTCAAAGAAGCACTTTTCTAGAAATTAATACTTTGGACATCCTGAATATGTTGTTTGTCTGTTTGTTTGTATTAAATCACAGAATTCACATGATCAAACTTAGGTACATTTTGCAGGTTTTAAAAGTTAGTTCCATGTTTCAGTGGGAGCCTGAAAACTAAACAAAACACATTTCAATTACAATAGCTAAGAACCTCTTGTCCTAACAAACAGTTAAATACTGTTGCGGGATTTCATTCAACCTTGCTCCTCACCAAAATATTTCAGGCCAAGTATCAAGATAACCTGAAGTTTTAAGTTGCATTATAAATAAATCCTGACTCTGGGGAAACCTATTTGGGCATTATCAAGAAATATAAAGAATTCAGCAGCATATTAGTGGGCACTGCAAAAGTACATGGGAAATCTAGAGCAGCTGTAACTGTATTCTGGTTGTTTAAAAGGGTTTTTTTTGACATGGCTGTTGTATTGTGCATCCAATATACAATCTTCTTGTCAATGACATCAGGGCAATCAAAGTGTGCAAAAAATGGATCTTGCATATATGGCATATCTGTAGCCAGAGACTTTCTACCTGTCAATATAGTTCAAAGGCAGTGAGTGAGGAAAGTTCAGTAGATGCAGCATCAGTTCCAGGTCTCATGGGATGCATAGGATGGTCTCACAGATTTTATTTAGTGTCATGTATCATGCAACACATCTGGGCAATAGGACACTTGCTTTGGCTATCCCAGCCTTCTTAATGACAAAGCAGCAGCAGCAGCAAGCAGTGGCTTTACATTGTCAAATGTTTTTGTCTAGCTGGCATTGCCCCTTCATCTCACTGATAGTTTGGTGCTTACTCAATTTCTCTTTCCTTCAGAGTGGTCATTACTTTGCATCTTTCAACATGAACAGCTTCCTTTTCCTTTCCCACCCAAACCACAATGAGATTCAGACAAAGTGTTGCAAAAATATCAAATCTGCATGTGCTTTTGTGTGCATGTGTCTGTCCAGACAGTTCTTAAAAACACTAGCTGGCATGTTTTGTTACTTCAGTTTTCAAGATACTCCTTCAGCAGCAAAATCATCTAAATTGGTGAGGGTGACAATGCTAGTACTTTGGGTTGGGCTCACATCCTTGCCTAAGTGAACTTGAGTTTCTCCAGCATCTTGATGGTAGGAGTAGGAGGCTGGTTCAGTGTCCACAGACTCAGAGTATCTGTAGCCATCTTCAGGTAGTTCAGCTGGTTCTGGTGCAGCAGGCACTGACCAGGCAGGCTCAGAGAGCTGAGAAGGTGATTTCAGCACAGCTACTGATGAGGCTGGTAAAGGCAGCACTCTAGGGTAGGAGGCATAGGGAGAATTCTTCATTTCTGAAGAGGTGGACTGGTATAAGTTCTGTTCCAAGGAAGGGACTGAGACCTGAACATATTTGCCTGTTTCTGGGTCATAAAATGTCTTTACATTAACTTCAGCTGGTAAATCAACTACATAGTATTGACCAGAGTCAGGGTCCTGGAGGAGTTTCCGCTGGGTTGAAGAGGATGAAGAGTTTGCTGCTGGTGCAAGCCTAGATTTCCCAGGAGTGGTTTCTGTGGGAGTAAAAGTTGAGTGAAGGGGAGGATGAAGGGGAGAATATACTAAGGGTGAAGCAGATGCTATTGTCTCTCCAGAATGAGTAGACCTTCTCCCTACAGAATATGCATGCTCAGTCTGGTGGTTTTTCTGCTGCTCTTGCACCTTTTTCCTCTTGTTTGCCAGCTTTTTAGCCCGACGCAGAGCCTTTTCTGTTTTTGGTGGCACAGTGGGTGGCTTGCCTGATGGTCTCCCACCAAGTCCCCTGGGCTCCTGTCTCCCATCTTCCCCTGTGACATCCAAAAGTAGATTCCTCTGTGCTGAATTGATTATCTCTTCTGCAGGCATATAAGCTTGCCTCTCTAGTGCCATGTTCAACAACGCAGGATTTGTAACATCCCCTGTCTCTCTAAGGCCAGAAACAGTGGGTTTATCTGACAATAAAGTGGCAGAGTACATTGTGTTTCCTGACCTGGGGCTTCTGACAGCAGGGCATGAAAGATTATCTAACAAAGGTGCGTCTTCTGGATGCAGGATATCCTCTAAAGTGTCATTGGATACAGAAGAACATGTGTGGTCCTCTAATATGGAGCCAGTCACAGGGGAAATTGTCTGCCTAGTGATTATTTTTTTTGCGCAAGAGCCCCCTTTACGGTTAGATAAATGATGATTCTTAAAGTAATTTTTCTTTCTTTCTGCAGCGTAGCTGTTGTTTTGAGCTTGGTCATTTTCCAGGCCTGTCATTGGCTGTTCTAAGCTGTGTCTTGCCTTTGTAGGCTTCTTTTCACCTCTACAGACACTTTCCTCATCCATTTTCCCAAATTTATTTAACAACACATAAATCTTTTCATCTTCTTCCGTCAGTTTTCCAAATGAAAAGCTCTCTGTATTTTCCAGAAGAGTGGGATCCACTGTTACTGAAGTAGATCCAGACTCACTGGCTTCTTTTTCTCTGTCAGTTGCTCCATCTGTCACATTCTGCTGCCCTCTGTGTCTCGATGCCCACCAGCCCCCCTCCTGGGCGTGCAACATGTTTCGGTGCCGCTTGCTGTACACTGCTGGGGACATAAACTTACGTTCCATTTCCCTATAGCTGCTGCTCACTGAGTCATCCAGGGAGAATGACCGGAGTAGGGGCAGCTTGACAGCCCTTATCACCTGAGGGGACCTGAATGTGTTATCTTTAATCAGAAAGAGACTGGGTTTTGTTGAGCTTGAAGATGATGGTGTTTGTTGTTCCTCAGACCTGGGGATGGACGTCTCTCTAATACTGTCAGATGCAGAATTTGTGCTGTCAGCCTCTTCCCTTTTCTCTCTCCCTATCTTCTCTTTCATCAGGCTCCTCTGTTCATTCCCAGTAACACTTCCCTCCCTCTTCTCTGCTGCACCAGTACCAGGGCTGATACAAGCATAATATTGCAGTTCATCTTCCCCAACCTCTTTCCCTCTCTCCTTGTGTCTTTTCTTACTTCCTGAACCCTTTTCACTGTCAGTCCTCTGGCTCTCTTGGAGGCACGTCTGCTCCATCAGGGGTGCTGGCAGAAATGGCTCTTCCTGAAGTGGCTGCTCCACTGTGGAGACGAAGGATTGTTCCGAGGAACTAGTGCTTCTTTTGCCTCGTGCTTCATGGCCAGGTACCACAATGTTGGTTTGGGCGCCACTGTAAGGCTCATCTTCTTCTGGTGAGAGTTGCTTTAGGAGTGTTTTGAAGGCAAAATTTTCATTCTGAATAGCAGCTTGTCTTTCATTTTCCTCACCCTGAACATTGTGATTTTGCATGGGCTGCCCAGCTTTTGTATCTACATTGTCTCTGCTGAATGGCCTCTGTGCTGTGTAGTGCTGATGTTTTCCTAAGACAGGTTCATTTGATCCATGTCTGAACAAGGGGAAATTTTCATCATCCTCTGTGTTTTTAACCAGATCTTGGTGTTTTGAATTGTCTTGCTTCATGCTGTCTCCAGATTGGTAAAATGGAAGTTCTTCTGTTGTCTGGGGTGAACTCAAAGTCAGATGATTGCCTCTGAAGTGTCCAGTTAAATCGGTTTTATTGTCATTTTCATGAACATTGCTAGACAATACATAAGCTATATCACTCAATTCATCTTTCTCTGTAATATTTTTCTCACTTTCGTCATGCGAAGTTGAGAATGAGGCATCCATTTTGGTACTCTCCTGCATATTTTCCCTGGTTTTATTTTTCTCCTCCAAGGCCCTTAACAGGGGAGAAGGGGTATAAATGCTTTTAACACGTTTGCGCACATCCTTTAAGTTAAATAACAGACTCGATGCCGTCAACCTGCAATTATCCCAGGATCTGTAATCATCCACGGTGCTCTCCTCAGGGTCTCTTGAGGCCATGCTGTCCATGGGAGGAGGTGTCAGTGGGATCAGCTCCCTTTCAGCGGTGTCCATGTCCTGTTTTGGGGGTATGACAGGTGTTAGGAGCTCGCTGATGTTGAAAGAGGGGCTGATGGATCCAGGGGAGTTTGCCTGTTTGGCCAGAGGAGACACACGCAGACCAGGGTCAGCACCAGTCGCCTTTTCAGAAAATGAGGTCCTGTGGCTGTCTGTGACCTTCTCCTTCGCAGCCTGTCTCCTCCCTGCTGCCCTTTCTGCAGCCCTCTGTCTCCTCCAGGGTGGGTAGGCACTGCCCAGCTGGGGGCTCTGGGGCTCCTCCTCAGCTGAGGTGCCCTGGGGTTCTGGGGGAGGAGGGCTGGGTGTCTCAAACCTGAGAGAGGGTGAAACCATGCTGTGGGACACAGACTGGGGTGACACAGAGCCTTGGGACAGGGCAGTGGGGGACAGTCGAGCTGGCACTGGGGGTGGTGGCACAGGAGGGGCTTCTGGGCTAGGGGGTGCTGGGGGGTGGCACGGGGGTGGGAGAGGAGGAGCTGGTGGGGCAGGGGGTGGCCGAGGGGGACCCTGGGGTACATGGTTCCTCGGGGGAGGGGTGGGAGGGAAAACAACAGGGAATTTTGTTTCTAAAGGGTGGGGACCCTGAGGGACGACTCGGAGAGAGAAAGAAGCTTCTTGTAGAGTTGGCTTCATCTGAAAATCTTTCTCTTTCTTCTTAGCAACAGTGGTCGTGGCAGGTGACAATTTATGATCACCTGTGTGGGATCCTTTAACAAATGGTGATTCTTCTGGGTATGCATGGCCTTCCTTTTCCATTTTTATGTCAACAAATTCCTCTTTTTCTGTCATTTTTTTATGATGAACATTCCATGATTCAAAAGCACTATTCTCACTGTGAAGAAAACTCCCTTTTTTTGCTGGCTCACTAACTTTCAAGTTTTTGTTTTTTAAAGCCTTCTTAGAAGAATGGGAAAAATTTGACTTGGCTACTTTTGACATCTCAATCAGCACAGGATAATAACCATCAGAGTCCCCATAACTCAGGTCTGTTTTATTAGGTCTTCTCTGTGGCTCATGTTTGCCACTGAAGCAGTGGCTACCTTGACTAGCCTCAGAAAATTCAGAAAGTTCCTTGTGGATGCTTAAAATGTCTGCATCATCCCAGGAAGCAGTATCAATGCCCTGATTTATTTTGTATTTTTGAAAGCTATTCTTAATGGGCTGCTTATTTGTTATCACAGAACTTCCTGACCCTTGGTCTGCAGTCTTGTCAAACGTCTTAATCAATGAGGACACTTTTGAAACATGCTTATTGTTCCTTGAACCAGGGACTGGCAAGCTCAATTTCCTTTCCATGGCAAAGGCGTTGTTTTTAGCAATCCTCTTCTCTTCTGAAGCACACTTAGGTAACTGCTGGAATGTAGAAGCCCATATTGTATGTTCATTGTTTCTTGCTGTTAGCTTGTCACAGACATTGCTTTTCTTGATGTCATGGTTTAACGTCCCTGAGTGAAATTTAGCAGACAACTGGAGGGCAAAGTCAGGTGAAATGGAAAGTTCTGGCTCATTGTAAGGGTCTTCAAGTTCTGCTACACACAAACTCTTGAAAGCCCGAGCTGTGAGGCTGCTTACTTCTCTGTCTGCATCATCCAGGAGACTCCCAATACTTGAGGAGTCACTGTGTCCTTCTGTATGTTTCTTATTTCCCTGCATTGTTCATGAGAGTCATGGGTGAAGTGTCCAAAGGATTAATTTCAGATGTTGAATAGGCAGGTGACTTTGTGAGGCAGATCCAGCTGTTTGCAATTCACAAGCACAAAGCCATTCTTCCAGGTGGTGCTGCTGCACATTGACTCATCTTACAGAATAGCTGAAGAAAACTTTCTTCTCTGCAAAGCCAAAAATTACAAATTACCATTTTTCTATATTAACACTATTAGACAGAGAGTATTTTCCAGATATATCAGTCACCGACTAATTTTGGGATGCCAGCAACACAATGAACAACATTAAAAATCACTGTTATTTTGATCAATTCAAGTTGTTCATGCTAAATAGTTTAATTTCTGGAAAGAACCATTAAAAAAAGTATTTTCATCTTATATTTTTTTTTGAGCTCTTAAACAAGATCATAAGAAACAAATTTCAAGTACTTCCCTTTTCATACCTCCAACCATAAACACTTCCAAGTGCTGGGCATCCATTTAGAAAAGAAGGTTAGCCATTTTTGGCCAGGAAGAATTAACAACAAAAGTTGCTTAAAGAAAGTTGTCACTGAGTACATCATTACACACAAAGTCCAAAATGAAAGAAAAGTTGATAAAACTTAAAATTGTCACAGCTTCCATGAACACAACCCTTGTCTGAGAAAGCAGAGCGGCACTACAGGTAAAAAGGATTGCTGTGCATGTTCCAGACAAAGAGTGCTGGGGTACAATTTAGGCACCCACAGTAGGATACAGTTGAGTTGTGTTGGTTTGTTGGATTGCAGAGGCTGCTAACATCAGCTTAGCCAGCAGAAGGCAGGAGTGCCCCGGGGACTGTGGCACACCCACTACAGTAGCGCAGGGAACAACTGATTTCAGTTCCAGCACTGCTGAGAGCTAAAGGCAACCCATTCAACACAATTATAAGATACCAGAGACTGATTATGACACACAGTCAAGGCCCACAGTACTGAGGTTTTTGTGTATCTCCCGTCTGAACACAGGATGGGGGAATCTTTTAATTGAACAAGTAAAAACAACACAGACCCTTTTGCTGTACTTGAAATCTCTACACTAAAACTTCTCACAGTTTCTCTGTGAATTCTTTAGATGTTTATTCTCACATCTGAGGACTTGAACAGAGTTTTGACTAACTGCAGGGAGACTCAGTTTAAAAGCATACTCCAGAACTGGCTAAAACTTTAACGAAAATCTGGTCTGTATCTCCATTTCCTCTTTACAATGGCAGTATGAACTTGTGATGAGCTGAAACACCACAGTTCACATCTACAGTAGAAGACATCTACATCTCAAGCTTGAATCCACTGATTCAGCTTGTAGAACTGAGCAATGAAATTCAGATCTAGATTCCAGCCTCTCCAGGTGTCCAAATCCCTGATTCCACCTTGGTCCATCTCAGCGATGCTCTTGGAAGGACCTGTTTTTCTCTATGATGAACCAGTGCTGGTCAAAGTATGAAAGGTAAGAGGAACTGAGTTTAATCAGCTAAATTACTCTGGCTCATTTGTTTCTTCAAATGAAAACACTCCTCACCTTCCTTTTCTAAATAAAAGAATCTCAGCCAACCTATTTTTAGACTCTAGGTATCATAGTGAATTTAGATCCTATCCTTCCAGCCATGCAATTCCAATGACATGCATAACTACAATAGATTTACACCACAAATAAAATGAGCCTAACAGAGCTTCTCTATCTTGCTTTGTACAAAGATTTTTCAAACATGAGTTTCACTCCCCTCACAGACATACATCTTTGTGTATAATGCAGCAAGAAAAAAGAGAAGACAAAGGAAAGGTCATTCTGTTCCTGGTTTTGATTCTTAACTGTTATATAAATGAGAAATACAAGTACATACCTGCCTTATAATTTTGCTTCTTGTTTTTAGAACTCACTCTCATACTTGTATTTGGCTTCTTTTCTGACCATCTTTAGTGAGGAGGTAGAAATAGTCCAGTGATGTAGATTCCACAGAAGTAGTGTCCCAGGATGTCTCTGGCCTTCAGCATTTTTTTGATCCTAAGTGAACTCTGCAATTTGAAAACAGAGGTATTTGTTTGCATGATCTGAGGATTGTTTTGTTCATTTGTTCACTCCCATTTTACAACCATTTTAGGGTTGATTTAAAGGATTTCTTACAAAAAGAGACAGCTGTCCATCCCAGAGTGACAATAACCAAATACCTGTTGGGTTTTGTGGAGCACAGTCAGGTTCCTAGCAAACAACTGTCACAATCTCCAGCACACTCTGGTAGCCCCAGCAGGGACAGGCAGCTGAGTGAGCAACGATTTCCTGGCATTCTGCCCTTTGCAAAGGCTGGGTGATGACTCCAGGCTAAAAAGAGGAATTCTTCCCTGCTGTGCCACCCTTTCAGAGGGACTGAGAGGAAAATACATGCCTCCACTCCACCTGTATATGGATTTCTACTGTCAAAAAATAAAGATGTCAATCAGGTCAACTTGGAACTAAAGCAGCTGAGGTTTGAAAGTCTTTGATTTTCACTGTCCCTGTGGTAAAGGAGATGAAAGCTGGACAGCTGGCATGGTAAAGAGCAGTAAACAAAATATCTTTTTGCTTCCATGCATGAACCAGAGGCTGGAGATGCTAAAGGAAAGCTCAGCCATGGTGAACATTAATTGCTGCCATTCTTCTATGGAAACTCCAAAGGTTCAGGCCAGTTTGCCTAATCTTTGCAAGAAAATATCAATTTCCTACAAGGAGAACTGTCTGGCCCTGAGGTAATGCAGATAGCACAGTCTTCTCAAAGGAAACTTCTGAGTCAGCTCATGATATTCAAAATCTATGGGCAAAAGTGGCAATCACCCATTGTGATTATGTCCTGCACCTCACCTGAGGAATGGTAGCTCTGTGTTTACGGATAAACCTGTACCAATCACAGCTTTTTATTGTCTAAGATGTGTGGGTAAAAAAAAAGTTAAAGTAAAGGAAAAGCAAGCAAACAACAAACAGTGCTACGTCTGGTTACAGCCAGATGTAAAAGGGTATCCTCACTGCAGAGATGTACAGTGAGTTCTCTCTTTGCTCAGAGGTTAAATTGCAGTTTTACTGCTTCTGTGGTACTCTTAACAGTGCAAAGCCAACACAGACATGGGAGATGGTGATAAAGTTCTGTCTCACTCATTAACGGGGCTGCTGACTACTTTCCAGTAGCACAATGTTTATCAGTGCTTAGTGGTGGTGGAGCCTGAACCAGGAGGAATCTTGGCTTTCAGATCTCATGGACGGAGGTCTGGAGAAATATATTGTCTCCTGTAAACTGAGAACTTTTACTGAAAAGTGAGTAGAGTAACTATAAGCATGGAGATCATGATGTAATCTCAGCAATTATTTTCCTAGATGGAGTCACAGTTACAAAAACAACTCGGCGCCACTGATGAAGGAAAGAATAGTGACTGCCACTGTCCCCGAAACCCTTGTGACAATCCTTGTCTTGCCTGGACATAATACAAGTGCTTGTAAAGTATAATGTTTCAAGCTGGAAAAGCTGCATCTGCACCAAGTGTTCAAGGTGCAGACCATTCCTGGGACTGGATGGAAACAGCAGCACTGTACTGATGTAGCTATTCTTTGTATAAATATGATAACAACTTCTTAGGCAAAGAAGTTGTTCCTGACTGGTTTAATAACCTGGTAAAGTCCCATTTCTTTACCTTTTGGACAAATATGGCCACTAACAAGCAAGGTGCAGTATCTGAGGTCAGGATTCAGCTGGTTCAAACATTTAAGGATGTCTGAATGTAGTCTTTGTTAAAGAAAAAGGAAGGCAATGCTGGGCATCTGAAACTGCCTGGAAATGCTGAGAAATGTGTGAGGTGTTAGCAGCAGGCATAATCTGATACGAGCTACTGAAAAAGCATGAACACAGATTTCAAGCAGTTTAATCCAGAAACCAACCTCCTCTCTCTTTTAAATAGGTGGCTTTTTTCAGTTTCTCTTAAGTGCCCAGCAAGTTGTGATGAGGAGGTTAAATTACAGATACTATTCCTGGCCTGGCACAGACTGAATGTCAGCCTTTTTTTTTTCACTAGACAGGAGCTGGGTAAACCAGCAAACTTGGCTGGAGCGTATGACATCACTGCTGCTGCAATATATAAAGGGCCAGTTGGTTCCCCCACCCCCTTGGGCTGGTATTTGGCTGAACGGTTATGCCATGAGACATCACAGTGGCATTTTGGCAGCGCCCTCTGGGAGTTGCATAGTGGTCTGAAGTCAGCAGCATGGCGTTACCCATGAGAATGAGAAGAGAAGGAAATATTTTTTTTTTATCTTTGTGAGCTGGTTTCTTCATATGGTGCTCTCTCTGTGGCATCCATCCACAGCTCCAGCTCAAAACTCAGAGCCCTGTGGTAACTGCTGGCTGATGTTTATTCAGCAGCATGCTCTACTTCCACACATGCTGCTTCTTTAAGTTTCCAGGGGCTCATAATGACAATGAATAGTTAATGCTCCTTGCCATGGGAAATGGGAGAATCCCTAATGAATTGATGACTTTGTTGCATAGGTTTGTATTTGTTCATGGCACACACAGGAGTTCATAACCAGATGAGAGCTCTGGATGGAAAAATGTCTCCTCAGCTTTGTGTCATCAAGCTGAGGCAGCACTCCCAGCCATGGCAGCTCCTCTCTGGCCCGAGTGGGGCTGGTCCAGTGAGGTCCCTTGGATATTGCTGGAAAATCCTGCATGGCAGCAGGGATCAGCACATGAATGAGTACCGAGCTGCTGCTGCTGGTCAGTGATCACAGCACTGATGGATTCATTGCGCATTTAGGAAAACAAACAAAAAGGTGTCAGGCAGTTAACATGTGGACCCAGGGGAGGATCACAACACCCTCAACAAGCAAGGGAGCTGCCTCCAAGAGAGGCAGCAGTGCTCAAGCCACATTTCCCTGAACTGTCAAGAACGGCAGTTTCTAAATTGAGGTGGATATAAAATTAAATCTTTTCCCTCATCCAACAAGATCACTGTCGCCGATTCTTTGTAGTCATAAAAGGAAACCAATGTGAATTCTCTTGCTTGGTGAAAGGGAAACCGCTTTACTCAAACACAAATACCCACCCCAGCAGATGGAAGATGATCAAGTGGATCTTTCCAGCTTAGGGTGAAAATCCCAAACACTGGCAGAAATGGCTAGCACAGAACAAGGTGACCTCAGCTATTCCAGCATCAGGTCTTTGATTATTGCACTGGAAAGCAAGGCAAAGAAACCATGTGTCTGAACCGAACAAGTGTGGGAAATGGGTCCATTCCCTTTGAGGGTTTGGCCTGGCAATTATGGCTCGAACGTCTTGTTCTGGGCCAGAGAAGAGGAGAGACTGTTCTTGACTTTGGGCCAGCTTCTGTTCTCAGTTACGCTGGTATAAATCTAGAGTCATTTTACAGACGTCAGTAGAATAACCGAGAACAGAATTGGTGACTGAATACATCGACTTCCTCAGCCAGCACTGTGTGCTATCCAGAAGCTACATCTGCAACTGTAACCACAGTAAAGTGAAATTCATCTGCGAAGAGCCAAACCTCACCCCCGTGAGGTATTCAGACCAACATGCAAAGGAAAGGGGTTAGAACCAATACCACATTGTTATGCCACGAAATCGTGCCCTCTGGACAATTCTGATTTTCTCACCTGTATTGCTCATCACTGAAAATAGCAGTACATTTGGGATAAAGTATTGTTGCTCTTTTCTGCAATATTCACTAGAATACACAGACCTAAGAGTGGTGGGGTAGGCATGGTATAGGTCTAGACTGCACCAGCAGAGCTGGCTGCCAAACTGAATTGCCATCATGTGGACAATATCAACTTTTGGAAACATGCTTGTGCATGTGTTAGGGGAGGTTGTTCTCATTTAGATAGCTTTTGAAATTTCACATGGAATAAAGATTCTGAAGAGAAACTAAATTGGGAATTTAAAAAATTAATTTAGAATTAAAAACTTTTTTTAAATTTTAGATTATTGCATCATTTTCAGTGAAAAAACCCTGTGAGAAATAATATGTATATATACTATAATAGTTATAATAGTATGTTATTAGTGTCCTTAAATCAAAGAGGGTATATGCTATTTAGCATTAACTGAAATATTTCATTTTATTTTCTATGTCAAACAATACTCTGATGGTACTGCAACAGAGAGTGTGATCTTGTTTTCAAATTTCCCTAAGTAAATATTTTAAATTATAAAGCCCATAAATTTTGAATTATCTTTCTAGGGGAAATGTCATTAAAATGAATATGATTGTGATTTTATTTATTTAATCAAACCTCTTCTCATTTTTTTTTCTGAAAAAAAGAACTGAAGTATTTTTCTTCCAGTGAGCTCTTCTGAAGCTATTTCATTTGTTTCAATGGAAGCTGGAGCCAGAGACTCATCAGTTCAAGGAAGGTCAGTGTAGGCTGGTGGAAGTATGAACACAAGGAAGACGTGTACCTAGTTAATGACTGTGTTCTGTATCCTGCTGTGTCCTTTCCTCAAAGGAGGTGAACCTCTTGCAGCCCCAGCTGAAATGCTTACCTTTCCAGCTCAGACCACAAAGCTTCAAACACTGGAAGGTGAAGACCTCACATGAAGAAAAATGGGAGGAACAGAGACTGCAAGTGTCTCTACCTTTCCCTTTCTGGTTCAGTGGCAAAGACCCAGCAGTTATTTCCAGCCGGTCTCCGGACTGCCTTTCCCAATGTCCTCCAAATGCCCCATCCTGCCAACAGGCCTGTTACGTCTGGAAGAAGGAGATGTCTCTCAGAAAGGGTTGTATCTGGACTGAGGCTTTCTGTTCTCTCACTCCTGTTCATCCTTTCCATCTCCTGGTTCACTGCCTTTGAAGAGCCAGGAGCATGCAGACGTGACAGGGGAAGTCAAAGGCACAGAGCACATGACTGACACAGGGCAAGGGCAGGTACAGCACTTGACAAACAGCACGAGTCTATGAGAAACACAAGGCACAAGGGATGGTGCTCCTCCTATGACCTGCAGCCAGCACAGACAAGTGACATTTAAGCAACTGAACCCAAACAGTGTGTTTCTTGGCATTAAATGTCTGCCTGGAAAAGGCCACTGTCTGCAACTAGGTCAGTCACTGTACACCAAGATATTTATACAGCTCCCCAGCAATATGGTATATGAACACCTCGTGGCTATTTATCTTTGCAAACTCTCCCACTGCAAGCAGGATCTGTGTCTCACCTACAGGTCAGCAGCTAAGGCTGATTTGCCTTAGACTTTGCCCAAGATCAAAGAGGGCATTTGTGGCAGGGCAGGGAACAAAATCTATGTTTTCTGAATTGCACAAGAAGAGCTTAACCTTTCTCAGCTAAGGCAAAAATATGCCTTCCCACTGCCCTTCATAACTCCTGGTACTTTAATCTCTGTGAGCCCACCCCAGCCCCCTTGCAGCTGAGTACAGTGCTGTAGCTTGGCATTACATTGTATAGCAATGCCAATATGCATTGAAAATCCAATATACATTGCCAATATACATTGAAATCCAACCAGATTTGGAGGCGACTGACTGCAAAGATCTCTGCTTCATCTCAGGTGCTTGATACCTAAATCTTGCTAAGATTGCTAAAACCCAAGCCTTCCTCACTAGCTGGTGGTGACAGCTGACATTGCCATGGTACAGTGCCCTCACTGAGCACTGGAAGGATTTTGGCTGATGAGACAGGTATTCATCTCTCTCCATTCTCAAGAAAGAGTTAGATGATGAAAGCTTCTGAGTTGACCCTTCCTAAATAAGAGAAAGGAGATTTTCCCACAGCAGAGGGAAAGCTGTGGAGTATCACAGCATTGCAATGGTTAGAGGTGGAAGAAGGTAAAGGGGGATGGGAAATAAAAAAAATATATAAAATATGAAAAAATATAATTTTATAATTATATATTTATAATTTTATTATATATAAAAAATAAAATATGGTCAAGAAGACAAATGCAATGTTTTGGATGCCTTGTAATCAAGAGCACACCAGACAGTCCCAGTCCCTGTCATGGGAAAATTGTAACCATATCAGCAAGTATGTTAGACACAAATGGGAGACAGGTGTATTCTCCTCTGTGACCTACACGAGGAAATCTGCAGCTAGCAACAAGCCATGCCTCACTTCTCTTTCCAGGCTGGGGAACCTGAAACCATCCCCCACTTACACTGCCCTCTGCTCATCAGCCCCAACACACTGATACCATCAGCATTGTCAAGTTTGCACTTAAACCATTTAAGCTTCTTGACAAGGAGAGTCTGACCCACACCCACCAGACAGGATACAGTCTCAGGAAATAACAGGCTTGCAGAGAAAAAGGATTATTCTTTTACTGATAGTCTCATCTGCTCTTTTTCTTTATAACTTCTGGATATTTTCAAGATTTGGACAAAGACTTTGCTGAATCTGTTTTCTGTTAAGAAAAGAATTCAAAGTGCTTGGGCATGCTAGGTTCAAAATGGTTCCAACTTCTAAGCAGTTTTCTCACCCACTGAATTCCACAGGATTTACAGACAGGCAATATACCAAAATACCATAGACAAAAAGATGTAGGTATCAGAGGTGGGGGAGAAGGTGGAGGCTTTGGTTTTCAAAATATTCTGGTTCAGGCTGCAGGAACAGAGCTATTTCTCACTTACACCCTGCTGTAGGTTTCAAATGCAGCCAGAAGAGCTCTGCTCCTGAGCACGCAGTGTGGCAGGGAGGGTGATACTCAGTGCATGCCAGAGCACATGACCCAAGCACACAATCATCCTTTCACATAACATCTCTCCTCCAGTGACAAGCTGCTCCTCAACCTTTGTGATTATAACAGAACCATTCCAGTTGAAGGACAAAAGCTGTGGCTTGGCTTCTGCCTGCTATCTGGAGCATGGCCATGGGATAGCCCCACACCTATCGGAGGTCTCTGGGAGGGCACGGGAGAGCCCCCTCTCCCTTGCCCCAGGTATCTCTGGAAGCCATACTACTTTCCTCCTTTTGAGGAGCAAAAGCCAGGAGAAAAATCCCACCCCAAACAAGATGACAGTTCCTTCCAGCTGCCTCTTTATGCACTGTGCACAGGAATTGCTTTGTTTTTGCCCTGCAGATTCGCTATTCAGAGACTGATTAATTGTTATGATTTAATGGTGTGTCCCCAAGCCAATCCCTCATTCTTTCACAGTTAATGCACTTGCTATGGTGTTTCTTGTGATTATTCTGTAAAGGATAAATGCAAAAGACAGAAAAGGAAACATCAAGAGTTTTAAGGAGAATCCACACTTGTTCCCCAAGAGACAGACTCTGATGACTCTGGCAGAGTCAGTCCCTCAGCAGCTGCAGTGCTGCTGCCAGCATGGGGCTCCCCTAGGCCCTCTGAAGAAGCCTGCAGACAAACAATAGCACCAGCCTAGCCAGCCTAGTGCTGCCACCAGCAACTCTCCTTTCCCATCCCTTCTACTCAATTCTCCCACACACCACACAGAAGAGAATTCAAAATGCTTGCACGTGCTAGACAACTCTAGCTACTTGTCTGTAGCTTCATTTTATTCACAAACCTCGTCAAAGACTGATGTCTCAGTTTTGGAGAGAACAGACCAAGTCTCAATATCACTACTTCAAAGCAGATCAGTCAAAACAAAGAGTCTCAGTGAACAATACCATGACAAGGAGTGCTGCCCCATTGCCAGCACAAACCCTGACACAGCTTGCAGGGGTCAGTTCCCTCTGAGTATGATGTTATTTCTGCACTAGCATCCTGGGCAGTCCTGGGCACTTATCCCAATTTCTGCACAATGAAGCCCTGTGCTTTGAAATATGCAAAGGATAGAGACTGGGACACATGAAATACATCTCGACAAAACAAAAGCCAGCAGAAGAGTGCAAAAGCCATCAAAAGAGTGCAAAATTGTTCATGGGTCTATAACGAAGCAGACAGGCAAGCCAAGCTGGCCTTGAGGTATGACAGCTTATGTCTGACCCAGGTAAAGTTGATAGACAGAGATAGATCAAGATAGATAGGACAGACTGAGGATCTGCAGGAGCTGCAAATTGCCAGACTGCTGTTTGCTGACTTTGCATGTTAAGGTGTAGCCAAATGTTAACCACATACACTTCTTCCAAAAAAGTGTCTCAAAGACACATGTCTCTTGCATGTGGAAAGTATGAATTAGGTGGCCTTCATGTACCTGACAGTCATAGCCTTCTCACAGTCCCCAAAAAGCCTTTGACACAGTGTGTAGGTAACAGGGAAAGCATCCTTGAAACTAATGGGATGTGGCTATGTGAGAGGCTGAAAATAAAGATGCATCCCTATTTGACCTTCTTGGCTCATAAAAAGATGGGCCTGACTGTTACCAGATGATTTAGATTAATCATTGCTAGCTACTGCCTTCTTGTATATCATTATTTGCAAGCACAGGTGATGGATGTTAAAGAAACCTAGAACTATAATTAAATATCTGCTTTCTATTCCTGTCCAAAGAGGATCACTTGGCAGGGAAACCCAAGGGAAACCTTTCTTCTAGGTAAGGGTTGTCCTCTTACACTTCAATGCTGCCTTAATTTCTCTGGGACTGCTAAAGGACAGGGGTCTTGGGGCCAGTCTCTTCCACCACACACACTTGCAAGCCATAAAAACCTGGCAAGAAGCAAGAGAGTCATAACACACCAAGCTCAACACACACCTACACACACAAATATACATATATAATATATACATACATACACATACACAACTTCAGATATAACCACTGATCCATCCAAAAGCATATGCAGGCTTGATTGAAGAGGAACAACCTCATCTCCAAGGTAAAGTTCCCCTCTGAGTGAAGGCATGCAGCTCCCACTGTGGTCCTTTTCCCACACACCTGATCACAGCTGATCACAGACAGCTGATCCCAAAATGCACCACAACCTCAGGCAATGCACAGCTGCCTCTAAGAGCAATGAACTCACCCTCTGCTGGGAGCAGCCACAGCTCTGTGTGACCTGGCACCCCAGCTGTAGCCAGGCCTGCAGCTAAAACCACTTGCAGAATCTGCCTCTGCCAGCAGCTTTCTCTGTGTGTAACTCAGCTGGACTAAAGAAAGACTGATACAGATGAGTGGAATTTTCTCCCAGCATGGCTCGTAGGGTTAGTTGACTTTGTTTCTGGTCTTGGAGGGGTTAACAGTTTTGTGGACTTTTTTCCACAGCTCTGGTAATGCAAGCACAGGTGAGACAGGCATTTCAGAGAAGCAGGTAGGAATAAGAGGTTACAGAGCAAAATTTCTGTGTGCTTTTGGCTCGCAGTACAGGGGTGCAATTGCACCTGCAAACCTCCACCCAGCTGTGGCCTCAAACTTACAGCTGTTTGGGTAACTGAGATGAGAATGCATATATAATTACCTTCCTAATGGCAAGTGTGGAAGCATGGAGAAATGGAGCTGGGGCTCCAGCGTACTGGCAATCTTTTACGTCTTAGTGTTTGTCACAGACCTCATCCTTCAAGCATTTAACTGAGGACATTTGCTTTTTAAGTGGTCAGTTCCTTGAAGAAGTGAAGGAGGAGAGCCACAGACTTTGATCCTGTCCAGAAAGATTATTTGTCCTTCTTATCTCTTCTCTCTTCTCCTTCTCCCCTGCCTCCCTCCCAGAAATGTCAGAGGACTAGAGAGGAACCCTCTAGCTGGCACTGTACAAATGCAGTGTGAATCAGTCACTCTGGTCTGCTGCTGTAAAACTTTTCTCTATTCAGATTTAATCAAATTGCCAGTTTACAAGTCATTTAAAAAAACATAAGCAGTTTGGCTTCTCAAGCTCGATTTTAATTATTTCTGTTCTTTTTTTGCTACTGGGTTCTGCAGCTAGACTAATAAAATGCAGTTCCTTAGGACAGGAGACTAAGAATTTCTGCAACAACTGGAGTAAGAAAAACCTATGCCATTTAAAAAATCTTCCAACAATTAAAACTGGATGTAAGTCATAGTCACAGTCATTTATTGTAGTCTCTTAGCACTGCATAGATATTTGAACTATCTTAATTTTTCAGGTTGTGTACCATGGTAATTACTTTTTATAAAATATTTAAATTATTCTATTCCTATTTGTTCCAAAAAAAGAAACATCCAACAGCCTTCCAAACCATATACAAATCACTAAAGTTTTAGAGAGTAGCTTATCTGTAGCAATAATCACCTGGAAAGTAAAACCAATATATATTTCCTTAAAGTTGTATACAGCACAATGTACAAAAATTAAATGCAGCTTCATATCAATTTAGTGCTCTTTTTAAAAGATCATGCTCTTTTTAAAAGATCATGCCCCTTTGCAAAATAATTGCATGTCATAACTACTATTCACTGCAAACAAATCTATGTGTATGTCTGTTTCCACACACAGACTTTCAGAGGCAATCCTGCATTTCTCTGAGAAAAAAAAAAAGCTGGACAAAGTGAAAGGACACTCCACCTCTAATCACTGAAGAAAAGATTTAAATGATGTTTGATTTCTCCTATCTGATCAATCACATCTGATCCTTGAGTGCACACACGTTCACATACTCAGAAACCACGTTTCTGCACAATTTCCCTGTTTTAAAACCACCCAGACATTTCCCCCTTACCTTCTGTGCTCCAGCTTCCTGACAAGGACAATGCAGGGCTGTGCTTTCTTCCCTTAAGTCAAAGCCCCAGCACATTTTAGAGCAGCCTGCTTGCTATTAGCAGTTCCCATTACTTATGTGTGTCGGACTCTTCCTCTGAACATGGTTATTTTAATAAAAATGATGATTGAAAAATAAACAAAAATAATAAAAGTGGAGGAGCTAAGCCTTGAATCCTCGCAGACCTGCCCAGCCAGGTGAAGTGAAATGAGCAAGGAATCCAAAGTTAGTAAAATGGATTTAAATAGTTATAAGGCAAGGGGAAACCAAGCGGAGATCATGGTGGGGAAGAGGCAAACACACGTATTGGAATAACCATGCGGTGTCGAGTAACAGACAGATGAAACAAACAGTCATCAGCTATTTTTACATCCACATTGGCCATTGGTAATTCTTCAGAGATAACTAATACAGACAGCAATGCTGGGCCATGGGCTCGCTGTTGCCAGTGACTCAAAGCTCAGAGCACTGCAGTTTTGTACCTACAGGTGGGAGGCAAAGTGTTTATTAGGGTCACCACTAAAAATACTGCTTACATATGCACACGAGTAACACATTGCTGTCCTGTGGGGGCTTTGCATAAATAGCTCATTTCATCATCAAGGCTGGACACATGTAGCCAGTGTTCTTGGACTTCTTGGAGTAAGGACCTCTTCCACTGTCCCTCCAAAGCAAACAAGATGAGCACATACCAGCATTGGGTTTCATTTGGCGCACTGCAATAGGATGTTGGATAATGGGAAAAATATGCCATGAAGTCAACAAGCTCCATTTCTGTACTGCAGATCTGAACAATGGATGGCACCCTGAGCCATGCAGAGTGCACACAGCTCCTTACTGGAGTCATGGGACTCTCCTGGGGTTCAGCATCATGTTGGACTTGAACCACAGCCTACAGTAAAATGAAGAGCAGGATCTCCTGTGACTACAGCCCAAGTCCTGCTTCCATGGCAGAGCAGGACTCCACATGAGTCCAGTGGTCATTTACCTATTAAAAAGACCTAATTACATTGCTATAGCACCAGCAAGTTTCTGCAGCCTGGGAATCTCCAAGCACCAGGACACTTGTGATGAGCTAACTGTCCCTGAGATCCAAGAGCAGCCCAGGCTTACCCCTCCTCGGAGGGACAGTGACCTGCCTTCCCAAAGCAGCCTTCAGCTTTGAATTCCCAACCTGAGGAAGATGCATTTTTCACCTTAAATTTCAGCAGGAAGATTTTGCAAAGATAGGACATTTCTGAAGTCCTGTTCAGGGTTTTTTGCGCTCAAGTATTTCTAACTCATCCCAAACTGAATGCTGGTCTTGCCAAACATCAGGGCACTTCTAAGTGCTGAGTTCTGGCCTGGAACTGCAGAGTTCCAACAGCTCCCAATGCTCTGCACCTGTAGCAGCACATATGCACAAAGGCCTGGTGTATCATCAGTCATGGCACCTATAGACTGAGACATAGGAGAGAACTGGTGCACACTGAAAAACATGTTTGGGATTACAAGAGACAGTGGAAAAAGTAGTTTTCAGGCAACCACTGCCACCAAAGTAGGCAAAACTGTCTGTACATGTGTCTGTCTCTCCCACAGATTTCTAAAGAGGGGAGGAATGTATTTCTGGAATATTTGTGCTAAAAATAAACCCATCTCGGCTGTCTATGAAGAGAGGCAGGTATGGTCCTGCTTTCTGTAAGCCCTGAACTTGTGAACTGCTGAGAGGCTGAATCACAACTAGAAAGGTCCCTGTGGAAATGGTAACTGCTAATGCAGGAAGGTTGGCTGATTGCTTGGAAAATCCAAAACAGGCCTCTCACATGAAAGCAACTGGGGTTAACACTATTCATCAGGATAAATATGGTTCACAGACTCCAGCTTTGAAAGGACTCAAAACTTGGGACAGGCATTAAGCTTATTCAAATACTGTGGTAGTAAATATTTGCTAACTCAGTGTTTAGATGAGAGTCTGGGATCAGATGGGCTGTCATTAAAATAAAACCTCTTCTGGGGAAAATTACTGAATAACACACAGGAAACACAACCCAGTGGCGCTTAGATGTTGTTATCTCACTCCCAGGAAATTTAAAAACCAGAAATTCCTGCTGCTTTCTTTCAGTGAGTGTCGAGCAATAACAGATCACACTGAACTTTTTCAGACAGCAATTTGGACTGAAATTTTAAACTTGTATGAAAACAGTATGCAATTTGCACAAATATGTCAAAGGAAAATGTATGTATGTGTGTTTGTATGCATAATGAACTCCATCTTTCACACACACACTTCAAACTTTGTGTGCTTGGCAACACTGAAAATTCTGACAAGAGAGCCTTATGCAAGAGCAGTAGCTTTCAGCCTTTTCTGATTTGTATCCCATCCCAACACTTTCTCTAGGGAAATAAATGGAGTTCTGCCCTGCTGATGGAGAGAGTTTTTTCCCTTTGTTACCTTAGCTGCAAATCCCAGGGAAGCAGTATGCAGACCCAAGGGGTCAATGCACCAATCACATGCAAAAAGTCCCTGGTACATGGAAACCAAGGAGTGGAACTGATTATAAACAGAAATGAAAACATCACCCTGGACTAGGAAAACTGTTTTTGTTGTAGAAATTAAATGTTTTATAATTCTCAAGGCATTAACAACAAGGGGTCTGTTTAGGAACCCATGAGAGCAATAGGACTGTATTGAGTTTTCAGTTGTTTGCTTACAGCACTTTTTGTCCAGCAGAGCAACACAGGTTCAGCTCTTACGTGGCAGCCAGAGATTGAATGATTTATTGACTATTATCACAGTGAGTGGAATAACTTGATGTCTGGGCACTGGACAAGGAGTGTAGGTGAGTGCAGAGCCTGGACAGAGCAGCCTCTGGGTCATATCAGCTGAACGAAAGCAGTGAATTGCTGATGCAGGTATTTTCTCTCCCAAGGGGGAACAAGATCAAGGGTGCATTTTCTGCCCAGCTCCCCCTGCTAGCCAAACAGGCTGTGCTGCACGTGGCATCAGGGGAAATGACAGGTCATGTTCCTCTCTGTCTGTGCCCAGCCCCTTACGCATCCTGGTCTGAACCTGATTCTGTCCTGACAAACCCAGCTGAGAAGATGTGTGTGAGGACATAAAGATCCCCAGCACCTGACAACCATTAGCAGTCCTATGGTTTCTTTCCTGGGGGACATTTCTCCACCTTTCTGGAAGAGCTGCTTATCCCTTCATGCAGGATCTGTGCAATGAGACAGATGCAAGACTCATCCCCAGCCTCTCCCCAGGACTACTCCCCAGGGTTCAAACCTTGCCAGAAGATAAAGATCATTGGTCCCAACTCCAGCGACTCCTAGAATTCTGACAAGGAGAGAACTTTTTTAATCCATTGAATTTTTTTCCCATTTTTCTTTATCGAAGCTTTGAATGAAGCCTAGCAAAGTAAAAAGTCTCTGCAAAAGGAAGCTCTGGAAGAAATCTGAGAAGGGTACAAGAAAAAGAAATATTTCCTTAATTTAATCTCTCATAATTTTATAATATAGTGTTTAATAAAATAAAATGCCAAAATTATTTTCATCCTCCCCTCAGAAAATAGTAAAAAATATTAAGTCCTAAAAAAATTGTTATGTTTCTTCTCTGAAATCAGATTTCTTATGAAACATAACAAACTCTGTTACATTTTGACTCTGACTGCATTTGCAATCACTGGCAGACATTGGTTCCACCATCTTTTTGTCCATCTGTGAATAAGACCTTAAATGCAATTTTAAAAGAATTTCTGCACTCCTGCTTTCCTCTCCCTGCTGCTGTGCCATCAATAGCACCCAGACTCAGCTGATTCAGAAAGAACTTGTCTGGATTCCAGCCTGGAACACTCATCCTAGAACTCTGTGAAATGCCCGACCATGGCACCAGCCTGGGGCTCGGCATCTCTCTCCTGGCTTTTGGGGACAGAATGCAGACCAGACGGACTCTAAAAACACAGCCTCAGGGACACTTTGGCAAGGATGTCAGTCACAACCTCATCCTGCATATTTCCCCAAATCAAACTGGCATTTCAGTCAGGAGCAGTCACATTTTACCAGTGCCACCTCACTACAGTGATCACACCTGAGGAACCCCAGGAAGATGCTTTTGCATAACTGCTTCACTATTAAACACTCTGCCAAGAGTGGAAGACAGATGTGGCAATAAAGAAATTAACTACAGAGAATGTTAAACAGCAGAAGAGGGCTAAATTATTCTACAAATAAAGATTAAACATGCAAAGCACTCTTCTACCCGAGCCCATTTTTCACCCATTTAGGTTTGCACTACCTAAAATAGCCAAAATAATATGCTAAATACCTATCTGCCTTCTGGGCATTAATTTTCTTGGAAACCTTTCCCTTCTCATGAGGATATGTCAGCAAACCTGACAGCACCTTGCAATTTGGAGGAGAGGTCCAGCCTGTGCCAGGACATACAATAAACCAGTCTTTCTGAAGCTAAAGTTTAAGAAATGAGCACACTAGTGACATATCAGATGTGGGAAAAAAATACCAGTAAATACTGGGAGTGATCTAAAATTAGTTCTCATTAAAAACATTATGTAGAAGCCAGCGACATTTAAGGATGCTAAGCCAAATGCATTAGGTAATTTATAAACATAGCTACCATCCATCTAATTTAAGAAAAGGTTGGAAGAATGTGGGGTCACTGGCCTAGTGTAAATATTTCCCATTTACAAATTGCAAAGCAAAAACCAGAGACCACAGGCTAATTAAAATAGCTGGACAAACAATGATGGGAACCATGAGGGGCTATTTTTAGGGGACCGTGTGAGAGCGCAGGCAGCCAGGAGTCCAGTCAGTCCAGAGGTGTCACATGGCTGCTCTCAGTCCTTTGCACTCTCTCACCCCACCACAGGCAAGGTGAACCAGACAGTATGATATTTGCTTCAGCCCCACACACCTCCATCCAGATTTCATGCAGTATTTTGCACTCTACACAACACATTGGATGAATTCCCATGGAAGTATCCACAGCATCACCATCCTTATCCTGTCCCAGGTTCCTTCACAGCAGAAAGATGGGGTTTGGGCAGTGAGAGCAGGGCTGAACTGCCCCCAGATTCTGGGAAATGACAGGAGGAAATTGTGGTGTGCTGCACTACAAGAGGAAGTTCTATTATGCTGCAGTTCAGCTGATACTGCAGAGGTGCTGTGGTACAAACGTGTGTTTATCTCTGGGTGAAGAGAGGTGAAGAAAGATGAAGAGAGAAAAGATAAAACATTAAAACTTGTTCTAGTCTAATGAGTTGCCTGAATTACATGGGTTTTCATTTTCTGGTTTGCAGAATACAGTTTCTGCGGGCCAAGAAAAAGAAAGAGTGAAGCACAGCAGAAGAAAATAATTTTATAATACAGTTTTATTCCTCAGAAGTCAATGAAGCATCAAAACATGCCTGCATTATCTCAAAAACTCAAGAGTCCCGCAAAATGGGTTCAGAAGATACTGGGGTGCAAAATGTCTCCCTGCATGGTTTTGTACTGGAGCACCAGTGGACAGTGAAGCGGAGGCCAGCTGGTTTAGGAGAAAGGTTTCAGCCCAGATTGGAATCAGACAGGGAAGAAATTTAAATTTGAACTTCCTCCTTCTCAAGCCAACTTTCTTCCTAGTTCAGAATGCTTCTCAGGAAACGGTTATTGGAAACCACAAAGGTTTACAAAAATATTCAATTTTTGCATGTCTTGGCAGAAAAACAGGTACCAGGAGTATGCATTGCACAGCAAGCACACTTGCTTAACCTGCTTCCAGCCCACCAGCAGAACAGAGCACACTCCTAAGCTGCAAGAAGCAGCACAGTTGTTTGCATTTCTCATTCCAGTAATCCGAATAATTATAACACTGTCTCTCCAAAATGATATGACTTTAAGCCACATTTAAGAAAAGTCAGCAATCTAAAATCATCATTCAGTAAACCAGAAAGCACTAGAGAGAGAAGGAGAAGCTCATGCCCATCTTTTCAGAAAAAGGCAATGTGTAATTGTTCAAGGTTTTGCTGAATGTCAGGAATGGAAGATTAACAAGGAGTGAGATTATCAGTGTCAGCAGGAGGAACTCACACAAACTCAGCAAGGCCAAGAACAGCTAAAAAACCTGGCCTGAAAGATAGCAAATGTGCTTCTCTGCAGAACAGAGCTGAATAATGAGAAGAAAGGAGCCAAATGAGGGACAGAAGGAAATGGAAGCAGGGCGCTCAGAGACAGAACTGCCTGGTGCTGCTGTTCTGCAGGAATCAGCCCAGCTCCTCCCTGGGCAGCACACCTGGGCGGGCTGACACTGCCCTGCACCACCTGAGAGGTCCCTGGCAAAACCTGCCCAGGAAATTGGGTGAACCACTATGGATTTTCATTCTTTCCCTGTAGCTGAACTTGGAGAATGGACTCAGTGATGTATGTGGAGTAGATGCCATCAGAGAACACCCTAAGAATTCCCCTAGGCCTAAAAACTATGTCACAACCTGTTAATGATGAATAATTAGATGAGTCCTGGTAATCAGAGAGTATTCCTAGTAGTAAAGTGATTCCTGGGACTGAAAGTCAACATACAAAATGTACTAAAGTGGCTGGTATCAATAAACCAACAAATGGAAACAAAATAATTCTTTACTCATTCTGTTAAGGAAAAGGCATGTGGTTTGAATTATGATCAAATAAACCACTGCCTTCAGGCATTTTTTGAATGTTTCTAGTCTGTTAAATTCATTAGAAAATTCACACTGTCAAATATTTGAATAAAACCATAATGGGGATAAAGAGAAAAAGACTGTCTTTTCAAAAAAGTCACAACTGGTTTCCTTTAAACTTTATAAAAGTGTTTTAGATAAGATAAACATAAAACAATAATGAAATGACTACTGGTGAAAATTCTATGCGGCAAACAGGTACGTGATTATCTTAATTCAGAGATTAAGGACTCTTCTCTTAGGAACAAAACTAAACACGTTCACAAAATCAAGGCTTCTAGCTGATCCATAACAACACTCATACACATATTGTCCCTGATTTCAGAAGTGTTTACACTCAATAGAGAGCAGACTGAAGTGTTTAAGCACTGCAAGCTCAAACTGCATTTTCATTGCAGTCTTTCAGTTAGTGACAGTATTGCCGTTTCAAAACAGAGCAGCAATTCCTGCACCCAATGTTCCCACATCCATTCAGAAAATGACTGCACATGCAGGCAGGCCTGAACAGAGGCAAGGTTTGATGTCTTCACTGGCAACACTTTTAACAGTGCCCATGTCATTTGGGATCACAGCTCCCTGTGATTTCCATGTTCCAGCCCTGTTGAAGGACAGCAGCATTTCACACATTTCAAAGTGGTGCACAAAACCTGGATATTTTGGAAATTGATGTTTACTGCAGAAGCAGCCTGGCATATGCAGCTGAGCCAGCTCTAATCGACAGAAACCATTCCACAGACATGAGTGGGAGCTGGAATACGCTCTGCTTGCTTATTGCTTCAGGGTTTGTGCTGTCCTTACAGGAGGGATGTAATGAGACCTTGGACTAGTCTTTTTCCAGCTTAGTTGAGCATGACAAGCAGGAAACATCTCCACTGAAAAAACCCCATCTCTACCCTTTCTGAAAGACTGCAGATTTTTAGGAAAACAACTGCAGAAAAAAATACAAAACTTCCATGCTAGTAATGCAAGATCAGAAGAAAGCAAGGAATGGGTGTTGTGTATAAAATGTGCAAAAATGGAACACCCTTTAAAAAGAATATTTTTATATAATTCAGCATTAGATGCCTTGATGAATGGTTAATTTCAGTGTGCTGATTCGCATTTTCCTTCACACCTTTCACAGTTTTACCATTTATTTGGGCATCAATATAAAAAAAAATCTAGTCATAAAATTTTGTAGTTCCTTCAAAAATTATTTGCAGACTCACTGCTCCTACAAAATACTTCCAATATAATCACACAGTCCTTCTATTTACAATTTGAGCTACATTAGTTTGTGAAGTCCAGGAGATTTTAATAATACTCATCCAGTATATCAGGGGTTTCCACTGTGGCTGGTACCAGAGTGAGCAAACACCTAACCTTGCAATTAGAGATGATCTGTAAATCCAGGCCTATGTACACATGGTCCTGTTGCTTAAGACAAAAAATCCCTGTCAATCCCACTGTCAATTTGAACAAAATCACCCTGCAAAATACATAGAGATTCCTGTCAAATACTTGCATTGGTATTCTTTCCAGATCTCGCCTTTAAACACCTACAACATGCTTTGGAGATGTGTTGTTAACTTCAGAGCAACCAAAGTATATGCTCAAGTTTACACTGGGAACTTATGAAAAAGCCATATTTATTCTCTTCTGGCATTATGGACTATGCAATAGCTTATGCTGCGTCCTAGATGGAAAAACCTCCAAGGGAGCATTTTTACTAGCACATTCTGCCTTCTGCAAATTACCATGGTATGATTGCAATACCTTTGTGCTTTTTTCTAACTGCTGGTCATATTTTAAAAGTGCCTATTGCTCTTGAGTCTAGAGCTGCATAAACAAAAACAATAATTATTAATAACTTTTGCAATTATCTTCTGCCAACAGAAATCTCAGCTTCAGCTTTGACTGGATACATTTATACGTCTTAAGTTGTTATCTAGGGTTGCTATGCACTAACTGTTGGTATGTTCCATCCCAAAGGCGGCTCCTTGGGAAACTTTGAAGCTCTATAAATAGAAGATTTTATTTATTATTATTGTGAGGGCACAGGAATGCACCGATTCACCCTCAGGGGACAGAGACACTAAAGAACCCTTGTTTCAGTGTTGGATGCAGAAATAGTTCACAATGTGAGGTAGAGAACAGCTCTAGTGCCAAATATCCTGTAGGAGTAAGAAGGAGAGATCAGTGGACAAAATCCATCACACCCACTGCTCACCTTTTGCAAGTTTAAACTGGGCTTGGCTCCTTTCCTCATCCCTGGAGGTTAGCAGACCCCTCTGGGATATCTGACATGCCCTTTTTCCTGTAAGGAAGGATCACAAGCTCAGGACACCTGGCAGACAAGAGAGGAAGCCTTCCTGAGTGGCTTAGCCCAGGCACCAAATGCTGAGACAGCTGAAGAGAGGTGGCAGGACCTTGGCCCTAGAAAGGGGACAGAAACCCAGCAATGGCTGAGATCCCCTGAGCAAAGAAATACACACCAGAGGAGATTTAAAGGGAGCAGGGACAATGAGAAAATATTAAAAATTAAACAAAAGAATAAAGGGAAATCTAGGAGCAGTAGAACATGCAAAGTCATTGTTTTTCCTCTAAAATTTGCAGGTTTGATCCTATATCTGTATATTCATTGTGGATTTTCCTTTCTGTTGGCTGCTGCTGGGTTTTGGGTTACTCAGCTAAGACAGATAACATACAAGCCATTAAAGGGCTGAGATGCCTCCTTACCCAGTGGATTTTGCAGTGTGCTGTGCTGGGAGGTGATGCAGAGACTCAGCCTGGCACCAAGCACCCTCCCTGGCACTGGAAGGTGTCCCAAGCACACCAGGGCCTGCAGTGCTGCCAGGGGGAATGGCGCTGTGTCCCAGGGGTCACAGCAGCTCAGGTGTGGGGTTCACAGGTGTCTGCTCTACAGAGATACAATCCTGACTGCTGGAATGCCACAGGCTGGGCAGACCTAAGCTACAGATATATCATGGCAAGACACCTGAGAAAATCTTCTGCTAGAAGTTCTTGCATATGTGCCGTGTTGTTAATCATTTTATCCCAAGCATGATCTCTTTGCCTTGAAGTTAGAAATGTCTTCCATTGTGGAGTTAATTCACAATCTTAACAACACTAGAAGGCAGGTTTTTGTGGTCAAATATATTGCCACATTAATAATTTCAGAATATTACATGAAGCACGAAAAGAAAAGAAGTGAATAAATTTACAGAAGAAGCTTGCATGGCTCACTAGAGAATTAAAATGCCATTTTATTACACACACCTCAGAGTTAAAGTTTTAATTTTCTTTTAAAAGATCTCAATATATAACTTTCATCCTCTATATTCAAAAACACTTAGAGAGGCTGATTTGTTCCTTTGTTGTAATCCACAGGACAAATAAAGCTATAGTCAAGTGATGCTCACCAAATCTCTGCAATTTCCCTGTGATATTGCTCTTATTGTTCTTATTTTTGTATTCATTGTTGCTCTAATAAGGAACTTTTCTCCAAGGATCCTGATGTTCTTTAAATACAAATGAGTGAGCCTTTCCCAATCCCTTGTGAACTGCTCTGCGGTCTTGTCTTACAAACAGATTAAAAAGGAGCACACTGAGGCAGAGAGGTGTTACTGGCCTTATTTCCACAGGAACTGACTTTGAAACAGTTCCTAGTTAGTGATTTGGCTCGGGTCAAACCCCTAGCTCTAAGTTGGAGGCAGTTCCAAGAATTATTCCCTGTCCCCTGCTTGGGACAAGCCTCCCTGTCCAGATGCATGGCTGCACACATTCTTACAGTACAAACACAGCAAGAACTGCGCCTTGTGGGTTTCACTTGCCCTGCTGAGCCGGCACTGAGCAGCTTTTAAAAGTGGAAAGGCATTCAGAGGCATCTTTTTCTTTTACAAGCTGCAGACATTTGCCTCTTAGTGAAGAAGGTCATCAACCAGGCACAGAGATCTCTGTGAATATCACTGCAGCAGTTTCCAAATGGCTCCTGGATGCAGCAGCCCTCCTCACTGCCTTATATTGCAGACCAGCAGAGTTATATTTGGAGGCAGATATCGGGATTATGTTCCCAAGAGGCTCTGATAGAGTAAGTTCAGAGTGTGTTGTCATGATGGACATGCACACATGTGCCCTAGCAGAGTAGAGGTCAGCCATCATTCATGAATATGTGGAGACCACTTACAGTCCAGTTACAGCATATGCTAGTAACACGTGTTCCCCACACACCCTGCTTTCTCCCCAGTAAGCTGCTGTATTTTTAATGTCTCCATTAGCTTTTGGAACAACTGACAGCTTTAAGCTTTTCCCTGCAAGGAGCTCCAATGTGGAAACATCATGCAGCTTTCAATCACAAGACAAATGGCTAAAGATTTTGAGAGGAGATTCCAATTCCAGCATAGGAAGCCTACCCAGCCAACCCTACACCTTTAATATAATTATTCTTATAATTATTATAAATGCACCTGGTTCCTGCAGTACTATTTGTCTTTAGAAATGCCCTTGCTGAAATTGCAGGTGAGT
The DNA here is from genome assembly GCF_028769735.1 of Zonotrichia leucophrys gambelii. Classification (NCBI taxonomy): domain Eukaryota; kingdom Metazoa; phylum Chordata; class Aves; order Passeriformes; family Passerellidae; genus Zonotrichia; species Zonotrichia leucophrys. The sequence goes on from NC_088176.1 coordinate 17,556,749, forward strand.
GTCTGCAATTCTGTCTTTAGTGTCTGTACCTAAGGCAATGTTGCTGGCCCTCATGCTTCTATGGGGAGGCAGAAGATTCAGCATTTAATGCAGCAACACCAACTTACACCCAAAACATATACATTTCTGCATTTGTTTCAGCACAAGAAATAATTCTTTCACTTAAAGGGAGAAAAGTGCCTTAAGTGGTTTCTGCATAAGTCTGTCAGTCCTCAGTCCCCCTCAAAACCATGAGTTATGTTCACAGCTGCTAAAGAAAATTCCAGCTGGTATTGCAAAGATTCAAAGTGGCAAGCAAATAGAAATACTATAAAGTATCTGCTGTCCTGAAGTCTTGTATCTTCAAGAGATGCTCTCAGCCCCATCAGCAATGAAAAATGTGCTTGGGTATGAGATAAAATGATGTTTCTCTAAGGGCCATGTGATTTAGTCTGGGAGCAGTAAATTAACCAAGGCTCTTAAATTAAACATCACTGAAAAATATACAATTTGCTAACAAAAATTGGTTCAGTTTTAGTGGAAATGCCCAGACATGGAGAGGCAAGAAGCTTTCCCCTCTCAGGTGGTTCAGTTTTGCAGAGATACGAGGAACAGGAAGAGGTAAAATCACACTTCTGTCACTGAAGGGAGCACACTTTGAACAGCAATTTAATTCAATTTAGAACACTATTCTGTGAAAGGACATCCATCCCTTGGTGCAATCCCTTTCATTTTAGCTTTACAGCAGTATTTTGGCTAAGGGGCCACTGGCTGAAGGAAGAGCAGAGCAGGTCACTGAAGCTGCAGTTCCACATGCTGTGCTCATTGCTGCCAAGGCAGTGAGGGTGTTGGTGCCCAGCAGTTTTCTGGCTTAACCTTAATGCCCATCTCCCCTCTCTGGATCTTGCTGGCCTGTTTGGGTGCCTCAGGTGTGGCTCTGAAGAAACAGAACAGACTGAAAGACTCCTGATAAGAACTTAAACTAAAGTTCATCTTTCTGGCAGAACTGAGTTAGGAAGAAACCACACATAATTATGTTGGCAGCCAAGGGAAGACAATAAGCCCCTGGAAACCAAGTAAGGGAGATATTTGTGTGATAAGCTGTGGTTAGCTGGCAGTGATAAGAGATCTTACCAATTTTAATCTTAAATAACAGTTGCATTTAGAGTAAGAAGTGCATTTAAACTGCTCATGTTCATGCTGTGGTATTGTCAATTGCTACAAAACACTAAAGGAGATTCTGGTGATGTGAAACCTCAGGGAAGTTCTCTCCCTGTTACTGTTGTATTCCTTTCTTGAAGGTGCGGTTCCCAACTCGGGCACAGCCCAGCCAGGAGCTGTGTTTCCTGTATCCCCCATGATGCCACACCTTCCTGTGGGTGCAGGGGTGCAGGCTGTATCGCCCTGTCACACTGTCAGGATATGATTCTGATCAGCTTTCAGATCATGTGAAGCTTATCTCCCCTTTTTGCAGATGAGCAAGGAGATAGCATCCTTCATTTCCCTGGCTGCTCCTCTCCCCATCTACTCTCATGATTTCTGAAGGGATAACACATCCTTTTGTTTTCTTCCACATGGGAGCAAACAAGTTAGTTATTGTAAAGTTATCAACAACTTTTCAGCAGGAGCACTTTGGACAAACACTTGCCAGCTGTTGACAATGTAGGTTAGGACAATGCTTTGGTAGGTTACCATTCACCCTTACACTCCCATCCAACAAATGAATGACAAATATGAAGTAAACCAGCACAAGAGCAACAGCAATATCAGCTCACTGATATGAATTTTCAAGAAACTGCTGCTGCAGAGAAATGTGCCATGGGCCATGAGTACCATAAGTCAGGATACCCACACACTAAAAGTCTGTCTTCAGGCATTTAAACACATAGGTGGAGGTGGAGATTTTTATTTTTACAATACTACACAGCTGGAGAAACCTTGGGACCACTGAGTGAAGTCCTGACCATCAGCATCCAACCTCTCTCCTGGATGATTCTCCCAACACCAGCAGCAGCCAGAGACCTCGATGACACAATTGCTTTGCTGCATTTACTGAATTGCTTTAGTTTTCAGGCAAACCTACAGAACCATAAATACTTGACTTGAGGATAGAATTGTGAGTTTAGCTCCCAGGTGGCTTGATGACGCCCTAAAGAAAAGTGCTCTGTGAGGACAGCCCTCCTGGAGAAGGGAGAAACCTGCAGGGGCTCCAAGGGAGGCACCTCCAGCTCTCCACGGCCTGGGTCACAGGGATGGGCTCTCAATCAAGCCACTTGTTCCTCTCTTGAACCCAGACCCTGCAGGCAACAACAGAGCAAGCAATCACACAGCATTTCTTTATCTTCATGGGCACACTCCAAAGTCCTATTTTCAAAAACAATGTGAGCACTTATGAGAATAAGTCCCAATGAAAATTACTTTTTGCAAGTGGAACTGAATTTTGCACTTTCACAGTTGTATCTCGACCTCTCTTGTGCAAGATAGCTGGCAAATCCTTTTATCCAGTTGCTGACAGCCTCTCAGCAGAGCACAGCTCTTCAGGCTCCTAGAAAACATTCGTTTTAAACAGGAAAAAGCCAAAACTGACCAGATCTTGGGACAGCAACAGACCAGCTCTGAGGAGGAGTTTAAACAATAAACTCTGGAGCTTTCTTGCTACCAAGTTTTTCATTATTTCTAAGGCTTAGAAAGAAGAAGGTGCTGACAAGATTCCACATCAGTCCTTCAGAGAATCTAGCCTTCTCTAGCATCTTTCAACAAGAAGATACCCAGATTATCTACAATCCAATTTATTTAAGCCTTCACAGGTCACAGTGAGTCCAGGAGGTGAAACACACCAGAGTAACAAAAGGACTGTCCTCTAAACCATCACTGTTGGGGATTTCAGAGAAATGTGAGATGCAGCTAGTTCATTGTGACAGGAGAAGACTTTGAGGCAGGCAGCCTTCAGACCTACGCTGGGAAGGGCAGGGTGTGCCCTTCTCCTGAGGGGGAAATGAAGAGAGAAAGCATTTTTGCTGAAGACTGACAGATTAGACATTTCTTCTCCAATACTAAGGAGTTCAAGAGAGATTTTATGTATACTCAAAGGAATGAACTAATTTTTGTAAATGCTGATAGACTGTAAATAAATAAATGAAATATTAATCATAATTTCCATCAAACTCTAGGAGAAATCTATCTTTGCATTACTTGGATAAGGCTCTGTCACTAGTTCAGCCTCGCCATTTTTAGAAATTATTAGAGTTTTATAGCAGGTCTGAAATTCTATGCCAGTGAGACTGTGATTTTAATGCATATTAATGGCAGAAATGGGGGAGGAGAAAGGAAGTTGGTGTGATTCCCTTATAGAGTACAATACTAAATAAGAAGATTCCAGCTGTGCAACAGGAAAGTTAAAATGGTTTGTTTGGATCATTAATATTGCAATGAAAACTAATTAAACCTAGAGCTACAAGGAGGAGCTCATTAGAGATTTGAATAGAGGCAGCATAACACTCAGCAGCCTCCAGTTTTAGCAGCTTCTTTTATCACACCAAGTGGGATAGCAAGAGCTCACTGAAGAGACAAGGATAGTCTGAAGAGCCAAGGGGATATGGACACTCAGTCCATGGGATCAACTGCAAGGGCTTCTTTGGAAAATGCTGCATGAGCTTGGTAGCTCTGCAGAATGAGCCAAGCCCTGTCACTGGCTCCCTGCTCAGACTAACACTGCTGCTATGCTATATCTCTGTCCCCTTGTCTGACCTGACATCTGAAACTTCATCTAAAATTTCCTTAGCCTAAGAGCCCTCAAATATGCTTTACAAAATATACCTACTCATTTAGCATCAGTGCCCACACGCCCACCCCAGACATGGCACTTCATAGTCTGTAGTTTAAGTGTGACCCTCAGTTTTGCAATTCCTTTCTCCTTTAACATGTCATGCCACTTTTGCTGTAGTCAGAGGTGTCCCTGCCCCTGTTCTGTGGCCATCAGCATCCTCCTACAGCTATTTAAATCTTCTCATTTCTGCTACTGTCATTCCCTCCCTCCCCCACGGCCTCCCTACATCCCTACCCCTCAAACCCTGCTCCCAGCTTCACACAGAAGCCAGGGACTATACCAACCTCTTCCATGGGCATTTGTCTCAGAAGTGAATAATGATCAGACTGGGCCTCCCTAAGTCTTGCATCCTTGCAACTTCAAGTAAATACTGAAGCCCCAGCTAAGCTGTTAATTATCCATGGTAAGTGCTGGTAAAAGTGCTTGTATTTCACTCCACTAGAGGCTGCCAGGGTGAAGGAATGACCTCTTAATGCTGATCATAAAAGACTTCATGGGGTAGAGTTCTGAAAGTAAAAAGACTCCTGGTAATTTTACTGATGTTGTTACATTGCTGAATTGGGGTCCTACTGGTGACTTGAGAAATTTAGAAATCCTTCAGTCATAGAGAAAACAGAATAAGATACTAAAGCAGTGACATACTAAGCTGCACACACGTAACTCAGGCTTGAATTTTTCTTACATGATTTAGACAATTGAATGCCAAAGGAACACGATATGTGAGGCACTGGAACTGAGAAGGCAGTGCCAGATGTTGCCCAGAGAAGCTGGGGGTACCCCACCCCTGCAAGTGTTCAGGGCTGGTTTGGGCTCTGAGGAACATGGTCTAGTGAAAAGTGCCCCTGCCCATGACAGAGAGGTTGAAATTAGATGATCTCCAAGGTTCTTTTCCACCCAAACCATTCTATGATGCTGAAAATGAACAGTGTCAGACCATGTGAACCTGTGGACTACTGAAAAATCTTCCATTTTCAAGTCAGAAATTTCCCACCACTACAGCAGGTACTTATTCAGGTTTTTATTGTTTTGTCCATCTTTGGGCATCAGAAAAATAAATTTTGAACAAAACTTTCTGCTATATCTGCTGCTAGGTAATAGTACAGCCAAAGGACTGGACTGGAAAAGGCAAAAGCTCAAAAAAGGAGAAAACAGACAATTAATACTGAAGATCCCAAGAGATGAGAATGGATCCAGCCCAGCCTGCATTTCCAGGCAGGAGTTATCAAGTCATGACTTCCTTAGATAGCCAAGGAGAAGAAAATCATGGAAAAACGCTGTAAAAGTAAAAATTAATCACTGGACATGAAAAATGTCCAGAGGCATTGGACATGTCTTGACACTGGAAATGTCTAGACAAACCAAGAGCTGTGAGCTATGGGCAGAAACAGCCCCACAGGCTGCAGGAGTGGCACCACTGCACAGACCACTCTCCTGGCATCCCAGTGGTGGATGGTGACATTTAAGGATACTCATCACCAAAAGCGGATGGTTTTGATTTTCTGCAGCCAAAACAGGGACATGTAGATGGGATCTCTTCCTCACTCCTCATCCTGCAAGCCCTTGCTTAGCTGAACCTACAAAGAGACTTGGGCAGGCTCAGGTGCCAGCAAGCCCACAGAGAAAGTAAGAGCCCAAGAGAGGCCAAAGTGCACTTCAGATTTCCCTTGAACACAGGAGTCACAGCCTAAGCTGATATCCATGACACTGAACAGATTTATACAAACCCTGCAAAATTCACACCAAGAGATCAGGGGTAATGTTCTGTGTCCTGTTTCCACCTCTTCCCTGGGGGAGAAATAGAAGAGTTTGTCATGATGTCACTTGTGCCTCTTTATAGCAATCCTGAGAACCTACATTCCACTTTCTATTTTACCCTTCCTGATGCTCCCCCTCAACCAAAGCCCTCAACAGCATGGTTTTGGAATGACAAATATCTTCACAGGCTTGAGTGACTGCAGTAACCTCACATTCCCTTTCCTGGTGCAGCTTGCATATCACAAATTCACATAGTTCGAAGTCAGCCCTTGAATACTTCACATGCTGGTTCTGCTGCTTCCCCCTATGGCATCAACAGCTTTAAGCAACCCCATGCTGCCCCTGACCTGGCTCATCTGATATGCTTTAGACTGATAAACAGGGCCAGTGACAAAAGGGAAGGAAATCAGGAAACATGTTATGGCAGAGCTCTTGATTTCTACAGAGTAACAAGGACCACATTTATATAAGCTGCCATCAGTGACCACCTCACATTTGTTGTCCACCACCAAAAGCTTTTAAGGATATTTTAAATTAATCTAATTCACTAAGGGCTCTGTGTGAGGGGAACCAGAGGTGCAGGAGTCTCAATAGAGATAGACAATGCAGGGGAATTGCATCCACCCGAACTTGTGGTGCTGCAAGGATCAGTGAGAAAGGCAGTCTGGTTTCAGATCCCTCCCATAAGATTAATTTGGGCTGTGATGCAGGCAGAGGTTAGTACACAGCAAAAGCTGAATGCCTTGGCTGTCACTTGATTAGGCATAGTGATGATTTTACTAGCAAAGTGCCTCTGCACTGAGATGCTGTTTCTGCTAACTGCCTATCAGTAACTCTACCTCCATAGGAGAGACTTCAGGCCTCATCCAGCAGGAAGATAACATAGGTTCGATCCTATAAGATTCTAAGATTCTATCTTAAACCATAATGTAGATACTTAAATTTCTCTTGAAGGAGTTAAAACAAGTTTTTACGTCCTTGTATCTATATATAACTTACAGGATTAAAGAAAGAAGGGAGGTAACATATTTAACTCTCTTACTTCAGCTATCTAAATTTGAATTTTACTGCCATTCTTCCTTTGTCTATAAACATCTTTCCACTCACTTTGGCAGGCACAGCCCTACCATGCACAGATGAGATTTCTGAATGCCTCTGTCAGAGGCTGAAAGCTTTCAGCTTTCCACAGAACTGTGCACATGAGCAAAAGGACTGTTTTCGCAGGCAGATAATGTAATCAGTTTTGGGGAATCTGCATGGAAATGAATGCTGAATGGTGGTTTAACTGTAACCTGGTGTTTATGAAGATGTCTAATGACTTCTAGTGCTTTTAGATGTAAAAGAAGAAAAAAACCAAATTTCTAATACCAAAGAAGGGATTAACTTGTTTATGCCTTTTATATTCCATTAAAGATGCAACATTTGCTTTATGTCAAGAGAAGTCCCAGCTTCTTTAATGCCTTGTCTAAGTGCAAATATTAGCTGGTACCAAAATGGGATACAGTTAGGTGTAATGGCATGTCACCAGTATTGCTCATATTATAAAGAAAGTGGCAATTCCTTTGGATAAGAACTGCATGGCTTGTTCAAGTAACTCTGCTCTATGTACATTCAAAATTGGCTTCTGACAACAGGATTTCAAAAGTAAAGTGCAACATGTCTGTACGTGCAAGGAATAATATAAATGAGCTGTAGGAGCCCAGTTGTCCACTGCTTATTAGGCATAGCTGCCCTTGACTAGCAGTCTGAGAGCAAAACTTCCTTATCACTAAATCAAACACAAACACACAAAACTTCCTTATCACTAAAGACAAGCACAAACACACCCAAAACCACAAGCTGAACATTTCTACCCAGAAACTAACCAGGTTTCTTGTACATGTTACATATTTCACGTTTTGTGTCCCCTCTTTTGATGGCTGAACTGACAAGGAAAAGAAAAAAAAATCCCTGGGTACATCAAATTTTTGCTGTGCCAGTGCAATGAATCATTCTGTTCTCTGGTTACAGCACATCATGAAAATGCAATTCAGTGGGTGACCCAGCCAAGAGGGGATAACAGGGGCATGAACTACCTGAACTACCACTCCTAAGGAGCTCTGAATCTACATTTTCACAAAGGAACAGCTGGAGTTTTTCAGGAGTTAATTCCTCATAAAGATGCTAAACCTTTCCAATCTTACAGCATATTTTCATTTGAAGATTTAGTCTGTTGAAAATCCCATTTTACACCTGAAATAGGAAAGACAAAAACTAGCTTCTACTCCACCACCTATAAAACTAGCTTCTACTCCACCACCTATGTTCTTTAGTAGATCATTTGGAGGAAACTCACCATGGTTTCCTTTTAATAAAGTCCAACATGCTTTCACAGAATACAGATGGACAGGAGATGCAAGAATATTGGATGGAAATTGGACATACTTTACCCTTTCCTCTCGCTCTGACTGCTTTTTTCTCCTCCTCCACACACACCACCTTCAGAGAGTAAGCACCCAGCCATTTTCAGAGGTTGCTTAGGAGCTTTCCAAGTTATCATCATACACGTCAAAGGTATTTTAAGACACAGCTGAGTGTACCAGAATATGCAACAATGACAAAGCCAGGCTGCCTGGCGTGTTTTGTTCATGCTGTATGAATACCTACATAGGAAAAATTCCAGCAGTGCTGCCTCACTAAAGGAACTTTATCAACAAACACCCCTCCAGTGACTGAGATAACCAGAGGACCAGACGATATCACCCAGTGAATACTGGAGCCCTTCATTTAGGGTCACCCAGTCCAAAACTCACTGCTCAGAGAGCCAAACTCTCCCATAATGACTTCTTTCATGAGCTTTGTGGGATTGTTTCTTCCCTCTGTAGCATCCCAGTTCCTCTGGCACTTCTACAAATACTACAGTATCTCCACTGGGGCTTACAGTGCTTCAGAGAACATACAATCTATGGAAAAATCTCCTCCTCCAGTTGCTCACTCAGATTTCAGCAATGAGACAAATAATGTAGAGACTGCTCCAGCACTGTCTTTCATGGGCACACAAGAGAACATGCCCCAAGGCTTTTTTCTTTGCCTCCTTGCACCTCTCAGAATTGGTAACAGGGCCAAGCTATGGTGTTCCTCAAGTAAAATCCAGAAAACACGTTTTAAAAATGTACCAGCATCACTATAACATAACACATTGCTTTACGTGGAAAAGGAAAGAGAGATGGAGGGGAATAAAAAAGGAACAAGACTGGAATGCCGAATGGTTTCCCACAGTATTCCTTAGCACCAAGGGAGGAAAGCATTGAATAACTGGTGCAGGCGTGTTTCCCTTTGTTAGCACACCCGACATCTGTGATTCTGCTGCTTGCTGCCCTGTGGAATCCCTTCCAGTTGTCCCAGCAGCTCAGAGTCCTGACAGAGGGGGTGATGGAGAAAATAGCAGAGGAAGAGCAGCTGTGAGTTTTCAAGCATAGTTTCCATTTGTTCTGGATGCCCACAGCAAAAGCATCTTGATTTTTTGGCAGTAGCCAGCCTGAACATGTTTTCTTCAATTTGTTCCATGATGTGATGTGACACGTTAATGGAAGGCAGCATACCCACACACAGCAGGCTGCCTGAGGGTGTCTGATCACCACGGTATCCATCAAGAAAAATGCACAAAATCTTTCAATCTTTTTCAATTGGACTCAAGATTTACTTGGGCACACTCTGAAAGCATATATTTGAGCCTGAGGACTGGTTCTGTGTGATGATGAGCTTTCCTTAAGAGCTGTTAATGAAACAAAGGAAATGACCCCGTGGATCAGATCAAGGAATTGTTTCAATCTGTGTCCAGCTGAAGAGGATGCTGGAATCCTGTCAACAGAGGATGTTGACATGAGTCAGCCAGCAATGTTTGCATGAACCAGTCTGTAACAGAATATTCTGCTTATATAGGGTGCTTCTTTTTGATTTTTCACTTTGGGACTGCATCCCATTGCACTGGACCTACTACTTTCTTTTCAAATAGGTTAGCTTGCCATTATTGAGAGAGCTTTTGCATATTTGTCTGTCTGATTTTTCCTGATGAAATTCTTCATTTTACAACATTTGGTTTTTTCATTTTTTAAGAGAATCTCCTTTTTGAACCCAGAACTATCATGGCACTCCATGCTATCACCCTGGTCCTTGCTTCATGCTGTTTAGTGCCATCTGAGTCCATTTTTTGCCCATAGAATGAATTCCACAGACAGTCAAAGTTGGCCAGGACAGATTTCTTTTGAACCTCAGATGGAACAGAAGTAACAACATTTTAGTGTGTCTCTAATTACAGCCACCATGACAGTTCATATGTGTAGCAATAAAAATAACCATAAACCTACCTAATCATCAAAGTAAAGCAAACAGCTCCTCTCTGTATTATCATACACAGGTACTGGAGTTGCTAATAAACCAGGAAGAGCACTGAGGCACTGGAGTAGCATCTTTCCTATCTCCACAGTTTCTTAAACAACTTTAGAGGCGTATTTTTATTAAGTATATGAAAGGCAGATGATCTTAAACCTCAAAAAGAGTCTGTATAATAATTGTGTGCTCTTCTAATGCTCTCCAAAGACCTATTCAGAGTCCGTTCTGAAAGACAATAATATATCAAGAACTTCTGCAAACTTCCTCCTAATGAACACATGCCAATTTGAGACCAAGAATTCTGGCCTCGGAGGACAAAATAACCACTGCACTTAGTCTCTGGGTGTTTTGCTACTTTATTTCAGAGTGATTCAAAATCTAATTAAATTTCTAAACTCTAATGAAATTACAGAAGAAAAATCATTTAGGATTATATTATATACAATTACTCACAGCTGAAAATTACAGTTAGCCTCTTTCACCAAGATAGAGTCTCCTGAGAAATCCTTGTTATTCATATAACGTATAAATCTGACATTACTCCCACTATTTACAGGTCGAAGGTAAAAGCAGAATTAATTAAACATATATATCCTACCCAGTGGCTGGATGGTGAAGAACAGGGGGAAGGCTGATAATGATGACAGTGCTTGAAACCACATTTCCCAATTTGGTCAGGAATCAGAATAAACCTATTACAAAGCCGGATTCTATTAAGTCTGCCTTATTCTGGTCAGTGCTTTTCCTTGGTGGAGGCAAGCTGTGAACAAGAACAGTGAAGCTTATATAGTGTGCAGTCACCTAGCTAAGCTCTTTGAAGCATTCATGGAAAAGTAGCAATGGAATAAAGCAAATAGCTTTAGAGATTTTATCCAAATACTCAGATGCTTAGCTCCTTCTCTGAAATACTGAAACTACTTGAGACTGCTGATTTGGGCCATCAGAAGCAACAAAAACCAACAAACAAAATATAGCAAAACCCCCCCCAAATAAAAAAAACCTCAAACACCAAAGCCCAAAACAAAACAAGCAAGCTGACATTCCCGTTATTACTTCTAGAAGAGGTTTTCAGGAACCTTGAAGCGTGGGATTATTTGCAGATGAAACGAGGTACAAAAAACACTGGAGGTTTCTCACAAGGGTCCTGATCTTTCCCATCCAGCTGGCGCAGAGATTTTTGTTTGCTTGGTTCTGGTGTTTCCAACTCTGGTCCCATAGAGAACCAGGCGCAGAGAAAGAGCAAAAATGAATTACACACACACACACACAAGTATGTATGTGCACACCAACAGTACAGGTCAAAGCAGTAACAAATACTTTCTATGACACCTGCCACACTGAATCGGTTGTACCAATGCTTCACACAGCAAAATAGGATAGGGACATGAAGACATTTTTCTTAGAAGTTACTGTCTGGGAACTGGCTTGCAATGGTTTAATAGTGTGCTGCTTCTCTACTCCTGAAAAAGCTGATTATGAAAGGGAAATATTCAAATGAGTGCTCTGCTGAAAACATGATAGCGTTCAAGTTGAATTCATAAGAAAGCTAGCAATACTGAAAGAGAATGCCTCAGAAAACTCTTCTTCTAAAACAGAAAATCCACTTGGTTATCCACGGATTCAGAAGATTTCAGCAGAAACAAATTCACTGTGGCAGGATGTTTTTGATACGCAAAAATAACTGCTAGTGTTTAAAGGTCCCTTAGAGAGCAAATCTCTAACCTCAGTTGAACTAGGCTGTGCTGTTGGCTGTCCACCTTCTTCACAAAACACTTTCAAGTTTGTTCACGCATTGAGCTTAAACCCAAAAAAGGGAACTTCTGTTTGCAAATATCACTACTCAGGATGTGACTGTATTTTCTCAATAGTCATGTGACCTGCTTAAGCTTTTTTTTTTTTCAGACACTGCAGAAGAACAAAATTCATGAAAACTTGAGCGAAACCACTCTGTTGTCACAAGTTCATAATGACCTTGCTAACAAGCTGGATATCAGCACCAACGGCATTTCTTCTCTTATGTAAGTGATCTAACTTATTTGTTCTCCATTATTTCTGAGAGCTTTTATTCCTGACCTTGATGGGCTTATTTATTCCCCAGCTTAATTGTCTGTGTCTTGTGTAAAACTTTGTTTCTTGGAGAAAAAACATTTGTTGAGCCAGAGGGGTACTTTGCTGAGTTTTCTAGCTCACATTTCTTATTCTGGTTGCAAAGGGCTCAGCTGTGCACAGTCCAGAAGACACAGTGAAGTCAAATGCCTGCATCTGTGCAGATTACATGTGCACCTGCTGAGCACCTTGTTCAGCACTCTGTTTCCTTCTCCCTGTCCAGGAAACAGTACTTCAGTAGAGTTTGAGGGAAGACTGACCTGTGTGCATGCTGGCTGCAAGCTGCTCTTGGACTCTGTGCCTCTCCCCTACTGAGCCGCCAGGGTCTCGACTCACGCTGCTTCTAATGCTCCCTGCTGGCCCAAGCAGGGCTTTCTCACAACCTGTTTCACACTTCATTCTTACTCATCTCCACTTCGTGCGGGGAAGAAGCGGTGCTCATGGCTAGGAAGCCTCAGCAGGGCTGAGCACTGGGACAGTGTGGTGTAACGGGAGCTGGCAGCAGCTCCATGGGCTATTGCCGTCCCTGGATGCCTGGTAAGGTGACAGGCACCACCCTCTGGTGGCAAGGCTCAGCTTTTACCTAATGAGCTCCTCCCATGCTACCCAGCTTCATGCGGACAGTCACAGAAAATCACCATCTACACCTGGGGAATCCCACAGGAGCCGTTTGCCCCACCTGAGACATGCAGACCAGTTATTCCCGCTTGCATCCACTGGGTACCCGCTCCTGCCTCCCCTTCTGCAAAGCTGCCCACAGATCTGCAGCACTGCTCTACCCTGCCTCTGGGGCTCCCAGAGATTGCCTTCCTTTCCTGTTTGCTGCCTCAATTACAAATAACAGTGAACTCCTGGCTGCTGCAAAGCCACAGGACCAGCCTTTATCTGTTGCAATGAGGAGAAATACGAGTTGTTGGAGGGATGGAAAAAAAGTCACATGGAAGCCGGAGGCAACAAACAAAGGAACTAAAGGGAAATGCTGAGTACTTAGGAAGACGAGGCACACATTGCTGTCACGGCTGGGAGTGGTTTACAATAGCTAATTGGTGGGGAAATTGAGCTCTTCCTGCTCCTTGATTTTACACCCAAATTGCATTCTGCCCCATTTTCCTGGCTGAGCTGACCTGTGGGCAAGGCACCGCTGTGTCACAGAGTCCGGGCACAGCAGTGTGACACAGCGGCTGCTCTCTGCTTGGCTCGGCTCTGTGTGCAGCAGGGCCTGGGCAGGGCTGACTCTGCCCAGAGTCACACCGACATCACAGCCTGAGGCTCCCGGCCCAGTGAGCTTATCTGCGGCTCCATCGCCTGCTCAGCAGCTCCACCTCGCAGAGGGCAACCACAGCGGCAGAGCCGTACTCTCCGTTACAGAGCCATACTCTTTTACAGGGCCATACTCTGCGTTACAGAGCGATACTCTGCGTTGCAGAGCGATACTCTGTGTTACAGGGCCGTACTCCGCCTTGCAGAGAGATGCTCCGTGTTACAGAGTGATGCTCTGAGTCGCAGAGTCTTTGCAGCCGGCAGGGAGAGCTTCCCCTCTGGAGCCCGGCTCCAGCCCAGCTCCCCCAGCCCAGCTCCCCCAGCACATTCTCCGTTCCTTTCTCCAGTGCCCCACCTACGAGCAGGGCCCACGCAGCCCGGTCTGTGCCAGCAGCGCACTCACCAAGGTGTTCCCCGGGGGCTGCAGGCCCAGCCCGGTGTCTCGGCGGGCCCCTGGTGCTGCCAGAGCCGGGGGCACATCCCCATCCTGTGCCAGCTGCGCACCGTGCCCGAGCCAGCACACTGCACAGGGCACTGGCTCCGGGGCTCTTTGAAAAATGATCCACAGGTCACTCAAGCCTGGGTATCAAATTCATCTGCTAGGCTCTTCCACACACGAGCAAGCACTCTGCAAGTCCAGAGGGCTTATTCAAGACGTGAGAGTTAGTCTAAACTCTCTATAGAGTCAGAAATCCAGCGCTGCAGAGTTTAAACCATCATTTCTAACCCCCACAAATGGGAGGTTTTTGTATCTCCCCAAAAGATCTAAATTGCAGATAAGATCAAGATCAAACAGAAAAACATGCATTTGAATTAGTTAATCCACCTATTTCCACCCAAGAAAAAACGGAAACAAATAGAATCCACCTAACACTGCCTTTGAAAGCAAACGGTATTTAAACAGCATCCAGTAAATGATATTAAACCTTAATTAAAAGCATATTGCAAGAATGAATTGAAAATATTCTCTTTAGTCTTGTGGGTTTTCAGGAATTTCCCTCCCTTTTAAAAAAGAAACTAATAATTTAATCTCAATATATTAAACTGACCTACATAAAATATTCCATGTAAAATATTATTTCTGCCATAAAACACATAATCTGTCACTGGTTTAATTCCATTAGAAAGCATACATTAAGGTCTATGTATTATGATCATTAGGATAATAAAAGTAATACAATATCACTTTTATTATGCTTGAATTTAAAACATTTTTCATATGAGCACAAAGAATAATTAAGGGGATGGAAGAAAGGTGTTTTTTTAAAATTTATAATGAAATAAAATCACAGGCGAGAGCAAAGAGACCAGCTTTTAATATGGAAAAAACAGAAGCTATGCTTTTTGTGCCCACTGGGTAGCCTTAGAGCTTTTTGTTCTCTTTAAATTTCCTTATCTTTATAACACTGATATTGGTCATTTAGTATAGCCAGTGTAAGCATAGATTCTCTACCCCTCACAACTCCTCCTCTGAGTGTCATGGAGGTTTTGGAGAGAAAACATTTCTGCTTGTACAAAATAAGTTTCCAGACATTTTCGTTATGTAGAAAAGTTTGCCAAAAAAAAAAAAAAAAAAAGATTCAGCTCTGAATTAGAGTTCCCAAAATATATTTGCTTTAAAACTCAAGATTTTTTTAAGCTCTTCTCCAGATTTTTGAAGCTTGATTTGTAATTTATTAAAATTTGAGAATAGAAATGTGATTAAGACCAGGAAATAAAAATAAATCTGTTGTAAGCCACCCAATATATCAGGTTTTTTTGGCATAATCCTGGAAGCCCCAGAGCCCACACTCAGCTCAAGAGTTTTAGCAGTCTGAAAAGCAGACACAAGATTATTTCTTTGGTAAAGATACCAAAATGCCTTGTTTTGTAATGTAAGGACTATGCTTCAAGCTTAAAAGTAGTCATGTTCCTAGCATTCATTTTGCTGGACAACAAATGAAATTTCAGACCCCAAACCTCAAGAAAATAAAATTCTTTCTCTGTTAAACGTGGAGGGGAGGAGCTGGGACTTAAATGTTGGACACCTGAGTAGTAGGAAAACTGAGTGCATTTAAGACACTGAAATTCTACGTCAGCCTGACAATACTCCCTCCCGGTTCCTGCTGTGGTGGGGAATGGCAATGAGGAGATGCTGCTGTGTGCAAAGCAGGTGTGTCCCCACCAGTGCCCCTTTACTGTCACCCTGGCAAGGAGCCGTGCCCTCGTGCTGTGCCTGCAGCATGAGCAGGAGGCAGGGGGTGAGCAGCACACAGGTGTGGAATGCAGGAGCCATATCTGCCTTTAAAGCCTTCTCATGGCCCAGCATCCCATGCAGCTGCTCATCAGTTGCATCATTTGGAGCTACCTGAAAAGCCCCTGGTGGAAATATCCTTCCACTGAAAAAAACATTCAAGTGTACATTTTTAACAATTTCCTATAATAACCAAGTAACATTAAAACTAAACACTACCTCTCCTTTTTCTCATTTTTAAAAAATGTTGATTCTGTTTTCTTGTTGAAGTATGTGGGAATGAATTGTTTTCTTCAAAGCCACTCCATTCTGAGGGCCTGAACACTCTGAGCATCAGAGGGGCTCAGTGGCTTTATGGAGTAGGGAAGAGCCAGGAGGTGTCCTTTTCATTAACAAGGAACTTGGTGTAGAACTCTCTGGACAGGTTTCCAGAGCACAAAACTTCCTTGCAAGAGGAAAATACTGTGCCAGCGATAAATCACATTCTGCAGACTGGAAGGATTGGGATTCCTGGGAAAAGGGGTGTTGGGCTACGCCATATCCTCACTTATTAGCACATTTTATTAGCTTTAGTGCATCTTTAATCTTTTCCTTGATTTACAGCAGCTTCTCTTGTATAGAGCTCTCAGGCTTGCAGTGACAAAGTTATGGAATGGAAACAGTGCTAAGGCAACATAAAATTTTGGAATTGTATTTTCTCTTCTGGTCAAAAACTGGCACATTTCTATGTGTGTGGCCACATTTCCAGGACGCCCTCATTAACTTGACTGATAACATTTCACTACTGCGGAAAGGCTAGGATTCTATCCTAAGATTTATTGGAATCAACTATGCCCTTGGAAAAAGCCAGAAATGCCATTCTGCTCAAGGTCCTAACAGGCTAAAATATTTCCATTCCAGATTTTTGGAGAGCAAAGGTGCATGCTACTGGAAACCCATGGGAGGAAGAAATAGGTGAGTTCATGGTGGGATTTTCACTTCCAGACAGGAAGTTAGAGGCAAAATAACAAAACTGAATGTCCTTAGAAGACTTAGTACATTTTTTAGGTGTAGAAGATAAACATTGTGAGTTTGTAGTTGCCTATGCTGCAGAGCCCTGTCATGTGACTGACTCTTTAAATTACATGTATGAGGACTGAGTGTGGGACCCAGATCCTGAACACAGGCACCCCCTGCCTGAGGTACAACAGACACACAGTGATGCCAAATCACAACACACAGTTTACACTTTCAAATTTTCCTTCCTCGCAGCAAAGGCTTACAGAGGCAGAGCAGCTGGGCAAGGCAGGAGGCTCGGGACTGGGAGGTGGGTATGTGCATGGGCATATCTGGAAGCAGCAATGACAGTTTGGAAGGATGCAGATTGGCAAAGGAGTGTGGATGGGGGATTTTGCTTTTGGGGTAAAAGTAAAGCCCTGGCTCTAAAACTCAGTTGAAACCTGCACACACCAAAAGCTGAAGTTGTTCATTATCATAAAACACCCTCGAGCCCCTTAGCCACAGGTTCTCATGGCTTCATTGTACACAGGGATTTTAAAGAACAGACTCAGACCCTCCTCAGCCACTTACTCAGGCTCAGCATTTTTTTTAGGGATGTGTTACATCTGAAACTCAAATAATGTATTTATTATTTCAAGATGTATACTCACTGAGTTGTTTTCACTATTTGCAGATTACACATATGTTATTATAGGAGTTACTCTGGGAGCAGTTCTAGCAATCGGTTTTCTGGCAGTAATAATGTGCATGATCAAAGCCAAAATGATTGACAGTGGCTTTGGAGGTAAGAAAAATAATACTCCTGATCCCTTTTCCATAGATCTTGCTCTCCTCATCTTCTGATACAGCAGATCTGAGCTTCAGTGTTAGCAATTGTGTATTTACAACAGCTCTGGTGTTCCTGTGAAGAACTATTTTAAAAGTGTCTGAATTGCTGGACTGCCTAGAAGTGCAGACTTACATTTCACTATAACCAAGTTTACTCTTTAGCCTCAAAGCTGTTTCTCATGATACCCTGGGGATATGCTACAACCTAACTCAAACCAGACAAAGTATTAGATAAGACACAGGTCTGAGAAAACTGTCGTGAGATGTTCCAGCTGGAAGAAGCAAGAAGGGCTTTAGGAAAGTTGCATGACACAACTAATATCAGAGTTTTGCCTCAGAAAGGATGGCTGGATCTTTACCAGCTGTAACTATGTACTCCTAGTTGCCTCCTCACAAATTCTGTGGAGGCCTATCACCACTCTGTTCTTGTTTCTTGACTAACCACATTTTCCTCTTCTCACTTTAGAGTCAGATGGCAAAATGGATAGAAGGTAAGAGTCACTGTGTTTTCTGTTATGCACAACTTCTAATTTCTCTCTCTCGTTATGCATGATGCTTCCCCACATTGGAATAATTACATATAACACACATGATAAGCCTCTAGAAGGCCAGGATATCTAGTGAGTCTGCATGGAAAAAGGAATGTTCTTCTAACAGCTTCTCAACATTTCAGAAATACACAAGAAAACCCAGCAGACATTATTTTTAAAATGAAAATCCTTCAAATGCTTGTGATAAAGCTTCTTCTTTTTTTTGTTTGCTTGTACCATGAATAATAACAGCAAACTCTGGGTAAATGGCTTCTTCTAAGGTTACTGCACCTCAGTTCTGAAAACTCCTCCACACGTACAAGTCAGGGTCACACAGAGATCATTCCTGCTAGGAGGGACGTCTCTGCCCTTCCCCTTCCTCCCCCTTACCCAGAGACAGTGAGGCCATTCTAGGGGCTGAGCACCTGACCAGCTCCCCAGCAGCAGCGCAGCGCCAGCCTTCTCAGGCAATGGCCCCTCTGCATCTCCCCAGGGACAGGCAGTGGGGAAGGGGTGTACAGGAGCAGGACTGCCAGCTCTGGTGGCTCATGGTAACCTACAGACGTGGACACTTTTTTATATCCCTTTGAGACCTTTTATAAGTGACTAAAACCCCCCAAACATCTATTAACAAGCATTCTCATCAAGGGAAGATAACAGCTGCACTCTGTGATTTCAGAAATGGCTTTTGGCCTCTCTCAGAGAGCTGGATAGAAGAATGTCCCCACCACAGCCATTCCTCATGAAGAGAGCACAGCATATGTGAATACTGAATTAAACACCAAAGCAAGGACACCCTTTACAGCAGCAGCTTCAATGTTTTGTGTGCCTGACAGAGAAGGGCCCAGTCCTGCAGCACGTGTTATTTTCCCAGGGAGACACTCTTTCAGTGTAACTGGCACAAAATGTTTCCTTTTTTAGTAACACACTATTCTCTGACAAGACTCTGGAAAGTTCTGTGCATTTACTTGAAATAGATTAGGGCTATGATAAGGTCAGATTAACAAATATAGAATACCTGGTAAACTTTATGATGCTTTCAGGACAGTAGACAGAGCACTGAACAGGAAAATCATGAGGAAGAGCTAAGCCAGAACAGAAAAGCCAGAGACCAGAGTCAAGAGAAAAGAGAATAAAGGGATGAGAGGGACAAAGACAAGAAACACAGAAGGCAGTGGTAGATTTATTGCCTGGGTGAAATGCAGACAGGATGATCTACGAACTGTTCCACACTGGACTTCTCTAGCTCTCTTTGCTGTTTATTATGTGCCATATTTTCCTTCAGAGACAGTCTGAACATTTATTACATCATCCTCTGATCTTTCTAGGGGAAGTGGCTGACTTTGTGGTGGCAGCAAAATTTAACATCTTTAATGGTGACCTTACACTGACCTCTTTGATGTTTCCTTATCCCAGTCTACAGGCATTTGCTAAAAGGTAGAGTGAAATTTCCAGTTTCATGACAAAATTCTGGTATTAAGGTGGAAGTGTGACACAATACAGAAATATTTTGCCTTAGAGCCACTGACACTGACCAGTGAGAGAAACTAATTCCACAATATTTTGGGGCAAAACTATTTATGTTAAAGATGACACTTCTATGGCTAAGTAGAAAAAAACTTAGATATCCACTGTCACTGCTTAATCAGTGCACTTCTCAATTCTGCTGTGCTAATCAGTAATTTACTAGCAAATCTTTGTTCTCATTCACTTCAGGGCATCTATATATTACTCTCTGGTAGGTCACTAAGGGATTCTGTGATGCTGGTAATAATCTGTGGAAACAGAATGGCCTTCTACTGGTTTTGAGGAAACCTCTGGCAGTAAAAACACTACAGAGCTATATAAACATTTAAAAATGCCGCTAATAAACTAATACTTAGTAGGATTTATTTAGGTCACCAGAGACACATATGATAATTAGGTCTAAGTTGATTTTACTTACTTGTTTCAGTTCCCTAGGGAATTCTAATTAATGGAATTTTTAGACCAGTGGCTAGTCCTAGAAAATGCTTTGATAAAGTGAAGCCTATTATCTGAAATCACCTGATTTATTCCAACCAACCATATAGCCATCCTGAATCCCTCAGGGAAAGGCAACCTGGAACCTGCTCAGTGTTAGGAGACACCATCCCTTTAGGACTGGAGAGCAGAACTGGCAAATCTGCAAACAGCTTTATTTTCTGCTTGACCAGGGATGATTATTAATGCTTGTTCAGGAAAAAAAATACTAAATCCAACTGATAGAACACTCGACCAAATTCACCTTCAGCCAAATTTTGTTTTAAATTTTACATCATTATTCCTACAAATGCCACCAGCCACTCAATATTTCCCTAGCTGGGGAATACTCTGAGTGGGCAACACCCAGCACTGCACTTCCATAGCCAGCGGAGTTGCTCAGCCTCATACCAGCTGAAGGTCTTGATGCAGATAATCCTCTGTGTCAGAACCCCAATTAGGTGGTACTGAACCCAACTGACCCCTTCCAAGAACAGATTTTCACTAAAATCAGGAAGTATTCAAATACATCCCCCTTGATAATTTCCAAAATACTTAAAAACACAAGTGTTTCAATCCCCACATGCCATTGACAGCTCATTGTGAAATAATTAACAGAATTTACCACTTTATTTAGTCAGGTACATAACATTAAGATTTAAACAATCAATTCACAATGGGTTGCCCTTAAACTCAATGGGATATTTACTAACACTTGAGAAGAAAAAGGCTTGAGGCAAGATTCTGTCAGCCAACAAAACAGCAATTTATATGTCAACTGACAATTATTTAACGTCCTCTTTTTTAATTAATAGCTCATGTCAGTATCAAATGCCATCTTGGTGTAAGCTTGGTAAATTATAATGCCTAAAAATTTCATGCAAGTTTAATGTATTCATAAAAATGTCTGGGCACATTTAATGCTGGCAATATTTTGAGTTAACTACAGTGCATGTCAGCCAGATTTATTTTGACAGGAGACAAAGAAAGAGACATACAGAGACAAGGAGAAGGGTGGAGAGACAGAGAATGTTTACTAAAAAGGAAAAGGTACATATTTTAAACCTGCTGCAAATGAATCTGTTGTCAACACATCCTGGCAACAGCACACACAAAATTCCCCATTCACTGGGTTCTACAGGACTCCATGTAAATCATTCAGTAGAAAATCAGGTTCTAAATGCAATACACAAGTTCTGCTGTTTTATGGAAGAGGAGGAACTTGCCAAGCGTATTGGTGATTTTCTTTTCCTATCCAAAGCCTCATCTAAATATTCTCTTATATTTTCCCTCCTGACTGCTAAAGGACTAACTTCTCTCTCCTTTGCTAGACTGTGCTTGAGAAACACAGGATACTTTCGAGAACTGTAGTATTCTTTAGGTGAATGGAGCAGGTCTTGGAATGTAATTCTACTTTGAAAGCCTCTAATATGTTCTAAAATTCACTAAAAACAGTGCCAGACATTGCATAGGAGGTGAAATTGTCCACTTTGCAAATATAAACTTCATAGGTGGATGGCATGGAAAAGACAAGGTTTGGGCAATTGTGTGCAGGTTTCAATGTTGAGCTGCAGTTTCTTCCAGCTACCAGAACTGTGGCAGCCCAAACATCTGAACCAGGAGTCTTTTCCCTAGCATTTTGTCATGATCAGGTCTGTAGCCTGACAGGCAGGGACAATGAACAAGATCTGATCTAAAAATATCATATCCTTCAAACAGGTTTGAAGTCAGATAGAAAGACAAACATCTTGTTTTGGAAATGAGAACAGTTCTTTCTGATCCAAACTTGGTCTATAGCACTGCGAATTGCAGAATGCATCGTTTAACAAACAGGAAGCCAAAAACACACACACGAGTCCCATTACCTGCAAATGGGAGACACAATCTATCTAGTCACTGGAGTGTGAGCTCACAAATAAACTTAACTGGAGATCAGTTTTGATGCTAGAGTGGGTACTTGAAAAAACCACATATGGGAGTCCTTTGGAAAATGGTTCCAAAATTTACAAACCAAAATCCCTAAGTAAATACAAGTTGAAAAAAAAAAAGAGGTTTTGGCCTTGTCTGAGAGTGTCACTGGAAGGATGGTGCACAAGGGAGAAGGGTCAATATGGAGAGCGCAGGTTTCCCAGGATGCTGGGCTCTGAAATGCAGCCCCTCAGATACTGTGCCAGCTACTCACAGGCAACAATGTAAGTTCAGCCCACAGCCTGGCAGCAAGTTCCCTGCATCTATCCTTACTCTCCTAAAACAAGCCTATTTTATTGTCCTCTCCCTGAATATTTTAAACTATGCAATCACTTTGACCTTCTTGGATCTGCAGCAGACCAGTCACAGATTCAGTCAGTAGATTCAGCAGAATCCTTGACACCTCTGTGTCAATGGATTCTCTTAATATCCCTCAGTGATGCCCTAAGCTGTTCTTTCCCTTGCCACTCAGTTTCCCAAGCAGACCTTCACAAGGTCTTTCACTCTGACAAGGAGGATATTCTACATACAATTCAATCATCACATCAACAAAGTTTTCAGAAGTTGTCAGTGGGCAACAATATTTAACTTCTTCAATGATCCAAATAAGCCTTGCAAAATCAGCCACAAATTATTCCTGGGCAAATAATCTCAGCAGGAATGGCTGTCTCAACTCCTTGTACATATACATTTGCATAAACAAAATGCCAATACCCATTTTGTGTTGAGGCAATAATCACCAGTGACTAGAGTAATGAACTGTTTTTTCTTCCTACTCCTGTCCCTGCCCTGTCTAGCTGAACTTGTTCTTCTGAACAACCTTGGACAAGTCCCTGGCTCAGGTTACCCTTTCCATAAAATGAAATTAATCTTTTTATCACACACTTCAAAATCAAGGACATTAAGCTTTGCACTATGCTGGAGACAGCAGGCTTTAAAAAGCAGCAGTAAGACACTCTATAGGCTCTCAGCTTCCTTAGCACCATTCCTAGATTGAGGGAATACAAACACAAACAGCCCCTGAAAGACAACTTATATATATATATATATATACACACACACACTACATATATATGTATGGCAGAAACTTCTGGGGTGAGATTAATTCATTAAACCCATTTCAATGATACAGCATACCTCACTGATGCCAGCTATGAGCCTGATGGGCAGAGCCACACTTCTGGCTATTTTTGCTCCTCTGGCCACCCTCCACATTCCCTGGGAGGGCACCTGGCCCAGGGTGTCTGTTCTCCTCTTGGATCTGGGGACTGCCTTTGTGGCTGACCTTTCCACAGCTGCCAAACAGGGAAGAATCCTTACTCCTTCCTACCCCTCTGCACAACTGTTTGAGGCTAGTCTTGAATAGCTCTAAATAATTTGATTGTAAGAGTTGGTGCCAAACCTGCTGAGTCAGGAGAATGCTTTCCTGGTAATATTCAGACACCTGTCAGAGGCAATTCCTTCCACAGCCATCGTGGTTGCGGCTGGCAAACTTGCTGGTGCAAATGATTCCAGCACTGAACGAGTAATTCTACCCTTCCCTAGAGCTGCTGCAAGTCTGGATACAAAAAAAAAAAAAAAAAAAAAAAGATGAAATGTTTCTGGAAGAGCACCCTCTTCACCCCTGTCAGCAGGCACCCAGGGTAACTCAAATATTGGATGCCACTGAGTAAAGAGCCTCCTGCTCCCTGGCAGCACCAGTCTGCCAAACAAACTGAGCAGCTTTGTGTTGCCTAGGGCTTGTCAGAGAAGTGACAACATGGATTAGCTAGGAATGAAAGCTGCTAGGATAGCTAAAGGACAGCTTAAATCCAACACAAACCAAGGCCTCTTGACGCAAGAGACAAGAGTGCCAGGTGTTAGTCAGACAAGAACAGCATCGAATTAGAGCTCCTGCATATTCCAGCTTACAGGTTTTTGTGTATCACAGTTAATTTCTGCACACAAGTTCACACTAGACTTATGAGAAAAGAATCACT
Organism: Zonotrichia leucophrys gambelii; assembly: GCF_028769735.1. NCBI lineage: Eukaryota > Metazoa > Chordata > Aves > Passeriformes > Passerellidae > Zonotrichia > Zonotrichia leucophrys. The sequence goes on from NC_088176.1 coordinate 17,580,584, forward strand.
GATTTCAGATCCTTGTGGCGTCGTGAGATTTAATATAATCAAGTCGAGGGCTGCAAGACAAGATCGCGTTCCCAAGCACTGACACTAGATGGAGCAAAACTGAATACAAGATTTAGAGCAGTGAAGAGAAAAATAAAAAAGTTCCTGCATTTCTGCAACTCTAATGTGTTACTCATTTGAATTCTCACCTTTGATTATGGCTCTGAAAGTCACAATTAATAGCTCACTCTTTACACTTTGCAGGTCAAACACGGGATCAAGCCAAAACAGGTATGTGCTGGGGAAGGGGGTGGCACAGGGAGTGGAGAGGCAGTACTGGGCAGACCCAAACCAGCAGAGGCACATCCACCTAGGGAAAGGTGCACAGCAATAAAGGCTGTGGGATTACCCTGGGTTACTGACAGCCCAGATGTGCTGGGCCCTCTGCATGGGCTAAGGCAGGAAACTGAGCTGTGCTGTGCCACAGCTCCCCAGTGCTCACCTGGAGCTCCCTGGCACAGGCACACTGCAAGGCTGGCTGCCCTGTGCAGCTGCCCCACAGCAGCAGGCGCTCCAGGTAATAAACTCCTGGGAAAATGCAGCAGGAGTTTATTTGTGCAGCAGGAAAATGCAAAAGGACCCAGGAGCTGCTGCTCAGCCTCTCCCCACCCTGTGAAAAGGCAGTAGTGGGAAGCACCCCAAGTGACAATAGTCCAGTGCCTGCAATGCAGGGACCCTGGGATGCTGCCCAAAAGTGCATGGCTTGCTGCTAGTGGATTCCTGCTTGGCAGTGACAAGGGCACCTGGAAGTCACCACAACAGCCACAAGCCTGAATTTGTTCTGTTAATTCACTTAGGAAAAACAGATGCCTCCAAAGATACAAAGGAACATCTACCAAAAGAGAAGTTAAGTGAAAGGAACTTCATGAATGTAACTCCAGCATCTCCATTAATAATTTTCTAGAATTCCTGTGATTTTTATCTGAGTATCTCCCAGCTCAGCTTTTACAATGATGTTTTACCTGGCATAATCCAGGTAAAACCAAAGCCAGAGTTACTGTTAACCTGCAATTTTTCTTTCTTTTCAGAGATGACAGCAATACAATAAGAAACCAAAGTACAAGAGATCAATAACCCTTTTGCAATCAACAGTTACCTGGTCTGAGAATCAATAGGAGTCTCTTGTGCACGGGCAGGAATCCCAACAATACCAATCCTTTTCTTTGTTCTTTAGTTGAAAGGCTGATTGATTGTTTACAGGAAGAGTTTATAGTGCAGCTAACTTCAATCACCTGCACCCAAAAGGCCTGCAATCCCCCTCAGCATGTCTATGCAGGAGATGTGTGAGGAAAATAAAATAGATGAGCTCTGTTCACTAATAGATCCTCTCTATTCTGTGATAAGTATATGATTGATTTATAAAGTCAGTGAAATACCAGATAATCAGAAAAGTGGCAATATAATTCAGCAGCAGAATTCATGGTCACACCCATATTTCAAGATAAGTAACTTGATAACTTGAAAAATCATTCATTTGAGGTTAGAACAAAATAAGGCTTCTCATTTATTTCAGGAAATACATTTTTTGTGTTAGTAAGAAAACATTTTAATCGTTTAAAGTTTTAATTTTTTAAATCTAGAACTGAGGTCTTTTGTAGGTGTTAGTGATGATTTCAACCATTTAAAATTAATTATGACCATTTAAAATGAAAAATTCCTTTTTGAAATAATGTTTTTCATGTTTTGTTGACACTTCATGTCAACACTGTACAAACAAGCTAATCTGTTATTTCCATAATTTCCCTATCCCTATTTTTTTAGCATAAACCAATGCACTAAGTTCAATCAGAATTTGTGAATAATTTCAGTTTCCCAGCACCTTCTTTCTTGTTCTAGCCTTATATGTTCTGGTGGGCTTGATTACATCAAAATTTCTTTGCCTGGCTCCAATTTCAAGCTTCTTACCGTGGGAGTGATAAGAAGAAAAATTAGAGCTTTGTTTCAGAACAACGAGAGTAGTTTAAATAATTTACAATAATTTAAAATCATTTAAGCTCAAGTTATTCTGTAAACACTTCCCAACTTTTAACAATGCTTTGAGTCAGTGGCTCTGGTCTCAGTTCAGAAAATAATGCTCTAGATTCTATTCTGTTTAATCCTCTTCTTTCAAGAATCCTGTATATAACATATTGTCATAACAAGGTGCAAGAAAACAGGGAGATTTTTGTATTTGTCAGCTGTGGGAGCTTTGGGAACTCTTGGCCAGCATCCTCTGCTATTCCTACAGCTTCTCTCTGGAAACCCAGCAGAATGTCAAGACTTGGGGGCCTCAGGTACATGACATGCCCAACTTAATTAAGTAATATCCCAATATTTCACAGGCAGAGCTTTATGTTGTAGCCTTACAGGATGACTCCAAACAAGATGTTACATTATTTTATTGCAACTTACCATTATCCAGAACCCTGTAAACAAACAGGATCTTAATAACCTTTTAGTTCAAGCCAATGTCTATAGATATATGGATTTTTTAAATCTCTCACTTTACATACATTCTTAAGGTTCACTTTTGTACCTGTTTCTGCTCTCAGTGTGGCGGATCATAATAAAATAATAAATAAATTCTTTTCAGCTCTCCACTATTATAAGAGATTTAATCCAACTTAAAAAACCAACCAACCAAACAAACAAAAAAGCAATTGTAGGACTGAAGTCCAGCCTAGAAATTCTGTGTGTTATTAAGAAATGTCCCTCAGAAAAATAATGAATCGGGCCTCCTATCCAGTAACCAACTTTCAGATCAGGCAGAGCTGATGTGCTGGGTCAGGGATTTAGAGGAAACATGCTGTTAGAGCATAAGGGAAGCTGTAACAGAATTTTGTTTTTGTAAAGAATAAGTTACTGTAGTACTTGTAACCAACTGAAGGGATTTCAATGTGGGCATTTTTGGCTTTCACAGAGCAGGTGATTTGTCACATTTGCAAAGGAAACTGAATAGTAATTTTTCCACGCATTTTGAACAACAAAATGTAAAATTTATTCTGAGAGAAAAATGATATATTGAAATACTTTCCCTGGTTTCCTAGGTGTCTGTTACCCATTTTAGTAACACTGCAGTTCATTAGCAGCATTTGCTAACAGATAAACTAAAGCAGTAATGTGATACTTGTAAGTAATTTTGTGTACAAGTGTAAGTGAATAAAGCATCTTGTAAGGTATCTGTTAATTGATTTGCTTCCTGTAGTATCATTTTAATTAAGACTTGGAACAGAAGAGAGAGCATGTGGTCAGGGAGGAAAGCTATCACCTTCCCTTATTTGTGTGAACAAATGTTTCAGTACTCATCATTTCGGTACACTATGGGAAATAAAAGTGAAAATAAACAAGAAACACTAAGTTACAAGCAATAGAGGAGAAAGGCCTGGAGAATTAAGGTCAGTAATCTTGATTAGGCAAATGTGCTGGGGTGGTGAATAGATTATGATTTCTCAAAACCTTTTGGTGTGTGCCTTGGCTCCCTGGGAATGGGAGAAGGATGAGCAGTACTGAGACAAGCCAGCTGGGCACAGGGGACCCTCAGAGCTGCTGCTTCTGCTGTCACTGAGAGCTCTGGGCACCCTTACATGGTGCTGCAGTCTTCTGCCACCCCAGGGAGTTGCTGTTTTGGCCATTCCTACAAGCAGCTTTACCAGCACCACTTGGAGCATCAGCAGCTCCTAAATTCAGGCCAAACTGCACAGCAGTGCTTGGAAATAATCAGTGAAGGAAAACTAAATGAAAGAGGAGCATCTGGGAGGCATTCAGTCACAAGACTGAACAAAATACACTGTAAGCCCCACAAATTCTTGGTCAAGGATTGAGCCCTGGCAGCCAACATCCAGCAGAACAGGCACCTCTCTGCGCTCACCAGTTTGCCTGTCCAGCACAGGTTGTGCCTGTCCATGCTCAGCACCCCCTGCTCCCCCTGAGCTCATGGGCATTCCCTGAATGGTAACAGTGGGAAGCTCTTTGCAGCCAGGGCTTGGACACACGCCCCAGCATGCCATGCTGCACCTCAGCCCCTTCTCAGCAGATGCCGAGCAACAAAACGATGCTGGTGAATGGAGTTATTCAGAGGAGCAGACAGTTGTAGGCACAAGAAGTGAGCTAAGAGGTGCAGGCCCAGCATGCATTTCTAAAGAGATAACGACACAGCTTTGGCTTTAATTACAATGCAAGAGCACAGCAACAGTGAGATCATTCGAGTCAATTCCTTCTGTCAGCTGCATCAGTGCAAATCAAAACTAACTGCAGGAGTCACACAGCTTGGTGCAGCCCTTGTTCACATGACAATAAATCAGGCAAAAATCCGCTGGGCTCAGTACAGCTGCATGGGTAATAAAAAGGTACCTGTGGGTGGAGTCCTGGAAATCAGGCCCCAGTGATATAAATCCACTCTAAAAAGTATGAGGAAGAGAGTCTGATTCAGCTCCTTCCAAAGAAAAAGGATGACAAATATCAATGGTCAAAACATTTGCAATATGATTTTTTTTTGGCTTCTCATGCCTATAAATGAAAACTCAGATAATTTTAGTCAGGAATATTTTTTCTGATTCTCACAACTGCACTTAAATAAAAAAGATTATTAAAATTCTTTGACTCACCAAGAAAATATGGGAAAACGCAAGCAAAGAAAGTACCTAACTAGCAGACCTGATAAAGAAAGGACGTTTATACTATACAAATAGGACCTATAGAGGCTTAAAACTTCTGAAAATTGCTCTCATTACACACATGGAATATTACAATAGTCAGCCTAGGTCTGACAGAGGCCCATCTTCTCTGATAGCCTCTTTGCCCCAGCAAACATCTAGATGAAGCCTGAGAGTATTGCAAGCATGTACCAATGATCTGCTAAAGGACCCTACTATCCTACAGCAAACTTCTGCTCAGTGTCACTAAGCCAAAAGTGTTGAATTTATTGTTTTCTGGTTTATTTTTCTTCCATTGTCAGAAGTGGTTAATTCCACAGACACTGCATAGTTACACATAAAAAAATCACAAAGGCCTTTGTCCTCCCTATCAGTACACCAGTGAATTTGTACAAATTTTCCTGCTAACACATCATGAAAGCAATTCCCATAGTCCTAAGAAGGCATGTTCACTCTTAACCAGGAGGGGAAATGAGACATGGAGCAGCCCAAGTGCTGCAGTAAAGGCCAGTGCAGGATCGGCAGAGCAAAGAACACAGACAAAGTTTTCCAAGTTCAACATGGTGAGCCACCTAGTATACCATCATTCTTCTCTACTACTGCCTCCAACAAAAATGCTGCTTTTGGAATGGTTAGGTGTTAAGTATTTCACCTTATTGAATATATATGGTTTCAATTCTCATATTTCTGGCTTTAATTCCTAGGCAAACCGTGTGCTTTCACTGACAGCTGCAGCAAAGGGAGCCTCAGCAAAGTCAGTGACATTACACTGGGCTTGAACAGTATGTGAGCTAATAACAGGCCCAAATGCATTGTAAGCAAAGTGGCACACTGCACACATCCTGTATTCTGCATCCAGACAAAGTATGTCCCATGTTTCCTGCCCTATGCCCCCTCTCTACATGCCATGATCCACAGGCTGCTTGCAGGATGCAAGGGGGATCATTTGCACCCCTCACACCACTGCTGGTGGGGATCTGTCCTGATGCAGACAACACACAGGCCTTTCCTTTACAGATCAGATCCTACCCAGCACTATCAGAAACCTTCCTCATTCAATGGACAATTAATTACCTTTAATCCTATTCTTCAATTACTCCACAGTACTGAGGGAGGACTTGGAGGGCTGGGACCAGATGCAAGCACATTCTGTTGTGATTAAAACTGACTGAAATGCTCCAATGAATATAAACCACTGACTATTCACCTGTTTTGGGAACCACCCCTGTATGTTATAAGCTGTTTCATACTTAAACTCATTCGAGTGACCAGGGAAGAAACAGAGAGCTGTGCTGAGTGCCCAAGGGCTCCTGAAGGGATGCCTTCAAAGGAGCTGCTACCTTGAAATGCAGGCAACACACAAAGTAGCTGCTCAGAAGAAAAGGCCACAGTGTGCTCCTGCCTGCCAAAGGGATGCAGTGCCCAAAGTAGGGCTGGAATGGCTCTCAGGGGGTCCTGGTGTGAGGAGATGACTGGATGTGTGTGGCGTGGGACTGTGGACAGTGGTAGGTTCACAGGGACTTGGCTGGGGATGCCTGGGAAATTGTTTTTTCTTATAAGCAAACTGATGATATAAAGGACAACTAAATATGAGAGAGAACCAACTGATGTTGGGAAGGGGTAAAAAAGTGATTGCAGAGGAAAAGGCAGAATATGTGAACTTATACTTGTATCAAATCACTGTTTTAGCAGTCAGAACAGCAGGAAAAGCAGAGTGGTTCCAACAGTCATTTAATTTGGGAATTTTGCACTATCTGATACTCTGCTTGAGACACTAAGCCTTCAAGCCATGTGGCTGTGGCAACACCCACTATAATTTTAAATATACCTTACTTTTGAGCACATTAATAGATATTGCAGATCTAATTCATAACATTTTCCAAATAATGTTAATGAGACAATAACTCAAATCTAGTTCCTATTACAGCATAATCGACATGTACAAGATAGTGCAAATGGAAGATTATTCTAAAACCCTTGTGATGTAATATTAACATAACCAATAAACTTTTGATTCAGATCCAACACCTGCCAGGCTTTTCAAACAGGATGACAAAGCTGTGACAGGACCTTCTGTGTGAGTCATAAATGCCCTCCTACCATGACTAAAGGAAAATTAAAAATACATCTCATGTTGTTGATTATTCAGTAGAAACCATTCATTGACCCCTAAAAGCAGGTAGTTTTTCAGGCATCCTTCTTGGGGAGGTGATGTTATTGATCAGAATTGGGCTGAGGCTTTGAGAATGTCAGGGAAAGGAGCAAAGGGTGGCTGTGAGAGCAGCAAGGCTCATCTCCAGCAGCAGCAGCAGCAGCAAAGAGACCATACAAGGGTCAGTGTAAATCCAGAGGTGGCACCTAGACCCAAACCAAATAACAGCTGCTAGTTCTCTGCTCCCAAGCCTTCCTACTATTATCTATTATCCTGTCCTGCATAATTTGTCATAATCTCTGACTGGTAAGGCCAATTAATCATGCTTCAGAAAAAATGAGATTTCTCACAAGGAGATTATCTGTCTCTGACAAACAAGAGATAATTCAATTAGCTTCCTTTTCTAAACATTTAGTAACTGGTTTTGGTAAATTAGTCCTTTTTGTAATTTAGCTATAATTTAGGAAGATTTAATATGTCATTAGGCACACCAAATTCTGTGTTAATATAACATTATGGCTGAGATTTTAATTGCCCCAGAGTCAGGAACTGTATACATAAATGGCTTGATTCCCACATGGAAGCAGCTGATAGGAAATACATAGAGCTCCACAGAAATTCTCCTTAAAACCCCTTCTTTTGGTTAAATGCATGCTTAAGGACTCTGGAGAATAGAAGGCTTTCTCTGACTTGGGTAAGAACTCCAAGAATTCAGTGTAAAAGACAAATATTCACATATTTATTTGCAGAATTTCTACACACTACAGAAATTTATGGATTTAACTTGTATTTAACCCTCTTCACAGTTCTCGAAGTTCTTGTTTCCCATCCTGCAATTTCCTGGGAAAATCCCAGTATCTAACAGTAGTACCTGACTGTGGCCTGTTTGATGAGAATTTCTTCTGTTTCATTCTGGAAACAGGCCTTTTAGTCCTTTTGGACATTGCCAATTGATACTAATGTAATGGCATTAAAGAAGTCGATGCAGCTACACACTGAGAGTAAAAATCAGCATCTTTTGTGCTGGGGGAAAATCAAGAGAAAATCAAAGCAATTGAGTTGTATGGATGTTAAAAGGCGTAAGTGGAGAAGCAGATTTCAAAGCAATGTTAATTGCTCTGCCCCAGCAGGGTCAGCCAGACTTTGCCTGGGCTGAAAGTGAAGAGTCAGGTAAAGCAGACTGATCCCCACACACTGCTGGCTGCAGCCCGGCCATGCACGGATCCAGAGCTTCCTGACTGATCCCTGGAGCTGCTGAACTCAGGGTATTTCCCGGTATTCTGAGTAGTAACCTGCCCATGGCAGACCCTTTCAGAGCTCGTGTTTGACTGCATGGTTCCACCAAAAAGTGCTATGATTTGGAGAATCTCTTCTTTAAGAGAATTTTGGAGCTCAGGCCAAGGCAGCCTCCTGCCACCATCTGAACAGATTTGCCAATTTCTATCAGAAGTTTATAAAAGAACAGAAGCCTTTCAGACTTTTACATTCCAGCATTCTTCATGAAGGCAAGCAGCTGAAAAAGAGGACTCAAAATGCTGTTTTCAAGCTTTTTCCCAGACTGGGGCCTTCTCTAGATCTCTCCTTGCAGGTTACCTGATGCCTACTAAGATCCATGGCCTTACTTAACAAGCATCAACCAAGCACATAACCAAATGTGTTGGGAAGCTGACTTCATCAGTTCTTTCTTTCTCTCCCAAGACAAATCTGCTTACACTGGAAACACACATCTCTCAGCAGAAGTAGTAGGAAAATGGCCACAACTTACACCAAGGCACTTCAGCCCATCAGACGGGCACATGCCAACTCTGTGGTAAACCACACTGATGAAAACACTAAGGTGGTTATCACAGACCTTTTTCTCAAAGCCTTTCTGATTCTCAGCTGGAATGACTGGTACCCATTTACAGCCAAGTTGACCAAAAAAAGCCTCAAAGCAGCACAATCTGATTCTCTACCTGGCTTGAAAACACTTATCACTGTCATGACAAGGGAGTTTATACCTCTGTCAAAATGCCATATGTTGTAACCACTCTGCCATCCCATTTTTATTTAGAGAAAGATAAGAATTTTCTTCAGTTTTATTTTAGGTTTAAGATACTGCATGAGTCATTAAAAGTGATGCTGTTCACTAGTTTAAAGCCCTAAATTAATATTTGAATATTAAATTGTGTAAAACTGAGGCTTTTCATTATTTCCTGTGGTAATAGGAGGCATGATTCTGCACTCAGCTGTACACCAGCAAATACTTGATGGAATTGCTGCAGGAAAGAGCAGTACAGACAGAAGGAGACTTCAGCCCATGTATTTTTTAATTTAAAATATTCCTGTATTTAACTACAGTTCCAAACTCAATGCTTATTACTGTTAAGGGATTTATTAGGCAAGGATTGCTCTGGACAAAGCCCAGCTGACCTCAGTAGGAATTTTGCCCAAGTAAACTTCCCATTGGAGTATGCAATACTATTTGTATGCTCACAATCATAAGCATTAGCAGAGACCAGACCCACATCTGAAAAGTGTTTCATTAGCTCTCAAAGGTGACATTACCAGCAGAGGGGAAGCTTTAAAAACTATTGGGACAGATTCCCTCTGTGCCTTTTTGGCCTGCATGGTGTCCATTAACACTCTGCAAGCAGCTGAGATGAATTCACAGCCCTGGGCTGCAGGCTGCATTAAGCTCTTTTAATTTTCCTCCTCTACAATGCCATTGTGGGGCATGAAAGGGAGGGGTGGAAAGGTAAATGTCCTGGGGAAAATGTGCTCACAGCATGTGTGCAGCTGTGCCTTTAAAACTGCTGTATGGGACGTGTAGAAGGAAATGCTCAGTTCGATGGTGCTCCATGCAGAACAATGCTGACACATTCAGATATCACATTTACAGGCTGTCAGGCTCTCAGACTTGGCCTTAGCTCAGGACAAAGTACAGGATCAGGGAGAATCAAACTGTTCTGCAGGAATGAATAGTGGAGAGGGTAAACTCCCTACTAGAGAAAAAAAAAACCCTCAGAGAAGACATGAACAGTTTCTGCAGCTACAATGAATGCTATCAGAAGGATACTGGGCAGAAAGTCAATTTATTTCTGATAAAAGTTGGTTCTCAGTTGCTTGAAGTTTTATTAGTTTTCAATTAAGACAGCCAAGAGTCTCACAATGAAAACGGATTGCAGAACCTTAAGGAGGACTGCATTCTGTGCAAAAAATGGAGCAAGACTGTTTTAATGCAGGGGGAATGGAAAGTATTAGAGGAGTCTGTAACAAATCTAAGACTTGAAAGATGAACTTTTTTTTTTTTCTGGAGTGGGGAGGAAGGGGGTTGGGGGAGCATGGTAGTTGACTAGCCCTGATAAGAGCAGAGTTCATCACAGGCGTGAAGACACACATGCACAGAGAAGCCAAAGAGAGGATCATGAAAGACCCAGAAATAAATTCTGGCAAAACATCTGGAATCTGACAAGCAAGGAAGTCACCCAGACTTAACTGAAGCTTAAAGAGAGCAGGCTGCTCTGATACTGTGGATAACATGAAAATACACTATAAGTAAAGAAATAAAGACACGACCTGCTCATGGCATTCAGAGTACAAAACACTACGTGACTTGGCACACAAGCCAAAACCATGCCCAGAGCTTAAAACTATTTTAGAGCTGTAATTCATGATGAGATGGCAAGGGAGGCCTGGCAAGTTCAATGATGACAACTCCAACACTGCTGCTTCTGGAGATGTCTGGACACCATGGCTACAAAACATGATTTGGCTGCAGCTGTGGGCTGCTCAATAATATTGTGTCCTACAAGATTTAGTGAAGAAGGAAAATCTTATAGCTGATCTTGACATTCTGAGTCTGGTCAAGACAATGCACTCATTAGAGAAGGAGTGACCAAAACAACTGAAAAAGGCTTTAGTGACACTTTTGGGAAATTGGGATGCTCTCAAAGAGGGCTGAGCAGTGCTGAAAGGACACAACTGCTCCAACTCACAGGCTCCCAGGAAAGCTACTCTGTCAAAGAGAGGGCAAGCTTAGACACACATGTCTGGGAAGGCAGGGAAGAAATATCTGTCCAGTTGTTGAACATTTGTTCTGGCTGCTGAAAGGGGCAAAACAGACAGTTCATGGAAAGCCAGGATGTCCCTGATGACAAATACTGATTGAGCAAAATCCGAGTACAACTCAGGGTACTATAATTTTTAAATTTAAACTTCAAATCTGCTTCTGTACATTTTATTAATCTAGAGATTGTGCAGCCTTTAAAAATGGAAATATCACTGCTAGAAAGAACTACAGATGCTAATAATCAGTGACACATTACCCACATTTCATTGTAAAACAGATGTGTGTATTGATCTAATTATAATGACTAATATAACATAGGCCTTTGACATACATATGCGAGCATAATGTTTTCTGTGAGTCAGTGCTTTAAATATGGTTTTGATTTTGTTTACTTTCCTAAGTTCAGTGTCAGAGAAGGAAAGTATATTTGTTACAGCCCAACAGATCAAAAGAAGCAGAGAAAGTCTCTGGGTATTATCGGAAACCCGTGTTTTGACAGTAGGCATTTGCAATGGGTGAGTGGAATGTTATGATCTCCCGCTTCACTCAAATTACTTCTTTTAAATGATAATACTTCCTTACTCTGAGGCTGTACCACAAAAAATTATGGAACATTTTGGAGCCTGTATTGTGTACTATTATTTTTAAAAGATAGTATCCTGCTTCCTTTTTTTCCCTATAATCTTTGTTTTCTTCAGAGCAATGTTCAAATACATGCCTTTTTGGAAAGTGACTTGCCTATGCCACGGCTCAGATTATGGCCATTTAGCACTGTGGTCATTCACTGTCTGGCTAGCCTTACTTTTCAGTCAGAGTGTTGACTGCCTGTGCACTGAGGAGTCTGAATAACAAAAATAAATAAATCTGAATTCAAGAGAAGAATCAGCAGCAGACTTTTAACAAGACACTACAAGGTACAACATACCTTATTTACCAGTCAAGCAGAATTTAGATGCTCTCACTCACACATCTGATTTAACTTTAGAGGTTTCCTAGATTCAAATACAGACTTCCCTTAAAGATCAGCATGATGTCTACTGTGAGTGCCAGAGAAGGAGGTGAGTTCTCCTCCTTCCCATTTGTGCCTCTCCACAGCCACTCAGGCACACACAAACCTTGTAGCCAGGTGAAATCAGCCTCAGGTGTGGGATACCCTTCAGCAGTCACTTTCCAGCTGGAAGCCTTTGCTCAATGTCCGCTGTGGATAACATACATTTTGATAGAATTGCAGCTCCGAGAAACTGCACTGTTTTTCTAGATATAATCCCACAAACGCATGAAAAGCAACTCAGCCACTGCTTACTGGCACTCCTCATCAACAATCCCCATCAGAAACTTCCACTGCTATTATTAACTTTTGACTGACTTTAACCATCAGAATAGAAATAGTCTACGCATAGGCTCTCCACAAAGAGTTTTGTTTTTTCAAACTGTGTAAATATTAGTATTCTCTTTCAAACAAGCAATCCAACCAACCCACCACCAGAGCTTTGCCAATATCTGACTTAACATCAACACAGTACACTTTTAATACCTTAATGGGTGGCAAAAATAATTTTTTGTTTTTCCAGGGTACAATCCCAAGTTCAAAGCTGCCTATCCCAAGCCACAGCGAATAATTCACACAGGTTTTCTGTAATTTAGAAAATGCAGAGGAAAAGCCCTCTTAGTGCTGTGCAGTGGAATTTGACGGATGCTCGCTTGTAATTCTGCCCACGTCCCAGCTGCCCTGCACAGACTATTGTTCCATGTAGCCATGGAGCCAGCAAATCAGACCAGACACAGTCAAAAGGGATCTGGCTGCTACTTTACCACATCAAAATCACTAGTTTTTCATGGGTCAGGACCTCTCCTCTTCCATCAAACAATACAAATAATTTGGTGCCTTTCAAAGGCCTGCTGTTGAAGCAGTTATCTTCTTCCTGCTTTGGGAGACAAACTTTGTCTATTGCCTTCTCATGTAAGGAGAGGAATGCAGCAAGAAAAATCAGATTCTTTTCTAATAGGTAGTGCATATTTGAGAGCTTATTCGAAGCAACTTCTCAGACAGAAAAAATACAAGCTGGTTTGGTGATATGACATCTCTACATCTTTTCCACGTGGCCACAACAATGATAAGAAAAATATCTATTTTTGGTTAAGGGATGCATCCAAGCTTATGGTATGTGCAGCATGTGAGATTGGCTTCTTTCACTGCAAAGAATCTTTTAACAAGTGGCACCTGAACTTCTGTACTTTGAAAAAGACCAGACATATTTCTGTTGCTTCTTATTTTTGCCTTTAAAGAAGATGAAGAAGACAATATTCAGTACCTGACAGCTACATGAAAGAGATACCTTTAATGTGCTACTGCATCTGCCTGTTTTTCACTTAGATGCAATATTGAGGAACATATGTTCTCATCTACAACATGAAAGACATTCTATTCTAAAACACCCAGTATTTGAAGGACATGAAACAAATATTTTGTTTATTCAAAGCTGGGTCAAAAATTATTCAGAGAGATCATCTTAGAAACACAAGTGAGGTAACTTTTTAAGCAGTTCACAGACCTACTGGATATTTGGATAAATACTTTTCCATTATTTCACTGCTCAGCAGGAAACACAACCACTTGTCTCATCCATAAATCCTCCTGAAGCTTAGAAGTCAAAGTTCAACCACTACTCAAACCTGTATAGCACACAAAATTTGACTGAAGTTCTCTGATTTAAATGTCTCTGATAAAGATTTTTACTGGAAGAATTCCTTAAGAAACAGTAGGCTTTTCCTTCTGTTTTTAAGTTTAAAGAATCTGTTTTAAAATTAGCAGCTGCCGAAGTGCAGCGACACCATTCCTGACAACAAAGCAAAAGTGCAGCACATCTTCCAGGGACATTCCTGAGGTTAGGGAAGGATTCCCTGCTTTTCTGACAACAAACTGTGCTGTGAGTATGTGCGTGGGTATTTTGTTTTCAGCCTGGAATGTTTTAAAAAACTCAAAACTCAGAATCACAGAGTCACAATTTATTATCCAAACAAGAAATTTGGTCAAGAATTTATTTTCCTTAAGAAAAGCAGAAAGAGAAGAGAATCTTGGTGGGCATGGTAGAAAATGGAGATCAGAGGGCAAGATTCTATCTATGTCCAAGAAGGATGAGGTAGGTGAGATACAAAATGTTCTTATTCCTTGGGATATGAAGACCTTAAATGTTTTTTCTGCCGTATGTTCAAGGATTTAGTACTTCTACTAAAAGAGACAACATACAGAAAGCATAAAGCAGTCTCAAAAAAAACCCCTGAGGCTAGAAGAGCTCTTTAGATCTCATTTAGTCCAACACTCTTCCCTTTAATTCACCTTCACCCAAACCTTGCATTCCACAACCATTCAATTCTCTGCTTGGACACTTCAATTTTTCTCAGTTCAGGTTGCTGGGTAAGGGCAGATCAGAAATATCAGGAAAGGGGAAGGGGTACATTTCTTGTAGTATTTCTGGTTTCTGAAAAGAAGCAGGTAGGTCAAAAGAATTTATGTAGCAGCATTTATTCTTAAGATACATCAAGGGTAAATGTGCTTCTTTGTAAAATTTGTTGAAGAGATGTTTGTAAACTTAGTAAATCCAAGCACAAGCCAACAAATCTCAGACAAGTACACTATACCTTCTGACTTTAGTTCACTGCTTTTGTAGTGTGACTTGCCAAGAGCCAAGTAGCAGCTCTTTGACCATGGATACAGTGATTGTTTCAGGATCAGCTTCACCTTAAAATTTTTTCCCTCCCATGAAGATTTATTCTATTAGAAACCACATCTGGCACCATGGGAGCCACACCTCCACCCTGTCCACAGAAGAGGGATGGACTGGAAAACTTCTGTCTCCTCAGCCCAGAACTAAGTGACAAAAGAGAACATTGAGTGGTTGGATCAGGAGGCTCTGAGACACATCTTGCTGAGACAGCACATGCTGCAAACCATATGAAGCTGGAAAAGTCTCCTGGGAGCACAATACTGTGTATTTGCCCTGCCCTTAAGTGTTTGTTTATTCCAGCCACAGTCAGAAAAAGGGCACTGAACCAGCAGGATAATTTCTTTGTCTCAGTAGAGTCATCCTTACATCAGTCAGTCCCTTAGAAAATGGCAAGAGAGAGAGAAATTATGGACATGAAGTCCATATAAAATATGGTGCCAACACAGAATGTGTGGAAAGCACAGACTGAATTCCATAAAGCATGAGACTTCACAGATAAACCATATCCTGAGGTCTTTCAGAGAGACTTGTCCTTCCCCAAACCTGCCTGCAATACTTGTTTGGGGAGAAAGGCAAGGCAGAACAGGTGATAGCACAGTGCATTGTCAGGACAACTCTCACTGACTGGATGTTCTGGAGTCTGTGTCCTTTCTGGGCTAAGCAGAGAGGGATCATCAGGCCCACAGGGGCTAGCTTGAAGTCCTGTCAGTAATGTTTTAACTGGGACAGATGTCTAAGGAGAATGCATGGCCAGAACATACCAATGCACTGAAAAGCCTTTGAAATCCATCTTAACATGATATTTGCTCTCCAATTGCCAGAAATAAGGCCACCTAAAATTGACATTTTAATATTTTTGGAGAATAGAACTGGAGCAGCAATGGACTTTTTAATGGTTCCCAAATGACACTGCCACCTACCACTCTCTGCAGGTGACCCTCCTGTATTCAACTGCATGAAGCTGGAACTGTGTCTTTGTGCATGAAAATCACAGTAAGACTCTTCAACTCTTGCATACACATAACTATGCAGGAAGTACACATGACAGAGTCTCTAAACACTCTTGCAAAATACCCGCAGGTCTCATTTTTTCTCAGGATTAGCAGTGCCCTGAAAATTGGAATGATCAAACTTGAAGCAAAAGCTAAGAAAAATATACTAAATCCCCTGTGCTTTTGTGCAATCCTAAATGGAATCATAAAAATAATAACAAAAGCAAGTTTCCTGTACCAAAACAAAATGTGCTCTTATGTGAAGAAAGAGAAAATGAAAACTACATTACAGCATCAATAGTAAGGATTTCACTTCTCCATGAAGGTGGCTGCACAACAGCTACAAAACCTCAGACCCTACCCAGATACATCAGTATCATTCATTCATAACCCTGAAAGAAAAAAAGAAAAGGGAATGGAAGAAGGACACTTTACACAGGGGGAAAGGAAATTTGCAGTTAACATCATCACCCTATCTATTTAGATATTTTTCAATCAGTCAGAGATAAATGGCCACAAGAAAAATATGATCAAAGCCCCAAACACTGTGTAAACATTGCATGATGTTCAGAGACATAAAAGGCATGATGCTTACAATTTCGAAGTTCTTACATAGTGTTTTTTCTGTTGACAAGGAGCTGGGTTCACAAAACTGTATTTTCCACATGCAGGTCCACCAAATAGCCATAGAAAAATACCATGGGCAGAACCACATTGTTCAGAAGTTCTGGATTGCTACAGTTCAAAGGTAACTTGGCCCAATAAAGGAATAGGAAAATTTGGATACAGATCCAAACACCCTCCATGCTTGGCAACATTGAATCAGTTTGGATTTTATCCATCTTTACTCACTGAACATTCATTTTTAATTAGGATTCCTTGGGCCATGGGAGCTACCAACTGCTGGACTCAGAAAAAGACCTGGCCATAACTCATGTCTCTGAAGGGAGGTTCCAGACAGGCAGAGAGCATCTTTGTACCTGCATGAGGTGTGGAAGGGTAATAAGCTGTAGTTGCCCTGAAAGGCAATGGCCAGGTGAAAGATGAAAAGTTCAGAGAGACAGTTTATTGCTGCAGGTGGGGAGCACACTCCCATATATCACTCAGAACAATCACAGCTCTCCTTAACAGCATATCAGGTGTGAAAGCAGGCAGCCCACCCCAGCCCAACAAGAGAGAGCTTCAGCCCTGAGAAAACCTTTTTACCATGCTCGAGCCCAGCCAAAGCAGCCCAGTGTGAGTTGCAGAGGGTACCACTGTGTCCCTCTGCCACCCTGAAACACTACCGTAAGGGCAAGCCACAATCCTGCTCACAGGAATCCTGCAGCAGGTTCTGGAGACAGATTTGGGAATGCAAGTAAGACCTTTCAAAGAAAGAAGGCAGGTTAAGAACAGCCAGAGAGGGAGGACAGGACAGCAAAAGGCAAGAGGCTGTGGTTACCTCTCCTGACAGATGTGACTTTGCAGAGAGGCAAAGGGGATTTTCACAGCAGGTCTCACCCCGAGCGAGCGACTAAAGCTGGTATTTCAATAACACTGCCCCAGGGAGAGAGGGGCTCCAGGCTCTGCAAACAGCCAGGCTGCGCTGTGTCAGCTGCACTGGAGTGCTGATTAGGCACTTTTCTCCTCAGAGCAGACCCATTCAGCAGGAAACGAGGCCACATGCGTGCTGCCAGAGCTGAGAAAGCCATATCCTGCGGGTCAGAGGCTCCACTGGCGTGCGTCAGCACACTTCCAGAGCAGCAAAGGGAGCTGCACTGTCGTACAGAGGGAGCTGTGCACCCAGCCTGGGGAGAAAAAGGGAATGTACTGCATGTTCATTTGGGATTTTTGGTGTATGGGTAAACTGTGATGGCATTGGGTAAGAGACATAAAAAACCTTGAAAAAACTTTTTACAAAAGCAGAAACATCTCAGCAGCAGCAAAGGGGTGGAAGGGATGTAAGATTTTAACAGCGAAGAAAGTCAAATCATACAACTGCCACCTTTCCTGATTGCCTCAGTTCCAATAGCAAACCCTTCCAACAGAGGGACAAAGGAAGGTTGCATTTCACCCACCTGCAGCTCAAAAGTGAGAATTGATTTGTAAAACGTCATCCAACAAATCAGCATCAAACCTGGGAAAATGGGAGGTCAGAAGTTTATGTTTGCCCACAGCTCACTATCCTGACTTGTGCAGTCTGGCCCATGAGTATATCCTAAGGGATTGGCACAATGTAGATTTCCTAAGGTGTGTTGGGTGCTGGGTTACCTGTTGAGTGCTACTGGCAGTACAATTTAGAGAGAGCAAGAGAGACATATATATAGATCTACAAGTCCTGTTCTAGCTGTGCAAAGAAAAGCTCTCCCTTAGCAAAAAACCTGAAAGGGCAGCATCACCTCAGCTCATTTATGCTGTGACAAGCGAAAACGACTTTCAGCCTAGACCACTTTTAAAAGTACCTTTGGAACTTTAGAATAAATATCGCTTTAAGAGTAAGAATCACTATATATGTTTTTATGTTGTTGAAGAAGTTTCAAGCCGGAGCATTAAAACTGATTCTACACAAAAGACAGAATCCACAACACAGAGGGAACTGTCAAAAGTACAGAGATCACATGCTCAAAACAGAGAGAGTATGTTTTCAGTAAACTGTCAGACACAAGAGACTTCATAAACTGTCAGACATGAGAGATTTCATAAACTGTCAGACACAAGAGATTTCATAAACTGTCAGACATGAGACATTTCAGAAGTCCAGATGTGCCTTTGACTCCTCTTCTGTCTTCTGTCATAGGCAAATACATTATATAAAGCCTTGTTCCCAGTTAAATGATCTAGCTCTCTCCCAAAGCTTGTTAGGGCTCTTGATGCAATTAAATGAACTGTTGGTGCCAACAGGAATGGGGATTGTTGACAAACAACAAAAATTGAAACTGACTCTTGCAGTGCATCTTTCAGCTCTGTAGGGCCCAAGAACTCACATGAGACCTTAGGCAGACCTTAGTGATGTCTTTACACCAGTATTTTGTACACACCATTAAAAGATTAGCAGGCTGAAGTAATTTATGAGAGACTTGAAGTGAGGCATGAACAAGCCTAGCAGAACTATATGAGAAGATTTAAGATGTCCATCCAGGCTAATATCTTCTCTCAAGCAACAGCAAGGAGTACACGCATTGGAAGGGTATGCAAAATCAGTCATCCCTGGTTTCCTCTCTCGTAGCAGACCAAGGACATCCTGAAATGGAAGTCATCAAACTACATAATTGCTGGTAGAATGTTTCTGGTGAATTTGTCTGTTTGTTTTTGAATTATCTTATCTCTTTGACAGGATTTCCCTTTAAAAGAGTAGATTTGAATCTACAAATTTTAATTACCTCCCCAGGCAGCATAAATTTTAAAAACTGCTTCTGCTTCCTCAAGTCTGATGATTGCTCTGTGCATAATCCAGACCTGTCACTCTCTTGTGAGAAGTGTTTGCTGTATGGACACCAAAATCTCTTCCTGGAGGAAACAAATTACAAGATTTTAAAGGCAGTTTTCAGTCTCATAAGGATCAGATTTAGCATATGCTAAATTATCTGTGATATTTAAAAGCAGACATGTATGATCCTGTCTAAGCGATTACTAGGAGAGGGGTGGAGTAGCTAAATCTGTACTAATTGCCCTATCCAGGGAAGCAGAAATGCCAATGTGTTTGTATCATCCATACTTCATGCAAGCTGAATATATAACCCATCATACCTGCTGGCAGAAGTATTAAATCCATATCTGGGGAGATTTGTAGTCTTTCAAGTGACAATCACTTCAAAAGGAGCGCAGGGGAGAGGCAGGAATGGACTGCAAGGTGCCAACTTCCCTTGCTCCTTCTGGCCTAGCACTGTAGTACCATTTGTGAAAACAAGGACATTAATCTTAGGGTGATGCACCTGAAGCTACTATATCAATTAATTCAGGATGGTCTTAGAGAGGTTGATTGTTAGTGGTCAGTGGGTGCTGTCACAGCAGAGGGTATACATGAAAGCACATAATGGAATGGCAATGATTATAGTGGCGGATGTGAAGTATGCTCGGGTATCAACATCTATTCCTACTGTGAATATGTGGTGGTCTCAGACGATAGGGTCTAGGAATCCTATAGATAGTATTGCTCATACTATTCCCATGTAGCCAAAAGGTTCTTTTTTATCTGAATAGTAAGTCACAATGTGGGAGATGATTCTGAATCCTGGGAGAATTAAGGCGAAGTGAATGCAATGTCCTGGCACAGGTGTCCTAAATGCCTACAGTGTTCATCCCCATGCCTGCTGATGGGCTGCTCCCGCCTGCCAGACCCCCTTGTCCCCAGGCTGCCACCACCTGAACCCACGGAATGGGAAATAATGTTAGCTAGAACTGCCAGGGAGTGGTGGTCCTGTTCCAACTATGGGATGGGATGAATGGAATGGGCGCGAGGGCTGCAAAATTCCCAGCACATCCAGGAAACACGAGAGGATGCCTAATACAGCCTTCCCCATCCCAGCTGTCTACCCCGCAGCCTCCAGCTGTTTATGCCTCACCTGCTCATACAGAGGTTTTCTGTACTCAGGGAGGGAGGGAGTTTCTCATTTCCCCTCGACACAGACCCGTGTCCTTTGGGCAAGGGGTATGTGTGTGCAGAGAGGATGCTGAGGCTAGAGATGGGGCATCCCTGTCTAGCCCTGATGCCACCCTACAGGCACAGTGAGGACAGAAACGACAGGGAAAGGGGGCGAGAAAAAGCGGAGAGCTGAAGGGGGCAGGACTCTGGGAAGCGCAAAGGAGTAGAGAGGGAAGGAAGAAAGCGCGAAAAAAAAAAAAAAAAAAAGGAAAAAAAAAGGAGGAGAAAGGGGAGGAGATGAAAAGCAAAGGGAGAAGGGAGGACCGCGCGGGGAGGAGGCGAGAGGCCGGGGAGGAGAGGAGGGAGGCAGCTCGGCAGAGGGGACGGGACGGGACCCGGCGCCCCGCGGGCCATGCGCCTCCTGGCTACGGCGCTGGCCGCCCTGCTGGCCACGGCCCCGGCCCCAGGTAAGCGCCAGCGGGACCCGATCCTCCCCCGGCCCCGGCGGGACCGAGCCCTCCCCCGGCCCCCCGGGACCCCGGCCCGCCTCGGGCAGCCCCCGGCGAGCGCGGAGCGGGCCGGGTCCCGCAGCAGCGGGCGGCTGGGGCAGCGGACAGGCCCCGGGCCAGAGCTGGGGGTCCGGGCCCCGGGGCCCTTCCGCCCGCCCGGCCGCTCCCTGCCCCGCTCCGCTGCCGCTTCCCCGGCTCCCGGCAGCAGCGCTTCTTCCCAGTGATCCCATCCTGTTTAGAGAAGAAAGCCAGACTCTCCGTGCAAGTTCATGGAAATGGGTCCTCGGCTGTCTTCTCTGCCAGGCAAAGCCGAAGGAAAGGGAGATTCGGCGTTGTTTTTTTCCACAGGTGCCCTGATCTTGTTGGCATCAGGTGGAAATGGAACCTGTAGGTCACTTGTAAAAAGCGTCCTCCCTTTAAGACCCTTTATTCCTCTAAAAACAAAGGCATATTGGACAATGTTGCGTGTCCTGAAGCTGCAGAACAGACACAGAGTCTGGATCTGTACTTCCAGGTGCAGTGAGCTTAGAGGGGTGGGGAAACCTTGCTCATTTATGGCTAATTAAAGACTTGCATTCAAACTCCACTGCAGAAGGGCAGGAGATGGTGGAGGCAGAGGTTTGGTTCAAGTCCGTCTTTAGTCAATGCAGAAGCTTCTCTGAGGGGGAGCTTCTGACTTCTGAAACTTGCTGACAGATCTGTTCAACTGAAAACAACTGGTTGTTTTCTGGTGCTGTTGCTAATTAGCTCCTAATTATTTTAATTTAAACAAAGACCTTTGCTGCTTGTTGGCTCATCTGCTCTTTTTAATTGTAAAGAAATCAAACGAAAGTAGGCTTTGACAGTAGCATAGCTTCACTGAACAAACTACAAGACAGATAAAAGCCATCCCATATGCTTCTGGTCGTGACAAGATGAGATCAGAAGGTAACCACCTCCAATCCTCAGCTATCAGTCCTTGCAGCACTGGAGGCTGGGTTGCAGATTCTGCCCGTGGTCTCTGTGGAGGAAGAGAGAGAGGCCCGTATACAGCACTAAACCTGGGCTGTGAGCAGCTGAGCACAGGAGCAGCTCCACTCCTATCTCAGCTGGAGTAAACTGGGGTTCTCCTACAAAACCACAGCCATGCTGAAGCTGCTCACCACATGTAAGGACCCAGTGACCACTGTAAGTCCTCTGGCACTGTTCCAGCACAGACAGAGGGGAGAGGCCCTGGCATAACAAAATTTCTGGGTGCTAGAAGTATAGTTTTTTATAGTTTTATATTTGTTACTCCTGACAGTGCTGTTAAAGTGTTTTGCTGTGTAATATGGCAGACAGCAAAGTCCAAATCTAGATAATTCTTGGACTTGAACTAGTGCAAGCAGAAGTGGACTATTTTCAAACTGGAATTTTTTGAAACAGAGTTTAAAATTTCCTGAGTCCCCACTGGCTACTGAGCAATGCTGGTGGAACATACCAGAGGAGCAAACAGGTAAAATGTTGGGATGGGAGCAACTAAGCAAGCTCATTGCAAAAAGGAGAGAAGTTTGATGGTTAAGCACACTGCAAAGAAATCACCAAGTCTCTGACTCTCTCTCCTCCCTTTCTATAAATAATTTCCCTTTCCAAGCAGAAATGAGACTGAAACTCTTGTGGTGAGCTCCACCTGAATGGCTGCATCGTACTATACCGGGAAGGCAGAAGAAGATAAACAGTGATTCCTCACTTGAAACAGCAATCGCAAGTCTAGAAATTCAATGCTACGTTGGCACACAAGCCTGCTCTTAAGTTGTGAGGTCTCCTGCTCTGGGCAAGGAGCCCATTACAAGGGTAAACCTCGTGTTGGGGCTGACCAGTGCCTGCTAAAGACAGGAGGAACATGTCCACTAGTGTCTGAGAGCCTTGAATGAGGGTTTTGCTTTCCACATAGGAGGGAAATGAACTCTCTCCTTAAAAATCCACTGTTCCTCCTCCAATGGCAGTAGGAGGATACAGTCACATGGATACTGTTTTTCTGCTTTATATAAAGCATCACCTGACCCTATTCAACATGAGCTGATACCATGATAAAAGCAGCATGAGATTTCCAAAACTCTTCCCATTGCTGTACTTGTGCAGCTGCACCAATGGGAGCCACAGAAGGAAGATAAGGAGACAGATTCCCACTGATCAGAAACATGAAGGATGCAAAATTTGATATGTCCCTATTAAAAGGCATGTCCCTAGAGGAAAAGTAGAAGTATTAAGCATAAAATACCAATGTTTGTAAGAGTGTAAACAGCTAGCTAGAAAGGGATCAGAATCTTAGTGTACAATGCTTTATCTTCTCACAGAGGTGTCCGTCATCACCATATCTGACTTCCTCTGCATTTTCTCTTGGGTACTTCTTGGCACTGTGTTCTGCCTAGTTTGGAATTAAGCAATGATTTCTTTTTATTTTTGCCTTTTATTTTGGGATTCTGTTTCACAATTACTCCTAGCCAACTTTTTCAAAAAAGAAATTCACATGTCAGGAAAATGACATAATTGTTTTTCTTTAGAGTTTTCATGACATGTTCATATTTTCAGTAGAAAAAAATGTCTGTGTTTTTCATTTACCGAAACTATAATTTTGTAAATGATTTATTAAACATTCATTGTTGAAATACATGTGAGGACACCAAAAAGTGTTGAAAATCTCAAAGTTATTCCTTATTTACTAAGCAGCACAACCTTCAAATTTAATCTTAATTTGATAGCAGAGACAGCCATTTATTGGCTTTCCTTCTGCTGGTAAAGCACCAAGGTTGGTAAGTCCAGAGAATCATAACTGAAGTTTCATGCCTGGAAAGCTTTTGGTGGGATTCAGCCTTAATATTAAATTTCAACATCCTGTTCTACTTTTATGCTTTCTACAATCCAAAATAACCTCTTGCTTTGGCATTTGTGTGAATTGCAGACAAATGCATTTATGTGAAATGCAGACAAACATAATGCACGAATAATTTTATCAATAACCTCATCCATGCTTGGCTGCAGTTTCTTCAATAGTTTTGTTTTAAAACCCAAACAGTTCTTTATACAAAATATTTTCTCCTTCATAACAAAAGAATAATGTCTACTTGGAATAGACGTGCCATTCAGTCAAGATTTGGACAGAAGTGGCACAAAATAATTATCATACTATTAATTTTCAGAATTCTTCTCAAACAGTTGCAATGCAACTTCTTTAATTTAGTGGATTTAGTGTATGTAAGGTGATATAATTCACCACTTCATTTCACTGCTTCACTGGGACTATAAAACCAGTGTCTCTGTCTCCAAAACTCCTTCAGAAATAGAATGGAAATACTTTATTTGCTTATTTTGAAGATAAATATATGTTTGTGTTTCAGGAGCTGATGTCAGACAATAGTCTCTGCCAAAACACTCATCCCCTTTGTTAAAATGTTCCTTGCTGATGTGTTAGAAAAGTGTCCAGAAATGAAGAAAATAATTTTCCCAGAGTTGCAATTCTCATTAGAATTTGAGTACAGTACAGTATTCACATAACAGGAAGTTCACAGTTTAGAGGACATTTCATGCTTTGCAGAGTGCATTGCAGGGAGTGCTTGCTCACTGCTGGAATATGGTTCTCTCTCTAGTGGATGCCCTCAGACCAGTAGATTACACATCACAAGTTATTTAGGGAACACATTGCCACAATACAGCACTGGTCAGAGACAGGCCACTCTCTGATATGACTAATCAGGACTTTCTTAATGTGCATTAGGAAGGAAATAAAATGAGCGTTAATTCCCATGCCTCAGAAAATCAGTCCGGTATAAATCAGTTATGTTAGGAAAGGGAAAACTTCCTCTATTTAACAGCTGTGGACACTTTTTTTAGCCTTCACCTATACTGGCTATTACTAGAGAGACAAAGAACTGGTCTAAGTGGTGGTTTAGGATGAAAAACATTGAAGACAAGAATCAGAAATTAATGGAACAATGGAATAATCATTTGTCCCCATATTATCTCATGTCATATTTTGTCATGCAAATACTGTCAGATTAACTTGAATTTGTAGTCAGAAAAACTCGTCTGATGAATTTAATCCAGGTTTGAGGTGACCATTTGATGGACAAGGAGAGCATTACTTAAAACAGAGGACATGGGCAACGGTAGGATATAGAGAATCCAGTGGTCTTCCAGTGATAATGTAAGGAACAGTATGATGTAAGGTCTGCACAAATGATGTCTAAAAGAAGTAGACAGAAGCATGCACATTGAAATGCTAACCTTATTAAATTAGCATAAGAAAAGGACAGCACATTGGAAAAACTGAGGATGGGGTAACAGAAGTGGAGCAGAAGTTAGAACAGCTAAGTCACACACTTGAGGATTAGTAAGAAGGTCTTTGATATGCTGGTGACTGAAAATGACAAAGAAGGGAAAACACCCAAGTATCCTATTTATTTGTCACCTGACATAAATCACATATGAAACTATCATGAGAAAGGACAAGATAATTCTGGGATATACCAGGCAAGGTATATCCCAGTCCAAGGTATATCCCAGTCAAATCTGAGAAGTACTGTGAGTATTCCACAGGACACTGAAGAACTCCAGACACTGCCTGTAACTGCAGTCAATTACATTAAAAAAAAAAAAATACAATCAAACCCAAAATTGAAACTGTAACCAATGCAGAGAAGGGCTGTTAGGGTGAATAGGGAAGACACTACTTTACTAGAGGAGACTAACAGAGCCTGTCTTCTTTAGCTCAACAAAGCAAAGGCTGAGGCCAGATAATTGCTTTGTATATGGAGTCAGGAAGTAAGCTCTAGAGAAGAAAACGCTATTTTAAGCTTAAAGCTGGCACAGGAACAAATGAGCATAAACTGGGTATTGAAAGCATTTAGCCTGGAAGTCCTAAGAAAGATGCAAGCTCTCAGAAGAGCTGGTCACAGAGCAGTTTCCAAAGCTGTTAAAAGACCAATAAATGATTACGTGAAGTTGGTCCTGTGACAGTAGCAAGGTGTCCATGTCAGCTCTAGGTTATTGATTAGTGACAGAAAAAATGCTGGGGCAGACTCACTGAAGGAGGGCCTCATGCCATCCTTAACATTCAGAGAGAGGCAGACAGTGTCAGGTTCTACATTAAATTATTGCATTAAATTACTGCACACTAAACAGATGCCATCAGTTTTTACTGCTATAGGCTTGCATGCTGGGACAGATTATGGTGCTGTTGTGTCAGTATGGAGGATTCTGACCATCTTTTCTTTCCTTACAGATGTTTGTGAGGCTTTAAATGTGACGGTCTCTCCTGGACCAATGGTGCAATACTCTGAGGGGGATAATGCTACCCTTTACTGTCACATTTCTGAAAAGAGGAAGACAGACAATTTGCTGGCTGTGCGGTGGATCTTTGCTGCATCACCTGCCCAGGAGCACCTGATGATCAAAATGACAAAGTTTGGGTCTGTCCAGTACTATGGAAATTATACTCATCATTTTCACAAGCAAAGACTTCATCTTCTTAAAGAGAAACATGGAACTATGTACAAATTTCTTATTTTAAGCCTCCAGCAAACAGATCAAGGACATTATATATGCAAAGTACAGGAAATTGGCAAACACAGAAATAAGTGGACAGCATGGTCAAATGGTACAGCAGCTACTGAAATAAGAGGTGAGAGATTACTGATTTCAGGTCTTTAATTTCTTGTTGTCCTGTGATCCCTTTTTTTCCCTTGTAAATTCACTCATAAGACATTTGAATTTAGATTATATTTGAGTGTAATCTGTGGATAGGAGAAGAAAACCTAATATTCACGTTTTGCCTCTCTCTTAGTGTTTCCCTTGGTCTTAGTTCTAGTCTAGCAGCAGTTGGTAAGTAGCACTTTTACTATCACTTCAGTACTATTGTTTATATCACTTGCAGCCAGAAAGCAGAGCTAGAAAAGCAATGGCCAGCCTGCTGGTATTGAACTTGGGATACAATGACCAGCAACAAGTGGCAGATGCGAACCGAGTTGAAAACGAGCCATCTCTTTGGGATGGATTAGCTGAAATCTTAAATCACCACACCCACCCTTTCAGAGATGGGTGAAGTTGGATTTTGAGAACAGACTCCTTTGCAGAGGTGGTTTTGTTTAGCAGCTATGCCATCAGTGCAAGCTGGCAAACTACCTCCCTTCTTGTACCTCTTTAAACAGACAAATTGGTATCGCACAGGGACAACTTTAAAGATAATGCCACAAAGCAGTGTTGAGTGTTTTCTCATTCACTGAATGAAATAAGTTCCTAAATGCCTGTAGTAGAAACATATGGATTTATCAGGACTCCTTGGAGATGGAATGGCATGTTCCAAGTAAGTGGCAGCAGAAGAAAAAGCAATATAAAATATTGTCACCCCACCTGTCATACTCTTTCTCTCAAAGAGACACTCCACATCTTTCATAGCTTCTCAGGCTATTGCTAATTATAACACTGAAACCTCTCATTACTTTTCATAGCTAAACTATGGAGTTCAGATCAATGAAATTATTGAAAAGAAGGAAATCCATAATTTTTCAGTCCAGTCCTTAAATAATATTTCTACCCAGATTTCTAGTATGAGTCATGAATATATGATCAGAATAGGGATTTGAGACCTCATGACTTCATCATTTTCACACTATCTGCTCAGCTGTATTGCTGCTCTCCACTTCAAATGGCCCAAAGCAGAGCAGGAAACCTGAGACAAGAGAGGAAGGCTGGCCAGCCTGCAGAGAGTTTTTGACACCCTGTGGGGATCTGAGGCAAACACCACAACCACCCTGGCCCATTAAAAGCATATTTATTCTAAGTGTAAATCTAGATTAAAGATACCAAATGATATCTGAAATATTGAATGTCTTTAAATGTCATAGGAACTGTTCTTCCACTCAAAGCCTCTTGACTGGAAATAAAGGACCACCTTTGCTAGCATTTGCCTAATGCACCCTGAGTGCACAGTACTTGCTGTGCTTGAGAGGGAAGGTAGCTCTTTTCCAAGTACTGATAAAGTTTCCAGTTTTCCCAAAAGTAACACTTGGGCTTTTCAAGGAGATTTTATTCCAAACGCATTTGGTATTTTGTATTATGATCAGTTACACTTTTTATTGCAAAGGGATTTACTTCTATTACAGTTAGACCCAAGGTACAACAAAAGGAGCAATACAAATTGCCTGAAGCGTTTGGATACTTAAGTTGTACTGCTTGTGCTTTATCAAATAAGGTAGCAGTGTTCCACCACATCACAGTTGCTGTGTTGCCTAATGTTTTGTTCCAGTAATGTCTGCAGTTATGCCCAAATTCAAAATAGTATCTTTATGCTAAAGCACCAGACAAATTTCTTAAAACTTTGCACATCAAGTAGAGGCAGAAATAGAAGAGTCCCTTTTAAAAAAAAAATTATGTACACAGAAAGAGGAGATTACTGTGCAAGATGCAGATTTCCAGGGGGAAAAGAAAAGGATAATTCTGCTTTTTCAAAACGTATCTTGCTCTTGAAGAAAGTTGACAGCTGGATCTGTAGTATCTACTGCTATTAATTTATATTCAGATTTTGTTATTTGCTAGCAAGTTTGCTTGTGCAAATTTGCATAGGCCATTTATAAGCTGCAAATACATTTTGTCACAACATATAAATTTGTAAAAATACACATATTGGACTTACAGAAAAACAATTGAGTTACAGGCTACAATTCCTTACCGTGTAATGATGTCATTTAAATTTTACTTACATATCTGCCTTGTACTTTAGTGGCAAAATACATTTCTTTGGAAAAGAAGCCTTTTTGTGGAGATTGAGTCCTTACAGTTTTCTGTTCCTGCACTTGTGTCAACTACAGCAACTCTGTGGTGTTTTCACAAGGTCCACCTGAAATTTGAAATGTGTTACAGTTTGCCCATTTCAGCGTTGTGAATACAAGACATCAGATAGCATTTATAAAGAAGGCTATTGTTAAATCTTGTTAATAAAACCAAGAGAAATCCATGTGCCAGTGTTGCCAAGAAGTGCCTCCTAATCCAGCCACACAATGGCAGACAGTCTTCTGTCTAATATAAGGTCAACCTTTTCTCCTTTCCCCCTATTCTCATTAAAGACATCTCTTCCTGGGCTTGTGTCATCAATGTCAGACTAAAACCAAGTCAATTATAGCAGAGAACACACAAAAAGCCAAATTTATCAGAGACAAAAAAAAAAATTCAGAAAATGGTTCTTCTACTCCCTTCCTATCAGAAAAATAAAAATAATTAGTATTCTTCTCAGAACAGTATACAGCACCCCAAAAACATAATTTACAATTAGGCAATCCCTCATGATACTCTCAGGAAGATGTTCCAAATGGTTTACAATCAAGAGAAGAGACTACTTGTAGGAGGACAAACACAGAAAATTAGGCAGTCCAACTATAATCCTACTGACATGGACAACAAAAACAAGGAGATGATCACAACAATCTGTCTTGTTGGGAAGCTTGCTTATCAGAATTTCCCATAGAAGAAAGTCTGACTTCTTAAATATTAGTTACATGTGGCAATTTCTAACAGTAAATTACACGACTACAAGATTATTGTTTTTCCCAAAATGAAGAAAAGCCCTTTTCTCAGGGAAGTTATCCTGCAGTACTTGCCAAAAATCTACACATGTGATGCTTTCATGTAACAAATGAGTAATTTGTTAAAATATTCAGGATGAGCTTCCCATCCCAACTGAAGAGAAGATTTAATTAGTCCTGAAACTTGTGTATCCACTGATCTAGCCTCACCTTTCACATGCCTGCAGGGCACTCCTTAGTGAATTCCCTTGCCAGTAAGATGCTTGTTCTGTAATGATTTGCCACATGAAGCTGTCTTGGAGGTTCAGACCTCACTTGCAATCTGGAGGACATTGCCAGATTCCCATTTCATTGCAGTGATTGCTAGAGAAAGAAAAATCATGGAATTGGCCTAATCATCTAATTTGATATCATAAAAAATATCAGCGTGCATAAACAATCTGGCTGAGGAGAGAGAGGGGGTTTTGAACAGCATTTCAGCAGTCAGAGCATTTGGATTCTGGTTCTAGGCTGTGCAGCTGTTATAATATTGACCATCATCCATCCTCCTGAAACAGAGAGAACAAGTCTGTGACAATTCTGAACTGTTTCATCAAAAGGCAATTAGACAAAGCAAAATTGTGCGGCACTGAAGTCTAAGGCAAAATACATTTACTTCCAGAGGTTCAAACTTTTTATGCCACACATTTTTCAATTTTTGTCATATCTTGTTTTGTTTCTTTCAGTGATTTCATCAAAATCTTCTGATCATCCCACTTTCAAGAAAAATCATGAAGCTTGGAAGTTTTTTGAAGGTAAAGATACATCTAGCTGCTACTGTGTTTATACATTATGTTAGTTTAGTCCAATGGACAAGACAACTAAAGTGCCCCAGATCAGGACCAACTTTGCTAGTTCCTGTGCAAACCCAACCTTGCCTGAGAAATCATCCCACAACGTACAAGAGGTTCTGGAAAAAAGAGAGTGGAAGAGTCCAGCTTCAGTTTCTCATATATCTGTTATGGCCAATGGGAAATAACCACTGGAAATATGTTACACACCTGAATAAAAGCCATGAGGGGAGACTAAGGCTGCAGTTTGAAAAAGAAAAAAAAATCATACAAAAATTTCAAGCCAATGCTGCCAGTAGAAGAAGCAATTGCAGACTTGCTTCTTCCCCAGCCACTCAGCACTCTCCCTACTGCCACTTTTCTTGTTTTATTGTGTGTTTGCTTTTTTTCTTTGTTACAAAAACAAAACAAAACAAAAACAAAACAAAACAGCTGTTTGAGCTGGGAAACAACCCAAATGAAGTCCTTTTGTGTTTTGAGTTGTTGCTCAAAAAATCTCCAAACCAGTTCTTTGCTTGCTCCTGAAAGTCACAGCTCATTAGCGCAGTTATGCCTATTTGCATTTATGCAGACTTCAACCAAATTTCAAACTGAGCAGGATACTATAGGAAAGTTTCAAGAGGGTTAAACTACTTCTGAACTGTTACCCTAAATCTGTTGGAGCAGATTCTGTTTAGATCTTGTAGCTTTTTTCTTGTCCCATTGTCATGAATCATCAGCTGCAGCAGTGACCATCATCTGTACTTGGTTTCAGATCTGTACGTGTATGCAGTGTTTGTGTGCTCCATAGGAATCATCAGTGTCCTCCTGTTCACCCTTGTCATTCTCTGCCAGTCCCTTCTCAACAAGAGGAGATCCACAGGTGAGTGAAATGCCATTCTTGATGACTGCAAAGCCCTTGCCAAAAAGGGGGGGCAGGGGGAGAGGAGAAGAGAATGCAGAGAAAGCAGGAAAAATAAATATTTCCTTACCTTGATTGTAATTTTAATTAAAATTAGTAGGAAGAGAAAAATTCTACTGGCCATATTAGATTACAGGCATTTTCTTCCCTTTAAATAGAGAAGAAATTAAACTAAATTTGTTTGGACTTTTCAAAAATCTTCTACCTTTGCACCAACATAAGTTGAAAGTAGTTGGAACTTCTTTCAGAGGAGACCAAGTGCTGAATCATTAAGTTGCATTCTGACCAGAAGCTAAAATTTTGCATGAGTCACGTTTCTCCGAACATGTAGAGGGGTTTCAAAGCAATCTTAACTCTGTTTTATTTTATTCTCCTTTCTTGAGTAGCTGTCAATATTCTTGGGAATTTGAGGGGTTTTATCAGCACTATCTCACTTGCAGTATTTTCTGAGACTAAAGCATCATTTCAACATTCAAATCTGTCTTTTCATAATGATATTTCAAGATCAAGGGTTACTGTGTCAATCTTGGCCTCAGAGAGGGTTTCTCAAGGAGGCTGCATCAAAGCAGCGTTGTTGTAAACAGAAGTGCTATTTCAGATCTGTGGAGTAACCAGTGCAGGCTGTACTTTGATTTCAGTTTGAAAGTGGTTTATTTGGAGACCTCAAACAAGCTGCAGGGATGAGATACCAGCACACTTAGCAGCCACCATGTCAGAGGAGAGTGTAAGGACCACCTCTGAACAGAAGCTTTCAGGAAGAGCCTGGTTAGTGAATTGCTTTGTTAGCGACAGGAGAGAATGATGACTTTGCTGCCTACACAGGTCCCATGAAGGAATGAGTGACTCAGATACACCAGTGAGAAGACATGCAAGCCAGAAATAGATGTATAGAGAAACCCTTGCCTGACCACAAACACATTTCAGACTGTGGCTCCATCTTCCTGGTAGTGCACTTAGCAGAGTAACTCTGATTCTAACTGAACCCAACAACTCTGCCAAGAGGAAGGAGCAAGATCGATGTTATTCTTCTTACCCTGTTAAGTGATGACAAAGGTTTTGTGCCAAGAGAGTACCCACACTTAAGTATGTTGGTCATGGTGAGTCACCCTGAAGCCACAAGCACTAGACTGATGTATCCCAGTTTTTCTTGAGCAGACATTGGGCTAGAATTTGCTTGGTTTTGTCAATTTACTGCTGTGAGCATACAAGCAGCTTCAAGGAAAGGTCTATTTACATTGAATCAACACCTGCTAAATATTGAAATAATATACAGTATAGAATAAGGATTTACAAAAGAGAAAAAGTAGGTGCTTCTGAGCTGCTAAAACCTTTCTTTGCTACCCAAATATCTGAATATTTGCATTCTCAAAAACATGTCAGCTCTGTTCATGAGCAGTCCGTTACTCCTGAAGGATGAGTCTGCTGTTCTCCTGTAGATTTACAACACAGGTAGATGGAAGCATTGCCTTGACTGGCTTAAACGTTGTCTCTGCATTAGTCCAGCTCCTGGTGCCCTCCTCATTTCCTTAGGAGCAAAATCCTGGGAGCTGTATAGCTCCCTTAGAATGGGAGAATTTAGCAAAGTCCAGATATGAAAACTTTCCTGTAGAGGGGGAAGGGTCATGTGAGTGTCTGCTTTTCATGGCCTTTTAAAGAACAGAGAATGAAAAGGTAGGGGCAAATTTGTGTTGCATTCAACTTCACATCATGACCCAGGGATGCACTCTCTCATCCTTTTGAGATACAAATTGGCAGTAGGTTGACCAGAAGAGCCAGAGTCTGTCCTTTAAGAGAGGCATAGAAGCCACAAAGCCACAAAAGAGCATCTTAATAACCCTGGCTCCTAAAAGGCTGCAGTGGGGGAAGCTGCCCTTGCTCAGGACTACTGACTCAAAGGAGTATGAAGAAGGATTTACACAGCTCACACACACAGCTGTCAGAGACATGATGATGGCTGGACTGGACCTCTGATCTGATCCCAGAAGGGATCCCTTTATGCCTGTGGCCACAATCTGACTTACATTAGCAACAGCCGTGGCTCCTGTGGGTGAATGGTTTATTTCAGGCTTCTGGAAACAAATACAGGCACCACAAGGGAAATACATGTCTTCAAAATAAAATTACTGGCCTGTTGTGCTTTTCCTTAGCAAGCTGTCTTTTTACTGGGATGACCACTGGAATGTGTGTTGCCCAGCATTTCCACAGCAGATTTTTTGGTGTTTTTCAATACATTCCCCTCTCCCAAGACTAGCTATGTCTTCTTCAGTCAGACTGCATTGTAAAGCACAATACAATGTATGGTGACTATCATTAGCTCTCCCAGTGTAACAGCCTGGCAACTCCACCATCTCAGCAACACAGGTCTGTTTGCAGTGCTCATTTGAAACTCATAAACTATGTTGGTGTGAAGCCACATTTTATTTCTTTTTTTCTTTTCTTTAACAGTGAAGCATTACCTGGTGAAATGCCCCCAGAACAGGTAGGAGATTACACATCTCTTTGCTCTAAACCAAGGTACCAATTCTGGATTTGTTTTGCTATGTGTGCTGAAGAATAGAAGTAATGTTTTCAAAATGCTTATGGGAACATAAAGATTCACAGATCCCTCATGTTCATGAAAAGGGAGAATCTGCCTGGGCCAGCTGTAGGTCCTGCAGGTGTTCCAGTGACAAGCCTCTCCTTGATGCTCTGAATTGCTTTCTGAAGAAGCCTACTTTCATTCTGTTTTGGTTTCTAGGGTTCCCCAACACCTCATAGGATGGTAATGACTTAAACTCTCCATGCACACAGATCCAATCACAATATTACCCAGGGAGTCCCACACCCAGGGTTGGAGTGGGGTTCAAAAGCAGATTTTCAAGGCCCACAGTCTGTTCCCAGCTGAAGACTCAAAGTGATGGAAAGAATTCTTCTGCTGCAGTGTTAATCACTGTCCCTTTAAATACCATCAGCTGCCAAAAGTTTTTTATGGTGTGGCTATAAAGCTATAATGATTTCCATTTTATGATTTTCCTGATATGTATATTGGACTGGAGCTGCAGTACCAATATATGACAAATATTTTACAAACAAAAAAGATGAAAGAGGGCTGCCTCATAACAACACAGAAACACAGCTGTTTCCCAGTTCTCAGTGACAGAAACCATGTGTTTCTAGCCTTGCAGTTTAAATCCAGTCCCTCTTGGTATCACATACTGTTTCTCATAGTCTCTTTGGACACTATGAGATTCAATGCCAAGTATAGCACACCCTAGATCCTCAACAGTGTGATTTTAGTGCATTCTCATGGGATTATCATGGTATTCAATCTAACTGCCACTCAGATGGAAGTGAAATCAAAACAAAGCAGCACAGGGTTCAGGAGAAGCCCCTACAAACCAAAACTTCCACGTTATTTATGGACAGATCTTTGTTCTGTGACCTTGAGCAGCCATTGCACCACCCAAAAATTTAGAGACAGCTCAGCAGTTTTCATTTCTTCCTGCATGTTTTCGCTTTCCCCCTTCTTTATTAACCGCTGGGACAAAGTTGGAATTACAAAAAAACAAACATACAGAAAAGAATGGGCAGGGGGAGGAAACCAAAGTATATTGGTAGGGAACATGAAAAGAGAAGAAAAATGAGACCCAACTGAAAAAATGGAGCATGGCAGTCAGATAAAAATGCATAATGCAAACTCTGGGTCTCTGGGAATAGATGATGTGAAAGTGATACTGCTGCAAACACTGAACTTAGGGAGAAAACAAGCCAATGTGATTTCTTCACAATAAAACAGATTCTCTAGAACGGAAAGAAATGCATGACTCTATATGGATAAAAAAACATGGTTTCATGTATTTCAGTATGACAAGTTATGCTAATGAAATCCTCAATCACACAAATGCATGCCTAAAGTGCAATGACTTTGGGGCTTTAAAATTAAATACCTATGACAGTGTTACCAGCATCATAATTATGTTTCACACTTGTTACCATTTATTTTCCACCCTCTGCTCAAAACACAAACCATCACTTCCTTCAAACTCATTGCTGTTCACCTGCAAATTCCTTGTCTTGGAACTTAACTCAGCACATTTAGACCCAAAACCTACTGTCTAAATATCCATTAGGCCAAACTGATTAATTAATTTGCATGAGATTCTTGTCATTTAAAATTACTACAGTGCAAAATTCAGCCTTAATTAGAGAAGCTCAACTTCAACTCCCTTAGTGATATTTCAAACACAGGGTAGAGTCCACTTTCAAAATTACATTAATAGTCTGGTGTCTAAGAAATGTCTGTATTCCCACTGCAGTAATACCTAAGCATCTTAAAATATTTTATGTCCTGACATCAGAATGATATTTTTGCTTTTGATTGGAATCTAAAGCACAGCGGGCTAAATTATTTGCCCCAGGTCTCACAAAATGGCTGTGGTAGAAAAGAAAATTAAATCCAGATTTCCTGAGTATAACAAAGCAAATGTTTAGGTTTTGGGTTGCTACTTGACCAACAACAAATTAAAGAAAAAAAATGAGTTGACCAAAACCCATTTCTTTACCACATTTTAAAAATAACTACCTAAATAAAATAGTACAGTTATTTTTAGTTTTCCAAACCACCTAATTCAGTTTTCTGGTATTTTCTTTAAATATCCTTCTTCATATTATTTTCCTTGTTATTGGATCATTTTGCCAGTTTTTAGATCCAGAAACCCCCAGGAGGTGAAGCTTTGAAAGCAGGGACATTTTTTTCTGTCTTTCATATTTGTGTTGGCCTGAACTCTCTAGTACTTCAGTTACTGCTCTTCTGGAGATAAGTAATTGGGGGTAAATAAAGAGTTTTCCTCAGAAGGCTGTCCTTCTCAACACCTTGGCTCCACAGTGCCAATCTCACATTACAGGAGCACATTCTGCTACACAGAACCAGAATCAAGAATCCAGAAATCCCTGGCACCTTTTCACACAGCTCTCCTATCTGGAAAATATCCAAGTAACTTGAGTTCACTCAAGTGAATTTTTTGTCACCGCCCTGCAGACCTTTGACAAGAGAAAATAGCTGACTTAGATGACAACAGGAAGAGTGCCACGTCCTAGAATCTAATAAGGATAAGAAAGCAAAAATTCAGTAGTTTTCCAGGTCTGGCAACAGGTCTGGCCATGACCTTTGGGCAACTGCTGCCCTGTTCCATGATCATTACACATCTTCCACAGGATACTTCCCCAAACACCTTTATTATTCTTGCTCTCTATAAACTCATTAGATCCTTCAAGAAATGCACCATATGACAGCGTTGAAATAGAAGCCCAGGGGCTGAAGAAGGAGCTGGAGATAAAATACTAACTTTCCTTTTAGACATAGAACAAGACAAGCTCACAAAGAGGCAGTGTTTCAGGGCCAAGGAGTCTTTTCTGAGCCTCCTTGTTTGGTTTGAGGAGCTCAGTTCTGAGACAGCAAGTATAGTTATTGTATCTCCCAGAATTAGTTGACCCTGTGTGGCCCTGGCATTTAAAACAAACCTGCAAGTCTCAAATACATTTCTTTGTAGCTTCACTTTTTTGGCAAAGCAGGAATAATAACTAATGCAATGAATTGACACTAAGCTTTTTCATATATTGTGCCTAAATTTGTGTCATAACAACAGCATCTTTAGGCTACACATCTGCCTTAATGACCT
This sequence comes from Zonotrichia leucophrys gambelii, assembly GCF_028769735.1. Classification (NCBI taxonomy): domain Eukaryota; kingdom Metazoa; phylum Chordata; class Aves; order Passeriformes; family Passerellidae; genus Zonotrichia; species Zonotrichia leucophrys. The sequence goes on from NC_088176.1 coordinate 17,617,166, forward strand.
TGGATTATTAAAACTAAAAATATTTTTAAAAAAGCATTCTCATCTCCTTTTTGGTAGTCTTTCTTCTTAGTAGTTTGCTGTTTGTACAAAGAAGCCAGGCAGAACAATTTCATTTTCTGCTGGTTTTAAACCATTTCATCTTGATTTTAGTATAGAAACAGATGGTTGTTGTGGGATAGGTTCATAGTTGAGCAGGAAGACTTAGAAAGAAATTGTTTCAGTCCAGCCCTCAGTTTACATAAAATATGATTTGTTTGTAAATTGTGAACATATTTTATTTTTTAAGCACTTTTTAGAAAGTTTAGCAGCCAAACTATGTTTTTGACTGAGTACATGAAGTAGAACTCAGGAATACCAGCAAACCAGAGTATTTTTGCAATCCACATAAGTGTAAATCCAGAGTGATTTTACCAGTGGTAGTGACATTCATTTGAATTTACAACTGTGTAAAATGTGTCTGTAATTTTGTTGTTCTTGTGTGGGCAATAGCTGAGACATCTTAACTTTCATTAAGCCTTTTGCCCTGAATATTTTATTCTATTAATATAAAGAGAATGTTCCATTATGCAAAAGAATCTGGAGAGGAACAGGAGCTTGGGACAAATGATTTAAAATTCAGTGAACTAAGTGTTATCAGTGTTAGGACCATGGAGACCCTGGTTGTGTTCCATGGCACGGTGGAGCTCACAGCACAGAAGAGAAATGTCCCTGTTGAAGCTCAACCAAACTGCGCTAACCCCCCCAGGGTGAGCCCAGGGGCAGATGCAGCTGAGCAGCCTCTGCTTACCATGTCACCTCCATCACTGTAATCATCATAACTGAATGGTTTACACTCTCCCCACACCCCAGCTGTAAGTTAAGATTCCTTTCAGTGCCACTTAAGTCAGAACAATTTAATTCCCCTTTATCTGCAAGGAGGGAGCCCCTGCAGAGTCAGTTCCCACAGCTCAGTGACCCACAGTGACAGACACTGCAACCTGACTGCAGATCCAAGCCTGAATATCCAAAGCAGGGTTTTGATCTCAGCCTTTGGGAGGTGATAAGGGTAAAAAATCCAGCAGATAAGAGTCTGTTTACAGTATAGCTTGTATTCTTCCCTCATAGCTAAGAGCACCTTTTCAGCACAGATGTACTGGGGAATGCCTGATTAGAGAGTGGAGCAGAGCTCCTTGTTTTATATTCCCTGGGCACACTGGCCCCCTTGAAGAAGCCAGATTTTGCAGATGTGGGTTTTTGAGCTGCCTGAAGACATGCTGCATGCTCTCCTAGTCCCTCAGCCAGTCTTAGCCCAGAATCTGCATCAAAGATTTTGCTTTTCCATACTCTTCCCATGGGAGCTTATGCAACTATTGCAATCTGCCTGAGCCTCTGAGCCTCAAGGGCAGCTGGGCAGAAGTTCACTCTGGGTGCAGCAGTGGGGTCATACATGCTTTTAAGGAATAGGTGCTGTGAAATTAATCTTGTTTAAACCTGACAGTCTGCATTTTCTATGCCAAGATGAGTGAGATTCTTTGAGTTTCTCAGCCATACTATATGGCTGAAAAAATGCAAAACCCAGAGCATTTCCAACCCCCATAAGAGGTTTTTCATGTTATACCCAGATCACATTCCAGGTTATTGGGCATAGACTCCCACAAGTGGAAGGTGATGTGTTTGCATGAACTCACAGGGACAAACTTTCATTCCCTCCATTGCCTTCATTTTCCCCTCACTTTTGGGCCTGTGCTTTGCAGCTCTGGTGAGACAGTTACCAGTGTGACGAGCATGTCCCCTCTACAGCCTAAGAAGGTAAAGAAAAAGAAGGAGAAAGATAAACTGGAGCAGCCACCAGCCATCCCAGCAAAAGGTATGAGAAGTATGAGAATAGAGGCACAGAGATATTTCAAATCCTGAGCACAGCCATGGAGGGACAGCAGAGTGTGGGATGTCAGAAATCCTGCACTTTGCCACAATCTCTGCCTGTTCTTGCTCCCATCTCGGGGGGAGAAAATGCCCTGCACCTGCCGTGGCACAGGCTGGCATCTCCCTGCAGCTTTAGCCATCCTGAGATGCTACTCAGTGAGTCCAAGCAGGAGGTCTCAGCTCCCACTAACCAGAGGAGAGAGAGGAAACTCTAGAGCAATATTCACCCTCCTCAAAGAGAAGATTAAGGTTAGGCAAGTGAAATTACTTGTTGGGGGTATTCTGAGGGAAGCCAGCACACTGTACTCTTTAAAACTGCCCATGCACTTGGGAAGTCAAGCAAACTGAGCAGATAAAGATCAGCCTCTTGGGGACTTCATTTTCCAAGAGGATTTGCAACTCTGGGGTCTGTCTCACAAACTCTTGGGTGTACTTTCTAATCAACACTGCCAGTGCTAAGCCAGTGGGAGAAAAGAGGGAAAGTACCTGAAGATTTGCTGTGGCTTAGGTCAAAAATTATCAGTTCCCAGGGAGTAAATTGCTCTAATGTTTGCATGCAAACAGCATGTCTTGCATATCAAATTCTTTAATTTTATGAATTTTTCTAATCCAAAACATTCATTATGTTTCCTTGTAAGATACCTGAAATATGGTTAAGTACATGCATATAAGTACATGCATTTGCTTCTAATTTGCTATTAATATGTGATTTATAGATTGCTAATACATATACTAAAAATGACAATTAATTATAATTATGTGAAATGATGCTTTAATATTTATTTTTGTAGCTCCAATTGCCAGTAATTTCCCAAAGCCCAAGCTCTTGAAACCTCAAAGAAAATTGATCCTGGTGAGTAACTTTCTATGACATAATTTTCTGTATATTCTTCTCTCTCAATACAAATGCTGTAATGTTGCCAGAACTCTAGGTTCGGACATTATAAATTTCCTTAAAAAATCATACAGGTCGTTCTTTTAAAAAATAATAATTTTTCAAATGATGAATCATCTTGGTTCTTTTCATTTTGAGCATTATGTTACACTGGATTATGTTTTCCAGCTTTCTAACAGTTGTCATGTCTATAAACTTGGCCTGTCCTTAAATGAAACCTGCTATTCATTCTCACGTGCTTCTAGCAGCTGGTGTTTTGGAAAAAAATACCAGTTATTGACAGAATCATAACTGTACTGTTCACACTTCTTTTGAGACTTTTCAAGTGAGAAATGAGGAGCCATATTCTGCACTTCATTGGTGTAAGTCAGAAGTGCCTTGAATTGCAGGAATAAGATGAATATATATAGCTCATACTAAGGAAAAAACCTTCATATGACAGTTTCTCTTGGGTTTCTCAAACAAGTTTCTGTTTGAAAAATAGCCTTGCAGATATGTGCCAGACAAATCAAAGGGATGTTTCTCTGCTTTCGTATCAAAGTAGTGCCTGGACAAGACATCCAGTGGTAATAGAGTGACACTTTTATACCAACTCACTTCAGATGCCTACAGCTGCTGTGGCCTGCTCTGTTCTCTTGTAGGCAATAAAAAGAGAGATGAGTTAGAGTTGTAGCCTGATGCTCCTGGTAATTCAGACTACTGCTCTGAGTTGCCTTTTGGGAATCCTTTCTTCCTTCTCTGACAATAGAGATCAACTTTCTATATTAGGTGAAGGTGGGTGCCTAAAACTATGCCACTGGAATAACTCAAATGCCATGTGATGGTTTCACTTTCAGGTGAGGCTTTGAACTGGGAGCCTTCCCACCAATTGTCAGTAAATAACTTCTACTTTTTACAGCCCTGGATACCTGGTCATAATGCCAGGTGACTTGAGAACAGCTCAGCTAATACCTGAGGCAATTTTACTGCTTGAGTATGGAGCTCATTGTTCCTCTACTGGTCCTGCTGGGATTGCCCCTCAGCCAGGCTCTGCTTTTGCAGGTCAGGCTGTGGTAGAGGAAGAGGCAGAGTTTTAAAACTCCATGAAAAAGGCTGACATGTGGCAGGCCAAAGCTATGCTAAGAGGACAAAGACACAGTTGAGAGCACTTGGCACCATGGGTGAGAGCCACCCTTTGCTGTGCATCCAGAGTAAATCCCAACACCTGGGCACATCAGTAATCAGGCAGCCTTCAGCCCTCTTAGGAAAAATTCTCACCAGTTAAAGCGCTCAGATCCTTCCTGCAGGTCAATAAAGCACATCAACACACTCTGATCTTGAAGGAAATCTGTTTCCAGATACTTTCTGGAATTATTCCAAGGATAGCCCTCAAATAGCCATTGCTCTTCCCTTCCTGCTACACAACACCTGTGAAGGTCCAGACACTTTGGAGGTGAGAAGGAGCAAAGCCTTTTCAGACAATGAAATCAGCTTTGTCTCCCATAGCACAACTGAGGGTCCCCACACTGCAGGCAGACAGCAAACTCTGTCCCAATGCCTCGCTGTTGGACTGCAGTCAGGCAGCTGTTTCCATGTGTTGCTCTCCTCCCTTCCCTGTTTCACTTCAGAGTCCCCCTGGAGAGATGAAGCAGCCCCCAGACAGTTCACAATTTATGGACTTGAGTTAGTTTTAAATTAAAAAGTGATGCAACAAATACAGACTCACCTAGCTATAAAGTGCATTAAGGGACAAAGTAAACAAAGCCAAAGTCAGTCTGTAAGGCGCATTCAGAATCTGAGCAGGGCACTTCACAGAGCAGTTTCCCAAGTCTGTTCCTCTTACCTCCTTTTACAACACAGTTGTCTATGTTTTTGTATTCTCAGGAAAAAATGATCCATACTTTCTGCTTTTAAAATACTTTTTTTTTTTCAGTGAGGAAAATGAAATTAATTTGAACTTGAAGAAGTTTAAAGAAAGATAAAAATACAGAAAATACAGAGAAAAAGACATATAAAATACATCTAAATGAGACTATTTTTAATTTTAGTAAACTTGCCTCTCTATTTTAATTCTCAAAATATTCTCAGATTTTAAATTTTCCATCTGCTTTGGGGCAAAAAAAATTATCATCATCCTGCCAAATCTCTGCAGGATAAAATAACCTTTTCTTTCCAACTGTAATGATTGCACAGCTGGTGTCTACACTAGGTCTTTTTTCACTGATGGCACACTTACCATGTAATCACTACTCCAAAGACAGACACAAATTGCTGAGTTTCTGGGCTACTTCTGCATCTTTCCTGTGCAACCCAAGGAAGAGACTATATTGGGGCACCAGGAGAATATTCTAGAAAACTTAAGCTAACAAGCTAGAGTATAAAGGAACATTACAAAATAATTCCAGTGTTTTGGGAAATTTTTTGTAATAGCCTAAATACCAGCAAAATTATTTCCAGAGGACATATGCTTTTGGTTTCTTGAAAGATGTTTATAATAAGCTAGAGAATTTCTTTTGTTGTTAACGTGCTAGAGTGGGTTGCAGTATAATTTTACAAGAACACAATAACCTGGATAAAATATGGACATAATCTCAATGAAAATTAAAAAAAAAAGAGAGAAAGCCTAATACCAAGTTCAATTGCACAGCTTTGAGCAAAGCCTTTTAAATACACTGCTTAAGTCATATTGCTTTTGCTTTAGCCAGAATAACAATTCTATGCTCCCCCTGTTGCAGAAATATTCCCCATCAGTGTCATTCTCTATTAGCATCAATGAGAAATGTGTACAGATCAAAGGAAATAGAGATGCTGAAATTCAAAAAGGGATGTTTTTTATAGCATGCAAGAAGCACAGAGAGTCATTACGAAAAAGAAAATTCTGGGGGCCCACAAACTCTTCTCTCTAAGGGCTGTTCTGCTCTAGCTTTAAGTACTTAGCCCTTTGAGTTGGTAGAGATAAATCTTCTACTTCCTCAACCAAATTTTCTGGTAAGGCTTTCATTGCCTCATAGAGATTAGCTGTCATAGCCCAAGAGTGTCAGTTACAGAACATCATCTAAATGAAAAGGCTTTAGTGTCTTCATGAAGGTTTAAACCATCAATCTGAGGAGCTCCTGTATGATTCACTACAACCAATGGAAAGGATGCAACTTCAGGTTGGATCAAACTTTCAAATCTTTACTTATGCAAAATTTTTGTTGACTTCATCATTTTCACTCTAAATTTTAAAGGGAGGAATATCTGCTCAGATAAGACAGGCTGTAGGGAATCTTCTGATCCTGCCACTGGCATGTGCACTCTGCTATATCATATAAATATCACACTTTGAAATCAGGTATAAATCTCCTCTATTACAAATTATCCCTTGGGCTTTGTTCTTCAGACACATCCATGTAAGTGTCACAGTCCACAAGAGTTGGCTTCTGCTGTTCCTACGCTGACCAACACCTTGAGTACCCTCTCTGTTGAACAGAGTATATCTGGTTGTTCCCCAGCACAGAGTACATGTTGTTCCTGTGTGACTTGTGGAGCAGAGTGCTCCCAGTGACCATGGTGCTGAGCTGTTTAAGAGAAGCACACTTCTGCCTTCAGCTCAGACAGCATGGACAGCACTGGTTATTTCAGCATGGACTGGATCACCAGTGGCTCAGGAGTATGTGGTTACTGAGATCTGCTTCTGATGATGATGATGGAAAAGCTGCTTGAGAAACAGGAAGGGAAGGGATTATGGTTATCTAAGGCAGAGGGATTCTGGCAGTCAGTATTTTGCACAACTAGTAGGATTCCTCAGTAGTCTTAACTGTAGGTACCATTGGCCCTTCCCTTGATAAAGAAAAGGGAAGTGAAATACATCTGCTCAGTCATTTGTAAATTCTGAAGCTGGGAGCAGTCAGGTCTTCCCTTCTACTGGATGACTTTAAATTAAAAGCTGTGCCACCCTCTATGAGAAGAGTTTCTTCTTCCACATGTAACAATGAGTGATGATTTAAGCTCCCAGTTTCTTAAAGGCATTATTGATGTCCACAGACTTCCAGTAAGAACATACATATGATATACAAAGGGGTGGTGAACAGTTCTTCCCTTGACTCCTGTTATTCTTTAATAATTCCATTCAGTCTTCATAATTCCTCTCTCTGTAAGATGAATAATTTTTTTTTCAGCTTCTCCATAGATTGTGAGGTGTCCATAGGACATGAATATCATTTGCACATTCAGGTTGGCACTTGGAACTCAACATACTCAAAGCTTCTGAGTTATTCTTGCTTCCCCATTCAGATTCAAGTTGCTATCTTTACTGCCAAGAAGGAATAATTTGTATAAATATGTAAAATTACTTGTTGGATAAGTGTTGAGGCTTGTGTATTTACAAAATGCCACAGTAGATGATTTTTGTGTTGCTCCAAACATTTGGAGTAACAAAAGTGTCACCAGTGAAGTGAAAACTTTTAATTACTTTGTTGGCTTTTTTTTAATAATAAGAAGGAATCAGCCTGATTTCCAGCAATGCTGGTTTAGAGTCTAGAAATAACTATATATGCAACTATGAAAGCTATAGAGCATTAGCAAAGGTGAGGATTCTCTTCCCCTAAAACCCATTCAGTGGGACTTATCAAATCATCTTCGTCCCTGACTCTGTAATCATAACTTCTGTGAACTTCAATAACAAAATTTAGATGCAATGGTGAATGAGTCTTCACAAACTGTTGTAGATATTGTTCTCAGGGAGTGTAGGAAACGTTTCATGCTATAGGGAGTAAAACCCAGGCGTCTTAATGGGAAAAACCTTTTTAACTGATAACGCCACTAAAAGACATAATTATTACTCTCCATATTTTCCAATGTCATATTTCTTAGCTTTAGCACTGAATGTCTTTCTTGATATCTCAACACTCTTACTGGCCAGTAGATGGATTTTTAGAGGATAAGTCATTTTGCAGATCTAGCTTCAGAACTTCTGCAGAAGTAATTTCTGAAGCTCCTCTGTTACAGGGGAATCTCTGGCTTTCTGCTAGCAATCAAGTCACTGGCATTGGTAAACACTTGAAGCTCTTAAAAAAAGGAATCTTTTCCTGACTTCTGAGTTATGGTACAATCTTAATGAGGAAGTCATTCCACTGAAGTTCACAGGATTTGAGCTTCACTGTATCTGTGGCCCTCAGGAGCACCACTGATTTTAGCAGAAGAAAGGCCACATATTTTAAAGGGAGGGATTTTCCAATGTAGATTAAAAACAGGACTGTCAGATCGTTTTCTCTCTGAACCCACAGTGAGTTTTCTCCTGCCTGACCCCACTGCCAGCATGTGCTTTCCCCAGTCTCTGGTGGCCCAGGCAAGGGACTTGCAGCCCATCCACCATACATGCTGGATCTTTGCTCCAGCACATCCTCACTTTCACCCCCATCACTGACCCTTCAGTGATGGCCAAGCTGGCAGCCATATCCCACCCCTCCACAGCTGTAAAAACCAGATGCTTTGAAAAGGAGATATGCAGAGGAGATGATGGGCTACCCCCTTTCCCTCAGGCTGCGCTCAGCATGCAGTTTCCACCCTTCTGGGCATGAACAGAGACAGCCAACAATCTCTTCCTGTGGAAATAAGCCCAGTCAGTTGGCCTGGGGAGTCCTGTCTCAACACTTTCTGATGGAGTGTGCTCAGCAGTGACACTGGATGCTCCTGAGCTGTGCCATCTGGACAATATCTGCATTTTTTCTGTGGAGCTTTTTACCGACTGTGACTACAAAACAGGATGTTTCTCAAACATTAAAGGAAAAAGGCCAAAGAGTCAGGTTTGGCTTTTGTAAGTGAAAGGGAGAGAAAAATAATGGCAGTTCCAGAGTGTGCTGGCTAAGAAGAGCTCTTTCATGGCAGTGGGGCAAGGCTGCTTGCTTGGTGCTGTGGAATAACCTGGCAAGAAGTGCAGTTCCTAGGGACTGGATCAAACAGACAGCAGCACCTCTTGACTTTGTGCCTTTCCCATTTGCACTTCCTGCAGCATCCCTGGGCACCACATGTCCACCCAACAGCAGGCATGGCTGGGCCACATGTGGCAGTTTGCCATGGACTGGCAATCACACAGCAAACATCTGCAGAATTGGCAGGGTTTTGTCCTTGCTGACCAAGCCATTCACTCATGAGTGCAGGACATGCCACTGAGGGTGGAGTTTCATTTTCAAGTGTTACTGCAGGAAACCAGAGTGACTAAAAATACTGTGAAGCTCTGACTAGAATTTCATAGAATGGCTTTAGAAGGGACCGTAAAGATCATCTAGTTCCAACCCCCCTGCCATGTGCACATTTTGGACATATTCTTGTTAAATCCAGAAAAGTCAGAGCCGAAAATTCAATTTCATCTATAGTTTTTTTTTTTTCCAGTGTAGAAGTCTCTGTATCGTATCTCAAACAAAAACTACATTACATGTGGATTATATAGACACTGAATTCAAAGGGGAATGTTTGCAGCAATAGCCTCTAAAATATTTAAGACTGAAATGAACTTGGAAGTCAGGCCTTTTCTGCTTATTTTTGATAGTAAACTAAAAATTCACATTCAGTTTGTCATCTCCATGATAATATGTGTGGTCATGGAACTGATATTGCAGCAGTCTCTAAGTGCAAGTTGGCAGCAGCTGTTTTTCCAGAGAAGTTAAATTTAAGGGGTTATTATTTGCATGTTTTCTTCATAAGTAATCACAAATTTAGATGACAATAGTCTTAGTTAAAACTTCAAGAACTTTCAAGTCTGACATTGCTCACAGTAAACATCCTTGAGGCTGCAAAGAAACAAACTAGCTAAGGCTGCAAAGAAACAAACTAGCTAAGCCTGGCAGGAGCAAAATTGACATTCCTGGTAATTACGAAATAAAATTCAGAATAATTTTGATTAAAACCCCAAACTTTCTAATTAATTTCTAATACATTCATATACTAGACAAACCCAATAAAAACAAAACTATATGTACACATACTTTAGTGTCTTTTACATATTCACATGATAAACCTTGTAGATTGCTTAATAAGAAAAATGTTCCTATAAGTGAACTCTTTTGAATAGTTGCCAGTGGGAAGCCTTGTGACTGGAATAAACTAAAATTAAACTGGAAGAAGCCTGGAAGAGGAATCATTTCACATTTGCCAGAAGATACACTGGAAAATCATAACTCTTCCCAATTTATATTTTGGCAAAGTGTATGATCCCAAGATGAGAAAACAGACATACAAGATAAATACTATATCTAGGAATGCCACACTGGAATAGAATCCTACTTGAAAAAATAATTTCAATATTATTTTAGAGCAATGATGCAATTTTTTATTAAAGGATGTTGTAGCCCTAGAAATTCCAGTGAACTCCTAGAGGAAGATCCAGGACAGAAAGAGAGGGGTGGATAGCCAGTCATTCATTGTCTCTTCCTCTTCTGCCCTACCCTCCCTCCCACCTGTACCACCAGTTACTGAAGTCACACAATTGTTCCAGAAAGAAGGTTCCAGGTTAACACTGCCAAGACAATGTCCAATCCTAATGAGAGATGAAATTGTAGAATTAGGGGTTTTTTTCCCCTGTCTGCTCAAAAAAGTTGGTTTTGGACAAACAAACCAGCAAAATTGAATTAAACATGTGGTTGATAAATGAAGTGCAGAGGAGTGTATGGAATAAAAACCTGGCTACCATAGGTATTTAAAGTGCTGTTGGCTCCCATGCACTGTTATTACGCATCTTTTGCTGAAAACTGTATACCTTTCACAATTTTGAACCTCCTGTGTGTTTCCTCATATTTTCAATCAAATTATTACATACTAGAAATATGCATAAGGGAAATTATTCTACACATTTTATGGTGTGCTGTTGCTTGTAGCAGTAATTGAAGTACCTTTTCCACTTATGAAAGTACTAATTTTATTTGGTTTTATTGCTTTTCTAGATGCAATTATTTATTTAGTGTGTTTTGGCTTTATTAAATTATGTTTACTATAGGAACATCATAAAAATGTATGAAAGCAACACATCAGCCACTACTGCCCAATGACTTATTTTGGGGAATCTAGTGTTATTTTTCATATCCAAACATAATAGAATAAGGTAAGAATAAAGAGATAATCTACACTGGAAAACAATGCAATTTTGAGATAATATAATAAAACACCTGGACAATATGATTTCATAAATCTTACTTCTAAAATTTACATGAGCTGGGCGTTAGGGTGGCTATTTTAGGACATGCAGCATTTTCTAAATGGAAACATAACAAGAAATATGATTAAACAAAGGGGAAAGCATATACAGATTTAGCTTGTCCTGAACAACTGGTTCCTGCAGAACAATGAAAATATTTCTACCTCAACAGATGTCTGCATCAGTCTTAGGAAATGTAGAGTTTTACTCTGGCAGTGACCAACAGCTTTGTTTCAAAAGTTTTATCAGATTCATTTTTAGGGAGCTTTCCACATGCAGTGTATTATTATGCATTGAAGTGACATTAAAGCTGGCAGCAAAATTCTCAATACCTTCACACAGAAATTTCATGTATTGTCATAGACTGAAAATAAAATCTTTAGCATCTGTTGGTGTTATTGTGGTGTCCACCCTCAATGTAACTCCTGTATTTAGCTTCTGTTATTAGCATGACTGAATAGATAGGCACTTATCATTTGAAATCTCAAAAGGAATCTCTGACTTAACATAAAAGTAAAAAAAAAGACATTAAATGCCTAGAAAATGAGGCTAATACTTTCAGGATAGAAAGAAGAGGGTAATATAAAATTTTTTCAGGCATCACATCAGTTGACCAAGATTTTTTTTCAAGTCTTTAAGCCAAGGCCAGGATAGGAGAGATGTCCTTCTAAACATTGTAGTTCAGTTCAGTTCTAATATATTAACAAAGAAAATGTATGTTTAATTTCTCTTACAGTCAAGACCTGTCTGGATCCACAGGAATTCCTTTTATCATTACACCAGGGAATTCAGTGAATGCAGGAAATGTTCTGTCTTTTCAACAGCAGAGCATTTTATAGCAAACGAGGACCAGAATTTGAGATGAAATAGAGCGACACATGGAAGGGAGGGAAGACAGAGTGACCAGTGAAATGCAAAGTGCCAGCCCTGCAGGCAGGGCCCTGCAAAGGGCTTGTACTCACATGGCACAGATGGGCTGGCTTCAGCAGCACCACCTGCAGCAGCAGCAGCTGCACGCATTCTTGAGCATTTGATCTGCAGGGAAGAAATAAGATCAAATGAATGCTGGAAAAGTGTAAACTTTTTCACCCTGATGTACAGAACTTGAAATGCTAAGTGTGAGCAACTGTCAAGGCAACAGGAGAGGATTCCAGAGCAGTGCAAAGGACAGGAAGCAGGGGAGCACAGGGGCTGATTTCAGAGGGTATTAGATGTTTATCTTTTTAGGCAGAAGACAATACAATACTTATTCAAACACATTTCAAGGAAACAGAAATTTTTTGTATTAAATCAGAAATAAATAAGCAATAAATAAAATGTGAAACTTTTGGCCTTGGCAAATATTTACAATTTCTTCCTAACATTTAAGTACTGTGTGGAAAATCTTGGGTTATGAACTTTGAAACTTTATGAACTTTAAAAGTTCAGTTTTAAGTTTACAATTGCCATTTCTTAGTCTGAGAAATGCAGCCTTTTCATGGTTACTTCTTGTGACTGCAAAAATTTGCTTGGCTGAAATGTTTCGGTTTTTAAATTGTCTTCTACACTTGAGGACACCAGTTATTTGGGTAGAACACAGTACTCAAGAAAATAAAGAACAAATTCTCCACTTGTTCTTCACTTGCACAGGGCTGTAGAACTTAGCCCTTTTTCGGACAGCATAAACCTCAATCTTCTACAGATAAAATTAAATCCATTTCAAGTACTGAAGGTCTCATGCAATTCCACAGCAACTCTTTTATTTGTTGCTACATTTTCTGAGGTGAATTAGACATGAACAACCCACTCCCAACTGTGAGCAAAACACATACAGGAGCACAATACAAGATTTTCCTCCCCTAAACCACCTGAGTCTGGATGAAGCTGCAAATAGCAGTAGGCAGCTTCTGCCACACATGATAAATTTGTTCAGTAAATTTTATTGACCGTCTCCCTTAGCTTTTGAGATAAATTTTATAGTTTTAAGTCAAATTCAATCATGGTAATACAGCAAACAGTTTTGGTGGAATGGCCTTTGTTCTAAACTCTGAACTCATCTACAGCTTGGCAAAAGTGGTGAAATTCCACTGGAATGGCAGTAATTCTATCCAGTTTTTTCTGCCTTCTCTGTATTTTTAACATTTTTTGGTTCTGTTAATAAATATACTGAGAGGCTCTGTGAGTGGCTGTGATTAGAGATGTAACTGGTCCAAGGTTTACAGCTGGAAAGCACATCTGGCATATATCTTTAAAATTGTGAAGTCTGCAATAAATAAAATTGGGAAATTTAGTGTTAAGGAGGCTGAACATTTTGCTAAAATACATCTTTCAAATCTTTAATATTTGAATTGTCAAAATAGTCTGTTAAATCAGAAGCAAATCTGAAAATCCTTCTTAGCCCTGTTTCCTATTTTTAATATTATTTTTATTTCATCTTCTATGAATTGGCTCTAATGCAGAGTAAATTGTTTAACAACATAGTAGAATTGGAATGGGTGAGAGAAGAACTATACCCAATATTATAAAATATGTGCATTCAATGGCAACGGCATTATAACGAATTTGTTGGTTCTGTTTTGCAGCCAAAAATTGCAGAGGAGAATTTAACATATGCTGAACTTGAACTGATGAAGCCAATTCAGGAAGCCAAAGGCATTTCCAGTATGACAGTCTACGCACAGATACTCTTTGAGGAGAACAAGCTGTAATAGTTCGTGCCTGTATAAATGTCCTTTGTCTGTGTTCTATTTAATTCTTACCGTGCTGTTTATTTATAAAAATCATACAAATGTCCTTATTTTTTTATTTCCATTCATGCATTTCTGTTTTTCTGTGAGATGTCTAAACATGATGTAGTTGAAGGTAATCATAGAAAAAGCAGCTGGCCAACAAGTGACATTCCAGAGATACCTTTGTGGTGTTCCATGCCTCTGTTGGAAATGGACTGAAGGTCCACCTGGGGCATTTTTAACACTAAACATTATTCCTTCTTTAATGCTGATGTGATGGGTCCAGCTGCCAACATCAGTATCTTAGCAGGCCTCAGGAGGACAAACAGCAGGATCCATACCCATCAGCCTGCTACTGAAGGGAAAGACCACAGACCAGGAAAATGGCCACTTTAATGCATTTCACCCCATCAGAAAAATAATAACCCAGTAAAGCTGGGACTTTTTGCTACAGCCAAGGAAAAGCTAAAATTGCTTTTTCTACTTCTTTTCCCCTTCTCTAGAAATATTTGAAAAGGTTTGTGCTCTGTGTTTTCAAATTCCCTTTCTAAATGACATTGTCTTTAAAAACTTATGTTACTTTTAGTATAGCTTGAAATAAAATATTTCAAAATAATCTGAAGGGAACATTTATAGTTAAACCCCCATGATTTAAGGAAGAATATTCATAGCTTGAGAACATCTCCCATGACTTGATTTTTTAGAATTCTGATTGGGAGTAGGAAAAACTTGATAGTGAGTAAAAAACTGAGAGAACCAGGACACTGCTTTTGGTCTTAATTTAGTGTGGTATTTCCAAACCAAAGTTCCCTCCTGTAGCCTGCACTAATGAGATGCTGATCTAGAGGAAAAAAATACACAGCTTCTCCTTCTGTGTGGAACAGATTCTGTAAAGCCCTGCTGACTGGAGTTATTTCTTTGGAAAGACCAGGGCTCAGGAGACAGGGAAATGAGCCTAATATCAGGTTACAAAATAAAATTCCTCTTTCCTTACCTCTTGATAACTGAGAAGGCATTCTTCATTTTCCTTTGATACAGGTTCATAGAAAATGAGCCATTCTGTGCCATCCGGGGCATTTCAGTCATTTCACAGCTGGACTGTGTTTTCAGGCTTGTGTATCTTCAATGTCTAAATGTCCCCAAAGCTCAGTGATAATTAAAATACCTAACATCTTTCAGCTCTTGTGAGGCTTTAACCCTTGAGTAACTGTGCAGTTCATGGAGATGTAGAACTTGGGCTCTTTAGGTCACCATCAGATGATGGAGAGCCGATACTTGGCACGTGCCAGCTCCTCTCCAGGTCTGTGAGGGAGCCCCATGACAGGCACTCATTCAGCAGTATCTAGTGTGGATTTTGGAGTAGCACTCCTTGGGTTCTGGAGTCATAACTAAGATGGCCCAAGCTGCTTCTTCCTTTACAGGTCACAGCCCTTCAGTGATAGAGCAGCTTCTCACCCGGGCCCAGAGCACAGCTGGGAATCACCACAGGAACACTTGTGCCCTTGTTCCTGCTACTACATGGGAGTGCAGGAGAGGTGGCAGGACAATCAGGGATGGGGACAGACATCCGAGGGCACCCATGTGACAGAGCACATCACTGCCTTTTGGAGGGATTCACCAGAATAAGCAAGTCTGTGTAAACTGCTTTTTAACTTTTTTGAACAGTAGAGGTAGAGATTAGGCAGCACACATAATCTGCTATTGTCTAGCCAGGATCTGTAAATATAAAATGCAGTCATCTTCTTCCACACTGGATAAAAATCTCTTCTATAAAAAGGGATTTAAGAAAAGTTTATCAGGCTGACCATTATGTACAGTACTAATTCCAATTCTATTCCTTCATCAAAACAGTTCTTTCCAAACTAAGGCCAGCTTTCATCAATAGATTTGTTAGTAATTATTTGCATTTTTAATGTCTGCATTTGTGAGCTGTCAAAAATTATGTTTGTTTCACTTTTGCATTATCCCAGGATTTAATCACCCACCAAAAGGGCATGGTATCTTTTCTTGTTCTCTGATCAGGTGTTGGACTTCCAGTTAACACAGCAATCAACTCATTGACTAAAACCAAACTGGTGCTAATGAGTGATTCAACATTCAGGGATCAATTTTGGAACATCCTGACTGACTGTTCAGTGAGGACATCTGTAATGCAGACAGCTGTTCAAAAGGCCTTAGACAAATAGAGAATTTATTAGTTGCTACTTTGGAATTTAAAATCCTAACACATTAATGATTTGACTTAATGATTTCACTTAGCTGTGAAAACTTTCAGGTTTGGTTAGAAACATTTCTTTTGCATTGAGCTGACCATTGTGCCCATTGTTCAGAAGAATCTTCTACTGCATATTTATGACCAGCATGTTAATGAATACCATTCTTTATGTATTAATATCCTATATATTCTTGTTTGTGTTTGATATCTAATTCCCAAAAATAATAGTTAATTGAACTGAATAAATTACCTTTTTTGTAAGATTTGTTGTCTTAGTCTCTCTGTAGGGTTTATTGCTTCCTAGAGAGGGATATTGCTTCCTCGATTGAAGGACATGTCTTTATCTCTTACACAGCATTTAGAAAGTCGCAGTATTTGGAATTGAATTCTTCATTCTGCAGACAATTCCAGCTTTTTAAAATGTTTTCTGTTTGGAACTGACTTCAGGAGGCAGCAGAGTCCTGAAAGGCAACAGACCAGCTGAGTGAAACAAGGCCAGAAATATTACTCAGGAGAACACCCATCCTCCCAAGAAGACATTTCCTATATCTTTTCTTAAGGAATGTCCACCTAGATTTAATAATGTCAGATCATATCACTGGGGAAAGGAAAAATACCATCTTGCAATGAATTGCATATCTGTAAGTGTCAAAGCAGCCCACTGAAAGACTACAGAGAAGAAAATTTCATTGAGTGTAATATGCTTTAGTGTGAGAAATGCAGAATAAATGGATTTAACTCCTTTTAAGAGGAATTGCAAGGCCAAATGAATCCCTGGCCTAACTCTCTCTGGCTTTAGCAGAACAGCAGCAGAGCTGAAGGTGGCCCACAGTTCTTTTATGACAGGAGTTCCCATGAAGACTCTTAGTACCTTATTAAGCAGCAGTTGGAGTCTGTTGAGTCACACTATTTTGGTTACTCCTTCTGTTTTCATTGGTAAAAGATGGCTTTGTGCAGAAATCTTAACAAATACAGCTCTATTAGCTTCACACCAATTTAATATCAGATTGTTAAATGTTAATGTACTGCACCCTATAGCTTTAAATAGAATTAGATATGTTTACAGCTTTGGTTAAATGCACCTTGTTCCTCCACATTAAATTTTATTACTAGAATCCTCCATCAGCAAATAGGAGTAAATCATATTAGTGTCACAGGCTGTGTGGGGGTTGAATCTGCAGTCCAAGGAAAAGGTATTTTATTACTCTTTATTACAATTTTCTAATTGGTAGGTGTGGTCAGCATGTCATTATCTCTGCAATTGCAAGCAAATAATTTGTTTTAGTATAACTGCAACGTAATTGTGGGGTTCTCTTCATTAAAAAGTTCAATAAACTTGTGTCCTTAGCCAAGGTTTGGCCAGAAGCTGCTGGCAAAGAAGGACTCAGACCAGAAAAGATTGCATTTACTGTTTAATCTGTAGGTTAAATTCTGTTTTTAGAGGGCTTCTCCAACACACTCAGGTGAGTCGCATCCAGGTTCCAAGATCCTTTTTGGCTTCAGTCGAACCTGCCAGGGTAAAAGATAAAATTCCTAAATTTTACTGCATAATAAGTAGTCATCTGAGTTTTCTGCACTGATGTGAAATGTGCTCATTCCATGTGCTTTGTTTCATCAGCAGGTTCCATTCCATTTTTCTGCCTTGGTTGGGCTGATCAAAAGACTGCATGTCAGTGGAGGGCTCTTGCCTAGCAATGGGCATTTCAGGAATCCTCCTGTCTTGGCACCTTGTTGTGTCTATCTTGTTCCTTACCCACATTGCTGGGCTGTTTCCAATCATTGAGCAGCTTTACACATCTCTTTTCCCTGAACTAGTCCTGTGGGGCTGAAGCTGGAGAGTTAGGCCAGGGATTAATTTGGCCTTGCAGTTCTTCTTAAAAAGAGCTAAATCCATTTATTCTGCACCTCTCACACTAAAGCGTATTATACTTGGTGAAATTTTCTTTTCTGTAATATTGCAGTGGGTTGCTTTGATACTTATAGATGTGTAATTAATTACAAGATGATGTTGTTCTTTCTCCAGTGATGTGACCTGACCTTATTATATCAAGGTGCACATTGCATAAGAAAAGTCAAGAATCATGGGCTAAGTGCTCAGGTTAGAGGAAGGTCAACAATTTTGCTATTCAGCTGTTATTTTCTACATGGCACCTCTTCATCTTAAAGGGTCCTGCTTTGCAAATATACTCTGCTCTCAGAGGAAAATATGCCCTTTGAATCCCTCAGACAAACATAGCTATGCTCACTTCTACTTCCTCCTTGCTTGCTCTCAAAGAACAACCAGAGGATAGAAGAATTAACACAGAAGCCAAAATTAGTAAATCACCATGCACATGATTACAGCAAATGGCAAAGGCCGCTCCTATGCATCACTATAAAAAATAACACTAATTGGGATGCTTTGCAATTTCCTGTACAACCCATAATTAGGTTAGATAAGAAACTAGCAGTGTCTAAGTGCTATAAATGTCTAAATTAAGTTATTTTGAAAGTGCTTGGCACTTTGACATTTGAGAGTTCAGAGTAATTGGGGTATTGAAATAAAATTGCTTCTGTTATTTAAAAGGTCATTATCTTCTTCGAGTAGATATATAAGGACTATTTTCTACTCTACTGAGCTGGTCTATTTGGTTCAATTAGACCTGCTTCAGTAGATTTCTAGTGGGCTTCCTCCCACTTATCAGAGCCCCAGCACTGGCACAGAGAAGGGCCTGTAAATATACAGCCCAGATATGCAGTATATATTCAGCTCATAATCAGGCTCTGAAGAGCCCCCATGAACACCACAGGCTGCTATACAACAAGGTGGCAAATGAGTCCTGACACAACAAAAGCCAACAAATGCTGGCTGAAGCCAGCCTGCCAGGCAGACAAAGGCTTTGGAGTAAATCAGGATTTCACCTTCCCAACCAAATAATCTCACAATCTGGCAGCAGCTCTGGTTATTTCCATAACTACTGGAATTCCTGGTTTACAGCATCCACAGTCCCACTGTCACACAAAGCCTTTTCCTTGCTTACTAGATCTTGTATTCTGCAACTGTGTCAGTCAAAGAGGGGAATTTAAATGACTGCACCTTGACTACATTTGATTTTGGTCAGTCCAGCAGTGTCAGTAAATTAAGAAGTAAAAGACATTGACATTGGCTGAAGAGACTTAACTTACCACCACTTCTCTTGGAGATGCCACAGCCAGGAGATGGCAGGGAATGGGCTGAGCACTGGAGGGGCCAAAGAACACTCTCGCCCCTGTGGCTCACCTCATGTTCTCCCCTCAGGGGAGCAGAGAATCCCATCAAAACTGGAGTAGACATGGGAACAGGAGAATTGGTTGTCTCTCTTGGCCAGAGAACATCTGTGCAAGGGAGAAACAAAGTCCTGAGAGCCTCATGTCCAAACTGAGCAAGGAGACAATTCCTGACCTGAAACAAGGAAAGTTCCCATGCTGCTGCTATTCCCATGACTGCTCTACACCAGAGTCTCCTCATGCATAGAGTTGCAACACCTGAATATGAAATACATCAAGTGATTGCTGGACAGACGCACCACTGTCCCCATCAGAAGGGCACATTTGCTCAGTACTCATTACAGCAAATCTTATGGTCATTAATATTCCAGGGTGCTGCTGAAGGCTGCCTGGTTCTGGGTACCACATTTCCATAGGACACTTAAACCTAGTGAAGGGAATAAGGGTGAACCCTTTCAGATGAGCCCTTTAAAAATTTAATGTGGCAAATTTTCATGAGCCTCATGATGCTTGGGAAGAGCTCTGATAGCAAACTGTCTGTCAGAAAAAAGGTATAGAGAGAGCTGACAATCCTCCACAGGAATTACACCAGCCTGTACCTTCTCACACCTCCCCATCAGCCTGGGTGACTTCAGTGACAGTAATTGGCATGCACACATCTGAACAGTGACACCAATAATGCAACAACTGATCCCTGAGTTGGGAAGAGTGGCACATAGTGACAACTACAGGGAAAACTTCCCTGTGGGAATTACAGATTTCCTTGCATAGTTTTATCAAAAAAGGTTCAAGCAAATTCTTTTTTTTTTGAGGATGGAAAGGCCTTGCAGCATAAGGCAAATATTGCCTCATGAGTGCTAACTAGCCCGGAGGATGCTAGAGATCAGACTCTACTTAATGCTCAGTGTAACACTGAGTTCTGTTGCTGAAAAAGGAAGCAAGATAGCCTGTAATAACCAAATAAGTGTAATTAAGGCATTGTAGGGTTTATGGTACTCAATTAGATTAAACTAGTTTTTAAAGTCACAAATGTTCGGTTGTTCCACATTTCTCTTCTTCATTTCCCTATAGGGCAGAGTTAAAACTTATTTCTGCATTTCTTATCCTAATGGCATTGGATTTATTCTAAGGATAATTCTAACCCTGAGCTACTTTTGCCCATGCAAAAGTAGATTCTGAGATAATTATAACAGTCTGTTGATGTTCACACTGTTCCATTTACAGTAACAATGGAGTTATGCTAAAAGTATTTGCTGTGGAATTGCTAGATTTCATTTTCCAAGCATATTCTCGATCTGCTGCCCCTACATCCCAAGCAAGCGTCACATCAGGATATTCACAGTTCACAGCACTGCTGCCCCTGACCTAGCACCAAGTCTTTTCTATGTATCAATCAAAGCCACCTCCACATCCAGAGTTGATGGAATGTCCTGGACATTTTCATGGACATTCAAAATTTACCAAATACACAGGAGACCAAAACAAATATTAAAATGGGTGATTGCAAGAGGGGTGGTTAGAGCTGATTCTTCAACCACTTATTACAAATTTTGAGCAAAATTTTTGTGTCCCAGAGACTTACCTGTAGAAAAATTACCTGGTAGCATTCTACCCCTGTCACACACACAGGCTGTATCAGGCCTAGAAACTTGATGACTGCAGGATGCTGACATTTGTGCCTTAACTCTGCACTCTGAGTCATGCATTTGGTACTGACAGTATGTGTTTCTTCCAATGATTTATGTCATTGTGGAAAAATTCTCTGGAGCTAGAGAAGAACCCAAATTTTTTTCAACCAAGCATTGTTGCACAGCAAATCATTCCTAATGAGAACTTCTACCAGGACAAAATTGCAACCAACTTATATTCATCTGCCTTTTATATCCTCCCAAATTACAGCTCCTTGAAGATGAGGAGAAGCTTGACTTGGGAAAACATTTAACATGCTGACTTCATTCACACATGTACACTCTGGACCTGGTCTCTGTGATTCAAAACAGGTGTTGCTGAAGCAACTATTGAAGATTTAAGAGAACTGATGTTAGGCACAAGGAGCTGAGCCTGTCAAATACATGCATGGCCAGCCTACAGCTGGGCTCTTATTCCAAACAAAGCCAGGTTGATGTTTGGAGTATTGGAGGCATTTGTGCAGCTGCCCAGGCTGCACAGTGAGTGCCCCTCCAGCTCTAGAACAGGGACCATCTGCTCTTGGCAAACAGGCTGCATGGAAAGGCTGAAGGAAGAGACAATTTGCAAGCTATTCAAGATGCTTACCAGGTAAATGAAAACACAGGTAGTGACCTTTTTTCACTGCTCCTAATCACCTTTACCATGGTTCAGTAAAGCTGTATTTGCAGTTGACAGGAATCCAAGTCTTGCTGTCCGCATATCCAAATCCCAGCTTATTTCTAAGGAGTGTGCAGAAGGAAGAAGAAAGAAGTAATATACCTTTGTTGACAATTGATCTTTACCTGGTTCTTCGGGAGAAATAAAGATAGGCAGAGCTCACATTTGCTCCACATTTTGATTTAAATATTGGTGTGTCCTGACCTGTGTTCAGTGTACGTTTCCCTGAGCACAGAAAGACTTTTGACTCGCCAAGTCATGCACGTGGAGGTCAGAAAGGAAGACCAGACGTTATCTGTGTAGACATAATGCAGACTTCCTTGTATGCCTGCATCATGAGCTTACATCTAATTACAGGATTTTGCACAAGCTATTAGCTCACTCACTGTGGAGATCAGGCCAGCCCGGGGGGGCTGTGGTGGGGACATGTCTCAGCACTCTGTAGGGAAGGAGGCTGTTTGCTACAGGAGGATTTGCTCCTTCAGCAACATAATTCAAAGGAAGAGTCATTAGCTAAGCAGTGTCCCATAGGAAGAAGTAGTTGATCACGTAATTAAAAGAAGACTGGTAAAAACCTGTGTTCTACTCCAGATTCCTCCTGATGATGCTAGCAAGTCTGTAGCACCAAGATTTTGGCATACAGCAGCTCCTCATCTGCAGCACACATGGGGCTTCATTCCTGCTGGCTATCCAGTTCCAGTGCACTGGAAATCAGGGAGCTATCTGCTCAAGGATGTGTTTAGTGGTATGAACAAAATGCCCTTAGTGTCCTTCGTGTTCTTCCTGGCACATCTCTGACCCAGTCTGCATGTTCAGGTTGCTGCTCTGCCTGTGGGGCTGTTCAGCCCTTCTGCATGTGAGCTAAGGTATTCAATCTCTTCACCAGGTCAAGGAGGAGCAGAAGGGAGAGGGAGTTTTCAATTTAACTCCTTTCAATTATGCTAAAATGTTAAAGAGGCTGATTTTTCACTGTTTTTCCATCCCCACTAGGGACACAAATGGCAAATGAATTTATTACATTATAGTATCAGCCCTCATTTACTACAAATAGTCACTTTTACCATAAAGGGAGATTGTGGAGGTAAATCCTGAAAATGTCCTATATACTGAACTTCCAGAGAGTACAAAGACAAGGTTAGAAGGAAGACAGAAAAGAAGGAAAATTAATGAATATGTTGACCAGCCATGTCAGATCTTTCTCCTCACCAATTCCTTACATTTTGCCTGCCTTATTATAAAGAAAAAGTCAGAGACAGGAAACATTGCACCATAACACATGTTCACAGAGGTGCTGGATAAAAGCACTAGCATCAGGCTGAGAATTCCAAACTCCACTTTGCAAACAAAATAGCTTTTCAAAAGGCATGCATATATTTTAATGCAAATTCAGGGAGAAGGAAAGAGTAAGAATGGAGATATTAATATTCTTGCATGTCAGTGAAGAACAAAAATACTGGGACATACTCATTTACCTGTTTGAAGCACAAGTATTTTTTATCCCATTATATTAAAAATACAATATGTTATTATTAAGCTACACTGCTCTTTGGCATAATCAAGGCAGTTTTATTGGCTAAATAATATTTGTGAAATACAATGTATTATGTCAAATTCAGTATCTAAAATAACATTTTAAATACAAAAGTTTTCCCAAGACAAATACTACAAAAAATCTCATTGTCTATGTGCATATGTGTCAGTTTCTCTCACAACTTTGGGGTCCAGTGTCTAATTTAAATTATGCTTGACTCCAGGGTCAGTCCAACAACTCCCTTAACATTCAGTCCCCAACCAGAGGCTTCCAGTTTCTCTGCTTCTCTCATGCTCTGAAGGATAAATTTTCTCTCCATCCAAAAGGTTGAAAAACCAAGAAATCGTGACTGTTTCTTCCTACCCATCCACAGACCAGCAGTAGAGTCTTCCCCAGTCATCACCAACTAGGAGCTTGGAGGAATTTCTTGAGAAAGAGAGAAAAAGAAAACCATGTTGAGGGAGATGACACAAACAGGATCAAGGATTTTTCTGTATGTGCAGCAATTAGGAGGATGCAATATTCAGGGGCGAACATTCTCTTTAAAGTTAAAATTGAAGACCCATGTTATTAAATATTCAGAGTTTGGTAGTTCAAAGATTGAGCTTAGAATTGGATCCAAAATTTTCTAGAGTTCAGTGGGTGAGTTTGGGACAACTAAACGAGCTCAGAAGGTCTTAGCCTTCTCTGAGATTCTATGGATGTTAAATAATCTGCTGTCCAGATTCAGAATTCAGACTTGTTAGCACAATGTCCTGGTTTCAGCCAATGAAACCTCTGCTGCATGCAGTGCCACCAACAGTAATGCAAGTAACCCTCACCCTGAACGTTCCCCCTTTCAATGCACATCAACATCACACTAACTGCTCTAAGGCTGAGCATGCAGAATGCAGGGACGTTTTATCAACTGTCAAAATTGCAACACTTCCAGAGAAAGAGACAGTAAGTTTTTTTCAGTACATCATAACATCCTGGACTAGGAGATAACAACAAACATTACAGCCAGATGACTGCGGGAGGGGCTTGAATAAACAAAATACTGCTCGCTGTGCAAACTGAGAGGAGTTGAACAGCAAACTGTTGTTTGGCCAAAAACTTCCTGTTCACATTTTAAGGAGGTAGTATCTCCAGCATCTCCAAAGATAGGAGTTATTTCCATGTTGCAGAGATGGTGTAGCAGCTACTAAGTTCTACAACTATTCTGGCCAAAACCTGCTATTGCTCCTGGCTTGTCTCCTACCTATCCAATGACTCCCCCAACAGCATTCATTAGTGCACCTAGCCAGGCTAGCTCCTTGAGGGACTGCTTTTGGCTACAAGAGGTCCAGCTGAGTTCTCAAAAGCCCCAACCCGGAGGAGCAGCAGGAGCCCAGCCCGGGGCCCCTCTGCTGGGCATTTTCCCTACCTGGACACGGCCAGCGCCGTCACCGCCGCGCTCGTCCTGCTCGCCCGGCCAGCCAGGGCAGCGCTGGGGTTCAGCTCCCGACAGAGAACAAGATGTTTTCCACACCTGTTACCTGTTGTGTGGTTTAAAAATAAATATTTAGAAAGCGTCTAGGGGGCAGCATGGATGAGATTGTTATTATTTACAGTCAGCAAGTTGTTAAGTTGAGAACAAATATATTTAATCTTGGCCTGTGCTGTTGCAAAATAGGCCCATCCCAATTTAATTTGTGGCTATGATAGTTACATGTGCTGACGTGCGGCGGTATCAATTGTGTGCTAAATTGGATTTGTGTATTATTGCTTTCTAAATTGCATGCCTAGTTCAGCAGAATTGTTCATCAGTTTTCACTGGCTCTGTGCTTAATAAGATGCCCCACAATACTTTGCTGCCAGGATATAATACAGCCTATAATTGCCTAGTAAAAAGAAATTACATAAAGCCCTAGTATTATCAACTTATCTAAATCTGCTCATAACAGAACCAATAATTAAATGCTGTGGACATTTCACATACACACACATACATAGACACACCTAACAACATAACGCAATCACAGTTACTCTGGTCTTTCTAATGACTGCGTTTCGTATTAATTTTATTTTCTTTAATGCACAGAATGAGATGTGGGAATATTTGGTCATTTAAAATAATTCTGTAGATATCTGAATAGGTTAAGGGAGTATGACCCTGCTTTGATTACACCTTTCAACTCTTTATTAAAGAATGCTGTTCCTGTATCCATCTGAAAACACACAGCCTTATGCTCATGTGCAAACAGGTGCTGTCTCTACACATCACTGGATACCTGGGGTGGGCACAAATCTTTTATAGTCTTCTTGGATGAAAACCACAAACAAGAATGTTCTGCTGTGCTCCCATGGATGGCTTTTAAGTCCTCATTTAGAGAGCTGCTTAAGATATACATTTTACAAATAGCTAAAATATCAATCTGTTAAAAAACATGCATTTGGAATTATGCCTGGAAAGACCTGCCATGGGAAGTTATAGACAAGAAATTCAGATATTCTTAAATCAAAGGAGAATTTTCTATTGGTAAAGAGAATCCACAAAATGACTACAGGATACCACAGGGATTTTGGAAAGATGTTAAGTCTTTAGCTTTGACTTATTGACAAAACATTCTTCAATTAGAGATGAGAACAAAAACAAATATGAAGTTACCACAGCCAGACTATCTCATATCTGGCATCTCAGGTGTTCTTACACCTTTCTTAGAAGCATCTGGCTCTGGCTACTCTGAGGCATGACAAAAGGTTTGATAAGCATCTGGTTAGGCCATTAAACATACAGAAGCATATTGGAAATGTTTTCACATAGCAATCTAAGCAATGCTGATGCCAAGTTCCATGAACAGCACTACTGAAGATCTCTGTGGTAATGCCCAATTACTGTATAATATCTTTCTTTTTGGAGATGTTACATCTATAGCTCTACATTTATGCAAATTGGGTGCCTAAAATTGAAGTAATAGAGAATGTCTGTAATGAGGACCACAGCAAATAAGTAGAGTAAATTATACATAATAACACCACAATTCCTTTCTCATAGAAAAAGCGCTGGGAAAAGAAGAAAGCTGTGCTATTTAGGCTGTGTCTTTAAAGCTTCCTGACAGGTTTCAGCTCCTGTATTTGTTAGCACAGAGAAGTGAGCTTGAGTTGTTTTTAGTTCCAGTCAGCACCATAGTCCCACCATCTCAATAACCTCAGCTCTGTGAGAACTCCATGGTATCAGCTTCAGCTGCACACAGCCTTGAATAAACAGCTCCAAGCACTAGGCCTGCTGCTGGCCTCCCATGAGTGTGAAGGACCTCTGACTTGTTTTAAGGTGGCAAAGACAGCTCTGTTCCATCCCAGAGCAGGATTGGCACTGCCCACTCTGCCAGGATACTTTAGTACAGGCCATCAGCAGGGGTGCCCAGGCAGTGGACTTCCTGGAGCCAGGACTATTTCCAGCCATTGGTTTATAGCTTCATGCAGAAAGGTCTTCTGAGGTTGACAGAACCCCTGGGAGAGCCTGTGAAAAAGCCTTCAGCTTCATCCAGGTGTGCCCATGAGATGGCTGCCCTCAGGGGTGCTCTCTGTTGCCACCCACCACTGTCGCTGGTCACAGTAAGACTGCACAAGTTGCCCACACCATCTCCCCTTCACACCATGGTGCTCACATCCCCTCTTCCTCCTCACCACCAACCAAGGCCAGCAGCACTTGGTCCCAGTAACCCCGCTGTGGTCATACCTGTGCTGTCCAGCTCTTCCATTACCCCGCTCTGTGCTCTCAGCCCAGCACCTTGCTCTGGGGTGTTGCTGTATTTCATCTTCCACATCTGTGCCAGTGAGGGGGCAAACATGGAAAAAGCATGAGTTGTAACTATGAGAGAAAGATTCAGCTTCTGCTTCCCAGCAAGGGGTTGGGAATTGGACTTGTAACACCGGGATTTCACAGCTGTCTCCCTGTCTGTCACTGTGCTGCAGGGCGTCACACTGGAGGAATGTATGCAGGGAGCTGGTGGGGTTGCAGGGCTGACATGCTATCAAAAATCCCAGTAAGTTCACCTACCCAGGAAGTTCACCTACCATACTGGAGGCAGAATCAGC
Organism: Zonotrichia leucophrys gambelii; assembly: GCF_028769735.1. Classification (NCBI taxonomy): domain Eukaryota; kingdom Metazoa; phylum Chordata; class Aves; order Passeriformes; family Passerellidae; genus Zonotrichia; species Zonotrichia leucophrys. The sequence goes on from NC_088176.1 coordinate 17,644,217, forward strand.
AGTAAATTCCTACTCATGAGAAAGTAGGTGTTAATATACTGAGATGTGAACGCTCAGAAACCATATTCAAACATGTTTCTAAGAAGTGACAGAATTTTTGCTTTCAGAATCACCCTAGAATGGAGAGCACGTTTTCAAAATTCTCCCTGTATGGCAAGAAGTCCTCTTGTCAGGAGGATAAAAGTTGATAGGAAGATAATATTTTACTCTGATTTTCATTTTTTGCCCTCTGCTGCACTTAATAAAGTGTCAGGGGTTTTTAGTAGCTCTGTCCCTCCATTTAGAATAAAAAAATCTCAATCTCTGGCATTGAATTAGGATTCCTTTTTCCCTCTCCCATCCACCTACCCTGACCACTCCATCTGTGCTTCCTGTGATGATGATGCTGCGTGTGTCCCAGTCCATCACTTCAGCAAAGCAGCAGCAGGTCAGGCGGTGGCAGCTGGGGCTGGGGGCAGTGCTGGTGCTTGCCAGGGGCTGCCCATTGACTGTCCACAGGTACAGCTGAGATCCCGCACAGGACACAATGTCACCCTGGAACACAGCGAGAGGCAATTTGTCTCCAAGCCCCACACTCATCATCCTCAGAACATTTAAATGCTGATTAGAAATTGCTGAACTCCTCTGATGTAAAGTCTGACCATTGTTTTCTCCATTGGGCAGAAGATATAAACCAGACAAAGCAAAAATTACTTTTTTTTCCATGAAAAATTCTGACACTTTTACATCACAGAAACCTGAAATAACTGCCTCAGATTTAGCAAGATAATGCAGAAAAAAGGGGCTTTCTCCCACATTTTAAAAATAAAAATATTTAATGAAATGTTCCCTTTCTGTTTTCCATAAAATCCAGGCTTTTAGTAAAAAAAGCAGACTGACAGTCTGACCCAGTGACCATCAGGGACTGTGCACAAGCAGTGCCTAGCACAGGTTCTGGGCCAGAACTAGTGCTCTTATAAGTTTTACAAATAAGCATTCCCTGACACAAGGACGTGGTGTTCACCTGCTTAGCTAGGAAGCCTTTGGTGATTCCACAATCCTCTTCTGCCCCTCACAGGGAGCTCACTGTCATCGCATTTCTGCACCGTGTTTTGCATTGGACCAATGACCAGCTCTGCATCCAATGCCCTGCACTCGTGATGCAGAAAACCTCCTTTGCACCTCTCCCCTCCACTCCCTGCAGGTGCAGCCTTACCAGAGGCTGCTTGTAAGGAGAAAATACTCAGGTTAGTCTTCAGGGAAACACAAAGAACCAAGAGCTGATGCGGCAATTGTAAATGATCTAATCAAAAGTGCATATTGATCAAGTTATTAATTGAAATTCTACATGACTTTTCTACTCTTGATCCATAGCAAGAATCAGCTAAATAGAACCTCAACAGCAATGTCATCTGATTCTGAGAAAGGACAGATATTTAAGTGTGGACACATTTAAGTGTGCCCTTAAATTAGCAGCATGCATCTGGTTTAAGTCAACTAACACCTTACTTCACCCCTGCCTCAATTGGGGCCAGGGCTCTTCACACTGCTGGGCTGAATTCTGGAGATAAAAAATGATGGCATGTTCAAAACAGAGCTGCCAATAATTCAAGAGATTAAATTTCAGCTACGTTATCTGCATGAGAGTACATGATGTCCAGGCATTTGGCAATAATCTACAGTGCTTTTCAGGTCTGGATCAGGGATTTAAAACTAACTTAAATAATTACAGCAAGCTTTTACAATCCTCCTTAGTTTATGAACTTTTCAGGACAGTTCTTATTTTGCACCTACACTACACAAATACCATGGGGTTTGGATCTATAGATGGAACTTCTAGATGTTCAAGCAACTCCAACAATCATATAATGAAGAGCTATACAGGGTTATTATTTCACTGTTTGCCTTTTTTTTTCCTTCAAAACTTTGCTTTGAACCATTCTGAATTTTTCAGGAAAAAACCCTTGCTACCAATCATGTAATTTTGTGTCAATCAAAACACTGTAGCACAATGGAAACAGTTTGTTTCTATTTTCATGTAGCTTTACATAAATATATAGAGAAGAATTAAACAAAAACTTCATTTCAGAATTGTGTTCTGTTTTGCTAAAAACAGAATCAAAGAAACATCAAAACATCAAAGAAACATTAAAAACATCAAAAAGAATTTTTTAATCCAGAAGATATGGACCTCTTTATTTTCCTTGAAGCTTCAGTCATCATTTTCTAAGGTTTTTCCTCTATTAAATGAACCTTTTGGTACACTATTATCCAAACAGCTTAACCCTTTGCACTCCAATAAAGTGGAGATCAGTCATTTGGATCAGTCACCAGACTGTTCCTGGCACAGGCTGTCTCAGTTTTGGACAGTTCCAGGAGAGCAGATACCTGAAAAGGCTGCTGTACTGGCTGGTGCAGAATGGAGAGAGCTCTGTTCCCTTGGGATCTCCAGCAGCTCCGTGCCCGCCCTCCCTTCATTTCTGAGTGCTTGGCACTGCTTCAGCTCACTTCACAAGGGACCAGCAGGATATTCTGAGCTGGCCTGCTGAGGCCACTGGCCACTTTACACTAACCAGGACTGCTAGGGCTGGGGGCTGAGCTGGCACTGAACAGACAACTGAATTCCCACCCTCAAATTGCTAGCCATCAGGCTGCATGGTTAATTAAGCTCTGATAGGAGATGACTGCTCTGGCACAGACCGAGTAGAGAATATCTGCCTGGTTTCTTACTGCTATGAACTCAATTTTGCTTTTCTACAATATCCAGGATTCAACCTTGAGTTGCCTGAGCAGCTGAAATCCTGTTTTAGTGTATTAGCAGAGAGAAAAAAACCCCAAACAAATACGAAAGCAACATTTTTGGGAGGTAGAACGTTGGGAGAATAAAAATCTCATCCAAAGTGTTTGCAGTAAAATCCAACACAGAATATTTTCCTATCAACATGCATGCAATTCTGGCCAGGCACACACCACAGATTTGTACCCACTGCTATCAGGAGCTCTCCCTGCACCTGGGAGTAGAAAGGAAAGGAAAAAGCCAACATATCACTGCAAAGGCAGAAGGCAGTTGTCACCTGAGCTGGCAGACTGCAGTCTAACGTGTCTCAGCTGCATGAATGTGCAGCTCAGATGTGGCTCTGCTGCATGAATGTCAGGAGAAATTAATGAAACAACAGGGGCAACAAGGTTATGGGTGAGCCAAGTCCAGGAGGTACTAGGGTAATACTTCATGCTCCATAAACTTAAAGTTGTTTAATCCTGCTATCTATCTATCCACAGATGCTTCTTAGCTACTTAGCTGCTCAGTCTAAGATGTTGCTTTTAGTGCTCACTCTCATCATTAAAAACACTATTAGCAATCTCAGTAGAAAGAAAAAAAAATCAATGTATCAGACTCTCAGGATGTTTTTATGTTGGGAAAAGCACCCATTACATTATCATGAAATGTTCATGGATGCATCAGAAGAAAGATGATAAATGAAGATCTTACTGTTGAATTGTTGATGGCAACAGAGCAGAGGCTCTCCTCGTGGGCAGGAAGCTGGTTTATGAACGTCAGCTGGTTCAGGTCCCAGATGATGCACGTTCTGTCATCAGAGCCACTCACAAAGATGCTGTAGGCTACAGATGCAGCAAGGCAGGTCACTGCCTGAGTGTGTCCATACAAAGCCTGGTGGGGAAAAACCAACCAATAAACCACAGCAGACGGTGGGTGATTTATTAGGGAATACCTCGTTTGCTTAGTAAGAACAAGCAACCGAGTCATTCTTTGGAGAACTGAAGGGGAATGAGGGGGAAATACAAAAGGATATTACAGAGAAGCATCCTTGTCCTCAACTCATAGCTGAAGAAAGCTGAGGGCCCAAGAGATTATTATATGACTTGCCCAAATTACACAGTGATTCAGGTCCCCTGGCCTATTCTTCAGACTCTAAGACAGTGCTTTGTGCTCAGCAAGAAAAAAAAAGAAAAAAATCACTTCAGTCCATGCAGTTTTAACTAATATTTATGCTTGGAAATTTCTCAATATTTAAAAAACTTTTTCAAATACAATTTATCAAGATGCAACTCAGTAACCTTCTGAGTCCTATTTTTATGTGTATCTGAATGTGTATTTATGTGTATTTTTATGTGTATCTGAACAAGTACTAATACATTTCTAATATTGGTTAAGAGGAGAAACAGCATTTATGGAGAATTCTTTCTTCATTCCTACATTCTTTAAGCCATGTAGGAATGCCTTTCTCTTTCATCATTACACAATATTCTATTGTTGTTGTTGTGGTTTTATAGGGAGACATAAGGAGTGCCCAGTTAAACTTAGTTTTATTTAACCAGTTTCTTTAAAAAAGAAACATGCTTTAGGCAATTTAACAGCACAGAGAGAAGGCATGGATTGAAGCATGCTGCTAACAATTGTTTTATGCAGTGTTCTCAAGATCTGCACACAATTACAGTATCAGCTTCAACCCAGCAGTCTCAATACACATTAATGAAAAAAGTTTCATGCTTTTGACTCCCTACATATTTTCATTATCGCTCTGCAAAGATTGACAGATTTTTCCTTAATGGGAAATCTCCTGGAGCATATTTGCATAAAGATCTCGAGGGCAATCTCCACGGTATTTTAACAAATATCAAAAGACAAAAAAGAGGGATGCAAGGATCACTGCAAGGATGTTTAGTCCATGAAAACTTAAATCAAGTTTGACCATTCTAGTTAACTGTCTGACAAGGACATAGACACACTGCAGATAAGCTCCACACCTTCCTGAGAGGTCTGTGAGGCAGAGAGCACACCTTGCTCGAGTGTTTTGTTCAGCCCAGAAATTCTGGCGACTGGATTGCACAGATCCCTCTGCTAGTAAATTGCATGGATCAATACTGAGGCTATTATGCTCAATCTTTAGTGTTCCACAAAACTGTGCAAGCAGATCCCACTAGAGAGGAAAAAGCTACTTTTTCTGCAGAAATACAGTTTCTGTACTTTACTACATTCCAAACCAGAATGTGTCAGTCCCATGAGACAGCTGGTAAGTGAATAGCATCCACTTTATAGCACATAAGCTGTTCTTAAGCAAAGCTCACTCTCTCAGGAAATTTTTTTGTTCAGCAGAAAAAGCAGCCACCATGAAACAGTGAATTACAGGAAAGCAGAAAGTAATTCACTGGAAGACATTTAGAACCATAGTTCAAGTTTACATCCAGTCCAGACAGTCATAAAAAGGAAAAAAAACCTTCGCTGGCAAAGTAAAGGAAAAAATACAAAATTTGTAATTGCATGATCTCATACCACTTTGTGGATTTTGGGTAATACCAAATTAATCACAGTGGAACACATCAGCAAAGCTGATTTTGGATTGTTAAAGAGAAAGACATTATGATGCAGATAAAAGACAGCATCTTGGATTGCCTGAAACTCAGACTGACCCCCAAACTGTTTAGATGCTGATGAAAATTATTGCTTACGATTTTCTCTGATGCTATTTCTTCCATTTCTATATTCATTCTTCCTTTGGAATAATAACCAGCTGAATTAAAAGGTCATTAGATCTTGTCTCATATTTCTGTCTTCTACAGCATTTAACATCATAAACCTCAGAAGAGAGGCTGCTCTAAAACAGTTTCCTCCGCTAATTTCAACACAAATTACAACAGGAATTTCTGGTAAATGAAGATCTAAATACTTCTCTGGCATTCCAGCAGACAAAGAAATTTTCACTTCATTTAATGATAAATAAAATATGTTTTGGCTTAAGGTAGGAAGAACATTGAAATATCTGAATACCTCTCCAGAACAAACAAACAGAAGAAGCTTCTAACACTTGGAGACCTTGGTGATCAATGAACCCTTTGTCTTCCTAAAAGTAGCAGAGTTTTTTAATCAAGAGTATCTTCATTTCTTTTGGGAAAAACGGCCCCATGCTACCTTCCAGACGTGATAGTGGCATACTCTTGTTCTACTTGTAAAGCTGAGAACTCATCATAGCTGAACCACACAAACGTTGCATGAGAATTCAATTTTGTAAATGAAATAGCATGCATACAGGTGGTTGGTGACTATAGATGAGCTCTAAATCAACAACCACTTCAAGGTTTTGGATAATGAGGTCAAAACCTATATTCTTATTGGATGCATACCTCTCACACAGAGTGACAGATACATCTTTTATGTTCTGAATCCAGTCTGAGAAAAAAGAATCAAGAACTTTGCCTGGCTGAGGCTTCATCTCCACCAGCTAAGTTTGCAAGATATTTTAGAGATCCTGTCTATTGCTGCAGCAGCCCAGAACAAATTATAAGCATCTCTAGGTGATACTTGTTTCTGAAAATAACCCAAGGGCTGCACTTTAAGAGAGGAAAATATGCCTTATCTTCATTATTTCTTTTATCATGATGAACTTTGAAAATGCTACTAAAGGGAAAAAATCCACCAAGTGGCACTCATGGCTATGAGCTGTTGGTACAAGGCATATTATCAGCTCCTGCCCTGATACAGGCTCTCACATGTCACATGCTTACTACTGCCTTTCTCCTGCCTTCTTATTCAACAAAGGTGGTTCTTCTGACAAACATCTGAGAGATAAAAACCTTATTTTCTGGGTTTCATCAGGTTTCCATAGCAGAGTTTTACCTGTTTCAGGTTTAGACATTTCACTTTGTCCTTGACCAGGGAGAACTCCCAGACACACACAACTGAGCTTGTTCCAGATGTGATGATGGTAGTTGCTGAAGGACACACTGCACAGAGGCACTTTCCCCAGTCTGCCATGCACTCAAATGTAGTCACATTCTGTTCAAGAAAGCATCTTTAAGTCAAATTCTCATTGGGTGATACTATGCACTTATTATTACCAAATGACAGATTCAATTTTCAAAAGGGACCCTCCATATTTTAAACATAAGAAAGAAAAGCTCATCATAACCAGTCTTTATGTGAGGCCAGCTGTGAACATGTGGACCTGCATGCAGCCTCTTGCAGGGACCAAACAGGAATGCTGAACAAAGCTCAGTATCTCATGTCTTGGGAGATCTGGGTCCTGATTTCTTTCACAACTTCAGCAAAGCTCATTCTGCCAACCATATTGTAACAGAAGGCAAACATTCCACGTAGATTAAAAAGAAGTCTCAGGCTGTGATGGCCGCTGCCAACAGGGTTACTGCCAGGCCCTCAAACCCTCCCTTATTTGGATTGAAAAGCCAAAAGACAAAGCACTAAATTCCATTCTGTGCTCTGTTAGCAGCACCCAAATCAGTCTAAAGCCGAGTCAGGTCTATTACACACTGCTACAATCACAGCACAAGCGTCCTCCTGCACATTCTGCATTAGCTCTGCCCCACACAGCTGGGACAACACTCTGATGCCGATGATTCTGGTGGAGTTGGATGGCACAGACAGAACAAACCTTTACCTGCTTACAACAAGGACTAAAGTTTTTTATAAGCTCATGTCCCCTGGCACTGCTGACCTAAAGAAATTCAAGTTGGACTCTCAACTATTACTCACTATGCTCAGCATCACCCTGAATTTTGAAGGGACAAACTGAATAATTGATGCCTGCAGCAACACTATGAACTGCTAAGCACTGATTTTATTAGACAGGGAGCAGAAATTAAAATATATCTCATGGCTTTTTCATTTCCATAGACTTGGGGTATGTCTGTAAAAACATAATGAATGCCACTTGCACAAATATCCAAGTCAGTATCTTGCCGAATTACATATTATGCTATTCTGGTAACTGAGCTAACTCAGAATTCTTTGCATAGCATTGTCCCAAATACATCCAAAAATCAGTGTATTTATGGCAGAAGAAGAAACTAGATCTGTCAAGTGCCCTAACAAGCAGTGTGATGATATAGACCATTTATTTTTAACAGCAAAGAATTAAGAGTATTAACTTCATTATTTTGAATGAATGCACTGGGCTATGCTAGAGCCTGAGGGGAACTGACAGATGGTTCTGCCTTAATTCCAGCAGAAATTTCTGCACAATGAAATTTCTAATCAGTGACCAGGAGACCTTGTGTTGTCCTTACGACCCATGGACAACACAGTCACTAGATGGAAAACTTGAGATAATTTAGAGGCAAATGCCATGTTTTTGAGCAGTTTAAAATAATTTTACACTATCTTGGATATCCAACTTGAGATTCTTCAAGAAGGTTGACAGTGTACTGTACAGCATCCTCTGAAATCAGCTCTCCAATAGCCTCTGAAATGGGTGCCCAAACCAGTCAAAGACCACAACACATAACTCATTTCTTGAATTCTTAGAGTTTTTCTTATTTACCTTCTCAGATCCATAGGTGCCAAAGCAGCAGGTGAAGTCCTCAAATCCCCAGCAGAATGTTTTACTCCAAAGAGGAGGAATCAAAATTTTATTTTTTTCGACAGCCAGAATGCCTTTCTCTGTATGAACAATGTGCCCAATAGCTCCCTTGGGATAGTCTGGCAAGACAGAGAAAATATTTAATTCTTTTGGGTTTAGAGCACTTATGTTTTCTCCTTGCACAGCTTGGGTGGTGAGGCTGGCAAGTCTCACATCTGGGCTTAGTGCTGTGGCCAGGCCCACAGACAGAAATCCACTCTGAAACTGAGATTCCACACAAAACAGTGGGAACACTCCTCTCCAGTGGACAGCATAAATGCATGTGGAGAGGGTGACTTAAAAGAAAAATTGTTCCAAACCCTACAATAGAAGTTTGAAGACGTTTTCAGTGCCCATTCCTAATACAAGCATACAAAAATCACAGTTGGCAGAAGGGATCTTGATTGAACCAGCTCGTACAAAGCTGTGTGACTACTTCGTGATCTTGAAAACCCAGATTCATCCTTTCCAAAAAATGTGTACTTAGTAGCTCAGAAAATGGAACACAGCCACTGAGGTACCTTTTATGGTAACTGGTGAGAGCTTCAGATTTTGCAGACTGCTCACAAGAGGAGGAAGAATTCCACTTGAGTGAAGGAACAGCCCAGACTCTCTTGCTGCTGGACCTTTCCCTTGAGCATTCCTAGATGGATGTGGCTTCGTGAAGAGCTAGAACAAATGAATGTCATTGAAAAAGAAATCTCTATTTGCAAGACCATGCAAGAGAAACACCTGTTTAAATCCTTAATCACAGAGTCCAGGACCACCATACATAAACCTCTTAATTAAAATAAAACCTTACACATACTGCTTTTTCATCAGACTACATCCCTCCACCCCTCAGAGAGACAGAAAGTTAATCCCAACAACTGGATGAGAAAGAAAACACAGGTGAGACTTTGAGCTGAGGTTTAATTGACTATACCCATCCCTAGACTAGTGATAACTTGTGTGGCTGTACTGAAGGAGCAGAACCCAGAGCTGATGCTGCAGCTGTTGGGGATACAACAGGAGCAGCATGGTTGAGAAGTGGGGGTGAATACTGAGGTAGTCACCAGCCTGGAAAAGCCTACAGCTCATCTTTCAGCAGATTTACATCAGATGGTGCTTCTCATTTAAGTTACTATTACTGGTTTGCAGTAAAAACACTGTAAGATCAAGATAGATTATGTTCTCTACTCTCATGATAAAGTGGTACCTGCTTTGGTATCTGTCCAAAGTTGCTGATAAACCCCAGGATAGTGCCCTTAATCAGAGGATCTTTAATGTTGTTGAGGTCTGTCTTGTCTCCATAGAAGTAAGGGTGATAGGTGTTAACTGCCTCCACTGCAGCTGAGCCATGCTGCTTGTGGCCAAAAATCAGATCGATCCAGCGATGAATGTGGGCACTGACATAGTCACTTTCCAGTGCCTGGAACCAAAACAAAATTACTGAGTTCACCAGACGGTATCCATTACAAATGCATTACTGCTTCCCAGTCCTTGCTGGAGACAAATTCTCTGCAAGTCAATCATCATACTTCTCCACTACCACCATTGTCAGCACATTCTCATAAAACACTAAAAGAGAGTGAACGGGACCCCCACAGGAAACAGAAGGAGAAGGTGCCACTTTTGACTTAACAGACACAAGAAGCAATATCCTCAGAGACAAAGGCAGGTCCCACAAAGCAAAATGAAAGCATTCCACAGATCTTGGCACCCACAGTGATTGGCAAGTGGATTAATAGGACCAGAATGAACAATTACTACTGGACACACCGTAAGAGATGCTACAAGGTAACATATACACCTAAATGTGAGCTTCATAGAAAGCTCAATGCAATCATAGAGGAAAACTTCAGCTTGGAAGACCCAGACAGCAAGTTCATAAGTAGGGGACACGAGTTCAAGCTGAACCTGTGCCCACCACCAGGTTAGCCAGCCTTACTCATGAGGCTTCACTAAATACCACTGCTCCTGCCAACACCTGCCTCACCAAACTTTTGTGTTTTCCCAAACAGCCTTGCCCAGTGATTCAAGCAGCAGTGTCAAGCTTTATTAAAAGCACTTTCCTATCTCCAAATCATTTGACTGAGTAATCCCTGATGTTCAGTGAAAGGTCTTCCAAGCAGACCAGCCCACCCAAAGCACAGCAGAAATAAACAAACTAATGGGATCCAGAACAATGGCTCATTTCACAGATCAGGCAGTTGCCCAGTGCAGCTGGTGTAAATGACCGTGCCCACAGCTATAATGATCACAGGGCAGCTCACAGAGCAAGCACAGTGCACAATCTGTCCCTGAACAGGCTCAGAACTCATTAATAAAAGCAGTTAGTCCATGAATTACAAACTGTAAATTTTGACTGGCATTCCTGCCAAAGCAAAACAGAGCAACTAACAGAGCTGTAACTGTGCAGCCTCGCAGAATTTCACTGAGCACTACGGCAAACCCAGCCAGGGAGGGAGAACTTGTGGTTTAGGGAGGAAGTAAGTACATTTATTTAGTGGACTAGATTCCTAACTTATTAAGCATGAAACAGGAAGCTGTTCAGAGTTTTATGTCAAGAACAATTATTTGCTCTCATATCCCCTCAGAACAGTGTCAACCTCAATCTGTTTTATGCACCAAACTCATTGTGAAGCCTCCCAAAAATGGCCACAATGCCAGTAATTGGTACCTCCAGCCTTGTGGATATCATCAGAGGAGACAGAAACCCTCATGTTTCAGAATTCAAGATCTCTGACTCTTCACTTCAGGGTTAGACAAAATCTTCCAGGCAGGTTAATTAAGATTTCTTGCACTCCCCTGTGTAGTACCTAGTATCAGCTATGGTTGAAGAGACAATATTGCACTGACTGTACAGGAAATCTGATCAGGTCTGGCAAATTATTAACACAAGTCTATAAACATGATCTTTCATTTGCTAAGCTGTTCCTATTTGAGATTTAAATTAATTTATCAGCTGTGCCAATGTTATTAAATAGTACAGCCCAGTGGAAGCAGTTCTGTAAGCAAATGGTAGAGAGCACCCAGTATTCACATTAAATGCACTCTGGGGATTTTACTTCCAACTAAATCCAGATTGTTCCCGCAGGCTGAATGCTACCAGCATGTGGAACACCCAACTGGAGTGCAGTTTTTCCTTCATTTCATCCAAAACAAATCTAGTTCACACAATCTGAGATCATTCTACAGTGACACCAAAAACACACTATGCAGTGATGACTGTAGTTTGATTTCCAAACTGCACCATTACTCTAAAGCACAAGGCAAAAGCAGATTTCTCCATTGTATCCAATGGCCTTTGGAGTGTTCATCATTACACAAGCAGTATAGAGCTCAGCAGCTTATACTGCAAACAACACATAGAATAGACAGGATGTCTCCCTGTGTTTCTCTTTAAAAAGCATCAGTGTAAAATTGCAGCATCTTTCAGTCACACATGGCTTTTTTTTCTGCAGCATAGCTGGTAGGGAAGGACAGTGCTGCCTTTCCCTTATTTGGGGAACTGGGAAACAGACATTGAGCACCTTGGAAAGGCCACAAGACAGAGTATAAATTCATCACGGCTGTACACAGCAACAGTCTGTGTGCACTCACACATGCAGCTCACCCTAAGAAATCTGATGAGGTAATGCAGGAGCACTAGAGACACTTGCACCAAGATATTATGCTGCAAAGTCTGAGTTCACTGCAACAATCTTCACACAGAATTGCACTTGCATTCACTTTTATGTAGCAGATGACATCACATGGAAGACTTTCTAACTATTAATAGATAGCAATAATTGCAGTAAGTCTCAGGACCTTAGAGCTATTTGCTTTCAAATTGCCAAGGCTGACTCCATTAAGGGCAGAGAATTACATTAGGTTTCCTCCATCCCAACCCCCCAAAATAAAAAAGAACCTTTAGTTCTGGCATGATTCAGAGATGGAAATAAATAATTTAAATAAACACACAGATTGTTACCAACAACATGGAACTGTATGCATATAAATTCCTGTGCATTATATTATGTTCTCTTACACTTGTGGGTTGAGATATGTACATGTCACAAACCTACACATAATCCACATCTGGTCTGGAAAGTCTGCCTTGATTGAAGGTGAATTGTTAGGCAGAGAAGCAGTCATACAAAGTTCAGAACCAACACAAACTTCAGAAAGGCAGGATGCATTTGGATCCAATGTTTTCATTTGTGACTCTGGCCTTCAGAGCTTCATTTTAAGTGGGACCCAGACAGCAATTTATCACAAATCTTTATATTCACCTACCTGTCTGTGCAGAAAAATGAATTTATGGGGGTCCCCATCTGCCCAAGGAGGAAGCTGCACATCTCCCAGCACTGTTCCATCCTGCATGCAGCCTGCAGGAATTACAAAGGGAGAATCCAAAACAAGAATCAGACACGTTGAAAATAGGGACAACTTTACTAAAACAATGAAGTCAAAGGAAATTGAGGTGGTTTTCCCACATGCAGTTTCAGGTTCATCAAATTTAGTGCCATAGAAGACTGAAGAACCAGTGTTCTGGGATTTCTGATCCAGTGATAAAGCAGTGAGAAGATGTTCTGGTAATTGTCACTAACACAGTAAAAATGTGCATGTCCTCAGCACAAGCCATTTTAGTACAGAATGCAAATGCAGACAAGACAAATGTGTTTGCACAACTTTCTTTTTATACATAATCCTGCAGGCCTTACTGCCAAATATTCTGACCAAAGCAGCCACTGAGAGGGATTTTGTTCTCAAGTCCTTTGCAACCTGATCCCTTTCAGAAGGTGAGCATATGTTCTTAATTCAGAGCACAGTGTTGTGCAACTGGATGAATTCAAATCTAAATTGAGGTTCAGCTCTGGGACCACAAGTTTATGTACAATTTAGCAGTGAACAGATTCGGGTTCTTGGCTTTGCCTATTTTAAAATCTTCCTGTATATTTACTCTCTACTGGCAAGATTCTGGTGCCCTTTGGGTCCCTGCACTCTGGATTTTGATTTCAGCCAGACTTTGTTTCTTGGTCTCCTCTCAGGAGGAAACTACGCTAATTCCTTCTTATCCTTCAACAAACTTCTATTAGATTTTTTTCCCTTATTCTTACATAGAAATATAGAAATATAAACATTACTATCTTTTAGCATGCCTCATTTCACTGATACCTTAAATGTAATAATAGCTAGATTGCAATGGGTTAAATTGCCTTTGCTATCACAAATTCAGGATGATTCTTCAGGTATTTTTCCTCTGCCTTAATCGTTAACCAACCAGTGTCTATTAAAGAAAGCAACTTTGCATTGCAAATGGTGTGAAAGTCCTGTAAAATGAAGTGAGTCAGAACTGCCATGCCTATTTCTGACTAGTCTTTTTTCTGGATTCTCTCTGAGCCTTCATCATGGATGCAGAAAGGTCTAGAGACAGTGTACATTGAGAGGGGACTGTGATGCTGCTTGAGAATAGGGAAAATGTATCAAGTTCATGTAAGTTGTGCAGAACCTTTGAAGATGAGCATAAGGACATTTGGAAACTAATCACCTTGTGATCCCATGCAGAGTGAAAAAAACAAAAACATTTCACCAACACCATTTAGCAATTGACATATCTCCAAAAGAAGAACACATTTTCAATAATTACACAAGTATCATAATACGGCCAAACTTTCAAAAGCAGTCAACTAGATTGGCTATATAAAAATCTACTTTTGTGTGACAAAACATGCAATTCTTTTGCCCAGAAATTAATAGGAACTACTTGCTTCTTTTCTTAGGCTGGAAACTTCTGACATAATTCAGTTTTAGAAGCTTGTATTCTTTTAGTGTTATTTGAATAAAAACTGATCTTGTGGTTAGAAAGACTTATCCTGTCCAGAGACCAACTCTTAACATATGATCTGGATCTCTCCTTTTGGCAGGATGCTGGAAGAACACTTATGTCCCTTCTAGAACTTACCAAGTTCAAAGTGATTTACATTGGTCAGGAACTCTGGCAAGTAAAAGAACTCAGGGGTGAGCTCCCTGACATCACTCATGTTGTCCCTTGATGCTGATTCCCACGTGCTCTTGACACTGTGAAACATCCGGTCTGCAACATCAAAACTCCCACCCTGTGAAATGGAGACAGACAAAACGGCTTCAGTATGAGTATTCTGCTACATTAAAAGCATCTTAGCCAATTTTGCAAGAATCACTGCCCTTTTGGCTCCCCCTGAGTACTTGCACACTTAGGTTTCAACTCCTTTAGATCTGCTCTGCTGAGTCTGGCAACTGCAAGTCAAGAAGTAATTTTTGCCATATCTTTTTTTAGGGAGAAAATATTCTCATGAAACAGTTATCAGAAGACAGTAGTCAATAAACCCCAAGTGCTGAAGCCCCATTCCTTGCTTGTTTTTTGAGATAGACTCACACCAAAACTCAACATATATTCCAGATGGAAAGATCCCTCCCCTCTTTCCCCTAAGGTGAATTCTGGTCAGGCTTCTGGTCCAGCCTCATCTCTAAATGACAGCACAGTTCTGCTTTAGCTCCTCATCCTTCTTCCTTATACCAGTGACAATTGTGAAGCCTTCCCACACCCATTCAAGGGACAGAGTGAAAAAGTGGCTAATCACATGAGCAAGCCTATCTGGAGTTAATCTGATGCACAAGGTCATCTTGCTCTTGATCATTATTAGGCAGGGACCCTTGGAGTCAAATTCAAATTGAAATTAAAACAGAGTAGAAGGAGGACTATAAATAAATCAACAGCTAACAAGTATCTCATTGAAGCATATTAAAGGGCTTTGTATATTTAATCTGCACACAGTGTGCTGTGTCTGGTGGTGATTGATGCTTTTTCATCTTTTTTTGCAGCTTTTATGAGAGCTGGTGGTAATCTCCTGAGAAACAATATGATTTGTAATAAAAAGATTACCTGTATTAAATAAAAATAATATATACATAGGAAATGCTGTTAGCGCGACAAATCTGGTTAAAGATATTACCACCACGAAAAAATGTGATTTTTTCCCTGGCTGTCTAATTCATTTTAGGGAAAAGTAATATCTTTAAAACTTAAGCCTGTATTATTTATAAAGGAAGCAATAACTGATTTTCCCATTTCCTATATTAATAAATTTATTTGCATATATTTATATCAGAATTAATGAGTTTTCTCTCTCTATGAATGCAAAAACTGCACTGAAAGGGAAAAAGAGAATCAAGAATTGCTTTATGCTTTTAGATTGCAAGACAACGAACTCTTATGACTTTTCTACAGCTAGACAGAGTAAGTCTGTTTTCTTTCCTTTCAGTAGAGGCCTTACTGTCATCAAAAATACTGGAAAAAATATACTTTTTAAAACTACAGTCCAGCAGGATATATACAAAACAAGTAGGCAAAATGATCTCTAGAGAAGTCAGAACTCCACAAATTTGTAACACTAAGCATCCATCACCTTGGTGGTGCCCAAGACCCAAAGACCTCAATGTTTCTAAGAGTTGCTTATGAAGGTGCAAAGACTTGCCCAGAGATGCTGAGAAGTTGTTCCCTGCTGGTAGTGACTGCTCAAGGGTCAGTAACACCATGAGGAGTAAAGACCCTGCTCTCTATAAGTACTTTTGAGAGGGAAATGTCAGGAAAAGTCAACCTGATAGCTGAAATGCAAGAGTGGGATAAGAATATAAGGGGATAAAAGAGTTGAATTGATCAAAAGCAAATCTCAGTATTGAGGGCAGGTTCTAGGATGCCTTTCCAATAAAGACACTGAACATGGAAACCTTACTGCTCTTTTGTGGTGCTGAGACCATCTCTGGAAAAGAATTCCAGGAGGTACCAATCAATACCTGTTTGAAAAGCCAATTTTTCCTCTATTCCAGTACAATATGCAAAGCACATGCAAACTTTTATCCAGAGTCAGATTTCAATGCACTTAAAAAAGGTGAAATAAGGTTTCTCCTGTACAGTCCCACTACTGAAAGCAATGCTTCCTCACTTCAATGCTTCTGTGGTCAGGTGCAAATCAACTGTTGGACTTGAGAGACAAAATGTTATGCCAACATCAATTTTCCACAGAGAGTGCACCCAAGTTGTTGCATGTCCTTGTCATGTATTCAGACCATCCATTTGCAGATATAAATGTAGCTTTTTCACTTTTTAAGAATCTGAGACACTTTCAAAGCTCCCAAAGGCAGCAGCACCCTTCCAAGGGTTTAAGTGTGGGAGTTCTCTTTTTGCAACCTGACATTGACTTGATCACGCAGTTCTCAGATCTGCTGTTTGCCTGAAAGCATCTCACAGTTAGCAATTCCTGAGCTACCACAGGACCAGTCACCTGGGGAACATGACAACACTGAGCTCAGTTGAACATGCACCAACATAAAAGCAAAAGAATAAGAACAGAAGGAGTTCAACAGTTTCTTTCAGTGGGTCCACACCCAGAACATTTTTGCGTGTTTGAGATCTCAGTAGCCTTTGAAGATAATTACGCTCACAAAACTGCTGGTTACCTGCTGCTCACACAAACACAGCCACAAAGCATTCACTCAGACTGTGAACTCATTATGCATGAAAAGTGTGCCAGGGAGATCCAACAGCCTTTGTTGTTTACAACAAGAAATAACTGCTCCACAGTCATTCATGACTGCAGCTAACATATGGCTCACAGAGTGTGATGGCAACCATTGCCTCAGGTGGTTCACTAACCCATCAGCTACTGCTGGTAACAGCCAATATCACAGGGCTTATTACTTAATTAACACAGCACTTTATTTGTATTACTTCACTGGAAAAAAACCCAAACCACAACAGCAAAGCAACATGGAAAGCTGCAGGAGACATGGCCATCCTACACTATGCATACAGCACTCTCCAAGTGTGAAATATTCTGGCCAAGCTATCTTCCTGTATTCCTCCACAAGGCTAGGTAGATTTCAGCAAGATATTCTCTACAAATATAACTTGGAGGATTGGTCCTCCTGGTAGACCCTGTTAAAACGCAACAAATTACAGAGAAGACAGTAACAACTCTCTGCTACAGCACAAGTGTATTTGCTTGAGCATTACCAACTGCCTGCTGAAAAGGGCAATCAGGAAATTTGGTGCCCCTGTATGCTGGGCAGGTGGGGAAGGTACACACAACATTCAATTTCCATAAATTCAATTCCATGGTGAAATCAGCTTGGCACTGTATAAATAGTAACAAATTCAGAACAAGATTACACAAAATATCCCTTCTGGAGCACTGGATGTAATCTCATCCTTCTTCTTCAGGAAGTCGATCCCACAATCCCTATAACTTCATACCTACCAGAACCTATATGTCCTCACCTGGCCCAGGAATGTTCTTTATGTCACTACAACAAGCTCCTAGTACTTGCCAGTAGCTGCATGGCTGTACTTGGGCTTAGAAGACCTCATCTTATAGAATATCATGCCAAGTCTCATCTGCCCCAAAGCCAGAAGCTTATGATCAGACAAGCAATAAAACATCTATTTGTTCACGTGCTTCAGCTCTCACAAAGCTAAATGATCCTTCTCCCTTGCATCAGCCATAGTCTGCTTAAGCTTTTTTCCTCTGAATTCAACTTTCATGGCATAAATGTTGCCCCAAGTAAGCCCCAAGTCCACATATGGAGTACATCAATTGTCAGGAGAACAAATCCTCCTTCACTACATAGCCACAGTAACTCACTGCATGGCTCATAACAAGGAGCAGGAGAGAAGTTATGTTGCCCCCTTACCTGAAGAGAACAGAAGGTCTGGGTAAATGGCTCCATTCGCACCAGGTAAGATGCCACTATAATTGCTGATGAATAGTGAGTACAGTAATGGCACTGGGCTGACAGGTCTCCTGGAAATTGCACACAAATCAGATTCCAGTAAAAAACCCCCACCATTTCCAGCCCATAGCATCCAGTTACCACAACACAACTAAACAGGGAACAGGTATTTTAAGCAGATGTGTTCAAAGACCTGTGAGCTTCAGCACCCCTTGCACTGACTACATGCACTGAATGTGCACAGTTACTACTGAACTATGTTCATTTTTTGACTTCCACATTTCATTTTCTGAAGAATAAGGCCTTTAACTTTCAAAAACATCCCATTCTCTAGTAGTGCCACTTGATCTCTAGAGGTCAACAGCCTCAAGATTCTGTTTCCTTTTCTTAAGGTAGCTGTTAACCTGCGTGCAGCAGCCTCCTACATGTAGCTTAGCTAACAAATAAGACCAATGTGTGCAGCTTTGTTTTGTTACAGAAAAACTGTAACAGCACAATTTTTCCAGGGAACATTGCTTTCTGCTGTAGCTTTTTTTTCCTGTCAAAGGGAAGAGAACAGAATGCAGCAGTACAAGGTACATAAGGCAGTACTTGCATTTATTTCAAAGAGACATTTCTCTTTGAATTGTCAGTCAGTTTGTATACAGCAGTGAGAGAGGCTCTCCTCGGAATGGTGTTTCCCTTAGCCACAGATCTGCAAAGTTTTTGGGTGCTCTGACAGGACTCAAGCCTCTGTTGTCTATTAGCCTCCTAAAACACTCACCCTCACTTTTTTCCACTTCATGGAAGCGCTGGATGAACTTTTGTTTCCTCTCCACAGTTTGTGCTCCCATGGGCTTTGTCAGGTCTCGAAATGTATGAGGATCAGTGAGGTTTAGAGTCTGAAAAGAAACACAGCAGAGATGCAGATTTTAAGATCTTAGATATCATAACTATCCCAGCGACACTGGGAGGTGGCAAGGCTGTGTTGGAAGTTTCACTCACGCAAGAAGGTTACAGGTTTACCCTCCTCTGGAACTTCACAAATAAAGGATCTGGCAGGTTCTAAATTACTCTTAAGGCTTTTCTATCCAAAACTATTCCTCTGTGTTCACAGAAACCTGTCCATGCCTATCTGCTGAATTGATGCAGCATGTCCTTAACTAGGTCTGTATTAAACAGATGTTCATCCATGGAACGTGATCCTCAGTCTGTTGAATTGAAGATAAAGTGAATCTTATGGAATCAGTACAGTTCAAACTAACTACTTCAAATTTTAAACCTTTGGTCTAGACCCCTCTGCTTCAATGGCATCATTCACCAACTCTTTGTGCAGTTGTTACCATAGAAAGTAAGGAATTCTGCAGCCAGCACTGACCTCAGAGTGGTAGTCAGCAAGGACCCATGGAAACACAGGATACTGCATGTAATCATTGTAGCTGCGGCCAGCCAGAGTGTTCAGGTACATGAGATAATCAAAGTTGCTGATCTCCCTCTTCTGCAGGGAAGGGAAACAAGCATTAAAATCTCCAGTCTCTGCCCCTAAAAACCCATGCAAAGGCACCCTCAGAGGCCTGTGGCTCCACCAGGACAAGAACTATGTAAAATAGTGAAATCAATCATCCTCTCCCATTCAGATCAACACAATACCTCTTACACAACAGTCCCTTCCACAGAACCTGTCTTCATTCCATCTCTTCTTCAGACAGGCCATTTGCATTTGTCTATAATCACACAGTGCTTTTATGCTGTATTTGCATAACAGAGCATTTTTTCTTGATTTAAAAGTGAGCCAAATGCATGCAGACTGGATATTAGAAAATCCTGGACAACTGCCTATACAGAAAAGGCTGCACAAAGTGCTATATATAAGCAAAAAGATATGGATTTCTTCATTTGCCTTGAGTCACTAAGATCATGGCTACAGAAAAGTAAACATGTCTCCCAGCTCAGCAAAACAGTGCAGTCATTTAGCTGTACAGATGATCGGTGAACAGGCATTCAACTAGGTGGCTCTCTTTGGTCTCAATTTAAAAATGTGCATAAAATCACACTTAATCTGCCAGACAGTAGCACCATATGTTTCATAGCAGGAGGAGCAAAAACTCTGCAATAACCAGATGTAAATACTGTGCTCCTCCTGCCAACAACCTCACCTCCAGCAGTGAGAGAACAGCTTAGACATCGAGGTACACATGTACACACACACACATCTCTGTACAGACATATCTGTGTGGTGGAATTTTTTGCTTATATATGTGCAGCCAAGATTTCGCTTACCTGCCACTTTTGGAGCATTGTCTTTTCCCCTCCTGAGTGTTTCCTGTATGGAACAAACATTTGATTGAAACAGCCTACTTCAGGACAATAAGAGAAAGTCAGTCCATTAACATCTGTGCTTCCTGTGCCCCCTGCTCCCATCACACAGAGAGAACACCAACATCAGAAGGCTGAAGTTTCATCATTGACCAAATAATTCCAAAATCAGAGTGTTGTTGATTAGGTTAGTGCTGTTCTGAGTTAAGCCACACTGCTCAGCCTGTATTCCCAGTCTCATGCCATTGTAGAACTATAGAGTGCTAATGACAGGCACCATTAAGCCTGCCTGATTCTATTCTGAAGCCTTATTCTCAAAAGCTCATGTTTTTCTGAAGCACTCAGAAAACACTGACTTAAAACCAGAACTCTCTCAGTCTCCCTATCAAAGACTTTTGTTGCACAATCCACTTTGAAACCAACGTCATTCTTAAAGAGTAGATTGCCATTTTAATACTTTTTAAAGTAATAAACATGTCATTTCTACATTTTTCCTTCTCAAAATGCAACTTGATATTAAAACTTAAAAAAAAACCAACCCCGATCAACAAAAAGCAGGGGAATTCACTTGAAAATAAGAGTCAAAGGTTCTGAGGAAATAAAAGTTTCATTTCAACTGCACTGAACCAGAACATATGTCATTATCTGAAGACCATGGACTTGTTCTTGTCAACATCTAGAGACCAAACTGAGACAAGTGACAAATGGATTATCATGGTTTAGCCCCAGCTGGTAAATGAGCCCAACACAGCCCCTTAGGCACTGTCCCTGCATAGGGATGAAGGAATTGCAGGAGGAAAAGTGAGAAAACTTGTGGGTTAAGATAGTCTAACAGATAAAGCATAGGACGTGCACGCAAGCAAAACAAAACAAGGAATTCACTCACTACTTCCCGTTGGCAGGCCAGCATTGAGCCATCTCCATGGCTCCATCACATGTAACCATGACTTATGAAAACAAACTTCATCTCTGGGAATGTCCCGGCCACTTACTCCCCCAGGTTCATATGCCCAGTGTGACACAGTTTGCTGTGGAACGTGCCCTTGGCCACTGGGGATCAGCTGTCCTGGCTGCGTTCCCTCCCAACGTTTCACGCACCCCAAGCCTCCCCATGGTCCTGATGGAACACTTTGAGAGACAGAAAAGGCCTTGACTCTGTATAAGCACTGCTCAGCAGTATCTAAAACATCCCTGAATTATCAACACTGCTCCCAGCACAAATCCAAATGTGATTATCTTCTACAACGCAGAAGATTTACTCTATACCAGCCAAAACCAGTACACAGATTGAAGATACTTTTCATCTGTCAAAGTAAACAGGCTTACTGATGTGATACTGGTGGTAAGAGAGGCTCTTCCCTTCAATAGTAAAGCAAATCCTACGGTGCCAGCTCAGAGTCAGGACATTTCACTCCATGAAGTGTAAGGAAATCTGTTCAGCATAGATTATAAAACTACTGCAGGAACAACTAACTGCTACTTGTTACTCCTGTGTTCTGCATTGGACCACACTAGAAATTCACAAAGCAAGGCTTAAAGTAGCTTCAAAGATCTAAATAAAACACCAGAATTCTCTACGATCATTACCATTTTATTGAATTGGCAGTAGTATTTTCTTGTCAACCACCTCTCATGCTTATGAATAATTTTGCTGCTTATTCAATCATGGACCATTTAATAGTGTACATAAAGGAAAAGCACTATGGTTTACAGGTTATTTTATTCCTTGCTTAGAGAAAAAGTGTGTGTCCGAGAGAAGGGCTTTGAATGCATAAACATGAAAGCCAGGAGGAATTCTAGCACATGGTCTACAATTCCTAAGCTTTGCTTAAGTCTCCTGCTAAGCATTTGAAACCTAATAACGATAGGCTATGTTTCTGGAAACCAGTACACACAAAGGTGTAGAGTTCATGTCCAGTACAGAAAAATATAATCTTCACTCTTTGTCCAAAAAAAGACTAGCATATACAATTTACACAGTGTAAATCAGAGGGAATTCTACTGAGTAGTTGTGTTGCACCCCAAGTTTGAGCAACACATGGCTCATGAACGTGGGAACTCCAAAGTACAAAAGCAGTACCATGAACACTTACCCTTTAAAATACAGTCCTCTATGTGCATTTCACAGCGCGTTGCCCCAGTGGCCTTTGTAAGGCCTCCAAGACACATTTGGAACTCAGAGAGGGTATCTTAAAGGGATGTAACAGGATCAGGATTCCTGGCATTACTTGAAGTGTGGTTGGATTAGGCTGTTTGTTACAGAGTGATCAAGTTAGGTTCTTCCCTTTCCACAGGGGCATACTCTCTCACTAAAACCATCCAGGTTTATTTTGGATTTCTGGTTAAGTTAGAGAGCAGGGGAGAGCATTATAAAATGCTTCACATGGGACTAAACTGGGCCAGTCTTGTGTGAATGTTATGCAAATATACATACATTGATTTGTGGGTGCCATGACCCCCTAGTGAAACACTTGTTCTACTTATGACAAGCCTTAAACAGCTAATAGGACCACACAAGGGTCAAAATAATTCTCCCTGCTGACTTTGGGAGCCACTACATAACTCAAAGAGGTTGACAAGTTCACCATGTCATGAAAATAAGCCAGGCTAAATGTAGTCTCTCCCCTGTAAAATCCATCCTTCTGGGTCTCAGAGGATGCTCCCTCTAATTCCCCAGAGATCTGAAATTCTCCACTCTCCTCTGTTGACTCAGGGTCTCAAAACAAGAATTGCATTGCATGCAGCTAAAGCCTATTCCAAACTTCTCCTTGATAATCAAATAACGTTTTTCCGGCCAACACCTCTCTAGTCAGCACAGCAAAAGCTCAGTGTAGATGAAGGTCAGCTACCCAACTGCAGTAAGTGAATTTAAAAATAAATATATAATCAAAGGCTGGTTTGTAAAAGAAACTGAAGTGCTTTATCAAGATAAATAACTACAGTTCCAGAGGGAGTGAAATTATATGAACTCAAGAGAAGTACATACAGATCTAGCTATATTTTAATTTATAAGGTATTTGTAGGATACCAGCCATGGCAGAATGTAAACACGATATGTACTAATGATGATCCACCTTTGGCTACTCTATATGTGATTTATTAATCCCTCTTCCATTAACATCAGACTATGATCTCACCCTTGTGATAGTGAGTGTGCCATTTGCTAGAGACAGGTGGACCTCAACCCATTTGGAGATTCATTGCGGATGAGATAATCTCAAAGGATAAGATTTTGCTCTTACTGAAATTAATGTGAAAATTCCAATAAATTTAATAGATTCTTAGATTTCTGCCTTAATTTTCTTTTTTTTTTCCTTCCATACCTCAGACTACAGTCTAAAAAACTGTGCCAAGGCTCTCCTAAACCAACTTTTCTTTAAAAAACTTTGCAACTACCAAGGATATTGTAAGAAAAATCTCCTTTTTGGTAAGCCACAACTTAGGTTTAAGTCATACTATTAACAGTGGAAAGAAGCCTTGAAAAGAAGTACCAACTTTCCCTTATGAAATAATCGGTCTCTCTCAAACTTAGAAGAGTGCTAGGTTAGATTACTTTACTCTAAAGGTACAGCATCTTCCTTGTTTAACTGTATCAGTCCACCTAGTCCACCTTCTGGTTATGTTTAATCTGTGCTAAAGAATTGAGATATAATTCAAAATAAAAAATAAACATCATATAAGTAGGGCTCCTTGAAGCTGGCTGTCTTGAAAGGGCTGGAAGGGGCCAGAAAGGAATCTCCCTCATGTATGGAATATGTGCATTCACAGTGCTTAAACCAAAGGGATAACATTTCCACTGTGGAGATGCTGCACTCAGGCATACTTCAGGTCATGAAGAAACACATCAAGTAAATCCAGTTAATTTGTTTAGGTAAGCAGAATGCAATCTCCAACCCTGGAATCAGACATCAACATCATCAGCTTCTTTATGCCAATAATATCCTGGTCCTATTACGAGCAAGAGAGGTCTCAATGTTGCATCTCCTGTAAATAATACCCAAACAAACCACTCAGCTTCTTCTCATCTATAGTAGGATTTCTTTCAGATATTATTTTGAAATTATTGTGATCAGTTACTAAAAGGTTGAGCTTGGTAATTTCAGTCATAAGGACAAATTTCAACAAATTCACATGCTCCAGATGGAAGTCATTATATCAAGTGCACTTTTGAAGGGTCACTGGTAGATATGACAGATAGATACAGATGAACAGATAAATTGAAGCTCAATACTCTCAGCTGCAGCATTGAATGAGCCTTCTTTCCTGTGTCCACATCTATCCCATTTGGCACATGGTAGGGATGATATCACAACATTGTGAGTTTGAACACACACAGACAGGTATCTCTCACTCTGTTACAGTCAAGTAAAATGAAATAGTCAAGTGACTAAAATGGACAGTTAAGGCAATGTTAGAAGCTGACTAACAGCATCTAACGAGCTCCAGATGTTTTTTCTTTTGGCATAATTTTAAACACAACATTTCCAGGCAGGGCATGCCATTCAGTCCTTTTCCATCCAGCTCGATCTTGCATTCTGGAACCAACCATTATGCTAATGATCTCCAAGGGCATTGCACTCCTGTTGCTTGGTAACACAAGTTTCATAAGCTGCAGAAGCAACACTGAATAGCAGGACCCTGGGCTTGGGGGAACCCTTTAGCCACTCCTCACCAACATGCTCACACAAGCTTGAAGAGCAGCCATTCTCCATCAAGGAAGTACCATTCCGAATCCACAGGACTGTGCAAAGGAAACTGTCCTGCGTTTCGTGCTCATGGCTTTATTTACAGACTGAAAGACTAATTCATTATTCAAAGAAGAGCGGACAGAGAACACCTGCACAGTACCAGCCCACACTACTGAGAAAAACCGAGCAGCTTGTGACATCTGCACCTCATCCTCTGGGCCTTTTGGGCTACTTAGCTGGTAAGATCATATGCAGGGGTCAGCCTGGCAGGATTGTTAAGATGAAACAATGGTTTTGCTTACTCTTGGTGGGCCTTGGTTTTGCAAGTAACTTTGCACTGGGTGGTAGTATGGTGGCCCTGAAGTCATCTGGAAAATAAGAATATTAAGAAAGGAAACTTTTCTCAAACTACTTACTCATGGTGGAATTTAGTCTAAACCTGACTGCTTAAGACAGTAATTGAATTAATCTCTTCCACAACAGACCACATCCAACAACAAGAAATGGTAACACTTGTGAGCAGGGAGGTGAAACAGTTTGGCTTCATACAAAATCATTTGCTGTACGAATTATGGTTTTAAGCTCCGTATGCAAATATTTCACTGTAGATGATAGTATCACCTATTCCATGGGTGAATTAGCACGTGTCACCTCACAGTCCTTCTGCCACAGAGGTGTGCAGGGAATGCAGAGCTCTGCTGGGCTTGCCAGGCCTGCTCTGCAGCATGCAGAATTCCAAGAGGAAATTTCTCACAGAGTAGATCAAGACAGGCTCAAGATGGTCCTGTGGAAGCACCAGCTCTAGAAGAAAATAACAGGCAGAACCATGGAGAAGCAGGTCCTGAAGCACCAAGCACTGCTACAGGCAGAAAGCCAGTTCTGCTCCAGCCTGGGCTGGGAAAAGAAAAAGAGATGTACAGGGTCCAAATATGCAGTCTTAGGATCAGATCTTCTAAGGGCAGACTGAAGATACAATGGGTCATGACTGACCCCTGTGCAAGAGCATAAATTCAGATTAGGACTAATCCCCAGTCCTTCCTTGCCTCAGAGAGACACTGACAGTCTTAGTACTGATGCTCAGGTCTGTTCTATCCCTGCAGCTCCCAGCAACAGTGAGCACCACAGACAGCATGACATGCTTGACACACATTTTCTATTAATTTGTGTATCAGATCCACCTCTAAACTCTGGGCCTGTTAAACACTCCTAAAGTTCTTGTTTTTTAAAGCCCATCCAGGCCAAAGATTCTAACAAGTGTGGATAGAAAGGGAAAGAGTTTTCTAGTCAAGATCCATTTTAGTGAGACCTTACACAGAAATACAGCACCCTCCACCCGAGGAAATGACTTGCCAACAACTCAGAGGGTGAAGCTAGCAGTGGGGTGCAGGTTTAGAGAAAACAGGTGGAAATTTTATCACCATTTCTTAGATGGTAGGGCAGCACAAGTGCCTCTCCCTCTGCCTTTCCAGGAGATGCACAGAGGCATAATCAACATTTAAACAAGGAGGACTCCTGTGATTCCTGAATTTTTTAATATCAGTGGCTACAGAACTAGAGCCCTCTTACACAGAACCAAAGATAATGAGACATGGCTAAGTAAGCTCCATTATCTCCAGCTACAGCCCTGTAAAACACTGATAATTAGTTTGCAAGCATGCAGAGGCAGGAGAGCTATTCATCCTCTTCAAGTTCTTAAACACACTAAAATGTTTCTGCAGTCCTCTAGTACTAATCCCTATTTTTGGAATTGCAAATCATATTTTTCTAAGTTTGAATTATGGCCCCAACTTTAAACTCAAACTAAGTAGCACTTAGAGTGAGCACTCCTTAGGGACTAGATCAGTGCATCTGAGAGGTTCACAGCTGGATGTAAAAAAAAATCTGGCTGAAGCAGGCTGTGGGAATAAACTCTTTGGAGTCTGCGTATTATGCAGTGCATCATACAAAGAGACCTGTCTTGAGAAAAATCACACTGATCTGTTTGTTTGGACTTCTTTAAAACTTGAAAGGTCCAGGTTCAAACTTTGTAACCGCTTGGAGAGGGCTATTGACAGAGAAATACTCAAACCCAGCAGGCTGAGCTGCAGCGATCGCTCAGCCCTGTACGCCAGGCTCCCTCTAGTGCTGCCAGGCACGCACAGCGCAGAGGGACCCCGGCGCCAGAGCAGGGGCACAGATGAATGATTCCTTGCCTAGATGGCATTTTGTAAAATAGGAAAAGAAAATATTTTGGCTCAATGTTCTCCTTTTGGATTTTAAATGAAAAGTAATGGAAAAAAAATTCAGAACAGAATACAATGTTTTCTGAGATTTAAACATGTTTTTAAAAAGCATTTAAAAATAAATTATAATTTTGAAGTTAGGAAAAAAATTTACATTTTTTCCTTGAGGCCCCCATTCATTTTTTAAAAGCATACTTATTTGACAAGCTTCATTTATCAAAAAACACTCAATGTCTTGGTCGACTCATCCAACACAAAATTCAAACAAAGAAAAAGGCCCAAAGCTCGTCTGGTTCATGTCAATTACAGGAAGCAGAAAGTCTCTTTCCATTCTGCCAGCACTTAAGAAAGCTCCCCTACAGTTCTTTTCCTAAAGCATGGTAGTGACTTGTGCACCAGAAAGGACTCAGGGTGTTCTGTATCAGCAGCAGGGCCCTGACATTCCATATACTCCTCAACTTGATCTTCACGGAATTACCAACAAGAATATTGCATAAAATCCTTAAAATGAGTGAGCTGTGATTAGAAAACTCTGCTGTTTTGATCTCCAGAACTTTCTACTCACTCCTTGGGAAATTATTTACACTAACATCAACAAAGGCGAAAAGGGTACTTATTTACACTGTAGAGTACTTTGCTTTAGTTACCAGTCAACATATAGATAGAATAGCATTGACATTGCTCCTTGGTAATATGGTTCTGTAAGTACTCATGAGAGACAGAAACATAGGAGTGACACACAGAAACATTTAACTGCCAATATTTTCATATAAAATAACAAAAAACCTATTTTGGAACTCACCCTTAGGGCAAGACTGAATCCACTGCTCTGCTTCCAGTACTTTCTGAAGCATCTGCCTCATTACAGAGCTCTTGGGAGAGTGGGTGGTGGCTGGGTTAATGCTTCTGCATTATTTGGGCTATGGCATGTAATTGAAAAGAAGCTGAAATGCCTTAGTTGTAGCTTGAGCTTCCCCTTCATGTATCTACACATGATTAATGAGTAGCCAAAAAGCCTGAAGGGTTTGTAGTGCAGTCTCTGTAATAGGGCCATGTATTGTCGACAAATCTATATTTTGTCCTAAATAATCATTCATCAAAGCTGCAATTTGACTCTTCAAAATTAAATGCCAGATCACCAAGACCTGAGATTACTCAGCTGTAACCTGTGCTCTTCTCTAAACTCTCACTGGGAGGGACATTGCCATCCATTTCCAGGGAATCAGCCTATTTCCTTTGCCATTAGCCATAATTAGCAGCTGTATTTGATGACCTTTGATTAGAAAGAGTTCACCAAACCAGAGAGTAAGTGGACTGTACTCTTAGAGGCCTCATTCCAGGAAGCATGTCACACATGCTGAGCATCACTGGCAGTCAAAAATCTGACTCCTACACCTATATGGATTTTTCTGTGGGCAGGGCACCTTTGCAGTGGGAGACTCTCTATCCCACAGCATGAAGAAAATAACAAGGTTAGAGTATCCAGAGGAGGAGACACTTAGCAAGGCCTGGTTCACATGGCATTAAGCAGCACTGACATCAATTCCTGTTGCAGTTTGTCCTGTAAGTGATGTATGAATTGCCAATCATTCTGGAAATCCTAGGAGCCCACCATGTTCCTGAGTCCCAGTCAAAACAAAATTCTTAATAATTTCCTTTAAAGTTTTAATCTTCCAACAACATCCAGAGCCCAAATCTCAAGTCCATTACACAAGAAATTGAACCAACATGCTAGCAAATGCTAGGCCTGTAAAGATGGCAAGTGTTGGTTTGGCAGAATGAGACAATTTTGGATGGCTTTTTTTTAATGCAGTCTCTAAGGACTGTGTTGAGACCCACAATATATTTTTCTCATCTCCTCTACTGGCTGATGGATAATAATGTATTTCATTCAGTTTCTTTATATCCTAAGCGCAAACCAGTATTTAGGAATGAAAGACAGCAAATGTGTCCCACTTGTAATTTCACCCTGTAATGTAACATAGATGCCACATTGCAATGAAATGATATTATAAATTATTAGAATTTCACCTACTGAAAATACTTCAAAGAAGAATTTTCAGAGTTGCAGATTTTCAGTTTAAAAGTTCTGACCTCAAAGAAAACCAACTTCAGAAAAGTCTAGCAATAATATTAACATATAACTGTGTGATTAACAGCCATGGCTTTCAAAGGCCTTATTGGAGTTCTCACATTCTACCCACAGGGTCTGGTGTCTGTTTGTCAGCAGAGAGATGCCCAAGGGAAAAGGAAAAGGTCCACAAGGGAAAAGGATCTCCTTGAAAGCGGCCAAAAATTCAATGCGAGTACTTTTTAATGGAAGGCGCCGACTTGAGCTAAGCAAAATGGGCATTGCTGTCTTCCCCAAGGTCCTTCTGCAGCTGGCTGATGTGGAGGAAATTGATTTGAGCAGAAACATGATAAGAAAGATTCCAAACATCATTGAGAAGTTCCAGAATCTGATATGGCTGGACCTGCATAGTAACCAGATTGATGAGCTGCCCCCAGAGATAGGCACGCTTCGCAACCTTACTTTCCTGAATTTATGCAACAACAAGCTGACCACAAAAGGTCTGCCAGAAGAGCTGACCCATCTCAAGAACCTGCGTACTCTCAACCTTGGCTTAAACTGTCTTGAGAGTATTCCCACCACTCTTGGGGCCCTGAAGGAACTTATTGAGCTAGGTCTTTTTGACAACTCCTTGACCATCATCCCGAAAAGTGTGAAAAAGCTCCCCAAGATGGAGAGAATGAATGTAAAAAGGAACCCTTTACCAGAATTTGCAGAGGAAGAGGAGCCAATTGACACCATTAAACGTTTAGAATCGCTTTACTTAGTAGAAAAGAAAGACCTGTGCGAGTCCTGCCTGCTGACCTGCCAGGGTGAGAGGGACGAGCTGCACAAGTTAGAGAACATGACACCCGTCCCCCCAGAGAAGCCAAATTTCACTTCACTCACTACACCCAATTCTACTGCAATAGATAACCAAGAAGAATGGAGAATAAAAGAAGACAATCCTTCAAATACACCAGAAGAAGACAATCCTTCAAATTCACCAAGGAACTCTACAGACCTTGAAGCTCCATGAAGTCCAGCCCAAGCAAATAAAAAGCTGACTTCCCTCCTCCTCTGTTTTCCTGCAGTTCTGCTCTTTAAAGATCAGCTTGGTTTTAGAACACAACATAGATATCTGTGGTCTCTAGAATGAAAGCCATAACAACTAAACCAGATGTGTATTTGGAAAAGGCTATTTATATCTGGGTCTGTCCCTACAACTTGTTCTCCATGTTTGGGCTTTTTGGGGTCTTTTGTGTGTGCAGTGTCCAATGAAGGGATCTTTTAAACAATAGTCCTTTCTAGTAAATCCATTCCCACCATTAAGCCCCAAATATTATTCCCGCTCATTTTCATAGAGTGAAACACAGTTGAACTATGTTTCATTTGGAGGAAAAGACCTGGGAACTTTCTGCTGCTGGTGGCTGCCACCAAGCTCTCAGAGTCTCACGTAGGCACTGTCAGTGTAGGAACCGCGAGCCTGCTCCAATTCAGCAGAGGCAGCAAACCCAAGTGTTCTGCTCAGGAGTAACTAGGCAGTACAAACACATGAGAAAGGCTGGCAGTGGCCATAATAACCTATGGTGACAGCAAACATTTAAGTATATTTGAATGAGGAATAAAGTGCCAGGAGCACTTCATTTTTTAAATTACTACAGTACAGCCTGGGAACTCCTGTGTGTTGGACTAGGTGGAAAAACTGATAAGGGATTTCCCAGAAATTCTATTACCTCAATGTCATATAATGCATCAAACTAGTAATTTCTTCTTTCCATGCTTCAACTGTGCAATTATTAATAGTATGTCTGGGCAAAGAATTTAATCTGGCCTGCCTCCTTGTCTCATGTATGGCAGGAAAAGCTGCAAAGACGTGGAAGTTTGCCATTGTCCCCTTAGATGGGGAAGAAGCCCCAAATGCTGCTTTTGAAATTTTCCAACTCTGAAACAGCTCAACAATTCAAACAAGGGAAGAGTAAACTCATCAAGTCCTCAGTCCATTAGTTCTGACTGGTAAAGGGAAGCACAGCTACTGAGGTAATTTTCTCTAACTTTCCACTTTAACACAACTTTTCTGGCTTCAATACTTAAGCAGGGATTAAAATAAATTTTACATTTATTTTATTTCAGTTCATGCTCTGACATGGTCCAGCCAAAGCTATGCCAAAGACCCTTTATATTCTCAGAGTGAATAAGTTGTGCAGGGGCTTCTCTCAGCTAGTGGAAAAAAAACTAAAGGCAGAGCCTTACTGGAATTCAGGACAGGCTGCTTTGGATCTAGGCATGCAGCCTCTCTCAAATTTTGAGATTAATCATGAGTCAAGTGTTTCTTCCAATAACCACAAGAACAATTAATGCCCAAGTTTCTTGAAGCTCTAATGCATCTTCTCTCAAGACATTCTCACCTCCTGAGCTCCCAGCAAGCAGGGGGAAAGGAAATCCTAGAGCCAGTTGCTGTTTACACAGAACAGATCCCACTCTCCACAGCCAGCCATCACCTCTGGCTTAGGTTGGGCTCTAGCTGGAGCTGGCTCCACATTGCACTGGTACTGTTAGCCAGGTGAGAAAAGTGAAAACACTTTCAGCACTGAGAGTGGTCACTTACAAGATAGATAATGACCTGCAATGGGTAGGCTGAAAATTAAAATGGAGATAGCTGACAGGCTGCAACAACTCAGGGGCAATGTGCACCTCAGGTCTCAACACAATTCCTGCCTCAGCAATCATTTCAGAGGACACTAATTAGGTGTTGTGGTGTGTTGCAATGTCCGGTTTTAAACTTCTGAGTCCCTTCCCAGGTGTGCCTATGCCTCTCTCCCTGCACCCTCGCCCCCTTGCTGAGTGTGCCCTGTCAATCAGGCTAACATACCAGCAAGGCGTCGTGTGATTCGTCGATTTCAAAGGATGCTTCTCAGGCCTGGGGGTCATTGGCCTGTCTAAGTGTCATCCTCCCTTGAGACCCTGCCCCCTTCACCTGGTTGGTAACTCACCTGTCCCCTCCCCTTCCCCTGTCCCCGAGCTTATAAAGTTAATGAGACCATGCGGCCGGTATTCTGTTAGCAGCAGTGGCCCAGTGCAGACCTCTGTACCAATGGAATAAACATCTGGCAACCTTCTAGCAGAATCCACTCTCCTTCTCTTCACCATCGCCAGAAGCTCTCCCCTGAGGTAAACGGAGTCCTGTCTTGTGCCCCGCTGCATTCTGCCGCCAGCCAAGGTATCTCTGGGGTAAAACACCGCAGTGCTGCCTCTGGCCCAGCAGCGAAGGTCAGAATTGGCCTAGGCACCATCTAACTGGTTATATTGGGATACATATTCCAATAATTAGGCACTTAGGGTTGTGCTCCTTAGATACCTAAATCGAGAAAAGTTACTCTAACTCACGGAATGCATCAAACATTCTCTCAAGCACCTCCCACTAGGAGAAAACTTCTTTCCTGCAACAGTAAATCTAAGAGACAAGTCAGAATCTCTTCTGTGCAGCTAATACAACATGCCAAAGCATCCATATGTACATCACTGTCTGTCCTGAGCATGCAATGAAGATGTTGTTATGCAAAAGCATTATGGATTAGCTCTGTCCTCACCTCACTATCTCTTCCCACAGAAACCATTTGTGTAGAGTTTATCAATAAAGTGATACAAAGGAGATTAATAATTATTAATCATCTATGCACAGTCAGATTTTTGACACATCTTCATATGGTGATGAAGTATGCTAGAATACTTTTTGAAGTCCCACTAACACTTGAATTTTTAAAAGGATGGATACAAATAGGTATGTTTCTATATGCTTTTTAAAGGTGTAACTTATTCACATAATTGCACTTATTACAATTATCCAATATTTCTTATGTTTTACCTTATATTTAGGGATTCCTCTGTTATCCCCTTCGACTTCAAAGCAGGTTGGAAAGAGCAGAATCTATAGGAGATATGAAAGGTCACATTATTGTTATGCAAATGGTTGTTAGGACACATTACATATCTATATAACTGCTTTGTCCTCACAACTTTATTCAGGAAGCCCCAGCATTGCCCTGAGACTCTAACCTAGGACAAAGCCATAAGACAACAGGCAAAAGCATACATTAATATTAAGGAGTTGCTATGGGCTGGATAAAGGCCATTTCTTTCCCCAACAGGACTTTGAATTTACATACACGGTTGTGGATTTTTTGGTTTAAGATGCTATTAAAGTGGGGAATAAGAACCCACTCAGACATTTATTTAGCAGAAATGGCAGAAAGAGGCACCAACCCTCATCTCAGCCATTCATATTTACAATTGCTGTGGATTTATGATGACTGACAAACTATACCCTTGACATATACACTTTTGGTGATCTTCAGCTGAGGATCAAAACCTTGTCTTGATCTGCCTTTGAAAGATTCCCCCAAGGGATTCTTGACAGAACTCAAAGACAGCAAACATAAGAGCTGGCTCTGGGGCAGATCCTGGTGCAGGATCTAAGCAGCCTGTTTGAAAAGGAAGAACAGACAAATCTATACTGACTTTTTTGTTAAATACTGCAATAGGGGTTGTTGAGAGATTTCAGGATCAGAAGGAATTCCTCTGATTCTTTAGAAATTAACAGTACTAATGCTCAGTTTGGACTGCAGAATTTAGTACAGGAAGCACTAGCACTGAAGTGGATTTTCCTGTGTAGAGGCCAGTGAATGCAATCCTAATCTAATGGCCAGAACTGCAGTAGACAATAATATGCAAGAAAACATTAAAAGTGCAAATTAATCACTTCATAGTCTTACATTCAAGTTCCATTAAACAAGACAAACACATAAGGAGAATTTTTTAAAAAAATGCCATTGTTAGAAGGTAACTTTACAAAGATAAAGACAGACAGACAAAAATGTTATTCCTATAAGGGTTGGAAGAAACCTTCTTTCAGCCAGTACTGTGAGGTGCCTCTCATCTCAGGGGGAGGAAGGAAAACAGCTACAGTCAAAATTTCCTGGGATGAAGGGACACATAACACCACTGGGTGCTGTAAATGTCCTGCACATTAGGTCCCTTGATAAATCAATGGCTATATAATGCTCCAAACAGTCCACAGGTCAGCAACAGGAAAATTTCAGAGCTAAAGTGTAACCCATTAAAACTCAAGGAAAAACTGAAAAACGAATCTCCTGCAGCAACATAACACAGACACCTGACACCAGGATAAATAAGAGTGGTATACCAAGCATCACCAGGAGCATTCCCATGTTATTGTGAGTTACTCATTACCTTTTAAAGATCTTATTTCGGTCACTGTCATGGAAGACAAGAAATCTGGAGTAGCCATTTTTGAAGAATACTTCCAAGGCGATCTCCTGGAAAGGTAAATAATTTAATGTGAGGAGTTGCAGAGCAAAGCCTAGTGCTGCAAAGGGTCCATCATGGCCTGTCCAACTCTTCAGAGCTTTCAAAACAAAGACCTAGAATTTTTTGACAAATGTGCAGAACTAAAGCAAAATATGTCTAAATTTCTTCAACTTGTAGGGATGGTCATACAAAGTAACTAGCAGTTCAAACATTTATTTGAAGCAAAACCAAACTCCAGATATTGGTTCCATCACTCACCTTTTCCTTTTGCTTCTGAAACATTTTTATCATGAAATCTCACTGTGATTAATAACACAATAGTAGCATTAAGTTCCAACTAGATGATAAAGATAACACAGAGGGGATTCTATATAAGAGTTTCTTTTAGAAAGCAACCATACTGCTTCCTAAATTAAGATAGAGCTCAACAGAACTGCCAAATAGTTTCTCCTAAGTAGAAGAACCAAAGGAGAAAGGGCAGTTTATGACATTTTGCACCAAAACTTCAAGGAATTGAAATTGAAAGAAAATTTCACTCCTTTTCCCCATCTCCAAAATGTCTCTCTACTTTATTTTGCTGGGCATTTGAATATAATCCTCTTATTTACTTAGTGAGAGGTCCTTTTTCCCCCCTAGTCATTCAAGTAAAACTATAAATAACATGTAGTGTCTGGGAACCCAGAGATGAATTTCAATCCAAATGTGGCAGGTGCAATACAAACCTAGAGAAACACTCTGATGGCATGTGGCCCATACATGATTCACAAATAAAATATAAAGCAGAAAGGTAATATCAGAGCAGCTATGACAATAAACACCTTGCAGCATTTGCTCTGGAACTCAGCTTTCCAAACCAGGTCTGCTCAAGTGTTGCCACATTACAGAATTGGGCCAGTGCTTTGCTCTGGGCTGGAGGATGTGCATGGACAAGGGGACACCAGCTGAGGCACAGTCACTGCCAAAACAGCAGATCTACCTGTCCTGCAGGGAAAGCACAAGGAATCAGCTTTCCTCTTTTTCCACAATGTTTTTTCAAAGAAGTTTTTGGCATAGAGTCCCAGCACAAGCCTGATACAGATACCTGAGTTTTAAGTTCATTAACTGAACAAAACCCTGGAACAAACAACAAAGCCCTGGAACACAACAAAAGACCATGGAACAACAATAAAAAACCCTAAACCACAAAACCCCTCCAACCAATAAGCTCAGCCTTTGCCTCAGTTCCATTCAAAGACTGTTTCTACTCATCTCCACTTCTCACTTTGGGTCACACCAAAAATTTCTATTCTGTATGGTTGAAAAACCCATGCAACACTGATAGCCCAACAATTGATAAGCCAACCACTCCAGTCAGGGTGTTCAAACACTGTGGTGTGTATAGAAAGGAGTTTGTACCAGCAAAGGCTAATGAAGCAATGATAGGTCCAAAAGCATTTTGATACTGAAGCAAAGATATATCAGCAGTCTTAGTGGAAACTGAGCAAGTGATTTTCAGACACATGTCATTACTGCTGTTGCAGCTTTCCCTCAAATGACTGAGCATGTTAATCCCTACCTGCAGGAGAAAGCGCATCAGATGGATCTCTCTGATATCCTGATAGGAAAAACGGGAACACGTCTGGTCTCCCACAGCATGGTCTTTATGGCATAAGTTGAAAATAAATGGATCACTGATTCTGGATGAGAAAAATAAATAAGAAAAAAAAATTTGAAACAAAAAAACCTGAAACAAAAAAATTTGAACCAAAAAAAGCCCTCTTGAACATTTAAATCCTCCCTTGAAGAAAAATAACAATACCAAGAGATATCAAGGTCAACTGGGACATACATAAACTGAAAACAAAGCTAAATAAATAAAGCTCAACACTAAAGGCAGATTTTCCAATAGTTACCCAAATAAAGAGCCTGTGGAGGCTAAGGGTAAGTTTGAAGTTGTTTTAGTATATGCAAGTAGGAAGACATCAATGTTTTGCACACATTGGAATCAGAAAATCAGAAGGGAAGAAACTTGTTGGGAGAACCTGAAAGCCCAAGTCAAGGGTAAGCATCATATGGACACACAGCTATTGTAAACAGCAATTACTTGGAATTAATAATTAAGCAAATAATTAATTATTATTTTAGTAGTGTATATGTATTAGAATTGCAATCAAAAGCCTTAGATGTTTTTCTAAAATCCCTTAGAAAAACAACCTAAGCTTTTATCAGATCCAGTCCAATCGATCCTCGAGTCACCTGATCAGATTGACTGATATTAGACTTCGTAAGATTTGGATGCAGAGCAGACAGGGATTAAAAATGCTGAGCTTTTCACTGTCCCACGGGGCTTTGCACATGAGCACACAGCATGCACAAAGAGCTTGGTCTAACAGACTCATTTGCAATATTGATCACTCTCAATAAATCATGAGTCAAGAGATGATAGCAGTGTGCCAAATATTAATTACGATTCTGTCTTGGAGAAACAAACAAAAAACTTATGAGACAATGAAGCTAAAGACTCCTGTCCTAACTGTTCCATATGAGTAAAAGATGTGAGTTACTCAGAAAGAAACTTTAACATTTTAACATAACTGAAAACCAGCAATGTTGGTGTGAGATTGTCCAACATCTGTTGAAGATGGGTGTTCTCACGGCACCTCCAAAGCCTGTGAACAAGCATCTATGTTAGTTATGTTAAACAGGTTTTGTAACAAATGGGAAGGATGGAAAACTTTTTGCTGTGCTATTATTCTGCTTGAAATCCCCCAAAAATCTGTGCAAACTCAAGGGATCCATGTGCCAGTACTGAAATTGACCAAGCAGATCTCTAGAAGGGAGGAAAGAACAACTCACCTGGACAAGCAGTGACGAGTACAATAGACTTCCTCCTGAAGGGATAACACAAAGCACTCACAGATGTAAAAGTGCTCTTGGCCAAAGAGCAGCACCCCTTCCAGTGCTGTATGACCCTGCACGACTGCCACGGAGCACTTGAATGTCACCTAGGATGGAGACAAGCATAATAAGGCCAGGAGACAGGGGCAGCAGGGAGCCAGAGCCAGTGATGCAGAAGAACACAAGTTTGTACCAAAGAAACTGCCATATTGATTCTAGGGTTCACAAGGGCAAAGTCACAAAATCACTGCATGACTGACAGAAGTCCAATCAGAATATAGGAATCTATCAATCTAATTGTCTTAAGGATTTAGATAAACATTCCAGAATATTTTTTTTAATTTCCCTTGATATACTAAGACTCAATTTCTTATTTTTACTCCCAAGTAACTAATCTGGCCATTACAATAGAGGAATTTCTAAAACACAATTGAAAAACATGGGGAATTTTTCAACTAAGTATTTTGTTTATTATATATGCCAGTTGATAGAAAGTTCTTGGGAATTGACCAGTTTTGATAAAGAAAAGAAAGCCCTTTTTCTGGAACATTTTTTATGGCTGAGAGATGGTGCAGAAAGTAAACAAACCAATTTAGAGATCAGAAAATTGTATGGCCTGCAGAAAATTTAAAAGCTCTGATTTTAAGTCAAGCAGTAGTTCATTGCAAAGAACATCTCTTACATTTAGAAGCATGGAGTTCCTTATTTTTTGTATGAGCATATATTTTATGCTCATAAAATATTCTATATATACTCAGCTCCAAAAGCTACATCCACTGGTTAGTACAGTCAACTGGGATGATCAAGGTCAACTCAGTGTTGTGCCCAGTTTCAACCAGTTTTCAACCAGTACCTCCTCTATTACTAGAAAGGGGGCAGTAGCTAATCATCCATTAGGCCCCGCCTCAAAAATATTGCTCCCAAAACTTCAAAACACTAATACTACCTTACCTACTAAGAAAACTGCTCACTGGTGAGCTCCTCCTCTAAATTAGCACAATCCTGATTTACACAGGATCCAGAAATGAGTGTAGAATTTTGCAAGCTGAGTCCATCTCAAGCTGCAAGGACCGGAGGGTGGTATTTACATAACAGGACAACTTTTCTAATTCAGAAATGTAATGCAGTGTTCCTAAGAGAACAGACTGATAAGTATGAGAAGTATCACAAAATCCATTTTTCTCTTAACATTTCAATGATCTTATCTCTACTAAACTTCATAAGGACTAGGGAGGTGTATTATTTTATGGGGCTTGCAAAATTGACCCAGAAATGGAATCAGTTTTACTAGACCATGTAAAGTCAATATGATAGTATGTAGAATAAGTATGGTTCTACTTCACTGTTTGCTTTTGTTCCTAAACTCACTATTTCTGGAGTCAAATCTACAACCCTCCTTGCTATCCCAAACTACACATGATCTAGCTAAGGTCAGCTGAAGCAGACCCACACTGCTTCACAAGCTTTTAGTCTTTGATGTTAGGATAACATAAACATTAAATTAATAAGTAAATTAATGAAATCTTGTTTCCACACTTAAATACTTTACTGAAAAGCCATAATTTTACCAACAAATGGGGCGCTTCATTTTGAAATCACTTATTGGGCACAGGAGGTTGTTTCCCTCATTCTGGGTTTAAGGGGAAAAAACAGCCCTGGGAGATTTCTGTGGGTAATTTTTCATTAAAATCTCTTCAATCTCTCTCCCCTCTAAATGATTTCCAAGACGAAGGTAGCATTTTTCCATCACCTCTCCCACAGGAATGCCTGTCTCTTCAGGGATATGCCAACCACAGAACTCTGTAGTGGAGCGCCTGCCTTTACCTTGTTAGAGACATGTATGCTTGCACTGAGAATACTGGGGAATTCTGCTCACATTAGCAAACCACATGGTTTCCTGAAGTAATTAAATAGGTAAAAGATTGCTTCTTCCCAAAAGGAAAGTAACTGAATATTGAAACATCAGGCAGTTGCACAAAGCAGCTCCACAGACACAAAGTTAAAATCCAGACTTGTAAGAAATCCACCTCACCAAACCCAGAGATCATGTGTGTGGGTATAGGAGGCACATGGATCATGAAGGAGGTCTATAATCATTAATATGTTCTAGCACAAAAAACCACTCTGCTATTCTGCCTAAGGCAGAACCAGGGCATGTTAGTAGGTCTTATTGAGGGGGAAGAGCACTTAACTTCTCTTTCACAAACCTTAAACTCTAAGCCCAAGTATTGTGTACTGTCCAACCAGAAACTGTCAACAGTAACAATCCCTTTCTTCAATTCTATATTATTTTTTCAAACTTATATTGTTAATTAAATCTGCATTATTTGAAATACAAGAGCCCTTCAGCTGAGTCAATTTTTTTTTCATTTGGGGAATGTGACTTCTATTATTGCTGATGAGTAACAAAGATCTGACTGAGTTGCACTGCAGAATCTCCACCAGGACAGTGCTGTACCTGCAAGTCTTGTACCTTCAGTCTTGCACTGAAACACCAAGCAGCTTGGCATTATTATAAATTAAACAAAAACTTTCATTTTCTGCCAAAACAGATCAGAACCCAGTTCACAAGCTACTAGAATCATTAATCAATGAAGCAAACATGACATAAAATAATTGAATAATTACCTTTTAAGGTATTGCCCAAAGCCCTGCATCTCTTGATTGCTCTGTTCATTCAGATGTACAAGGGAACACATTCACTCAAACTCACACACTGAGACACACACACACACACACTCTCAATGACTTTTCTGAGCAGTGCTGGAAATAAAATGGCTCCAGTTGCCTGCTTAAAGTGCAAAGAGCTCAGGAGGCAGCCACTGACAAGGCAGGACCTCTGTGCACTAAGTGAGCACAGGACAGCTAATGTCACCCCCCGCTGCCTTTGTTAATGCTTCTGTCAGCTCGGCGAGCCAGGGACTGCTGCTGGAAAAGAGCATGCCTGGCATTTCTGATGGCTTCCTGCAGAGTTACATGGAGAACAGACAGACAGCCTGAAGGCTCAAAATGAGATCAGTGCATGGAAATCAGGCCTCACATTTTCATGCCTGTCTCCTTCTGCTGGGGAGAGGTATGGGGAGGAAGGGGCAAAAGGAAGAGGGGCAGAGAAATGAATTCTGTTACAGAAACAGACTGCATCAAGAACTATTAGAAAGTCATATTAGAGAGCACAAGTGTGACCCCTTAGCCAGTGGCAAAGCATCAAGAAAATCTGGTGATGGCATTGAGATATTTTAATAAAACAGCTATTTCTATACCTCTGTACGACTGTCACAGCACTGTGAGGTCTGAGTTTACATACTACAAGTGTTTGGCTTCCACTATGGGATGCTAACTCCTGGTCCACTGAGGGAATGATGCCACTGAAAAAACCAGGTACACTGCAAAAAGATCAGGGAATGAGGCCAGGTTGCCAATTTCATTGATGGTGTCTCAATTAAATTGACAACATCAAAGGTGCCATCTTCCTAAGAGTCACCCTTATTTACTGCACAACTCATTTCCTCTCCCAGTGTTCCCGAACGTTAAGTCTCTTCCTTGTATTGGGAAGAAACCTTGGTGAAGGGCATCCAGTCCAGTACAAGAGCAAAGGAGGAACAGAAATGTTGTGAATAGATAACAAATGATGGAAGCACCAAAAATGAAACATGGAAAGTTTATATGGCCTTAGAGGGAAGAA
The DNA here is from genome assembly GCF_028769735.1 of Zonotrichia leucophrys gambelii. Classification (NCBI taxonomy): domain Eukaryota; kingdom Metazoa; phylum Chordata; class Aves; order Passeriformes; family Passerellidae; genus Zonotrichia; species Zonotrichia leucophrys. Next base: position 17,685,445 of record NC_088176.1, read on the forward strand.
TCTGTCCAGTACTTATGGGGAGACAGAAAGAAAGACATGTAAAAGGAGGAAGGAAACATTTTCTGGTAATCTTCATGAAGACATGTAAACACCACTGAACTAATAACCTATATAAAACTGGCATTCTCTTCCAGAGTTATAAATAAATTTGATGTAGGCACTGCTCTGGGCATGAGTAAAGGTTGTAGAGCAGCACAGGAGTGCTGCTCAAGAGTCTCAGAATTTGCCTTGTCTTAGGCAAATTCAGACAGTGTCTCATAAGAGAATATCTTGCTTGCCATGCCCAATTTTTTTCTCTTACTTCAAGGAATTAATGTTAATTGCTCTTCAAGAAAAGTCTGGAGTTCATACAGAGTCTGGAAAACTATATTTCCTGTAAGGCAACAGAGAATGATGTCTACTGCAGCCTGAGTCCACCTGAACCTGAACTGAAAGGAGCACATAGACCTCCATATCCAATTCACCCTCTAAAACGCCATGACCCCAGAGAAAATTCTCTAGTTCATCTTTCCTACCTTTTCATTCTCTGCAAACTCCTGCAATATAATTTGTCTCTCCACGCACAGTTCCAAGAAGTCTTCTGAATGGAAACTTTCATGTAGAGCTGGGAAGAATGTTAGCTGGTTACAATCCAATCCCTTCTGATCTATCTCCGTCTCTGCTCCATTTAACATCAGCTCTCCTATATGAGCATAAAAGAGATTGTGGTTTTAGTGGCAGCCAGATGACACCAAAAGCATTTGCAATTTAGTCTTTCTCTCAATCTATTCTACTTTGGGAAATAGCATTATTTATCTCCAAAAAACAGGCAAGAGAATTAAAATCTGTGACTGCTGAAGAAGGATGCGTATTTCAGGGAACCAAAGACAGATACATGCAATCAGTCATAATTCAAACAAAATCCTTATATTCACAGAAGATCAGGAAATTAGGAAAAATTTTAAATGGTGTCTTTTAGGGACATGGACTGAGCAGGATCTTAAGAAAACCCAAAGAGAGGCAACCCATTTATATCTTGCCCAAGCTGTGTCCCGGGTTTTGCAAGCTCATGCAATGCATGCAGATAGAAAAGGCACAATCAGCCTTCTCATTAAGGCTTCATGCAGAAACTACATAGTGCTTCCATCTTGTTTGAAGTCTAAAACAATAAGCTCCACTCATTTATTTGCTAGGCTCTATCACAGTAAAAACGTATATATAAAAATACTGCGTATTTCCAACAGCCCTTTTTCCAAGTTTAAGCAGTTAGGAGCTTTCTAGGTCCCCAAAAGTGCCCAAAGCTTACACTTCAGAATAGCTTTTTTTCCTTTAGACCTTTCAGGTAGCAACAAGAGAGCAGAAAATTCTCAAGATAGTTGATATATCACCTATGAAATTTGCATCAGTTTTGTCACAGATGTTACAGTGACATTTTCGCCCAGAGCACCAACAGTAAGGGTTTTTTTCTGGATTAAATTATGTGACATAGAAATTAATACGTTAATTCCAATTATTTTTGACTGTTTATGTCTACTGTCTTGACGATGCAATGTAGCCCTAAAAGGTTACCTGGATTCACTTCAGTTGGGGAAGTTGTTTCCCTTCTGTTTCCTAGGAGAATCTGAAAAGAGACTAGGTGTGACTAAAGTGGAACATGCAGATAGGTAAACATAACTCAGAACCTTGCTGGTAGAGAAAAACACAGATTTAGAACTATGTTGCAAATAAATGCCTTGGAAATGCAAAGAAACTCATTGGAAAGGAATCTAAAGGAACAAACATAAACCATTATTATCTTTCCAAAGATGATTGTACATGAGGCCATTTATAGGATGAAAATCATACTACTCAGTATAGAGAAAACTGCCAGAATCCAAGCAGCACAAAAAATGTCTTAGGTATGGGAAACTTAGATTAAAGTGCTTCAGCCTTTCATTGATGTGATTTGGCATTTTGACATTAAAGAAACAGACAGTATAAATACCCCACATTCACAGTTCAGTCTTAGCTTAAACCACTCTTATTTCCCCTTTTGGCCATTCAGCACTTTTAGCAGCACTAGTAACAGGACAGTGCAGCCTTCTAAGTGGACTCTGCTGCATACATGGGGAAGATACCACTAGCAGAAAATATGGACAACTTATATTGTCACCTATCTGAGGAGATTTTATACAAGAAAAGAGAGGAAAAAAGCATTCTGTTACTGTTAAAGACACTGCAGCCTTTCTTAACCCCAAAACCAAATCCCTTCAGTGGGTTTTCTACACATGGAGCAGCATAGTCACGAGTCAGATTGGACACTGCTTTTGAAGGTCTTTTCCAACCTTAATCTTCCTCTAATTCTATAAAGTCACCAGCAGCTCTTACAGACATTGTGCACCTCCTGCAAAATCTTTCTACCTCACTCCTCCTTTGCATTGCTGCCACTTGGGTGTTCATGAGCTGAATCCTCCTCCTCATTCTTGAAGGCCCCTCAAAACAATCAAGCATCCATCGTGGCTCGAATGATGGTGAAGCATCTCTCCATGGGCCCCCTCTGAGGAAAAGTTGTTCCTCGAGTGTCATCCAGTCCTTGGCTGCTTTGCTGTAAGCACACTGCTGCATCTGTGGGACACAAACACTTTGTGGTGGCTTTTGGACACTTCCCTCCTCTCAGCCACCAGTGGCACTGCCCCAGTGATTCAGAGGGATCTACCCAGCCCACCAGATGGGACCTCTGCAGAGGGAGTGCTGCAGGCCTAACAAACACAAACACAAGTCCAGCTGACCACTGGAAGTGTGCTGCAGGAGGTGTTACTAGTGATAAAATAGTGATAGTCTGACTACACAACACAGTGACAAATAAAAGCATGTCACAAACTTGAAAATGGCTGCTTTCATAAAATTTGCAAGTCAAAAGCAGGAGATCCACATCACAGAGGTTTTTATTCAATCCATTTTTTTCCTGGCAAACGTGTGTGAAAAATGGCAACAACAGGGTTCACTGAAAACAGTCTGAATGATTCAGTTGTAAGTGTACTATGCTCTCTCTGAGCAAGGCATAAATTTAATTCTTTCTACTTCAGTGTCGTGTGCAAGCAGTTAGGGAGCACTAACATATCAATTTAAAAGAAGAGGTGAGAATTCAAAAAGACAAAAAGTTTGTTGGTCCCTGATGGCCAAACCTGAAACAGAAACATACCTGTCATGTTTTACTGTCTATGAGCTTGAGAGATATTTAAAAAGTTTTACTGGCTACTAAAGAAAAAAAAAAGGTCAAAGTTCTCACTTTCATTTCTGACATTGGAAGAGTTGAATAATTCATTTAAACAAAGGGGGGAAAAAGGGTCCTGAAAATAAAGTGGGGAGTCAGATTGCTGGGTCACACTTCTGCAATAATGTCAGGAAAGGAGTGTGGATTCATCAACTCTCAGCAATTCTTTAGGCACAATATTCCTCTCACTTCTAAAATGCTCAGTTTCTCAGGGCAGTCCAAGAGAACCCTTTCAACCACAGAAAGCTGTTGCCCAATATTCCTGTCCTTTACCTGCACATGGTCCTTGTACAAAGAAGCATAGAGCTCCTGCCCGACTCTTCGGTACCGTTCCATACATGACACAAATCCCTAGAAGAAACATCAGAACACATTATGCCAAGGTGCTGCAGGTGTAAATCCTTTTACTCGAACAATTTAGGAATATGCCTGTGACTGCAAGTTTGATGGCTCTGCAGGCAGTGTAGAGATGAGTCAACCACCTGGGTGCAAGTTGCACACTTACACCAGGAATATAAATATAGACATCATCTTAACAAGGGTCATTAGTGGAACTACTCAGAACTTTCTCAGAAGGAGAAAGAAAACACCAAATAAAATGTAAGGTTCCTCTTTTTGCAGCTGAATTAGTACTGCAAATAGCATAAATTATAATCATCTTTTGTAGAGACTCCAACTGAGGTAAGGATCTATAGTGAGATGGTAGGAGAGGTGAGTGCTCCCAGTGCCGTATGAGGACTGTCACATCCAGATGAACTTCCCTGACAAATGTGAGATTGCTGTGAGTCACAGCACGAGGCTAAACTTGCTGTAAAGTCCCAGCCTCATACTACCTAAAGCCATGGGTCAGGCAGGTCACTTTTAAATGCAGGGACTCTGTGCCACGCTGGCAGTGGTCCCTCACAGCAACCTCCTGGCTGCTGCTTGCACTGGGCTCTAATTAAGTTAACATACAGGGTCTGGGTGTTGTGCTGATTACTGCTGGCTGCCAGCCAGGTCTGCAACCCTGCTGTGAAGTCACATTTATTGGTGTTTCCCTGCAGGAAGCTCCTGTTTTACACTGATGAAAGTCATTATATTTTTGTTTGCTTAAAGCATCATTGAACCTGTAATCACAGTTGTGGCCTCACAAAACTATTCCATAATTCATATAAAACTCCCATAAAGGCTGACCTAGAAAGCAACAGCATCTCTGTGCTCTTAAACCAGTCCTGGTATAGGAGAAGAGCTGAGATCATGGCTCTATGTGGACTTGGGGCAAAACCATTCAGAGTAGAAAAATCAGTTTCTGCATTTCAGATATTCAGAGACTGTTCAAGCCAAGTCAGTGCTCTACTGGCAGCTATTTCAAAGTTGCTCATAGTCCATATTTCACTCAGGGTCATCAGTGGGACCCCTAAAGTCAAAGTCCACATTGCAGATTCTCACTGACCCAGTTCCTAGCCCTTGGAACATATGAAGGGTCTTAAGAAGGAAAACTTCTGCTACCCACATCTGGTCAGCTGAAGACTAACCACTTTGGCTTCCAAATGAGCTACAGCTAGCCAGCTTCAACCAGATGAACATGTCCCTGCTGATCTCACAGGAAAACCATCTGGTTGTAAAGTAAAATGAACAGTTAAAATTGGAGATTACTATGATTGAAGAAAAAAAAGTCAGACAAGCCAGACCAACACACAAAAACAAAACCTGAAAGACATAACCAATAAACATGGAGAATATAGACCAGACTATTATTTAGTAAGTGTTCAGTCAAAACATTTATACTGTAATGCCTAATGAATAACTAGTGCAAACAAGTTTCCAACAAATAAACAGATTCCTACAATTAAAAAATGTAGGTGCTTATCTTTTAAAAGAGCAACTCTTTATGGAGTAGATTAAATACAGCAGTGCCACAGTAAAATCTGTCTTAAATACGAACATGCCAGCTTTGATAATTGCTAATGTAGTGTAACATTACACTACAGGTAATGTAATGTTGAGTTTCATATGCAGAAAAGGTTTGAGTTTCATATGCAGAAAAACAGGTGTAAATGTAAGAACTGTAATGCACATTTTTGGGAAGGGCATCAATAAGGCTTACAAAGGGCCTTATTGATCAATCCTTTCCTAAAAATCTAGGAAACCATAGTAGGAAATAGTAGGAAATCATGCTTTAAGTCTTTTTTAATACAGATTTCTATACTTTGCAGCCTTAGGCAATCACATTGTAAGTAGAATCAGATCATTTTGCTGCCACATATTCCCCAGTCAATATTTAGAGCTTGAAAAGGAGATAGAATTTACAAGTCATTTTCCTTTTAAAAAACCAAAACAAATCACAGACTCAAAAACTCTTTCTTGTCTTGCTGCATGGAGTCCTCAAAGAGGAGAGAAAATTATTAACATTGAGGAAATCCAGGGTATGAATTTTCTATAATTTCTTTCAAGTAAAGCAATTGAGACACTGTTTGTAATGAGAAACAGTGGAAAAGAAAGATTGAGGTGTGACTTGTAATTTAACAAAACTCGACTGAGCTTTGGAATGCTTTATGTCTCTCATTTTTTTAAAATATATATGGATCACTTAACACTCCTGCACCTCATAAATATTCAGGCATGCCATAATACACTTGAATTTCATGATACAGACAGCACACATACCACAGTTCTTTCCCAAAGAAACATTATGTCACTGGGGCTCTGCACTTGGAGGCTTTCTTTGTGTGTGTTGTGTTACTGAATACACATGCACACAAAAGTATGTGCCAAAACTCTCAATAAATGAAAATAAGCATCAAGACAAACTAATTTTGGACTTGTAAGAGACACAAGGAAAGCCCAAATGCTCAAATCCCTTGCTGTGCCAAGTGAATTATCCTGTGGATGACAGTGACATACCCACATACTTGTTTTGAAGCATGTGTTTTAAGTCATCTGTTGGTAAGGGCTAAAACTAGTGATATTAGTCTATTACTTTAGCTCTTCTGAGCAAAACAGTCTAAGTATGTAAAATGTTCTAAGTATGTAATAGTATGCTCACTATGTAAACATACATAGTAAGAACATTAATGTAGCATCACAGCTATCAACCTTGTGTGGTACTTTTGACCAGTACAGCTTAGAGATATTTATGAGAGAAGACAAAGTCTTTTGTTAACAGATGGGGAAGCAAAGAAGTGAGTTTCTGGAACATCACAGAATCCTACAATGGTTTGGGTTGGACAGGACCTTAAAGATCACCCAGTTCCAACCCCTTGCAATGGGCATTTCATTCCAGAAGAGGAAAAACTCTTCCATTACTCCCCAGGTAACAATCTTTAAGCTAAGGCAGATGATGTTTTCCTTAACAGACTAAAGACCAGTTTATCCTAGTCCTTCACATGCACTCTCCACACTGAGGTCTCTTTGCAGGCTCTTTTGAATCACAAAATTGTTATTGCTGTGTGGATTTTATTGTTGCTTTGCCAAAATTCATTTAGCTTTTCAACAGCCTGAGTTCCAGCAGTGAAGTGTTGCATGGAGGCTTCATGCCTCAGCCCGCTAGGAGGCTAATGCAATGTGCCAACTGCTCCTAAGGATCATGGATGGATTCCTGGCATTGCCAGTTGGTTGGGGAATAGCAGACTTAATGAGAAAATCCTCCATATTTCAGTGCATCATAAATGTACTCACACACAGGGGTGGGTTTCAAAGGGTAAACCTAAAGTGTGGTGTGTTCATGTGATGAGACTTCCACACTGCATTTATCAGCTAAGCACAGGCAGTACAGAAGCCAGTCTACTTCTATAGCAACCATAAGTCTGTATGTGTGTGTGTATGCACACAGCCCTTCAACAGATGACACTCCTGAACAGATTATTTCCTGGGAGAACAGATAACTTGCCTCCTAATAGCAAAAAAGCACAATGAGAGTCAAGGCACGTTTGTTCTTTAGTCCTGTCTCTGAGAATGGCTTCTGTGACTTTGGGATAGTTCATTCAACCCCTTGAGGACTCAGCTCCCATCCTGTTACAGAAGCATTAGATTTTACCTCAAAAGTGAAAGGTGAAAGTCAGACTTTGGCATTGCGGGGAACAGCAGGGGAGCCTCTTGCTTGCACTTGTTCTTACTCACTGTTTTCCTATTTCTATTTAAAATGCAGAAGCCCTACATGTGTATGTAACTTAGGGCTTTATTACACACTATTATCTAAATGCATTTATCCAACAGCCTCCTGTGCTGGCATTTTCTGATTACATTTGAATCATGGCTTTTTTTAGGAAAACTTGCCCTTTTATTCCTTTAGCTGATGAAAAAATTCTCTAAACATCAGTATATGCTATGGGGCCAGAGTAGAGGAAAAAAAATCATCTCTCTCCTGACCCATAAAAATAGGTTTTTCTAAAATGACTTAGATTTAAAGGTGACAAGACTACTTCTGGGTTTTTAGTGGATGTAGTTCAAGCTGCTCTGCAGAGAAAGTATAAATAGAACACAAATAGACACAAGCAAACTTTAAGTTGGCTAGCAAAGATGAGAGCAACAAGAAATGAATGGTCACAGACTTCAGCAGAGGTAACAACCTATACCCTAACCTAGAAGAAGCATTTAAGTTAATCTTGCAGAGATTTCTAGGACCTCACTCGATTTTCTGTTCTTTACTTTTCATTTTAAATTGACATTTCAGTCTTTTGAATGCAAACAACTTCTTTCTGAAATTATTATAAATAAAATTTTCAAAAACCAGAAGAAAACAGACCTATTTGAATCAAGAAATACGAAAAAAATTATTTGTCTGTGTATTCAGCAAAGAAAAGAATAATCTGTTTCAGTGGTTAGCACAGGTTTCTAGGGTTTTCTGCAACCAGATAAAACTCCTCTTTCATCCACATTAACACCATTCAACTCATTTGGCATCAGCTCTGTTACATGAAAGTAAAACTCTGCAATCAGCAGCTCTTGAAAGATGAGACTTTGGTGCCAACAGCTTTAAACGTTAAATTTCACTTGCTGAAATCCAATATCCAAACTTAAGCCTGACCAGACACAATCTCTAGCTTGAAAGGCAAATGGATATTTTAAAACAATATGCAGGAGAAATAACAGGTAACATTTTCATACAATGTGTACTTCAATGATGGAACTTCACTCCCACAGAAGACCACTGAGTTTAAAAACAGAGGAAAACTCTCCATGAAGAGCTAACCACAAAAAATTTGTAAGCCATATCTCTCATGTTTCAGGTTTTAAGATGAAACTGATATCAATCAAGAAACAATTGTGCTAGGATAGGTTTCCTACTGAGCACTGGGCTATCACACCCCATCTCCTGTAGCAGCCTCTGATGAATTTTTAGGGGACACACAGAGGGGCCTGTGAATCTGAGCCAGCCTAAAGACTTGTATTCATCATGCAACACTGATTTTCCAATTCTCAGCTAAACACTTGCCTTCAATGAAGGGAGAAATGATCCCCACATCTTTCAGAAAATTCAGTGATATTTATCACATAATATGAAATACTCCATATTTTATGTTTTCATGCAATTCTTATCTAACATTGACCTGTTGAATGATTTCTTTATGATCTTGTGAACAATCTGAAAATGATAAATGAGCAGTTAGGTATGTGTGTAGGAGGACATGGAAATTTCTGCGTTCAAAGTTAAAGAAACTTTTTTCAGCTTGCTGCAGCATGCTGTAATTTAGCTTTGAGCCAGTTATTAAACAAGACAATAATATTATAATGGAAATTGTTTAATATACATCATTAATAGTAAAGTGCCTGCTTTCATTGAAGTAAAAAAAATGCGTGCTATGAGCAGTTTTGAAATGAATATTTGATTCCAAAGTTCCCTTGTGCATTTAATGACATGCTAATTTACATTTTAATTACTTCCTAAGAAATCAAAGCATTTGTTGACAGAAGAACATAATGTCAACTTCACGGTGCACTGTTGGTGGATAGTTAATGAACTTAATTAGATAATTAGTGATGTTAATTATCCTTCTATTATGAAGATAAACATGTTACACAAATGATGCTCTTTTCAAAGAAATATCATTAAATGTTTCCTTGTTTTAAGTCAGTTAACTTGAAAAGCTGATAAAAGAGCAACTGAGTGATTGGTAAGAACAAGATTTAAGTAACATTTCTGGCTTTGCAATTACAAGTTAGGAAGTCTCTTAACCTCTTCATTCTGAAGAATGGGATTAAAAAGACCTTATCTATTTCAAGGTATATGGGTCTTTGTCATAGAGGAATGCAATTAATCAACAAAAAGAGTAGAGGACAGGCACAATCAGATCTGTAAAACTGAGAAGGCTCTGCATTTCTTGTAAAGACTAACAGCAATATCTACAGTTCTGAGGCAGTGTGTCTCACAGGAGCTACAAGTGTGGTGCTTGTAACCTTGCCAGGCACCCATCCTAAAAACCTCAGGTCAGGGCATGGAGAAGCTCTGACTGATTTACAGTTGACTGAAACACAATTGCTACAGCGCTCCTTTGCTGCCTTTGTAGCTTTGTATGATATCAAAAACTGTCACAGTCATTGTTAACATAAAATATTTTGATAGCACAACTCAGTGGTGGGGGGAAAGGAGGAGAAGAAGCAAGAGGTCAAAAGGCTCACTTTGAAACAGGAAAGTCAGTGATTTGCAACCTTTGGCACTGTATTCAGTCTTACAGACCTTCCTGCCAGCAAATGTACCCAAGTCTGTCACCTGTAAGCATTAAAAAATCCAACTTTGTGCATTATTCCTCATGCTCCTGCATGACTACCAAGAAGATACAATCACCACAGCAGATCACTGCCATTCTAGTACCAAAAGTGTAATTATACTCTCTTTTCTACATGATCACGCCTCCCAGACAAAGCCGCAAGCAAAGCATGAGATAGAACAGTGTATTCAGAAATATGCAGAAAACACAGCTGCATTTGATGGCTGATTCTCACACTTGCCACCAAACAGTAGGAAATTGGCTTTGCTGATGATGGAGAGCATGAGCAAAAGTACAACAGGAACCTGGGGTCTGAGCTTTTGCTGAAGTGAACACTTTGAATTTTGCTGTTTTTTCTAGATTGAGGATTGGGTCTCAAAAGCACTCTTCCTATCTTATAAATAATCACAGGGAAAAATCAGAGGAGTGTTTTGCTGCTTGTTTTTGTTTGTTTTAATCTGCAGCAAATACTATTACTGCTTCAGCATCTTTGTTTGTTTTTCAGTTGATCAAGGAATCAAGTTAATAACCCAGTAAACAACCACTTAGTTCTTTCTACCGGGCACACCTTTGAAGTCCTGAGTGAATTTCTGCACTTCTCTCAGTAACTTTACTCAGTCAGGAGCAAATATCTTTATTTTGCTATGGGATTTAAATTCTTCATTCCTTGCTATGTAGTTCATACTGTTATTTTTCCTGTAATCTCCATGTTTCAACCAAACATGGAGATTTCCTGTTGCTTTAGGACATAAGTCCATAACTGGCAGAAGTGAAGATAGAGGCCAATAGTGAACACAGAAGTCACCTGACACAGAAAATGATACAAAATTACATCACACCACTTTTTAAAGTGATTACCAAAGTTGACAAAAATACAAGTTAAAAATACAAATACCACTTACTTTTAATGTAACTTTTCTAATGTAAGTAAGTGTACAAAGGAAGAGGGCTGTTGAGAGGTAACTCAACATTTTCTTCCTCTTAGATTTCACCTCTCTAAAAAGAGCATTAAACTCTGAAAGACAGGCTGGAGGGAGAAACGGGGAGAGGGAGAAAAGAGAAAAACATTTGGAACTGTAGCTTCATATCTCATTGAGAAGAACAATTTATCAGAGCTATGGAGCTGTCAGTGCTTGACATGATAAGGAATAACACCAAGTGAGTAATGTTTCTTCCAAACCCAGCTCCTTTAATTACAAGCAGCTTCCTTGCAGAAGAGAGACAGAAGATGTAGAAACACCAATTTCATGCACTTGTGCCTGAATAATGTCTCCGTGCTGCCTTTTCCAGATGGCAACCTTTTCACTGGAGGAACTAATGATGTGGGCATATTTAGGGAAAAACCAATAACAGAGTCTTTAACCTTCAACAGCAAAAAGCATGTTGTACAAAATGTTCCTTGGGATACATTTACAAATATCAATTACATTGCTCACTGAGGTGTAATCAGCTGTAATAATCAAAATTAATTTTAAAAAATAATTAAACAGACCCCAGGGCAAATAGTCAACACTCTTGCAGTATGACATCACAGAATGCATATGTACCTGGGAAGAGCTTGCTCACTCTGTAAGCAGCAGTGTGATTTTAAGGAGTGAGAAGGATTCTGCAGCACGCTTAAAAAGCCTTGCAGCTCAGAAAGGTACTGTCAGACACATTAGCTGGGTGTCACAGTCTGCCTGGTCACCTGCAAGTGGACCAGGCACCATCAGACACAGCTGCAACCTCCTATAGCTTGAGCTAGAGGGTTAAGGCTCAGAACAGACTCATCTCCCCAGGAGGAAAAAAAAATCCTTAATATGTTGAGCATCACAGTAACACAAGCTTGGTTTAAAGCTCTGAATATTCTGTCAATGCACTTCTACCCTATCCTATAGCTAGTTACTCTACTCCTATTACACTCAAAAAATAACATCTATCTAGTGTTTCTTATGTCTATTTTTGACAATGCCAAGCAAAAACATGGAAATGGCCCTCTCTTTCAGCAAAGGAGGATCTAACACATGGATAAGATAGTTCACATCTTCATTGCTGACAGGAGAAATTATGCATACCCTCCAAATCCACCCCTGGATTATATACCAAGGCTTGTTTCCCTATTTCTAGGGATTAAATTAAAATTTGGACCTTTAATACTTCATATTGAGTAGAAAATGTAAGGATAGCACTATGATAACACCTGAGCCTTCCCTTCCTGCTAATTCAGAGACTGAAGGAGAAGGTTTACATGGATAATGCAAGCCAACAGCAGCAGCAAAGCTGGCATCTCCTCACCTTGCTCCACCCCAAGCAGAGGCCTGTAAGCACAAACACATCTGGGCTGCTTAGGTTTTTCAAGTGCCATAATAGGGCTCTATGCAGAAAATATGCGTTATTAGACTGTATGGACAGGCTGCCAAGAAAAGTTCTTCAGGTCACTGTTTCTTTGTGATTATTTCTAGCAGCCTAGGAAAGGAACCTCAGCTGCTATAGTTGTCTAGCTTGCAATGGAACATGACAACAAAAAGACACACTCAGAAGCCTCCCAAATCCAGACCCAGAGCTATACACAAGGCAGACCCAGAGAAGATGAAGAGCAAAATTCACCTCTGATTTGCATGTTTCCTTTGTGTTTCGGCCAGGTATGAACCTAATTGCTGAAGAGAGGCTTTCACTCCAGGAATTGTGCTTGCTCTGCGACAGGCTTGGCCCTGCTTTATTCTGGAGAAGCTTCTTTTCAGATACTGCATGGGAAAACAGACAAAAAAGCTTTTAAGATGAGGTTGAGCCTGTCAGAAATAGAGGTATTCTATCCCTATTGTACAAGAGAAGACAATGTGATAGTGCGTCACTCCAGATGAATAATGTTCTATTTTTATGAGAAGTGAATTAACACATACTTCTCAAGCTTTTATTTAAAAGCCTCACAGAGGTCTGCCATAGATCAGTTTCATTACACAGACATGAACACTGAATCACTGCAGCACTACACACATTGCAATGCCCTTCTTTCAACCACATATCCTCCCTTTTAAATCTTCCTATGGGTTACAATCATCTAAGGTGATTTCTCTTTCTTGCAGTACAACATGGGCCCTGTGACCCCACCAGGTGATTACAGAAGGGCTTGGTTATCACACAGTAAGTAATCACATCCCTAAATAAGAGAAACTGAGAATCTGCTTTCTCAGCAGGTGAGGAAAGGCAGAACCAAGGAGCAGCAGCTTTCCACCAGGCACCCCATTTACCACAACATTTTTGCTTGTTACAATGAGTGTTCCATAAAAGAACAGAGACCTAGCAAGTGTTGCCAAGCTTTGGTCATTATTTCTTCCCATAAAGGAGTGATCTCTGTTATCTTCATGTCCCTTTCTTTGTCATTTCCTTTTACAGAGAGATCCATCTTGTAAATGTCCTCCAAAGCCTGCCGCCTCTGAGAAATGAGCTGCTTCCAGATGATTTCTACTGTCCTCAGAATCTCCTGGCGGACTAGGGAACAAAAGTAACACCAAAAAAAGTTACTCATTTATGTTTTCAAGTCAATCAACTGCAAAAAACAAACAAACAAAAAAGCAAAAACATCTAATTTGGAAAAGCACTGGTTCAGAGTAACTGCCAGAGTTAGTGGAGTTGCTCCTTTTTGTCCATTGCCTCCACAGTTTCTAAGCTAGACTAGTTAATCTAATACAGAAAACAGCAGGATATTTCTTTTATGATATTTCAACTCCTTGAAAGAAACAAGTAGGAGTGACACGTTTTTAACTGGTTTCTGCTTTGGAAAACCATTTAATCAAAATTTTGATGGCCTTATTTTTGTGCATAGAATGCTAAAGCACATAAAGGATATTCCTTTATGTTGCCAAACATCACTGGAGATGGAGGGGCAAAGGTAACAAAGTTGTGAAACAATTTGACACAGCAGGAGGATATTGTACAAGAAAGTGCTGAGTTTTTCTTTATATCCCTGCAAACCAGACTGATTTGATTGCAGCTTAACCAAGCCAATATATATTTCAAAGTAAAAATTAAAAAAACAAAACACTACTCTGCTGCAGGGTTCAACTGACCACACTGAATCCAACATATTTTTCCTGTGTTTCTCTGAAATGCTCCAATACTTCTTTCTGCATACAGTAGACAAACCCTGTATGGGCCTTGAAAAAAGAAACAGAGCAACAAATAGTGTATGTATCTCACCCCTTATACTGGGGTCATAACATGGAGGAGAGGTCTTCAAACTGATACCCACTACTCCTGAGGATGTATTTTGAATAAAAGGATGTAAAAAAAAAATTTGAGGATGTAAAAAATAAAATTAAAATGTAAAAATAAAAATAATGATGTAAAAATAAAAATAAAAATTTGAGGATGTAAACTTTTGAATAAAAAGACTTGATGCAAACACAAGTAATTTTTAGCACAACTCTCCTTTCTCTGTGCTGTGCCTGCAGTGCCTGTACACTAAAGAGGAATTAAGTGGCACTTGCACAAGCTGCTCTGTAAACTACTTAAGACAGGTATTCTCCTTCTAAGCCACCAGCAACACATGCCATAAATTACCATCATCTGGAGTAGGCAGGCTGCCCTTTTCCTCTTCACTAGGTGCAAGGAAAATTTGGTGATGAGAAGCCAGCTTTGGTTTTGCATCCATCCCAAAACCTTCTGAGCAGCTGTGACAAAGGGGAAAAAAAGAAAAAAAGGAGGGCAGGTAAGGAAACCAGACTGAAAAAAACTGAGAACAGTGAAAGAACAACAGGTGTTTCTGCACATCCAGTCCTCCTTGATTCATTTAGTAGAAGAGTATTTTCAGGTTTGGATCTTATACCAGTTATGGAATACCACGGAATTTTCAGCAAGTGGGAACTTAACTGCCAGTCTGATTTTTAAAGGCAAGGAGCAGTCATCATGATCCTGTAATCACCCTCCTGTATGTGCCTTATCCCTGCAATTTACTGCACTTGTATTCATTCACCCCAATTAGATGGAGCACGGGGCTGTCCTGATGTAGCCAGTCTGCTTCAGCCTTTTTGCACCTCCCCCGGGCATCTGGCACTTTGTCTCTTTACTCTGAATTCCTTTGCTAGAGGTATCTGCCACTATGTGGAAGAAAGCGTCTTGCTCTACCCTGCACTTGAACTGCTTACTGAGCTTTTTGTGTCAGTCATGATTCACTCAGTTTCCGAAGCGCTCAGCACAAAAAAGCTATGAACTCAGCTCCATGGATACTATTAGCATACAGATGTGGTTATTGAGAACATCACCATGGCCAAGAGGACTTCTGCTTTGGGATTGAGGGCTGTGCCACAATCTACCAGTCAGGAGGTAAAAGACACTAGGAACTTCAGTACAGCAGTAATACTTAAAAAAAAAAAAAAAAAAAAAAAAAAGAAACAGGCTTGCTTAAGGTATCCAGAAAATCTGGACTTTCTCACAGAACTGCTGTCAATAATAGCATTTATAAGCATATATAGCCACTAGTAACACAAAGCTCTTTCAGTTCTGAACAAGCCTGGCTATCTGGGAGAATCAAATCCTTGGGTATGCAAAGCTGGCAGCTGGCATTTTTATTTCTGATTTTCTTTAAAATACCACATTACTGATTGCCTGGATTGTTTAGCTTTTGGATAACATAAACCCTTCTGTACTTTATGTTTTTTTTTTAAATAGTTTGTGCTCTTACTCCATAAAAGCAATCCTCATCCCATCTCAATGGGTTTGGCCTGGAAATTATTATCTGACTGGGATAAGAGCATCCAGAAAAGATCTCAGGAAGTGCAGCTCATTTCTGGTGTGATACTGTGTTAATGGATTCCATTCAGATCATCAAAGCAGTACAGAAGGTGATCGTTGAAGCAAGAAACATTAAAGTGAAAAATGCACTTGCCAATATTTGCTTTTTTTCACAAAACTAAGCTTCCAAGGTTACTTCCCAGCTTGCATTAGCAAGAGTTCATCTTTTATATCAACATCTGTAAGAACAGCAAACAGTGAGTATGGATGTTCTAGCTCTACCCAATGGCAGAAGGCAAAACTCCCAATGTCAGAACAACTAAAATATTGCAGCTCAGATCCAACTAACAATAACACAAAGATCACAAGATCCGTTCACACCTCTATATATGCTTTAAATGTACCCACACACAAATGACTGCTGGATCAGACAAAACCTCTCACTGAATTACCCCATGCAGATGTCTCAGAGAATGGCCACCCTCATGATTTGGGAGTGAACCTAGCCCACATCCCAGGAAGATTTCCAGCTGCTCATTTTCCTGATGGGCTTGTGAGCCAGCGCCACTGAAATCAGTTCAAGCTTGTTAACTGCAGTTACTACTCTGAAGTGAGTAGCTGCTGGAAATGCTGGATCCAGCTCATTCTCAGCTTCTATTGATCCTCCAGACAGGAAATTGCCTAAGTTAGGTGACATCTCCCCCTCTGCGCCCACTTCCACAGGTAGAGCACAAAAATAAAGAATCATAATAAGATGAACACTTGTACCTGCCCGAGTTCAGTTGGCAAAGGCAGTACATGAGGCAGATGACAAAATTACTATTTGAGTTGTAAGTTGCAAAGATAATGTCCCACTGCTCTTGCAGGACAATGAGAGTATTCAGGACATTAAACTGTTCAGGCAGTGATTGTTGAGGTCTGGATAAGCAGTATAGGATGGCTCTGTTTAAGCAGCTGTACAGGGCACTGAGGAAAACTTCCTTTTGAGAAACAGAGCTTTCTAAGACCTGTGAAAACACAAAGCAGCAGTTTACTTGGCTTGCTCAAAGAACTTTCTCCCCAAGGACCCACTCCTCCCACTTCATTTAAACTGTTGGAAACTTGTTTCAGCAAAATTCCCCTGAACTACCTGTTACATAAAAACTCTAATTTTTTCTGTATTTCTGTTGAAGTACCCATAACTGTGGGGATTAATTTATTAATTTATCCTAGTTCAGCAATGTGTACACAGGCACCAAACAGTGTCACAAGAGAGTTAACTCTCCTTTCTTTATGCTGCACCATCTCTCTCTAATTATAATTTACAGCTGTTATGTTCTCACGCAAAAAAACAGGAATAAAAACAATCACCAAATGGATTTACAGCCATCTTCTTCAGAACTGCAGTATCATGAACTCAGTGTAAAAAACCAGCACATTACATCAGGTTGATAGAAGTTGGAGAGAAGAAAAGTGACTCACACACATAATCTGTTTGGCAATGAAGATCAGGATTTGCTTGGGGTCAGCCACAAACATTCTGCTGCTCAGTTTCTCAACCAGCTTCTGAACAAAATAAGCAATATTCATCATGGATAGGGGTGCAGTTGATTCTGAACAACCATGAGGATCAGTGTTTGCTGGAGAGGATATAAGAGGATTGATTATTGCAGAACAAGAGGAAATTTAAATAAAAGTGAAATGTGAGATTATCAGAGCTGAGAAGGAACAGTCTCATTCCATAATATCTCAGAGGTGGGACATGTCTAAGAAAACAAGTCTCTAGGTATAGCAGAAACACCTTACTCAGACTGGAAATGACAGTCCCATCTTAAGGATGGAGGCAATCTCACTAAAATGCTGTAATGAAGAACTGGCTTAACTAACAACTCAGAAAGGAGAGCAATTAACATCTATGTTAATGGGGCTGTTTCCAGAAGCATTCAAGGATGAACCTAGGTTTCTTTCTATATATTCCCTTTCTAATATTCAGAATCTCTTCTCAAAAAGGAAGATTCTCTCCAGAAAAACTATAAAATTACAATAACTGATGCAAACTGGCTTGCAGTAATATAGAATGGACAGTGCAGCCTGTTGAGCTGGACCGTCATTCTAGCTATTGTCTCCAAACCTTTCTAGCAATGACACCTACATGCTAAATACCAGTTACAATGATATTTAAACAAGAGTTAAACAATCTGATTCTCACCACTCACCTCTTGGTCTAATTTTCCCCTCGCCTTGGCTGGCAACCTGAAAGACATCCATAGCAGACAGTAGAACTTTTGTCTGAAAAAGTCTCCTCTGCTCACTGGTGGCATCTTCTGGAGAAGCCTGTACAGTGATGGCACACATATTAGTACAGCAGGAAAACAGGAAATCTGACTCAGCTTCACTTTTGGCAAGAGTGCATATGTGGACAGCTACTGGACAACAGATGAGACGGCAGAACTTCATTCCCAGCTGGAAAACAAGGAACTCTTACACAGGACCACACCATCTAGCTGACAGCCAGCACAGTCACCCTCTGCACACTGAACAGAAACAAGGTTTTGTAAAGGGCCAGAATTGCTTCACAAGTGCTTCCCAAGAGGTCCTGTGGTCAGGGGCACTGAGCTCCCAGGATTCAGACAACCCGCAATCCAAACTCTATTTTAACTGTATCAAACTTCAGGAGAGTATACGTAAAACTTTAGGGAGCTGGTGCTCCACAAGAGGATTTAAGTCATTAAAATTGCAGTCAAGCTTATTCTAATACCTTAGTAATTACTATTCGTATTACTAAGCTAAGTCTGCATCAGAACCCACACCTGGGACACCTGAACTACTGACAATTTGGAGCTGAATCCTAAATTTTTAATTTTCCCCTTTCTTCAGACTACTCTGATTCTCTAGAGTGCTTTGAGTAGTTGAAATCTATTATCCAGACTCAGCTGTTACAGCTTGTATTAATCTGTACTTACAGTGGAGACAGGATTTTTTTATTTGAGAACTGAGATTTTCTTATCTCAAAAATCAGTACACAGGATGCTCCATGTGACATTTTCTGTTCTCAAATTCAAGGGGTGCCCTGATGACAAGCAGGTATTACTAAGGAAAAGCATATTTTTTCACACTTTTCTTCAATATTAAAGATTGCCTGAAAAATTTCTGTTTTCCAGGGACAGCATTTTCTTAGTTCACATTAGTGCAGGGGAATTAGAGAAGTCCTTTCCTTCAGTAACTGTTAGCACTTCTGTTACTAGGTCACTAGAAGGATATGTCCTGTCCTTCCACCCCCAGTGCAAGGTAGAAGAGCAAAGCCTGCTGATGAAATAAACCTCGAGAAGCAGCTCAAGGGGGTGTCCCTGTTTGCTTGCTGGGATGTTGAGAAGACTGTCCATCAGGAGGACTCGCACGAAATCCCACACTTGTTTCTTGGCAGGGTGTGGTAGCAGTGGGAGAGAGGAGGGATCAGCACAGCCTTTCCCTTCAGCAATGGCTGGACCATCAGGGGTCAGGAGGCCTTCAGACCCACCCTGTGAAAGCAGATAGCAATACATTTGCACTCAGTCTACTGTACATTGATTTTTTTTTTCCTCCTAGTGACCCATCTCTGGTCAGAAGGGCTTATGCTGGCTCCTGTGCACATACCTTGGGTGATCCTGAATGAAAAGCAATCATAGCCAAAGCTTTCAAGAAGTCAGGACAGTGCCACACAGGGTCCTGTGTATAACTGTGATAGATCAAGCACAGAAACTCGATAACATTCCCCGGATAGGCAATTGCCCAGGAGGCCTCTGCATCTGCAATAGGCTGAACAGACAAACGTGCATCTGGTCAAGGCGGCATTCCTCTCATTCATAAAAGCTTATCTATGTTCCTCTTTAGATATTCCTAAGCAAATGTCACACAGCCACAAACTCAGACAAGGCACCAGTAGCCAATCCCACCTTGCAGACTGAAGATACGCCCAACCAGAAAGGTGACATAGCAGCATCAAGAATGAAAAAACTGAGTGCTGTTGTGGGCAAGATCTGTGTCTGGTCTCTCAGCCATGAGCCCATCACATCCCGTGCTACATAACCAGGGCAGTAGTAGTTGTGCCCCCTGCTCAGTGCTGCCCTCTGAGGGCAGAGCAGGACCAGGGATTACAGGGATTACAGACACAGGCTGCCACCAGCCTCTGTCACACCTGGGCTCTTTATTCAGCCACTCACACTGTACTGTCCTTGCAATGACACTTACCTTGTCCACAGTGAATCTAACCATTTCCAGCAGTAACACAGCTGCCTCTGCACACAACCCAGATTTGAGGACATTCTCTCTGTGGTGGTGCTGCAAGATCCACTGCAACATAGACTCAAGATCTTTCTACACAGGAAGAAAGATTTCATTAAGAGATGGGAATTGTACATGACACATCAAGAAAAATGCCTGCTCTCTCTACATCAGAACAAAACCAACATGTGTCTACCTCCAGCAGTTCCTTCCTCTCCTATTAAATTTGTAACATTTAACACCTGCATGAACAAGGTTGTTCTGAACGTAAATTTTCTTAAATAAAAGTTAATTAACTTAATTTAAAAAGTATGAATAGTTTTTATTATTACAAAGCCCAGGTAGGGTTGACATGCCTGAAAATCATCTCATGGAAAAGGGCATAAAATGTCAAAACAGTAATGCAAAGCAGCTTCAGGTGCCTGTCTGCTATTTTCTTTTTCATACCTTGACAGCTTCAGGTGGGTCAGACGGTGGAGTTGCCAGAAAGAGCTCTGCTACAACCAAGTAGATCTCAGGAATGTGAACATGATCAGTGAGACATCTTTGCAATACAGAAAATCCAAAAATCAAGAAGTTGCCATTGTCAGGCACTGGAGGATGACTTTTTAAATTATCTTTAAAGGAAAAGAAAATGAAAGTGTCTAAAAATGAATGTCATATCAGCAGAAGGGTTACTGACACAATTTTATCCTTGTCTCTGTCCCAGAACACAGAAGTCTGCTAGGCTGCAGTATCAACAGTTTAAAAATCACCTCCAGACTAACATAACAATTTTTATCACTATCACTTTTGTTAAAGGGCTTTCTCCCTGCATTATTCTTCTTCCTTTCTCCTCCCTTTCTCAGAACCCCAGGTCTAATTATCAAAAAGCAGGCTGAACAAATCTTTAAGAAACAATTCAGAACAAGTTGACATCTGAACACCTTACAGGCTTATCAGGTAGCCTGATTTTGTACAACACAAAAAGGCCCATCTAATCAGAATTGCTAACTACCTGCAAGGGAGAAGTAATGCCTTCCACTTTTCAGCACAGAAATGCTGCAGTACCAGGACAAGTTTGCCCTAGAAAATGATTTAAACTCTTGGTCTACTGAGATCAGTGGGAATCCTCCTATCACGTGCACAGTGATTTTCTATCACTGAGCTGGACCAAGGCAGTGTTTTGGGAATGTTCAACCAGCACATACCCATTAGAATGTTCAACCCTGCAGAGCTGTTTTCCAGCCAACGCCCAGCCACTATCCCCTCCTTGAATTTGTTCAGCAGCAAACGATTGTGGAGGAAGCACAGGAGCAGTTTGATTCCCAGGACAACTGTGCTGAAGTGCAGGTAGCTCTGTGTGAACAGCAGAAACCAGTCTGGCCCCAGTGCCAAAAATGTCTTTTCTTTTTCCCTAGGAAAAACAGGTAAATGAAAACTCATGGGAGGAAACACGATGGAAGAGAGAAAGGAGATATTATATAAGATTATCTTGAAGTGATTTAGAACCTCATGTTTCTCTAGAAAAAAAAAAAAATCTCATTAAAGGTGTGCCCTTAGAGAATCACAAAGATGTAACCACAGGCTCATCCACACAGCTAAAGTCATTCAATTCCTGCTACATCTAACCTTCTACTGCTGTCAGGCAAAACAGTTTATTAATGTGATGCCCCTTCTGAGAGTGTGTATCAATAACCAAGGCAAACAACGTCACAGACCAGATCTTTCAAGCTATGAAATTCAAAATTCTGGTTTAAATTTTCAAGTCCAAGATGTGCTATCTAATGAAAATAGACAATTACAGCTCCCAGCACTATGAAATCTGCCTTTCAGTTATGAAAGGCAAAATTATAATAATGGCATTGTCATGGTTAAGATATAGCTGTGCAAGTAATCTCACTTTAGATTGACTTGATTTTCAGGGACAAATTTCAGAGACAGGGGTTTCTTCAACCTCTGATATGCAGCAGAAGCATCAATATCCAAGCTCCCCCTTCAATGTATTTTCTAAAAATATGAGACTTTTTCCAAAATGGATATAAGATGTGTTATCAGACCATACAGCTGTGTGAATGCCAGATAAATCACTGACAAAAAAGTCTCTGAATCCAGTCTGCTCTTACTTAGTATTTGTTGAAGTTCAAATATTATTGGTGTGTTTAGTCCTGGTTAAGCACTAGGATGATGAAAAATCTGGGAGACAAAGACACTTCTTAAACATTTTTACTTACTCAGAGGACAGCTGAAGTTTGTCTGAGCGTATTACATTTAACAGCATCCTCAGTAGCTGGTTTCGAAGACAGATTGTCCTTCCAGATGTTTGGTTTAAGGCTACAAATATCAGAAAGCAATAAAGAGTTAAGAAGAGACAAAAGATGTTCCACTGTTCCATTGCTTTGATGAAAAATTTTGTTTGCACCCAGTTAGCTCCATAGAAGTACTTTTATCTGGTTTTTTGCAGAGTAAAAAGATGCAGATGTCAAATGTTAGACAAGGATTCCTGCTAACATAATAAACAACCAGTGCTCACATTGCCCAAGTCCTCCCTTTTAAAACTCATTAACACTGCATGGTGAACAATATCTCAGGTTAACTAGAGAGAGAAATATAAACAGGCAATCTGACTTGTATTGCCCAGCTGAGATGTCTATATACAAACCGCAGTTACCACTGTCACCTTAATATGATCTGTTGTTTAGAGGTGCAGTAACAATAAAACCTCAACTGAAAGATCCCAGTGAAAGGGCCAAATGACTGGATGTTCCTCCACATGAACCTGACAAATACACAGCCACTTTAAGAGGTGCAGTGTTTTTATTTGCTACAACTCTAAGTGTTTACAGAAAATCCAGCACGTCCATTGAAATTTTATTCTTTGTAACAGCCTAGTAGGTTGGTTTGGGGTTATTTCAATTTAATGTCCTTTCTCTCTATATATATCTGAAATCCAGCATTGTGTTGGCTCTGGACAATGCAGCAAAAGTACTGCTGGTTTACAGACAGAGAGAGAGCAAAGGGTCACCTCTGTGCAGCCCGTCCCTTTCCACATG
Source organism: Zonotrichia leucophrys gambelii (assembly GCF_028769735.1). Lineage (NCBI taxonomy): Eukaryota > Metazoa > Chordata > Aves > Passeriformes > Passerellidae > Zonotrichia > Zonotrichia leucophrys. The sequence goes on from NC_088176.1 coordinate 17,708,343, forward strand.
AAGAAATCTGAATTTTGCCTTTTCCTGCAGCAGAAGGCAGAAGCACTAATGGTGCAATTAGGGTTGATCAGGTCCTGGGGAAGGAGGGAAATCCTGTAGTTGAACTATCACAACACATACCCCAAAGGCAGCCCCTCACCTTCAGTGGGCCTCTCAGCCACACTATCCATGTAAATCTGATTTTCATCCACAGAAGAAGGTTTCAAGGTGTAAACAAGGAACAATCCAATCCTAGCAGAGAAAGAGTGAAGCAGTTGTGGTCAACAGAAAGATATTAATTTACTTAATTGGAGATTATATGCAAAGCTGCATACTGGTTAACAGTGACTAAAGAACCACCATTAGAAATTCTAGCCACTTCAGACACAGGATGAAAACTTCATAAACTAGGAAGTAAATTAAAAAGTTAAAGACTGTGCTGTGTTGGAAGGTATCCACAAGGATCATCAAAGCCCAACTCCTGTCCCTCAGCAGGACAATCCAAGAGTCACACCTGTGCCTGAGAGCATTGTACAAACAGTTGTTGTTCTCTGTCACGCTGGTGCTGTCACCACTTGCCTGGAGAACCGGTTCCAGTGCCTGACCACCCTCTGGGTGAAGAGCCTTTTTCTGATACCCAGCCTAAACCTCCCCTGAGAACTTCAGGCCATTCTCTGGGGTCCTGTCACTGTCACCCCAGAGCAGAGATCAGTGCCTGCCCCTCCTCTTCCCCTCAGAGGAAGCTGTAACTGCAGTGAGGTCTGTCCTCAGTCTCCTCTTGTCCAGGCTGAACTGACCAAGTGACCTCAGATCTCCTCATCTGGCTTCCCCTCAAGGCTCTTCATCTTCATGGCCCTTCTTTGGATGCTCTCTGATAGTTTATTTTTCTTATATTTTGATCAATGAAACTATCTAAAAATCAAAATAAAATATATTCTGCTATGGAAACATTTTCTCCACTTTAAATGTCTTTCACCAAGTGAAAAGGATTACTGAGTAAAGCACTCAGTTTATATGAAAGATTCTGAGCAGCCTGTGGCATTGTAATTTCAGTGTTATTACCACTTGGCTTCCAAGCATATAGAGGAGGACAGAGAAACCTTAGCAGGTCCACAGTGAGGGGGACTGGCATCCTTTAATCACCTGTAGTTTGCTTTGACACATTAGCTGGTTCTAAGGATAGAAAGATTAATGTGAAATACACACATTTAGCAAAAGTGCACAATCTCCTCCTGCCCACAACAAGGGTATTTCTTAAGGGACAGACACCAGTTGTTCTGCAGGAAAAGCCCACACAGCAATTCCCTCCGGAAGCCCAAATCTGGGGCCAGCAGAAGCTCCAGCACCTTTCAGTGCTGCTAAGAGCCTGTTCCAGTCCCTGCTGTCCTGGGGCCAGAAGGACAGGGACAGAGGGCTGTCTCTGCCACTCTCAGCATCCATGGGCCTGACAACTAATCATGTTATCATGGAATAATAAATCATGATTATTTATGAAAAAATGCTCATTCACCTCCTTACAACATGACAAATTTGATATACTAAATCCTCAACTCTCACCTGTCTCACCACCTATATGAAAAAAGAACAGGCTAATTCCTACAAGCCCAGGGTAGGAATATACATGCAGATAACATATATCCAGGAGCACACAGTTACAAAAGAGCTGGAAAACACCAAGTTCATGTATTAGCTTACTCCACAGTTAACTTATTAGAGGTGCTCATACTCTCCAACAGAGCAAAAGGCAGAGTCCGCAGATTTGACATGCAACTGTTTTAACACTATTAAAAATGGAGCTTTAGAAACAGAGCTTCCGTCTGTGCAGTGCATTTCCCTGGGAATTAGGTGGCTGCAGACAGCACTGTGTGGACCTTCCTCATATGGTCTATGCTGTGGGTTGATACAATTAGGCTGGGAATATAAAATGAAGCAGTGCTTACATTCTCTGAAGAGCAAACAAGGATTTAAATGCTATGCTTCATGAAATCCTGACTAACATAACTGATTGAAATTCAGGAACAAAAAGGATTGTTACTGGGATATAAGCCAAACCAACTGGATTAGGTATACAGTTCTTTGGGGCCAAATTGTAATACTGTATTGATACTTTAGGGACAAGGCTTTAATGAAACCAAATATTAAGTACATATTTGAGTAATCCCAGTCATACCTACAGAACTGTGCCACCATTATAACAAGAATCACCATATTTATCTTCACACAAATATAAGGTTGGAGTGAATGAAAAAGTTTTTCATCAGTTTTTCACCGGGGAATCCTGCAGTTGCCAAAGATCTGATGCTCTACCAAAGACAAGGTAAAGGAAGCTCAACTGTCAAGCTCTCTCCAACACTAGCAGAAGTTTGGCTCATCTGCAATCTGAGGAAAAGCTATAGACCTTGAGGGTTACCTGAGAACATCCCTTGTATTAAAGTATCCTTGCAAGAGATGGGACAGGATAGTGCAGGCCACAGTGATCTTGGAGCTGCTGATTTCAGGATCATTGAAAAGGAAAACAAGCTTAGGCACCATTTGCACCTGGTAGGCAAGTGCAATATTCTGACATGCATCTCTGAAAAAAAAAAAAAAGCACAGGGACTATTAAGGTTTCTACTGGAAATGACCAAATTTACAGAGTTTCAGCTAAAAGTATTCTCAGGTTGCACTGATACTTTGCACTTTTGGCTTCTAATACTGTCTTTATAACATTTCAAACACTCTCAGACAAATTGAACATGTATCAGTGATGGAGATCAGAAGACTACTTTGTGTGTTCTACTCTTCTCCTCTGCCCTCTCCCCCAGAAACTGCTGCATTCCAACAAGTTCAAAGAAAACATTATTACATTTTCAAGCAGCAAGTTGGCACCAAAAAATTCTATTCCTGTAAAACTTAGCAAGAGAACCAGACAGCTCTGCACAGAGCTTTCTGCTACCAAAAAGCAGGAATCTAGCTTTACTGAGTCCCTCTGCCATGCCATTGTCTCTTTAGATGCATTCAACGCCAGTCCAGATGATTAAGAATATTGATAAAGGGGTTGTGTTTTGCTTTTAAACACAACTTCAGTAATGTAATTTTAAAATTATTTCATAGTCAATTCAAACATTAAGATTTCTCCTCCCCAGCAGATATTCAAGCTTGCATTGTACAGCAGTGGTTCCACATGAACCAGGTAACCAAATATCTTTTCCTGGACTAGTCCCAAAAGTCATCTCAGGAGCTGATCAAATCACTAACTTCAGGCTTGAAAGAGCAATGCATGAATGATTCACTCCCAGAATCCTCTGATTCCAACTGGGATTAGAGCCTTCATATCCCCCTCTGAGTTCCAGCTTCAGGTTACAGATGAGTTTTCCCCTCAGGTTTCTGATTCAAACAGAAGTTTATACCTGGAGGACTGCAAGATCTCCACAAGATGGGAAAGAAGAACAAGGTCAAGATTTTCTGGTGCTTTCATCCAAAGCTGAAAGACAAAGGAAAGCAGAGGTTTTACTGCTCTGCTGAGCTGCGAGAACAGTAGCTGCATCAGAGAAACAGTTAGAACTAGTCTGGGGAGGACGACACCATAAACTTCAGGTGTTTCTGTAATGCAGCCTGCAGGCACTGGGAAGTCCCTGCTTGTGCAGGGAGCTGCAGCTCCAGTTCCAGCCCTGAGGAGCAGACCCTCAGGAGTGTTCCTGCAGACCTGGGGGCCCACAGTGTGAAAAAGCACAACACACAAATATTGGATCCGGGAGATGCTATGAACAAACCAAATCTTGTATTATAAAGCCATCTTTAATACAGCCAAACCCACAGAGCAACATGAACAGTTGTACCTCAAAGTTGCAGAGAACATACTGGAATGCACTATAATTCTTGATGACAGAAGACTCAAAGCCCAGCTCAGCTGTGCCCACTAGGGAGAATATTAACTGTAAAATCCTGTTGTTTAGCAGCCGAGTTTTCCTCTTCAATAGGTAGCTTAGCAACTGAAAAGAGAAGACTGAATAAGTATCTGCCAAGTAAAAATCTCTATTTAATTCAAGACCAAACATATAGTTTAATCACATGTACCTGTCATGCATGCATGCATTTTGCATAAGAATCATAAAGAAAATGAAGATTTCAGTCCAGACATAAAATTTCATGCAGAAAGTCTAAGGATGAATTTTTGAAGGAGTTGGCAACTCTGTGGCATTCAACAGGAGGAAAATATGTGCCATATTATGTTGAATGTAATTTAAAAAAAGCAAGAGACAAATACAACTGTAAATAACCACAGTAGGAGTTCTATGTTATTCTATCCTTAATAGATGTATTCTTAATTGCTTATAAATAGTGTTAATTTTAAAAATACTAAATTTTACCTCCCCAAATGAAAAACCTTAATGAAACATGGCCAGTTTCTCAACTGAGCCTACCTTTGATTATCCAACAATTTCTCCATACTGTGAGAAGAATGTTCAGAAAGCCATTACATTTTGAGCAGGTTGGGAAAAATAGAAATCAATTTGAAAATACATATCAAGGCACATATATTATTGGCTGTTAAAAAAAACTTCACTCCATTCAATATAATGATAACTTGGAGAGAACTTCTTTATGTAGCAAAAAATGCTTTTTTATGCATTTTTATGTAGCAAAAAATCAAAATAACAGCTCATACCCAATACAAAGACAGGCATTGACCTACAGGAAAGGATTGGGCAAGCAGTAGCTAAGTAGGACAAACATATTCATAAAAATTGCGATCAATTAATGAACAATTTGCATGTGGGGAAAATGGAAGGTTTATAATAAATCATTAATGAAACTCTAATGTTGAGGGTCTTGTTTGGAACCTTCTATATTAAAGAGTCTTGTCTGTTCCTTCAGAGCTCTCTGCTTCACCTACACAGCACAAAGTAAATGATACTAAACTGAAACTTCATACTTGAGCCTCAATCCATCCAATACTACATATTTATACATTACATACAACCAAAATCTTCAATCTGCATAGCTTTCAGGTTTAAAGATTAATTTGGGACCGACCTAATCGATGCAATTCAGACAGCACTTATTTACATCAGCACAATTGCTCATACAGAATGAAGACTGAGCCATAGGAATTCATTGTCAGCCCTACTCTGGGCAGTCTGTAAAGAGGAATCTTAGGCTGGATGAGCCAACGGGAGAAAGAAAAGCTGCCTGAGAAGTGGTCTTTTGTGTGTGGGATCAAGTGTGTTGGTAAAAGATGAAGAGTGGGTCAGTCACAAATCTGCTGCTCTGGCTTGTTTAGTTTACTAAATCATGCCAAGAGGCATCCGTCCTCACATTTCCTTCAGCAGAAAACTGTTAGAGAGGCTCCCAGGAACTGTGAGCACAGGATGTAGAGCACCATCCTATATCCCCCTCCTAACTTGCCAAGTTCCAACCACACGTGGCTAGAGTCAGGATATGTTTGGTTCATTCCCATTGACAGATTTGGGGGTAAATATCTACAAGGGAAAGACTATAACCAGGATGAACGAACAAAAGTGTGTCTACCTGGTATCCGTGGATGTGCCTCATCAGTTTTGCACTCAAGGGGCTGCTGTTGAGGATGGAGTTGAGGACTTTGACAGCTGCATACATGGTGTGGTCATCGTGGGCCTTAGCAACGAGACCCAGGAGAATGGCAGGGCCCCCAATAAAGTTCAGGCTGGTGGCTGTTGGGGAGGACTGGAACACTCTCACCCCTAGGAAATTGCACTGTTACTCTACCAGGAGGTCACACAGACAATCTATTATTGGACAGAATAAAGCTACACTCTTAAAAGAATATTAATCATTAAGACAAGTGCATTTACCATATTGGCCCACAGCAACTGACCCAATGGTCCTTAAGGAACCTGAGAGGTGTCCAGCAATATTCTTAGCCAGGAATATTGGAGTTGAACTGTCCCGAGAATTAATCCCAATCTGAAACAGATGAAAGGCACTTGAGGAAATTTTTTATAGTATCAGGGATGCTAAAAAATGAATGCTCTAATAGTTTAAATTATTTTAATAATTTTAGACTAATAAGTGATAAAAATTTGATTGTAAGGACAAATATTCACCACCAACAACATCCTTCAATGCCACTACTTTCATATATCAATAGACCTGGTATTAGAAAGAACAATAGAATAGCATGTAAAAAGTCCCTGTGAAGACATTAAGAAAACACAGACTGAAACAAATTATGCTAAAACCTGAAAATTACGGCTTCTGTTCGTGTTTCAAAAAATGCTTTTAATACATGAAAATTAACCTATGAGTAGAACAAAGTTAAGGAATGGAAAAAAGAAATCTCTGAAGGTACACAGGTAAGACAAAGTCAGAAATTTGGCTCTAGGAAACTGATTAGAAGCTAGAGAAAGCGTGTTTAAGAAAGGGAAACTTGTGACCTCTTTGGCAATCAGCCGACCATCCACTTCATTGTAAGAGTTCTTTATATCTTGGACTGTAGTGAGAGATGAGCAGACGGCATTGATTCCAAAAGAAATCTTCTCTTCTGCCACCAGAGGTGCGATGATATGATCACTGCACTGGTCCTCACCTAAAACAAGAAAGGCTGTGAATGTCTGAAGGAACTTCACTGTGCCTTATGCAAGAGAGGAGAGAGGCAGGTGAAAAATAACTGGAGGAAACTGATGTTTATGAAATAATTTTTCTTTGTCCTAACTATAACCATGAAAAAGCATTCATCCTTTACCACACAGGCCATGGCAGCTTGCATCACCAACACATGGCTGTGTCCCCTGGTAACTGCTTTGCCTTGATTCTGTATCCCCTCATAAACCTCATGGAGCTCAGAAATGTCCGTAATAAACCTCTCTCTCTGTCCACACAGTATAAACAAATTTTCTGGACACAGAAAACATTTCAGAGGCCTTCTGTTTCTGAGAACTTTATTGGGGTACTCAAAGCAAAGATTTGAGTGGAAGGAGAGCAGAGGCAAAAGTTCAGGGCTGCCAACTCACAACATTTGGGAAACTTCTCAATAGTACCAGGTTCAGCAGTTTAGTATGAAATTCTCTTATGCATTTCTTTAAAGAATTTCCTATTCATTCTCACACTTGGAAAAACTATATGTATCTTTATAAAAAAAAAAAAAAGTCATGTTGTATTTTTGACAGTTTTATAGACTGGGAAAACAGTTGACTTACAAAACGGTTTACTAATGCTGGTAACACTGCCCTTTTAGACAAAAAATAAGTTCACACACCACATGAAGATTAACTATAAATAAAATGCCTCAAGACTGTGTCACCACTTCCCTTCCAGCAGCACTTGGTCTGCAGACTAAGCCTCTGTACAACTGCAGCTGATTAACAAGAAGCAATGAGATAGTGGGGAGACAGGCACACCACTGCCAAAAATTGCCACTGCTGTTTGCAACAAGGTCAAAAACCCATTTTAAGGGGAAAAAAAACCTCATTGTAGTATTTGGAGGGATTGTGTAACACTTTTTAGTCAAAATTTCCATTTGCCTGAGTTTCTTTGGATGTTTTGATGGAAATAGGGAGAGTGCAGAGAGAGTGAGATAATTTCACAATTAGGAGATCACATCTTATATGTTGCTCAGTGATCTCCCCTAAACAGGGTATTCCTGGAGTCACATGGCCACAACCTGTGATTAATACTGAAGCCCAGCTGGGAAGAACTATGTTGAAAACAAGCCCCCAGACTTCATAAAGTCCCAAAGATTCAAAAAATCAAATCCTTCTGACTCCTACAGGTAATGTTTTTATTTCAGAGCTGTATTTTGACACCATTTCTCTCTCAATAACCCCTTCCCACACTTGACTTGCGACTTTTTGTGTATATCTACAGCATTTGGTCAGAAGGAGTACTCTCAGACAGTACTGGAGTACCTTAGGCTGGAGCATGACCAAGAAAGATTATTTTGCTGTTTTCAAATGAGAAATGGCCATCCCATTTCATCCCAAGCTCTAGCATGGAGGGGAATGCACTACTTGTTGGACAAAGAGTAATCAATAACTGAAATGTTTTGTCTGTCTGTTTAATAATTGAAGCTAACAGCATACTTTAGTTAAAAAGCCTCTTCATTAAATTGAATGTAACTTACTCCCCTGCCCCTCTCTCTTATTCTGCAGGCATTTGCAGTTAAACTCCATACTTCTCTTTCTGCCTTTTTCCCCCTGCTAATGCAGAATGTCTCACTTAAAGGTTCTGCTTTAATGTTTGTCCAACAGAAATCACAACCTTGCAACTCAGGACATGCTGTCCCTCTTTACTCTTCATCTCTCTCTGCTGCTTGACTCCTACCCTTCTTTCCAATTCACAGAACGTGAATTCATATATCTCACTACAGTCTTGTACAACATTCAGTAATGCCATTTTCCAGACTTTTGAGTGATCTCTAGACACAGTTGGAACACTAATAGAAGATGAAAAGAATAGAAAGAACACTGCCCTAACAAACAGTGGCAGGTATGAGAATTATCACATACCTTGAAGCTGTACTGCTTGGAAGTTGCTACAATACTGAGGGCCAAGTTTAATAATAACTTCCATGGTTTCCACAGAAATGGCTTCTTCAAACAGGTGTGTAGGACCAAGGCGCCAGGTCAAGGAGGACTTGTGTTTCCAAATGCGAGGAGTGGCTATGTACCCATAGACATCAACAAAGGAAGAGGGTTCCATGGAAATGCAGCTACCTGGTAAAGGCTGGAGATACTGCATCTGCAACAGAGGAGGAATTCACTGGGGGGATCCAGTACACTCAGGATGCCCTGGGGTCTTGTCCCTGCAAGGTGCTGCCTGCCACCTCTTTGCTCATTGAGGTCTCAGCTGTGTAACACAATCATACTGGGCCTGGCTCAGCTGCAGCTCCTTCTCCCACGGCAGCCTCATAGCGCTGTGCTCTGCCCTGGCAGCTACACAGGGGTTGGTAACACACCAGAACTCTGGCTCTTACTGAGCAGAGCTGGCAGCACCAGCTCTCCAACATTCCCCTCATCAAGGGGCTGGGTGTGGGCAAGATCCTGGGAGGGCACACAACCAGGCGAGCTGACCCAAATTAACATCAGAGATATTCCATACCATATAATGTCAATGTACACATATAAGCTAAGGAAAGGAGGAGGAAGGGAGGGAATTCATTATTTACAATGCTTGCCTCCTATACCTACTGCTCCATGTCCTGAAGATCTGCTTCCCAGGAAGTGGCTCAACAGCAGTCACTGACGAGAAGTAGAGAATAAACCTTTTTTTTTTTTTTCTCTTTGCTTGTGCACATGAAAACTCACTTCTGCTTGAATAAACTCAACATACAAGCCATTTTCCATCTTATTCTCCCTCCTCTGTCCAGCTGGGAAGGGGACTGATACAGCCGCTTGGTGGGCACCTGGCATCCAGCCAAGGTCAACCCACCACAACAATTTTTAACTCTTGTTCAGAAATTGGACTTTAAGAAGTACTGTAAACATAAGCATTTTAAACATTTAAGCCTAATTTTTGTTCCAAAAACAGTCAAAAGAATTTCAAGTATTGACAAAGAGAAACCCTGTCTTGACTCCAGACATATTTCCTTTCCTAACTTCATAACCCTGACTGTGACATTCAACACAGAAAGGCAAATTACAGTTACTTTGTACTGGCATAAATGGAGAATAAGCAGTGTTTGAAGAGTGTAGATTGTCCAATTGCATCGCAAGCTTCAGTGGAACTAACATTGTTTAGAAAACAGGGCCATTTATTTTGTACCAGAATAATGATTTGGCCTCCTAAACTGAGTCTATTTTATTTAACTGTAGAGGAAGTAGTTGGAATTTTTTGGTAAAGAGAAACTATATTGTACTTTAGGGCTTAGCCCTGTCTTTAACAATTTGTTGCTACCATGGGAGACTCCAAGCATTTACTGGTCTCTGACTACTGAGATTTAGAAACAGGGATGGTCAATATTAAGAGGCAGGAGTGAGTTGACACTTCAGTGAATATTAGACTTGTTGCAGCACAGTAACACAGCCCACTCCAGCTCCACCAACTAAAAATAGCCTTTAGTATTGTTAACAGCCTTCATCCATTTCTAACTTCTTAGGCCATCTTTTCTTCACTGTACATATCAAGATGAAGACTTACATTAATCAGTGAGCCCAACACTGGGAACAATCTTTTGTTTGCTAAAGGATTATTTTATTCATGTGAGCTGTTTCACTGAATGTTAAACACACTTGTTGTGAATTCTTTCATCAATTGCAATGTTTAGGCCTAGTTTTATTGATGACTTTCAGTCTCATTTGAAGGAAGTCAAATTGAATTAAATTTTCATTCTTGAAATGGATATAGGTCCCAAAAGGCATTTACAAGACAGATGATTTTTCTCAAGTATGGGAAAGAGAATACTTGGAATTAAACAGGTTGTATTTACAACAGTGAGCTTTGCACATGCTGAGATTGAATTGAAATATGGGAACAAAAAGAAGGAGACCAAGGTTACAAGTTTCAATTCATAAAAAGATTCTACTCAAAAACCAAAAATCCACCACACCAATCAGAGATATAATAGAAAGAACAGGCTGCATTTTCTACACTGCATTCAAAATCCAAAAATAAGATTTCTGAAATTTTATGAGATTAACTGCAAAACCGGGAGCATGATGATATTAATAATAGAAACCAGGGGCTATTCTCATTTATATTGTAGATTATGAACCCTTCAGGTGCATTTGAATTACTTTTGCCTGCTATTTTATCCAACTTGAGAATTGACTGCTGTGTGACAAAAATCACAAGAAATTGCATATTAGGGGATCTGCCAGTACGCCAATATTAGCAATGAACTCATGAACTGATATCATCTCACACACTGAACAACTAACCCTGAGGAACACCTATCTGTTCCTGAGTGCTTAGTGTGCTAGTGAGGAAAAAGACCACTGACTGATTGTTCAAAGGGTGTAGGAGAAAGAGGACAGCTTGACCAAATAAGATATAAAATAATACATGGTCAAATAAGATGTTTGAGGAAATTCCTCCCGCCTTTGGATTCTTGAAAAGAGCTGACCAGTCTCAGCAGCTTATTTCTGTGTGACCTTTCCACTTTCAAGAGCTTTCTTGAAAAGAAGGAGTGGAGACTTTCTGTGTAACTCATCATCTTTGCAGGTCTTAGCCTAAATCCAAGTCATCCTTGATTTAAGGCTCTCTGGCCACACCTTGATGTGAAGTACTTTTTATAGCTGACAACCTCTGCAGATGTTTGGCTTAAACTGATAAATCCTCTGAATCACTAGTAAACTCAAAAAATGTTCACCTAAGGGTATAACTGAATTTCAGCAACATAACCCTGAGCTACCTGCAAGCTAGTATCCCCAACTCTAGAGGAGCATCACCACACAAAGTGCCCTGGTTATCTACATGCTGAAGGGGGAGAGAAGAGCTAGTTCAAAGCATCAGTATGAGCTGAGAACATAGTTCTGAAAAGCAGCACAAGTACTCCCTGTTTTGTACAGATTTCTGACTCCACTCACATCCAGCATAGCAGCACGTGTTAAATGTGTAAATCACCATGCTTTGAGTTTCTCAGATAATTACTGAAATCTCATGGTAGTTGCATTGGGAGATGGAAATGAAAAGCAAAGGAAGGCCAAAGCCAGGCACAAGATCTATGCAGAGATCCTTTACCTTTGCAGAGCCAAGCATCTGGCCATTTATATAAGCTGACACAATGCAGTTCTTCTTTGCTTCCTTAGCCACTGTCACTGTGAGATGATGCCACTGGCCAGTGACCAGAAGTTTACCACAGCCAAACTTGACTTGCCTTGGAAATGGGGAGGGATTTAGGACCTCAGTCTCAGGTTCCATAATATCTGTAACAGCAAAAAAAGGGATAAGTCAACAGAAAGTTTCTCATCTTCACCTGCCTCTAGAACACAACTCTCAGATGTGACAGGAAGAACATGACACACTGTGTATATAGTGTGCTTTGATGCCAATTAGATCTAAAGTCTTTAAAACACTGCCCAAAGTCTGTTTCAGGACCTACAACTTGCACAGCTCTCAAGATGCCTCCAGCATAAAACATGTCACCCTTCCAAATAACACCTGCTGTCTGCCTTGATGCTGCAAACCTGCCCTGAACTAGGACAAACCCAACATGTTCACTAAGAGGAGAACCCCTCTGTGTGTTTAGAGAGTTAGCTGGCACAGAGAAAAAATCCCTAGCAGATCCATGAGATTATAAAATCTCCATATTAATTTGTAGCTTTTATGAAAAAAGGCAAGCTGGAATTTTTATCATTATCTAAGGCCATCAGAGCACTCACACTATGTCAGCTGTTCATCAAAGTCCCAGCTACTATTCTCACATCATTTCCAACCTCCTCTGGAATACTCAATCAAATTTACATTTGAAACATCTACTCTACTCAGTAAGGAAAAAGGGATAAATATCAACAGGGAACAATATTAACAGACTGGCAAAACAGAAAACATTCTGAAAGTAAGGAGAGGAAATTAGCTGTTTCATTAGGATGCTAGATCACTCCCCAAATCCTCAGTCCTACTCTCCAAACCTGCTTAGTGTCATACAGAACTGAATGGTTCATACCCAGTCTCCAAAACTGTACTCCACAATATAAGTGACACTCAAAAATTTTCAATTGAATATTGCAGTAATTCACAATGCCTACAGCAAACTTGAAAATTAGACACAGGCAACAATTACAATCATGACTGTATTCAAGAAGAAAACTGAAGAGAAATCTCATTAATATCCTCGGTATTTCAAAGAGGAAATTTATTAATGAAAAATTCCAGATAACAAGAGGACACTGCACTGCATCTTAACTGAAAAGAGCCTTACCAAGTGGCTGGAATTCTACTTCTTCTGTAGAAATGACCAAAGAAAGGTCCTGTGGGAAGAAGCTTACAGAAAAGCAAACAAATTCTTGCTCTGCTCTTGACATGTGCCTGACAATGGTAAGGAAGCGGAGTGGGTGGCTGCTGTGCACCAAGCCGAACTTGCTCACCAGGAACCAGCAGGACAGCGTCAGGCCACTGGTGGGAGGGAACGTCCTGCTGCCTGTAGACAGGAACAAAAAAGCATTAAGCAAGTTGCTTTCCTTGTGCAGCCATTAGCAAACTGCTTTTCATTCTTCCATACCAGGGAAGAACCATCATTAGATTATGGAATTTAATTTCTATTCTGTTGGACTCCATTGCCTGCATTCAATATCATAGAGATTGCACATTTGACTCTGTGGACATGTATAAATGGCCTAAAGCTGACTGATGGGAAATGAGCACTAGATCTCCATGCTATGGAGCAGATGAATTAGCAATCTCTAAGCTAGAAGCAAGTTCTCAAATTTCACAAAAACTCAGGAAGCAAAAGGTTCAGCCATTTCCCAGTCCACCCAATAGAGTATTTTGTTGTATAGGAGAATCCCATTAAGTGAAAGATACTATTCCTTCCATAGATCACCCTAAAATCTGGTGACTGTTACTGGCTAAGACTGTTTCCTTAGAAGCCTGCTTTAAATTTGTAAATTTGCTAATATTCATTCATCACAGTACGAAGCTGCACCCAATTCCCCATTTTGCTGAGCAGTACAAGCTTTACAGTTCAGAGCTGGTCTGGGACACAGAGACACAAGTGTTTTGATGCACACAGCTTATGTGCTGCCCTTTCTTACAGCTGTTGAATGTTTTCATAGTGGCTGAGAGTCAGTGCTCCCAGAAGCTGTAGGTGTGTCACAGTGCTTACCTGTGCCAGTCCCTCCCGAGACAGATTGGTCTGCACTGGATCCCATGACAGTGGCCAAGGTAGGCAGGTATAAACACCTATAAAAAAGCAAGCAAGAACCCATCATCAGAAACAAAATCATCCCTGAGGGTCACCAGTAGCCTCTGGTACTGCAGGATCATGGTAGCAAAGCAGAGAGGAGACTGTCAGCAGTAAGGGAGTAACAAAATATGTTGGCCACATTTCTGCATGGAAGGCAACCAGAGGGTACATAGATTAAGATGAAGAGAGAAGTGAATGGTTAGTATGCTCAAAGTAAGGGTTTGGAGACCCAGAGCAGCTAAAATAAAAGCAACAGCATCAGTACCCATAGCCTTCCATGGACATGTCAAACTCCACAAAGGATGGAGCCAAAGCAGTGCTGTGCAGCTGGAAGTTCCGAGGGGATGTCATGGAGATGAGACTCATGGCAGTCTGGAGTGCCAGTGCAGATCCCTTAGACAGCCAAGGAGAACTCCTGACTGGCACAACAGTCTGAGGATCAGATTTACTGCCCACCACACTCTCTTCTGAACCTGAAAGAAGAACACAGTGCCTAACCAGATCAATGTCTGCAGGTCATTTTCCAGTCACAGGTATTGCCCATATTCTAGGCATCCCTGCTCAGAACAGCCCTTCATGCTCTTGAGACAACACAACCTCAGCAGCCCACAGAAATCCTACAGCAATACAAAAAAATATTGCACTGAAGACATTTTAAAATTGGAGGCTTTCAGGAGAGCCATAGCCTATTATGGCCATATTTTCTTCCCACACATCTTCAGGCAGCTCCAGAACTCATTTTATTAAAAAATATCCCAAACCCGTTGGTTTCATTTTTCTTAACGACCATTCATTCAACTGTGCTGTAACAGAATAGTCCCAAGCAACACATGGTAAGGATTTGAAGAATGACTGCAAAGAGCATAAGACTCAAATACAGACTATGCTGTATCAGGTGTCTCAGACATGAGACTGGTTTAAGCACCAAATACTACTGTATAAATACTACTGCAAATACTATTGTAGCCTCTCATCTATAAAATACATTAGAGCAGAGAAACGACTCAGACTGCCTGCATAAGCAAGGGAGATTACTAGGATATGCTAGGGACTACAAAAAGCAGTGCTCTTTATTCCCATGCTTATTCTATTTCTGTCTGTAAATCACTAGAAAAATATGCTGCAAGACAAAGGAGACATTCCCCTTGGCTTGTAGAATATTAGTGTTTTTATAAACCATGTCCATGTCTGATTCAGCAAAATCTGAGTATATACTCAGCATCTAACTTGGGCAAAGATTTAATTTGATCTCTGCTAGCTATTAGATCAGCTCTCAGTGTTGGTCAAGCACCATCCAATTGGGGAAATACCCAGTGAAAGTCTTCTAGGCATACTCCAGCTTCCCAGGGACTGTCTTGGAGCAACCTACCCAACAGCAGTTTCCTGTCATTGCAGAGACATCTCTAACTCAGCCACTGTTCATTGTGTGCTTACCTGCATTAGCTGAATCACTCCCCTGACGGGAAAGGACCTTGGTCTTGTTTGTGCTGGGCCTAGAAGGTACTAATGGAGAACCTCCCAACCACAAAAATTGCCTAAAAAAAAAAAAAATCCATTTTAAAAAAGGAAAACAATCTAGACACTTGGAGTCACAGCAACCATGCAAATAGAACTTAGACTTCTTGAGAACAATTTATTTTTCTAAACACCGAATTTTAAAGTCATTCCAAATAGAACAGAAGAAATCTTTTCCATTGTAGCAACACAAATATTTTGCTTGATTTATGTTTCCTTTCAAGGTTTTCATGTTGAAAAAAAATACCAAAGATTGCTTTCCTTCATCGATATTTTTGAATGGCCCTAATTTTTCAGGAAAAAAAAAAACAACTATGGGTCAGAGATTTTTATGGAGTTTTTTTTTTATAAATCTTATTCCCTATTTGCCTGAAAGAAATACAGTCTTCCACTGAATATTTATATTCATCTTCACTCTGGTAGCTGTTAGGTACTGTAATGTTTAGCACTTGTCAGCATTATTGAAGAAAATGCAACCTCGAACAGGAAACAGCACATGAGGAAAAAGGATGCATTTTTTATTTTTGCATCTGTCATTGACATGAATCTGAGACATGAGAAAGTAATTTTTACTCTGCAGAAAACAGCTTCTCCATATAAATACCAGGAGAGAATAACCCTGTTTGTTTTACAGTGTCTTAATTGGTTCATTCATAAGTGGCTTTATAACCCCTGCAGTGATGATGCAGAACACTACAGACTCACACCATCTTCAGGAGTCATTTAAGCATATATTCTGCAATCAGTGAGGAAGGAGAATTAATTGGGACTTGAAAGAAAAGTCTGAGTCTTGCTGAATTAGAGCACTATGTGAAGCATCTAATTATTTACTAAACTTTGCCAAAAAAAGCACTACTAAAGCAAATTGCTTCCATTAGATATAATCTTATACCTTAACACATGTGGCTCAACGGCCTGTGATGCCAGCTTCTCAAACACCCTGGTGAGGGGCAGGTGCAGGGGGTGGCTGTCACTGCAGAAAGCATCCTGACAGGAGGTGATGACTGTGCTCAGCAGGCCACACTCACACATCACCTGACGGCTCTTCTCTGACCTCACCAAGGACTGGATATGATCAACCAGAGCGCATTGGATCTCCTGGGAAAGCTGAAATGGACACAGAAGTAAAGTCAGAGAGCTGGAACTAAACTGTATAGGAAAACTGATTTATTCTGTTTTAATTTGTTTTTCAATTGTCAAATCCCTGAGTGTAAACATCTGGTCCAGAAAAGAAGCCCCTGAGGCAAGAGGCTCAAGCAGAACTGCATGGCTGTTCTATCAAGCTCTGCACTAAATCAATGTGCATATATTCATCTGAGCAGCTGCCTGGCCATCCACAGCTCAGCTTTCCTGCCTCATCTCTGTGGCAGTGAAGGAAGAAAACAATCAGCTGGCACTCAAAAACAAGGCACCACCACCAAGGACAGGTTATTTGGCATAAACTCCAAGACCAACACAGGAATTCAGAATATAAATAACAATAAGCCTGTGGAGAGCAATATTGATCTGATCTACTCTTCATTCTAAAAGCACTGTTCTTAAAGAAAACTGTATCAAACAATGTCATGAAACAATTTTAAACACTTCTCTATATGTTTTGCTGAATTGAAGCTTTGCTTCATTATTGCATCTTAATGATCTTTAAGTCGTTCCATTCTCCTAAATTATCTTTAGAGCAATTTGTTTCCAGTTAGGAATGCATTGTACCCCATTGACTGAACTAGATTTCATGTAAAAGTAACTGGATCATATATTTAAACACAAATCTTACAAAGATGAATTATTCCCTATTTCAAAGAGCTTTTAAACTTTCTCCCATGATGTTCCAGGAAATAGACACGCAAACTTTTAAAGAAAAGGACAACAATGGGGACAGACACACAAATAAAGGCAATGGGATTTAATTTTATAACATGAATGAGAAGCAACTGGATTCAGAATAAGCTTATTAAGTGGAAAGAGGAATTGAGCTCTTTTTCATTCAACCAGACAAAGCCAACACAGGATAATTTCAAAGCCAACACAGGACAATTTGTGCTCAAAGTGCCCCCAACTGCAGCACTTAGAAAACAATACATCCGTTGTAACATACATACTGTTTTTGCGAACTCAACTAAATTTGTCATATCTGAAGGGTGTGTTCTTTGTATAACATTTCCTAAGGGTGAGTTCTTTGGATAACGTTTTCTTCTCTCTGAAGGACTATTCATTGCCAGGGACATACCTTTCACTGTGAATTGCATTACACACAGAAAGCATCCACCAGACTAAACTACATTATTTCAGAGTGTTTACAAGTTTCACAACTTTTTAAATCTTTTAATTAACATTTTACTTCATTTCTGACTATATGCAGGAAAGGATGTGTAAATAACACTAAACAGAGGATGTCATGGGTCTTGACTAAGTGAAGCAACCAGTTTATTCCAAAATAAATCCAATAAAAGCATAATGGTGTACAAAAAGATTGATTGTTTTCATCAGCCTAGCTGCTCTGTCAATATCAATATTGCTTTGTTTTGAATAAAATGAGCTGTTTTCATGGATTTTTGTTCCAGTAAAATGAGATTTTAGTGGAAATATTAAAGGTGGCCAAGAAACCATGCTGTGTATTTCTGTGCGCATGGATTTATTTTCTTAACACTTATTACTTGCACTGTGAATCAGGATATTGAAGGTGCAGTTAGAATGCAGCTAAGCTTTGCCTCAGAGTTTTAAGGGCAAATGTCACCTAGCAATTTGTCCAATCTGCTTAAGTAATTCCCAGATTATTTCTCCTAAGAGCCCATAGTTTCAAAACTTGGTAGCTGAATTTAATTCACTGTTATTCATCTTCAGGGTTATTATGCTATTTTCAAGATATGCAAAAATGATGAACTTTTGTCACTGTGCATTCACTTCAAAAGGATGCAAATTCCTTAAAATGAAGAACAACATAGCAATAATTATGTGTGCAGAAATACTTGAAAAATTTAATGTTGTTAACATCTAAAGGGAGAACAAGTAATTTAGCCTAAATTTAAAACAGGGATAAGTGTCTTTTTAAAAATCCTTATGGATGTTGATTTCACAACAATGACTATGACAGCAGCTCATTATACAAGAGACCTAGATGAAAACAAAAGGGAAAAATCCAGCTGTGGAAGCAATAGTATTACTTAGTAGAAGTATAAATAATTTACATAATGAATTGTGTGAGGATTATTTTTGTCTGTATTCAGAAGAAACCTGCCAGGATGATGAGACAGAACATAAAAAAGCTCTTATTCTCTTCTAAAAAAATTCTTTCCTTTCCCTTACCCACTTTTGTCAGATCTAGATGATCTCTGTATCTGACATTACAAATGGGAAAGATTTGTCATGACACTTTGGAATCTTAAAATTTCAGTCAAGGATGACATGTCTCTGAGAGGAAACTTCTTTCTTTTCAAGGTAGAAAATACACTGTGAATACCCAGGGCCACATATCTGAAGTGGATGGGAACCTGTCTCAATTTACAGCGTTTGAAACATGTGCAAGGCTATCTTTCACCACTGAACAGACAACATATTAATGAAAGGAAAATCTATCTTGTATGTTGTCAAAAAACATGGAGTCTGATGGAAACTGGCTTAGTTCCAGTCATAGGCATGAACATGAGCAATGTTCTCTAAATACAATTTACTGACTCAAAGACTGCTCACTGACTCAAAACTCTTGGTCAGTTTAAAAGTTTTAAGCAAGTTTCTGGACCCATGAAATTCAAATTATTTTTTCCTCATGGCTAGCAATGACAGGAATACACATCCACAAATCTATTCTCCTCAGCTTTGAATTGTCATTCCATTCCATAAGAAATGGCTGAAGTACAAAATCACCTGTTTTACTGTCTGCTACTGGATTTTCTACACTGACAGGTTCATCATTGCTTCAGCCCATCATTTCTAGGGTCTGACAAAGGTCATTGAGAAGTTGCAAAATTGGCAGGAAATTGATACTATTTCTGAGGGTCAGAATTGAAAGTACATTAATTTTATTGAGTCCCATTAAAGTTTCTGTAAAAGCAGTGCTTTCTCATTGCTAATTCTGTGAAAGCAAAAGAATCACACATGACTTGAACTGATTCTAAGATTTTTCCAGATTACTCTTGGAGACTTGGACCTAAAATATCTATCATGGCACTAAAACAAGCACAAAGAGATGAGTTATTGTCCCTTCTTCTCCACATTTGCTCCCAAAAAGGGTACTTTTTGATTCAGTCTTAAATTCAGAGCAAGAAGCCCCTTAAAGAATTTTTTATCAAAGTCTGCAGTACATCCACAAAGCCATTATTTCATCTCATCTAGCTGTTTAGTACTGTAGCACTAGAAAAGGAAATAGTAACCTATTTGGGACAGAATATATCTACCCAAAGAGTAATTCCTTCAGTTATTTTCCTTCTAGCACATAGCTCCCCTTCACTAGCCACTGAGGTTAAACCTTTTGCATCAGGTCTTACCTGACTCCTGTGTTCCAAGTAGAATCACCTGGCACAAGGATTCATGTAGTGATGTATGTTATGATCAAAGCTAATAAAGTCCAGCCTTTTATGTCTCTACCTGGCAGCCTCAGTGAGCTCCCCAAGCTCTGAAATATTCCGTTCATTCTCTCTCTCATTCAATGATTTTTCAATAGAAATAGCCTGGAAAATTCTATTTTTCCTTTAACCTTTTTTGCAGGTTATTTTATGAGAATTTCTCAAGACATTTGTTAACTCCTAGGTAGGGTTTGACTCAGGACTTTGCATAATAGTGGTCCAATTTTACCTGAGGCAATCATATGCACAACAGAAATACTAAAACTCTACCAGTAATAATTCCTTATTGACTAAGAAAAAAGGAATGAGAGAAAAAAAGAAAATATGAGCATACTTAAATACGCAACTGCAATTTATGCTCTAGTCCTTCATACTTTTAAGAACACTGCCATCTACTGAGGGTCTCAGAGGCTCTCCTTCTTACAGAGCTCAAGTCCTGGAGCCAATTCCAATTTCTTGATGACACTCTCATCCAATTAACCCTTCTACTTGTTTTTCAGATATTAATTACTGTAATTAACAAAATTTCACTAGCTGGTGGCTTGATTCCAATAAACAAGAGCCGGAATGTGCCAGCAGTTATTTGTTCCTTTCAGAGCTCTGGATGAACAACCTGGGTTTATTTCAGTCCCTTTGTATGTACTTTGACTGCATTCAAGTATGTTAGACCAAACAGCCAATACAATCCAGGCAGTATATTTATTCAGAGTGGGTGTGTATACATATCTGGATGGTTTGACAAAGAAAAACACATTCTAAGCTGCATTAAATGTTTATGGACCATTAGGTCTGAAGGGTCAGACTGTTCTTGTTGCTTGGTCTGTTGGCTATACTTAAAACAGTTTTCAAGGCACTTCTACATTATGCCTTTGCAATAAGTATTCTGGGACCAAAATCCATACACTGCATCAGGCAGGCACAGAAATGCTTTAGCAAACTGACAGCCAATAGTTTTTGTTGTTCTAACATCTACTGACGCAGTGAAATTTGTGCTGTTCTCCTGACAGTGTTTTAGGTAAATTTTAGTACTGCCACGTTTGCAAAGACTAAGCAATTCCTGGAAATGAAGCTACAGAGAAACAGAAGACACTGTTTAGATGGCATTTTGACATGTTCAGACTCACCTGAGCATATCCTTCTTTGTACAGCCTTGGCAACAACCTCACCATGACACAGACAGCACCTGGATGTACAATGGTGCAGTCTCTCATTTCCAACCTGCAGTAAAGGGACACATCATAATTATCATTGGAACAGTAAAGAGATTCTAACCATGTTCCAGCAGAGCACAGCATTAAATCCTCCCAGCAGCAACCAGGCTCAGCATTGGAAACTAAGCAAACAACACAAATGACCCAGAGCAGCTGAATGCCTCCTGAGAATAACAAAGACAGGACATCACTTGCTCATGAGCTGACATTTCAAGGACCTGCACATTCAAAGATGTGAGGCAGCCTCTTTAAGCAAATTTTGCCTTTGAAGGTATTTGCAGAACAGAAAACAGACAACCAGAGGAATCACTGATGCATCAGTCCACAACCAGTGCTATCCTTTTATTTTCTAGAAGTTTATAATTGGGTTATACAGTAACCTTAGTACTTTAAAATAAAACGGAAATAAGCAAAGGTGAGACAGTCTTGATGAAATAAGTATGCCCTCCTCCCCTTCCAACACTAGAATTTGCCTAAAGTAGTAAAGTAAACTTGAATATCTGCTTTCCCACCAGTTTTCATTTTTGCCACTTATGACCTTTGTATGTTCAGGCACAGGAAGGAACTGAGGAATCAGAAACATCACAGAGAAGATCTGCTAATGCCATGATGCAGGCTAGAGGCCAGATATAGCTCAAAGATGAACCCACAGCACAGCAAAAATTCTAGCTTAGGCACTACAGGCTCATCCTGTTTAGAGTATCATCAGCATTGCTGGGTGCACCTCTGAACTGGAGCTGTGATGTGCACTGTCAGAAACATCTGTCCCAAGCAGATCTCACAAATAAAGCAAAGGCAACATCTAATGGCTGTAATTAGACTGACAAAATAAAGCATAATATACTTTATGAACTGGATAAAACACAAGGTACAAGGATAAGAGTAAGCATTAAAAAAAAAAAAAAAGTTTTACAAGGGACATAAAAGAGGGTAAAAAGGCTGCAATTAAACATGTTTGTCAGCCACTCCCAAATAGCCTCATCTGATTCAGCAGAACAGGGAGTAGTGTGTAGCACACTGCCACACAGTGACAAATAATTTTTACTGCACTCTCAAGAAGGATAATTTCAAATTAATTGTTCTTTTGCAATATTTTCTGTGCAACAAATCAAAATCAGGTCTGGTATAAAGAGTTGCTGCAGCAGTAGTTTCAGTGTGGATACATACGCCTGTACTTGACATGAATGTGGGCAAGTTTTGAAATGTCACAGAAAAAAGTACAGTGAAAAAACACTCTCCTCCCATCTCCCTGAGAAAACCCACACCATTTTAGAAGAGAATAATCCCAGCTCACTAAAATCAGGACGAAATAAAATAGGGACGAAATCATGGCTGGAAAGCTGCCTGGCTGGAAACAAGCTTGGCGTGCTGGCCTATGCCCAGGTGAGCCAGGCTGTGCCCAGGTGGCCAACAAGGCCAATGGCATCCTGGCCTGCATCAACAACAGTGTGGCCAGCAGGAGCAGGGGAGTGATTCTGCCCCTGTACCTGGCACAGGTGAGGCTGCACCTCGAGCGCTGTGTCCAGTTCTGGGCCTCTCACTACAAGGACCTCGGGGTGCTGGAGTGTGTGCAGAGAAGAGCAACAAGACTTAAGAAGGGTTTTTAACAATAATATTCTGAATAATAAGAATTCTCTGTGCTCCTCATGTTATGGCCTATCTTAGTACAAATGCTGTGTTCCTGTACTCCTCACCTCTGCAAACAGCCCCTGTCTCCCACTCCTACCCCAGGGCTATCCAATCAGCCCTGTGATTCCACTCCATCTATCTCACCAGCCTCATGGTGTGAATTGCAAATCTGCTCTGCACTGGTGCTACTTAAATAAGATAAATAAGAGGTTTTGGGTACAAAATGAGATGTCACAAAGAACCTGAAGAGCCATTAGCACAGTGAGCTCTCTGTGGTAACAGCAGCTGCAGCAGCCATGCTGCTTGGGTGGGCACAAAGAAGGGCTTCCCTCCCAGAGAGATCAGCCTCAGTTAACACAGCTTGGATCAGGCTATGTCTAATCACCAGGAACAAAAGAAAAACCAGAGACCCCATCTGCCACAAAAGGTGTTTCAAACATCACTGCAGGAGCAGGAACACAGAGGGCTGGTTTTGAGATGGGAAGGACAGAGTCAATTTCCAGAAGTTTGCAGCATCACTGACCACAGGACAGTGGAAGGGGCTAGAATACTATCCAGCATTAAAATACTAACTTTGCTATGTATTAGCAACAGGCTCCTGCAGGATCACCTCCCTTCCCTGCCTCCTTGGGAACATTTAATATGTGTTGCAAGATGGGGCATCACAGGCCACCTACACTGATTGCATTCAAGTTCCTCCTTTCAAGCTGCTGCCTGAAACCTTTCAGGAGGAAGTGTGAGTGTGGATTAGAGCTAAGAGGAAGCTGCACTAGGGGAACAACAGGCTTGCAGAAACTATGGGATTTCTTATTTTTATTTTCATAAAATTTACTGGTGGAAAAGGATACAGGCTGTATAGCTTGAAGATTGTCAGCTTTCCAGTACATGTTCCTCTTTTGTGTTTGCATACACTTTTCATGGACAGTCTCCAACCTCCCCTAGCTGATCTGGCTTCCTTTTGTGCCTTCACATCCCAGAACAAACAATCCCAAATCAGACAGACACTGTGAACTGAAAGGGTCCCAGTTTTCAGGATTAATATCTCCACAGTGGTCTTCAGTTACTGCACAGCATCACATCTCAGCAGGCAAAAGAACATAAGGAGATAGGAAGCCTTGCTCATTTCTTCATTTCAGTCCTAGTAACTTCAGAAAGACAGACAGAGCCACATCCCTCCCAGCATTGCCCCAACCTACTTTTTCTCCCTTAACATCCATACAACAGAGAGGGTACTTCTCACAACTACCACCCTCTATGCACATGGACCCACCTTCTTCCAAATCAGGCTAGGAAGATCTACTTGGCAAAGAGCATTTATTCCTCCTGAGCTACCAAGTCCTCTCCCCAGCACTGAGTACTAATCAGAAACTTCCAGTGTAATTTAAAGAGTAAACATGGAACAAACATCTCCATGACTACTTTAAAATCTGCTGCACAGGGAACAAAGAAATCCACCACACGTTCTTTTACTTGCTTCAAACAAGTATAAATATAACCAGAAATGCTTATTCAGCCTGCTTCAGTACTCAGGGAAAAGAGTTCTGCTGACTTCAGTGACTGCTGCTGTGAGTGGCAGACATCATGTCTTGGTCTGTAAATTGGAAGATGACTTTGCAATAATCTACAGTAAGGGTTGAAGAAATCTCACACTTATCAACTTAATCTTTTTAAGCATAACTCCAACCAGAAACAAATTTGATAAAAGAATTGATATTCAAGATAAAGCTAGAGAAAAATGAATAGACAGAAAAATCTCATGAGTTACAAAATGCAGGTGCTTCAAAACAGATTCACAGCTGACAGCTATGCCGATTTCTGGTATAGTCTTCCCTTCCTACCAAGGATATATGTTTTGACATAAACCTTTATTCAATGAGGTAGGCAGCATGACTGTTCCTTTCCCAATTTTCTCTATTTCAACATGAATAAATGAGAGTGTGTCTGCACACGTGCTTGGACGCACATGCATGAGGGAGCATTTAAAATACCTTAGTGTAACTTCTATTTTCATTGTATCAAGTGACTGGAAGCAGCTTTCCACATGATTGAAAAAGTCAAAATTGATCAGAGCAGGTTCAAGCAGTGACTAAGCACAAGATTTAAGTCCCACCAACCTTCTTCTAAGACTCCATTCCTGCTCCCAGTTTGCAGGTGTCAATCTTCAACATAAACTCTGCAGCTCTTGGGGCTGTGTGTCCCACTGCTGCACTAAATCCTTATACCCATTTATTTTCATCATTTACCTTTCCAAAACCTTTCCAGATTTCTGCTGCCTGGAGGCCTGGGAGTTGGGATTGAACTGATTTGTTTACCCTTGGCAGGTTATACCACACCTTCCCTCAGTTTATTACCATACAAAATGCACATATCAGCCTTAATACTCTATTTCCTGTAGTAAATAAAGGCTTACTTCTCTTCAGGATTCCCCCATAGCATATAGGCAGAGGCAGGTAATTTGTTGACTGGTCTTTTGAAAGCAACAGGACGCTCTTCTTGAGCTTGGGGTGCCTCCTGATCATCTCTTGCTTCTTCCATCTCTGGCTTCCTCTCCTTAAAGTAGCTTTCTTGATGGAGGGTTCCTTTGACCATGTGATCAAGAAAATTCAGAATCCAAATGCAGTTTTTTAGCCATTCTGGGAGAGGTTGTGAAGAACAGAGTGCTGCATCCAAGAATTCTGCAAAAGTCCTTGTCTTCTCAAGGCTCACAGGAATTGGCTTTTCCCCTTCTGTCCAGAAGCATCCAAGTGATCCCAGATCCTCTGCCATCTTTTCAAAGAGGCCATTCCTCTGGAAGAAGGTGCTGTTGACAGGGTCTAGGTGCAGGGCTGCAGTTATCCCCTGAAGAGCATGGAAAACCAGCTCCAAGATGCAATTCTGCCCAACTGCTGCCCACTGCCCAGGTGGAGGGTCCTGCAGTGCACCCTCCATGTCTGACAGGAGGGACAGGAGCCCGTTGAATCCACTGCAGGTTCTGAAAGCTGAATGGCTCTTGGGACTCTCCAGTATTCTCAAGAGTGACTATAAATGTTGGGAAGAAAGAAAAAAAGAGAAGCACTTAAATCAAGGGGAAAAGAAGCTTTAGAATACTGTAAAATTACAAGTTTGCACCAAAATTCTTTGACCAAAATTTCACTCTTTGACGGGGAAGGGGAAGGTGGTCTAAATAAAAGTCATCACTGCACAACTTCTCCCTTTCCCCATATACCCAGTGAATCATACAACCAGCTCTTGAATGCACCCTTAAGAGCCACTAAAGCAGTCAGGTACAGAACAGTGCTCACAGGAGGAAGCAAAGAAATCAAATTTCCTGCTTTACAAATCCTAGTCACTTTGGCCAGAGGTAGTTTCATATCTTTGATGTTCCTTTACCAGTCTTCTCAGACTCTCTCAAGAAACCTGCTTTTGCCCTAGATAAATGGAAGTAAAGATTAAATTGTAAATACTCTCACATGAAAACTGGCAGGAAGGGACAGCTCTCTACAGACAAGCCTTCCTGCCTGAATGCAACTGCGAACCCACACTAAACTTTTGCTCATATGACTGAGAATGCCCTTTCCAAAAAAAAACAGTGACACGGGATGGCATAAAGAATATTGCAAGCAGCAGGCTCTCATTAAGAAAGACAAGAATATCTTTTCTCAGCTAAGGTATTTTTAAAGTTTGCACAACACTTCAGAGGAAAAAAGCCATAAAAAGTAAGATCTCAAGACAATGAAGTAATTAGATTTTATCTAACTTCAATAGGATTAAAGCACGTTATAAGTGAATGCCACTTGACAATATAACATATATAAAACCAACTTAAACTACTTTCCAATTTTGAATGTTATGGGCTTGCCATTTTAAAGCAAATCTGGAAAAGTTATTAAGAGCTGTGGAAATAAATTGGTGAGAAAAAGGAGCTTGCAAGGAAACAGTCTACTGCATTTGAATATAATTGATCCCAAGTTTTTGAGGTGTTGCACAATTCATTTTGTACAGGGACTTTTCAAATTTGATGCTGTACCTTTGCACATTGGAAAGGGTTAATTTCACATATAGATCTCCCCAAGAGATATCCAATGGAAAAGCTTTACTTCACAGCCTCCTGAGGAGGAACAGTTTTTAAAAGAAGTATATCTGCCTGTAACAGGAGCTAGGACTGTGAGAACTGAAGGGGGAGGGGGCACTCCATTACTGTCATTCAATTTTGTATGATAATGTATCAAACCAGGCAGAGACTTCTGAACAGGGAGTAAATTTAATAACTTAGAGTTGAAGTTATCATGGTGGCTTTAACACATTCCAGAGTAGGTCAACAGTAAACACATTTCCTACAGCTTTAACTAAGTTAGAATTTAATCACCTATGAGTTAGTATTCCTCTGTCTTGAATCTATAAAACTGATGTCTGCTGGAAACCCCCTAACTCAGTTACTGCTAACAGAATTTATTTTGCACATTCCATTATTTGTTATTCCTCATAATTGTCCACGTGCCACACTGGAATACGGCAGTGCTAATTGCATTTGGGCTCAGGCTTTAACAGCTAAATATACATTAGCAAATCAATCTGAATTTGTGTGTAACACAATCACAGTCCCAATGGATAAAGAAAATAAATTCATTTGCTTACATTATACTTTAATACAGTTATCATTTGTCAAAATTAGACACTGAAGTTGCATTTATTTTCATATTAGTTTGGACATCATACTCAACTTTTCCACAGCTATTGTTAAAGGTTACTATTTCAAATCAAAGCTATAAACTTCATCCTTTTATTTTTTAATGGTTCTTTTCATTTTTTAAATGGTTTTAATTTTTTACATGGTTCTTTTGTTATAGAAACAGTTGTTATATTGTACAGAAAAATTAATTCCATTGACACTTGACAGAGAAGGTAGAAAGAAATTTTAAAATGAATGCTTACAACAACAGTGCTGCTTTTCAACGGGATGCCTGTGACCTAAACCAAAATAAAGCACTGTGATTCTTTGATTCATTGCTTAGGGATCAGACACTCTGGGGTCAATAGAGGCTATGACTAGTCCTAGTTTCTTCCCCCAAACATTCATAAAATTCTTCGTTTCCATTACCTCATCTCTTTTTGCATGTGTTTACACTCGTGTTTGTGAGAAATGACAAAATTAGGGACATCAGAGTTTCAATCTTGGAAACTTATCAGAATTAAGCTGTTCATCTCATGCCTATACTGGCTCTTCCTATCTTGCTGCTTCATATCTTGCATCCTCTCTCTACAAATCCACTTTCATTCACATTTGTTTCTCCTTTCTCTATCACATTATATAGAACTGCTCATACAATTGTGCCTTTAGCATTTCCATTTTTCCTTCTTGCATTATCATTGAAGTCTTCAAAATACTTTGTAATCTGATACTGAGTGAAGGTATTGACCACACAGGCATTGCTAAAAATCAAAGTGCCCAAGTTACCATAATCTAGAGCTGGACTACAGCTCTTTCTTCTGCTCTTACATCTTGAAAACAGATAGTTCCCAAGAAAACAATGCCCAAGTGAAAGTCACATTATTACCTTCAGAAGATCTAGTTTCAGGTGCAGTTCCCATTGAGTGGAAGAACAGAGGGCCCCAATAATAATGCTCATATATTCTTCATAATTGATGACTGATAACTGCTCCAAGATGCTGAGGGTAGCACTCCTGTAGCACTCATCATCCAAAAATATCTTGATATATGGCACCATTCCATAGTCCTTCAGAACAACTGGGGATAGACACATTGTCATTTTTCAGTTAAAGTACCCTTTGCTTGTAATTTTTACAGGCAGATTTTCACTGTTGGTGTGAAATGCCACATTTCTACAAATACAGCAGGACAGGTAAGAAGAGCAGCTGGTTAAGCTAAACATGACACAAACTGAATGGCATAAGAACAACTAGGGATAAAATAACTGATGACCATGTTTCCAATCATCAGAGATGACAGGTTCCCAATACAATAATGAATAAAAAGGAAAAGACACATTAGTTTCAGCTTAAGCATCTCTTTCATTTATGAAGGGAAATCTTGATGATTTCCAAAAATATATTCACACCATGCAAAACGCTGCAAACATGATGATTCTAGGGTTCCATAGTGAATTGAGTGGATTCCTGTATTCAGTAGCATTCACTCCTGTGCTACTGTGTTCCACAAGATTCCCTACAAACAGGTATAAATTCTTAGGTATAACACAAATATAGGAGCGTTCCTCAGCATGCACCTGATCCAATCAAGATTTCAAATAACAGATATAATGGCAGAAAATCTGGATGAACAAACAATACAGAAGAGTCAAGTACACACACTTTTTTCCACAAGCTAAGTTAGTGCATCCTATATAAACAATTCAGGAGTATGCACATGGATGAAGGAAACAAGCTGACTACTGGGGCAAAGCTTATAATTCAGGATGAGAATACCTTTGTCACATTTCCTTCTAGTGTAACACAGTTATCCCTACACTTCTTGCTTTTTTCTTCCATTTTTGACTGAAGCACAAAAGTCAGAAAATTTGTTGGTGCTCCTTAAGACCATGGCCACTTATCACCAAATATCATGAGGATAACACAGTCATGTGTATTTGCTTACCCGTGTTCCTCACAGACCTTGCTGTAAGAGCAGCCACCATTTTCAGCATCACAACATTTAATTCCTTCTCAGTGCCTTCTTTTGGGTTGGGCAGAGGAGTTCCAGCTGTCAGCACATTAAAAGTTATTTTACAATATACAAGAAAGGGAAGGAAATATTTTTCTTGCTCCAGTCTCAAGCTTGCATTCTAGAGAACCCCAAATTAAGACTTATTTAAAAATGTGGGCTGAAGGGTACCACCCAGAAAAATTCAACGTTCACTAGCAAAGAAAATCCCAGAGCTGTTTAGGCTAGTGAACAGAAAAATAAACAGCAAAGATTTCAGAGAGGACCCAGCTTGTGTGCCAAATTTAGGCCAACTGGCCTGAAGACAAAATCTAGCTACTCTGTATTAAAAAACCCACATAAATTTACTGTAGAAAAAGATTATTTATTCCTGTTGATCTGCCTTCTTCAATGGTTGTTGTGAGTGGCTTTAAGCTGTACCTGATTTCCTCAAGATCTTGGCTTCCTTCCTCAAGAGTGCCAGCAGTAGGCCTAAGAGCCCAGAGTCACGGAAAATGTCACTAAATAACAGGTCCTTCTGGGTCATGCTGAGAAGGCACTGGAGAGCTGTTAAGGTGCAGAATGGCACTATGTTTTCCTTTATCAAATACTGAACCTTCTTCAAAATCTCATGGGGAACATAGGACAGGCCCAGGACTATGGACTCCACCAGTCTGAAGAACTGGACTTGGACTGCGGGTGGTTTGAAGCGAATGATGTCAGTGAATTGGTTGATAGGTTGCAGTGTCCATTCCAGAAGAAAGAAGTTCACTCTGTCCCAAGCCCATATGGTACCAATTGCTGCCAAGATTCTTCCACACAGGTGCTGATCATTACTTCTCTGGAAAATGGATTGCAGCACCTGGAAAGGCTGGAGGTTTTTCACTGTCATTCCTGTGTGGAAAAAACCCAGGAGAGATCATTTTTACATGACACTCATGTAAAAATTATTTCTCTGCAAGTATCCTAATTGTAATGTTAGATCATCTGAAAGTGGAAATGAGAGCAACAGACATGAGAGATGTGATGGGGAGGTATATTCTTGAGCTTGGATGAAATGCTAGAGCTAACATGGTCAGTTCAGTTTGATGTAGGTGGCATTCAGGCTCCAGCAGCACTGACACATAGATCTGAAGATGCCACATCATACTCCTTTCTTCCATATTAAGACACAAAATTAATAGAGTTTTATTTTCCTATGACCCCTCTACTCAGTGACATGTGCATATATAAATATATTTACACACACATACACTCACATATACACCACCGTACCAGAAGACTGTGTCCGTTCAAAATCAAAGTGTGGCAACTGTGGGTGCACAATATTGCCAGAAACTTTCAGTTCAGTTTTTCCACAGGTTGTAAGGCAAGTCAGCATGTCCAAGATCTCATCCAGATAAGGGTCTCCTTCATTTTGCTGCAAACCCTCACATCTAGGAATAAAACTCAGGACAGTCATATATCCATGCCATAATTATTAAACACTTTGGGTACAGCATCAGGCATGGAGCACATAGGAGTTACACAGAATAACCCAAACCATGGTGGCACACTGAATCAGAACAAAACCTACAGACTGAAGGAAACTGAAGTGACACTGAAAGAGTCTCGCTAACAAATGGAAGATAAATATTTTAACTTAGTCTCGTTATATGTCCTTTAAAAAAAAGCTAACTCAAAACAAGTCTGATTTGGAGGATAAACATTTAAACTTTGTGAGAATTCAAATAATTAAAATACACAATATAAAAAGGTGGACATATGGTTGGCAAGATAAGGGACTTGCTAACTGAGATAAATAACAGAAAAATCTCATCCCCGAGGAACAGAAAAACATTATATTGCCTGAGTTTTGTGAATCAGACATGAAGACAGCAGGTCTCTCCTAAATAAGGAAATAGTTTGAAATGTAATCCCCGATTTGCCATGGTTCATAGACTGAAGTGACAGTCTGTCAAAGGACAGAGAACAGTTTAGCACATCATCTTATTCTGCAATTCTAAAATGGCTCAATTCTTCAGGAGAACTGCATCATCCAGGCACAGGTTAGTGGCAGAGAAATAGACTGATAAAGTTAGGTTAGAAAAATCTCTGAAGAAAACAACAAAATATTCTGGTTTCACCTAAACATGAAAAAAAACCAAAAGAGCAAATGCTCTTTTTCAAAGAATGCTATTAGCAAGACTCTTTTTACCTGAAGAAAAAGTTCCAACCATCAGAGAAGACGGTACCTGCTCACACGAAACATTCTGGAAAGAACTCTCAATTATGCCAGCATATGCTGGGAATGAAGACTAATCTGAAGCCCTGAGCATCTGCTATTTCTGTCTCTTCAGCCTAGTTACATCAGTTGAAAGGGACGGGGACAGTCATAGTCCTTATGGAAAAGGATTCCGTGTTTTCTGCCCTAACATGGCTAGAATTTAATCAGAAATATTCATCTCAATGCAGTTTATTTACAAGGGAAATCTAGACAGTGTCTGGTAACTAAAGAAAACACTGCCAGAAAAACACAATTTTTTTTCCCAACCATAAATTAATAATTTTTTGCCATTCAAAAACTGTGAACTGACATAGTCATTCACAGATATCTTTGACTTCATGATTCAATTTACAATCCTCTAGATCCAAATTACAAAATACCCTCCCCACTCCAGTCATTGTTCAGGGATAAAAGTTTTCCACGAGTGTTGGATGAATACTACAAAAATAGGCAAATCCAGAATGGAAACAAAAGCATCTGGAAATGCTCTCTTTTGACGATGTTAAACAAACTCAGCCTGGTGCAACAACACAAGGTGACAAAGGAGAGCAACAGATTCTGCTTTTTAATTTGGATTAGGATAACTAGTGGGGATTTTTTCTGATGTGTTGATGCTCACCTGGGTTCTGAGGAATGTAAACATCTCAGATTTAAGTTTGGGTAGGTTTTGTTCACTTGTTTTTGCACAGAAAGGAGATAGGTGCTTCCCTCTCTAGCTAACTGCATTCCTGGATTAAAATCTCACCTTAACTGAGACAAATGTCTCTGACCTACATCCTCTGTAAACTAATTGATGAAGAACCTTTGTCTTGTGTTCAAAAAGTCCCCATCACACCTGCAAACTAACTTCCCCTATACTGTTCTCCTTCTGTTATGGCTAAAGTAGTAAAAGTTATGCACTGCTTCCCTTCCTAATATAGCAATGCTTTGCATCCACACAGAGTTACCTATGTGATTGATATTTTAAGAGACCACTATGCATTCTGAAAATTAAGCTTTACCATGCTCTAGAAGCCTACCAAAAGCCTCTCTTACCCGAGTAAAATTTTTAGCAGGAGCTGGTAGCCATCATTATTTTCAAACTCTGTCAATAAAGCTGATGATACAGGATAAGAATCTTTCACAAAACACAACACAATGCTGGCAGCTTCACACACATCACAAGCAGGTAGAGTATCAGCCAGTGTAAAGAGATTCTGAACAGCTATTTTAATGCAGTCAACAGCTGTGAAAAAAAAATACAGTAGGTATTTAAGAACTGAAAGTCAAACAAATTTAAAGTTACTAACAGAAATAAAACAAATTTGAAGTTATTTCCCTATAAAATAGGAGTCAGATAACTGTTTTTCTAAACAGAAAAGAGGACATATGAATATCATACTAATTTCAGAAGCATTGTTGGCTTTAAAATAGTAATGCATTTCTTTGCTTTACTACCAGAAATTGATTTCATCTCAGGAGTATAAGCTTTCAACCCCCCAACTCACCCAAATTCATATATACTGAATCCAGCTGCCTTAGCACAAGGTAAGCAGAGACTAACAGATTTAATTGTCTCATACTAAATCAATCACACATCCTGTGCAGAGTTCACAGATTCATTCTTTGCTCAATGAAGCATATACAATGGGGTACACACATTTTGCTTTGAGAAATGAAGCCTAGCTTTCTTGTCTAATCTCATGGCCAGTCCTTCCAGGGCAGCTTCAAAATGCCCAAATAGATCTTTCCATCTCACTCAGGAAGCCAAGTCTTTTGATTTAAAACATAAAAATATCTGTATGCATTTACTCCATGACATGGAATACTGATGGTAATTTGTGCATGATAAAGCTACTTTTTCACTTCTAAGAAATTGAGCTTTGTGACCTTTGTACTTCTTAATAAGAAAAAATAATTGCTTGAACTAATAAAGCCTAGAAAGAAGAGAGGGCTTAACCAACCATGCTGTTGTCCCTCAAGACACCATTACTCTGACCCCATCTTGTATTTAGTGTTCACGAGGCTCAGACCCACAGACTGAGTCACACAACTTAAAAAAAACGTACTACATCTTCCTCTTGCCTATGTCAGTGTGATTAAGTGGGATTGGCTCTTGCCTGTAATTTGGAGGGTTTTTTTATGTTACAATCCTTCAGTTTCCAGATGACTATCAGTACTAAATAAAGCTCCTCTCTACTAAGTCACAAGCCCATGCTTTGCAGCTGACTACTGGATGATGTAAGGGAGATTACAGATGAGGTAATCTGTCCTGGGGAGACTCTTTTTGGTAATTCATTGTCAGGGGAGCAATGGGGAAAGAAGAAGCCAAACCTTGCAGATATACAATGCTGTTTTTGGTCTGAGCCTTTGAAATTGTTCTTAGCACACAGCCTGTAGGTACTTTCCAAGAGTGGCTGCACTGGTCCCACAGAGAAGAAGTTGCTATAATTAATGACTGAAGCTTATCAGCTGCCAGCAGTTCCTCTATGCCTTGTTCCTCTTTGTACATGTTAAGCATTATCTGGAAAGCAAACAAATATCAGCTACAATAAACACTCTAGAGATACCCAGGAGATGAAGAAAAATCCATTGGGGAAGGAGATGATAAGTTTGATACTAATGCCAGGAGAAAGGACGCAGTGAAATTAAGAAGTAAAACTACCACCAGGACATTCTTAATGGATTTTCCCAGTTAAAGTAAGTTTTTTGTTTAGTAAAAAAAGATGAGACAGTTTTTATATGGCTCCTGATGCTTATTCAACATTTTGCAGTCCAAGTTGACAGATTTTTTTGCCAGTTTGAATCAAATTAACAACTAGGAGCCTAAGTGAACATTTGAGTACCCAGGGCAAATAAACCCCCAAATGCACATCTCACCTTAACAAGCATTTCCTGAGTTTGGGCATCATTCTCACTTGTCTCCCTGTCATTGCTGGTTTTCTTCAGAGGGACAGTAAAGAACAGGTACAGGCACTGCATCAGAGCAGCTGGGAGTCCAGATCCAATAATGTTCCACAGAGTCCTCTAAGAAGAAAAATACAATCAGCTCCTACAGCAGCTGACCACAGTTTTCTTGTGTTCCTCCACACTGAGAATAGCCATGGCAGGTGAAAGATCCACTGGGGCATTTTACCCTCATGGGTGCTCTAGGGCACACAAGGCTGGCAGTCACACAGCATGGCTGTGAAGTCCATTGGCAGAATTAAATACGCTTTGTGTATTTATACAGCTGCTCCTAGGACTTCCTGCTCCAGCTGAACTCCAGCTTTGGCAGTGCTCTGTCCTGCATATGGAGACCTGCAGTCAGTGAATACACAACCTGCAAACTAACTGGCAGCTGGGCCAACAGCAAGGTCAGGGACAGACAGAGCCCCCTTTACCATTACTTTCCAGGACACTCTGCAGCTAGAGAGGCCTGGAATGCTGCAACCATGA
This sequence comes from Zonotrichia leucophrys gambelii, assembly GCF_028769735.1. Taxonomy (NCBI): domain Eukaryota; kingdom Metazoa; phylum Chordata; class Aves; order Passeriformes; family Passerellidae; genus Zonotrichia; species Zonotrichia leucophrys. Next base: position 17,743,354 of record NC_088176.1, read on the forward strand.
ATTCTCCACTCCCTCCTGATTCAGAATAGCAGCAGTTTACCTATAATGCCGTCATTTTTTCAACATATTGAAAAACTGCACACACCTCTAATTACAGGTTTTATAAATGCAAATGGCAGTTTCTTCACAGTGTTTCTCAGTACTTAGTTTCCTCTCATCTTCACTATGGCTGCACAGAACTTCCAGAGAAGTCCCAGTGTGTGTGCTTGGCACACAGTAGTCATAACAAAAATCAGCACCAAACTAACAGAAGAATGAGGTTTGTGATATGAAGTTTTGTGAGTATGTGTGCTACAAAAAATGGCAACATCTTAAATCTGTGAAAAACACATCAGAAACGTCATGTTGTGACTAGCTATATATATATATAATTTTATAGATCTCCTTATGATACAGAACATATCCACTATAATCTGACAGTAAGATTTCATTTTTGTGTATCTTTGAACAAGAAAGACTAACACAAACTGTTTAACTAAATGTTATGGATAAGCACACCACAGATGCCACCAGCAGGCTGTACTTCTGATGCCAGTCTGCATTTGGGAGGGCTCTAGAAGTAGAGTTTGTGAAACACTTCAAAGTGAGAGACTATCAGGATTGAAAAGTAAAGTCAACCATTCCATTACCAGACAGATTCTTACTATTCATCTTTTCTTATGTATAAACTAGACTGGTAAAGAATACACAAAAAGATACAATGGGGAGGGGAAGCAGTGAAATACTAGAAAAACCAGCCATCTGACAACCAAAATTAAAAGGGTATGAGAAAGCACAAAATAGTTACTTCTATCTTTTAGAAAAGACTGGCCTACAAACCTGGTGGTGTGTCCTTTAACTGTATACCTTGGGCATGCTCAAACTCAAAATATTAGGGATAATGCAAATACTGAGACTTGGGTGTTCTACTGCACCTACAGAGTTTCTCTGAAATAAAATGGAAAACATGCTTTGTGGTATTTTCTCTTACCAAGTCAGTCTGTGAGAGCAGATACACTGATTTCAGGAGCAAATGGCCATCTCCTGCTTCCCCTTTCTGCTTCAGCAATTGCTCCAAAGCCAGACGAGCTTCTTCTGTTATCACAAAAAAATTAAACTTTAATTCCTTAGTGAAAGATGAAAATGCTGCATTTATGCTTTATCCATGCATTATGCATTTATCTATCACAGATCTGACAAATTTAACAAAATTACAGTAGCAGGAGTCCACTAAAGTAAACAGAAAAACTAAATTATTTTGATTCAGCATCAAGCTCAGTTCATGCAAACTACATATTTCCAACTGACAAATTTCACCAAGAATACCAGCTCAGTTCATGAAGCCTGGCAGCTGACAGCACAAAGAATGTACAAAAGACACCAAGAAAGCCATATGTGGCTAGCAATGTTTTTCTCATTTTTAAGAAAGCTCCTCAGAATAGTGTGTAACCTACTCTTTCACTCTTACCTGCATTTTACATTACACACTTCCAGCTACAAGAGTTCCAAACTAAAGACCAGCATGGCATACAAGGCCAAATCCTCAGTGCAACCACCTCAAATCAGTGCTAGCTCACACCTACTAAAATATCTGGCTTGCTACACAGCATTTTCCTGCTCCCCCTTTATTTCCAGCACAGAGTATACAACTGAAAGACACACATTTCTAGAATAACTGGATCCAATGGAAGTTGTATGGGATCATTACCTGCAGGTTTTCCATTGAGGTTCCTCTTAATTTCTTTAGTCAGAAGCTTGGAAACCTCACTGGCTAACAGCTGAATGTTGGGGAATACAATTGCTCCAGCAGATTGTTCCCAGGCCTGAAATCCAAGTGCAACTGTTAAGTCTCTGACACATCATGTCTTTGGTAGGCTGACAAAAATGAATAAACATAAATAAAGGAGAACAAGGCTAACATTCCTCTATAAAATTCAGTAGTCAGTATAATCCATTAAGCAGTATTTCTCAGACAGGCAGGAATATGACACTTTGGATACAGAAGTCAAACTGGAGCTACCTTTTGAATCATGCAATGCAACTACTAGAGAACTTTTACAGTATTTTCTACACTGAATACCATCCAAACACAATGTAAATGTTGGTCATACCCTGTGTCACTAATTATTTGTATCAAAAATTATATGCTAGCCCCTTTCAAAATATGACAAACACCCTGAATAAGCACAAAATTATAGACAAGTTTATAAACAATTTTATAAATGGGTTTATAACTTCCTTGTTTAAGAATGGATAAGCAATTAAGTACAAAACCTACTAGATAAATAACAGGAAGATTTGTTGATTCCCTGAGTCTGACAAACCCTTCTTATGTTTCTTAGCCCTATCTCTGGGTGAAAAAAATCAACATCAATAAAGAAAATATTCCAGTAGAATAATACTACTGCACACAACCAGCCTCCAAGAACCAGGTGCCAATTCTTTTCTGTAAAACCTCTGATAATGCACACATTTATGTATTAGCAAAAGCTCAGCATTCAAAAGACCAGTCTGAGATATTTCTGTCCTCAGCAACCTTGAAAATTTTACTTTACAAAAGTCTCCTCCTTTCAGAAGCTCTGAAATATCACACTATAAGCCCCAATAATTAAAGGAAGAAAAATTACATATGTCTTCCTAAAAAAAATTAGATCAGGCATCCCATAGTACTTTCTGCCAAGAAGTCAGTGCAACTTTTTGTTAATGAAGGTTCTCCACAAATACTATTCCCTTCCCTACCATGACTTTCAATTTTTTCTTTCATCACAGATGGCAGCTTGTGGACAAAGGGTCAGTCACCTCTCAGTAATCAGGCAAGCATCTACTTTTTACTTCATTTTACTGCAGTCAATAAGTAAAATGCACCCAAATCATCTTTCTGTGCTACAAGAGTGAAATTCAATTGCATAGTGCGCCTATTATTAATTTTCATAAATCGGTCAATAATATTAAAAGCAAATTATCTTTTTCAGATTTTGACCCTAAATTACTTTCAGAGACACTCAGTTGCAGAAGCAAAATCCACCAATTTGTCCACTTCTGATGCAGAAGGGAGGGAATATCTGTAAAGAGCAGAAGCAAGCTGCGCAAACAAAATGACAAGAAACCTACAGTAATTTAAAAATATACAATGTTTGTCATTAAGCTATGCCCTTTTTCATAAGAAAGCAGTGCAAGAATTCTGCCTCTCTTCCTCAAAGAGGAACATCCTCTTTACACTTCAGAAAGGCCTCACTATAATCACTCTTTTGCTAACAGAATGAGCAGGATAAGTTTTAGAAGCTTGGATCATACACAGCAGAGAGCAGTAACCAAAGTTCATAGCAATTGATGAACGGAATAGTCCGTCTCCCTACAAAACAGGCCACTAATGTTCTGATTTGATCGTGTCAGTGCTCTTCCTGAGGGCTAAAAACCAATCTTCAGAATACACTCTCCTCTGGGAACAGATTTCATTAATTTCATATTCATGTCTGAGCCTACAGAAGATCTATATCTGGGAGCATATCAACATGACTCCATTGTAGGACATCTGCCTTTAGGGGAAACTCAAATAATATGGTATCAAAGTAATCTAATTTTCTTTCTTCCTCCTAAATCTGTTTCTACATATTTAAGATTCTGCCACAAGTTCCCTGTGTCTGCTGTTCCCATCTGCCCTTCCTATTCCATGGTTCACGGAGAGACGCTAGCTCGAAACCAGCCATGTAATAGAACGTTCTGATACTCTCTGAGGCACCAAGAGGGAAGATACAGAAGGCACATTAAAATGACTCCCAGACCAGGCCTGAATCACGAGCAGATGGCTGACATTTCCCTCCCACACCTTCTTCTACGTCAAGGAGCAGCAGTGAGTAACGAGCCCCCGCACCCCAGGTGTCTCCTGCTTGGTGACCCCTCTCTTCACCCAGCTGAGCAAGAGCTAAAGCACTAAAACAAAAAGGCAGAGATGCATTGGCACCTGCATGATCAGAACAGGAAAGTAAAAGCAAGAGAAAAATCTTCCAGGGAGGGAGAGGGCTCACATAGAGCCCATTGTTAAACAGGGTAGTTTCTGTAAGAACTTCACAACGTGTACCACCCAAACTGAGATGCATTTCCGCAAGCCAGCAGAAGGCAGGCATATGAAGAGAGTAAAAGTCATGTGGGGAAGGACATGATGATTAAAAGCTAAAGGGCAAGATCCTCCAGAATGTACTCTTAAATGAATGATGCAAAGCCAAAAGGCTCTAGTCACACTTCTGGACCTAAATGCCTGCAAGGCAGTGCAAAGCTCCACTAGCATATCTAAGAAAAGTGGAGAGGAAGAATCTCACGCCTAGGGCATAAAATCAAGTGTTAAGCTAATGAAAAATTCACTTCTCCATTATGAATATATTCAGTAGCAAAGTTTCCTTTGAGAATTTAGAAGCCCCTTTTTTCAAGCATCACTGAAATTCAGTATCAGGATTTTACAATCCTAAGGCTTGTGTAGTTCAGCCCTACAAGAAGGAAACACTTCATGCATATGCATATGTTCAAAATTGCCAGTCCCTCAGCAATACTCATCTTGCCTCCCAGGAACAACTGTTCTTTGACCCTAAAGTACTGGTACTAACATTTATTTGCTTACTTATCGTCACATGTGAGAATTTTCTGCTATGTGGCCCAATTTTTAATTCCTAAGACTTCAAGATTTTATAACATGTATCACCCTTGTTCTGCTTTCTCAGGTCTTTGAAAATTTCATTCCAAAAATTATCAGCACATTAAAGACATTCTTTCTATTCATACTTAGTTAAGAATCAGTAAATATAAAGAAGTTGTATATAATTTCATCTCACACAACTTGTTTCTTTCATGCTCACTACATGGTATTCAAAAACTAAAGCTCTAATAGAACTTAGAAACTTTGAGATCTAAGAATTTTAATTGTAATTGTAAATTTGAGGTTGGAAAACCTCAATGGAAGAATTTCATATAAAGCCTGCAATACATTTCCTATGAAGACAGAAGAAAGCAGTTGAGAGAGGTAATCTTCTATAGCAAGGCCTGTTCATTGGTCTGAATAATACCCTAGAAGCATTAAGGATGTGTTTTCCACAGACCTTGAAGAGGAAGTGTGCTGGTTTGGTCTGGGGTAGAGGCTGGTCTGGTTTCAATGGGGCTGTTTTGGATTTGTGCTGCACACAGGGCTGATAATAGAGATATTGCTGTCATTGCTGAGCAGGGCTCACACAGAGACAAGGCCTTTTTGTGCTGCCATGCTGGAGAGGAGGCTCCCAATGGAGTAAAAATTTATCACCTAAAGGGATCCTGCTTCAATTAACAATGGCTGTTTAGGTGACCACAGAATGGATAAAGCAAAAGAAACTCAAATTGTTATCTGCACCAAAGGCAATAAAGAGAACAAACCTTTAAGAAGAGAGGAAGAAATTCTCGCAGCCTTCTCTGTTGCTCCTCTGGGATGAGAAATGGAGCCACTTGTTCATATTCTACAAACTGCTTGCCCAGAGTGTCCCACAGGAGGTTATGGCTCTGGGGTGGCTCATCCTTGCTGTGTGGTTGCTCATCCTTGCTGTGTGCAGGCTGCTCCATCCCTTCTGCTGCGTCTCCATCATCAGGGCTCTGCTCCTGCTGTCCTGCATTGTCAGGTGACTCCTCCAGCTGCCACATGAGTTCAGCTGCTTTGTCCATGCTGAGATGAGACCAGATAAATATACTGTGTTATTTACACCTCTTACCAGTCAACTCCCAAGAAATTAGACACTGACAGTTTTAACTGTTGGAGGTAGAGTTTAGAAATATGCAAACATTCTAAGTCACTGACTCTTTTCCAATTTAATGGCAAATCAACCTGCTCCTGGACAAGAATATTACTGCCCTGCAGCTGCATGAACAAGCTCTCTTCCATGAGATGTATGCATGTGCTACACAACTCATCTGGGCTTTGACAGAACAAACCAGTAAACCACACAACAAATCTGGATTCCAGCCCCAGCTTTGCCACTGAGGCAGGTCCTCTCCCTTATTACCTCAGCCATCCCAGCTGTAAAAGTTATAACTATTACTATCAGCAGATCTGCAATAGAAGAACACTAACTAAGAGCCCAGTTACAGATTTCATTGAGTGTGGATGCTAACCCTAGCTGCACATCACTGATATATTCCCCACCTAGAGTGGGGCTGAAGCCCATCTGGAATAGTAGCTGTGTGGAAAAGCCAAAGATTGCTCACAGAGCTGTTCTGGCCCCAAGAGGAAGCAACATTCAGCTCTTTGTGGCAGATGTAGAGCTCTGTACAATAGGTATTTTCACAACAACACTGCTTGTTTTGCTAATCCTGTAAACTGAAGCAGATATGCCACAATAAAGGAGCATGGTGTTCCTGGCACTCTCATTTCCATCAAAATTAAAATGGGATTTTAATTTCATCTTACACTACACATCGAGGAATCCTTCTGGTACCCTTATCTCAATCCCAAGTCCTCTTATCTACTTTAAAGCCATTTTTTCATCCATAGTGCTCTGGGGGCTCACTCAGCCCCACTTTGCCACAGCCTCTGTGAGCTCACCCTGAGCCTACATAATGACAACAACGGAGATCAGGCTTCTCCAGTTTGCATCAGTGTCATCCATCTGCTTGCTGGAGTCTAGGTCATTGTCTGGCTGCTCCTGAGACTACAACAGGACAAATTATGACAGTGTGGGTGGGCAGATAGGAGTGGTCACCAAGATGAATGTAGCTCACTTTGCTAACCATATATCTCATTTTTCAGGAGCTCAAAAGAGTTTCACAAATCATTACCTCTCAAAGAAAAACACTAATCTACCTTCATTTCTGGGAAATAGTTTATTTCTCTACAGTATCTCTTTGATTGCCATTCCACCATTTAAATAAAAATGCCAAAAAAAGAAAATTTCACTAAAATTCTGAGTCAGATCTGCATTACCAATTCATACAGACATGAAAATAAGTTTTAAAAGACAGTATTATGAGCCTGGCTTAGAATTATGAGCCTACACTGAAACACCGTTTGGGATTCTCTTGCTTCCTCATCCACCAGTTACACAGCTAGCTCACTGCTTGCATTGTGTCCACTCCGTGCCAGATGAACCAGTCTCACTTCCACACTCTTGCAGTGATGAAGGGCAGGGCATGTATCTTGTCACTGTGCACCACACCACCTGCAAATGATGGTCCTAGCAGACATCTGTGCCTAGATGCAAATGCTGGTCCTTCACACTGCACCCAGGCTAGCTTATTTTACCACAGCTCCATACTCTGTCCTTGGCTAGCAGATGGAGGCCTATATAATTTTGATCGGTCCCCAAGGAACTGTCAGTCTGGAACTTCCTATCTCCACAACATTTTCTGTTTTGCTGCTGTTGTTTTCCTTAATTATCTGTATTAAGACAACAAGCCCTACGAAAAGAAAAAGTGTGGTAAGGTCACAGAGTAAACAGGAAGACTCTGTTCCTCATGACTGTGTGGGAGTTACATTTGTCATATGTTATACTTAACTCTGGTGTGGGATTTTGACCCACTTGAGTCATCCTGAAGCTGTGAGTGTGTTGGTTGAGAAAGCCTGGGTGCTGTTCCAGCAGTGAGCACAGTTCAGTTATGTTTTCAGTGAGTCTCAACTTGCATCCCAAATAGGAAAGCCATTCCCTTCCTCAAGGAGATCCCTCACCCAGGAAGCTACTCTGCTAAGCCTAAATCAGTGTTTACAAGTAACTCACTCCAGTGCCTACACTCACTGTGGTCTTCTGCACAGAGAACCCCAAAGTGCTTTGCAGAGGGATTCTATAAATGGTGAAATTAGTCATGGAGAGGTGAAATGAAGGGCTTCCACTGGCCTCAAATGAAGGTCGGTGACTGATGAGTCAGCTCCCTGAGCTGCACTGCATGGCCCTGGAAATGTGGTTACCAATTTTCTCTTTCTATTTATACTTGACTGAGAAGGCCTTTCCTGTTGGTGGCACAGTTAAAGCAAGCAGGGATAGCCTCTCAAAGTGTTCACTCTGTGAATCCCTGTAATGAAAGAGTTCATCCCAGCTCCACAGAAACTCTTACAACCAGTTACTCACAAACAACTTCCTTAGTGAAGATCAACTTGTAACAGGCTATGTAAGACATTTAAAGCGCATGTGAAACACTTTAATCTCCCAAAGTACATGAAAGCAAAAGGAAGATTATGATATTCCTTGGTATTTTCTCCAACTATCTAGACTACAAAAGCCATATCAGACTAAATATCAGCACTCCAGTATCAGTCTGTTGACTCTACTTGCATGATATATTTTATATTTTATTTCCACTAGAAGCCTTTTCTTGCATCTACAATTTGATTAGGACTTTTAAATCCTTTTAATTTTCTAATCATCTGGCAGGATAATTACTCTTTTAGACCTACCACAAAATCACATAGTTCATTATTCAAATATCTTTGGTATTAAGGATAAATTTGATATATTGAAAAAGTCTTATATGTTGTGTCTTGTAAACTCCACCACTTGTTCTTATCCTCAGTGTAAGTTAATAGCTTATTTGAGTTTTTTTAAATTTTTGATTCTTAAGTTTGAGAAGATACTTTTTGATAAGTATCACAATGATACAAAAAGTAAAATCTAAGTAATAAATATTTTAAAATATATAAAAGTGAAGACTAACCAAATAAATCTGATAGTATCATTCAGAATGCAGTATCAGGTTACAGAGAGAAAATGGAACTTAATCATGTATTTTCCCTTTTTTTCTAAATAAAGCTTGTGTGAAGTCAAACAGCAATGTGGTTACATCTTTACAGACTGAAAAGACAGAAGGGAGGAAAGGCCTGACCAAAACTGGCAGAAGGACCAGCAGAATACTGTTACTAACAGCTTACTAGTTGAACAAACATTATTTTTTAATAACATTTTAATTGTATTTATCTGTGATTACCCCCTTCAGCAGTTCATACAAGCATCCCATTCAAGTAAAAAAATCCCAGTTTGAACCAAGACCAAAATAGAATCAAGTCTCATACCAAAATTGGTCACCTTTTTACAGTAAGTGTCTTTAAAAAATGTTAGTTCAGTGTACATGGCAATCTTTAATCTCCAAAAGTACATGAACAAAAAATAAAGACTGTAATTGGCCTCCTTATTTACTTCAATTGTTCAGATAACAAGAGATATACTAGAAAAAAATATCAGACCCCTAGTTCTAGAACTACCAGCTTTAAAAATTCTTTCTCTAATATACTTTTCTTGACTATTAAATTCCAGGATAGTGTGGACTATCAGAAACACACAGCTCAGATAGTCCCAAAAATCCAGTGTGATATTCTTTTATATTCTTTTATACTCCCTTCCTTTCATTGGCAGCCAGGATGACTCTTGAATGAACACAGTTATGACAGCTAATAATTGTAAATGCTAAAACCAGGAATTCCACTACTTCCTAAAGAAAACTGTCTTTGCACTGCAGTTTAGAGTGAACTTCAACTGAATCTTTTACTAATTGAAAGTAATCCTATCAAAATATACCAGTGGCAGCCAATATTGCACTGTGTTCTGTCTGCTTTCACAGACAATCTCTCAACATACCTGGGCTCCTAGATGTGGTAGCTCCTATTGCAGTCAATGCCCATATCCAGAGAAATGACTGCTGCTGCCTCTGCCCTTCTAGGCATGCTGGTGCATGCAGTAGCTCCCACTCTGCTCTTTAAACTTTCCACTGTGAATCACTTGATTGGCTGCTGCACTTACTTCCTGAGGAAAGCAGAAGTGAAAAGCAAATGAGCCACAGCTCAGGAACCATCAAGCTCCCAAAACAATTTAGAACAGCTCAGCTAACACACAAACCTGGGAGGCACAGCATTCTTCTCCCTGCATCAAGAGTAACCAGGTATTTCCCCCTCTGTACCATATTCACAAGGGGGAAGGGGAGTTGGATTTGTTTCATTTTGGTTTTAAATTTAAGGATTACATAATTACTACTGGAATACAGCACCACAAAGCTCATGTTCTCTGTGCAACAATCTATGGCCGAAGTCAGGCAACTATTGTAGTCCTTCCTCAAATGCTGCACCCTTAAAATAAATACATTTGAATGGCAAGGGGAACTCTGTGACCCTGACTTCTTTACTGAAATGGTCAAGGCAGCTACTCAAATCAAGAGGCAAACAAGAACTATAAGCTCACTGACAACATAAATGAACCCTGATTAGATAGGGGCTTGGGGGAAGATTACTTCTCAGTTGTCTAGCTGCTTTTTTGTTCTCACTATTAACATATTTGAAAGGCTTTATAATGTTGTGTCTTTTTTTTTTTAAGGGGAGGTGGAGTTTAAAGATTTTTACACAGGACATTCAAGTGTTTCCAATTGCTTCTCCCCAGCAATTTTATGGTGACTTTGAGAACCAACAGAATCATGACCTTACAGTGACTGAAACCTGAGGGGACTCTACCCTAGGTGGTTAAAGCCACCTGTTTTCTGCTAACATTTGCTTTATTCAAATGCTTGGAAAAGCATTCAGAAGGAAAACTAACCAACTTTCTCTTCCAACCAAGCTGCAACTTCATTGCATAAAGTGCTGCTAATCCAGGCTGAAGATCCTAGTAAGTCATAAGCCAGGATAACAATTGCCTGTACTCTACAGGGACCTCTCTTGATGCAGTGGTGTTCCTGCTCCTGGCACAGAGAAATCCCAGAGGACAGTTCTCATCCCTTTCAGGGAATGTATTGGAATACAGGCATCAGCAAAACCATGGGGGTTCATTTCATCCCATTACACATTATACCAGGATTTAAGCACAGCTCTAGCTTTGCAGCAAACAGAAATATACTTTAGATCCCAAGGAAAAGACTCTGCACCAGTCTATACACACAGTAGCCTCTAAACTGACCATGCTTTGGAAAGCATTAGCTAAACTAAGTATAATTTAGAGAGTGTTTTCCAAGAAGATGCAAGGTCGCCCAGAGCTGTGCACATTTGGGGCAGCTCCAGTGAATGTTGTGTTTGGCCACTTCAGTGTTCCCCAGAGCCACTGACAGCCCCTGCTGCACTGCTGCGGCTGTGGGGCCTCTGGCAGTCTCAGCACAGGCTGAGCAAGCCCCTGCACCTTGTGAAGCTCTGTGCCAGCACATCTGCTGCTTCCCTGCTGTAGGCCATTCACACAGCAGCTGGTCCACTTTCAGCTGCAATCTAAACCAACCCACGCTGCTGAGATGAATGGCAGAAACACAGAGATCCAGAGAGAATATAATAACAATCCAGGGAGAACATCACTCTTAGACTTCCTAACTCAGAACCAAGCCTAAGTGTGCTCCATTTCCATCCTCTCACTACCACTTTAAAAGCACAGATGGTCATTTGCAGCAGCCCCACCATGTTGTTTGGTTAAAGAGATCTCCCCCAGTCCAGTGGTACCTCCTCACTAGATGATGTCAGGACTCCAGCAGACACACAATCGTTAGGAGAGTCACAGCAGAGGAAGTTCCATTTCTCTTTTTCATACTTCACTAACTGTTGATGGGCCCGAAAGTCCAGTTTCAACACGCCCACCCACTCAATTTCTGCTTCACTGGAGCAAAACAGATGTAACCAAATTATCTGTAGTAAAAATAACTCAAGGGGTAAAGACAAACATAGAGTTCACATAGTAAGAAACAGTGCTACAACACCCTTTGTCAGGGTGGGTTGTTTATACTAAAAACCCCTTTGCACAAAAACGGGAAGAAAAATCCTTCTTTGTCCTCTTCCCTACAGTCTGACAGAAACAACAACAACAACAAAAGACGTCTCCCACTTGCATCTATGTCAGGGTACCTAGTTCAAAGGAACCTGCACCTTGAGGGATCTAGAAAGGGCACAACATCTCCTGGTCCCGGGGCCAGCTGTACCAACACCACTGGAAACTGCCATGTGGCTGGGCAGCACTGTGGTGTGATCCATGACCCAGTGGAGATGGTGTCCTGCCTGAGCCAGACCTACACCTGGCTTTCTGAGACAAGGAGCCAGAGATAACTGCAGCTACAAGGCCCACCTGTCTCACAGCATCCAATACTGTCCCTCACGTTGCTTCTTGTCAAAATTCTCTCTTCTTTGCCACTCCAGTCTCCACACACAAGTGGAAAAAATCAGATTCATGCCTTTACATCTATGACACCAGACACACCAATTTATCTTAGTGGTTAAAAATGCCAAGAATCACAGCACTTCTTCAGCCTGAGTCTGGAGGTCAGCTAATGCAGATTTTCCCAAAAACACAGCTTGAACTATGCTTCAATTGTATCACATTGACCAAATGGCTGACTGGCTACAGCAGGAGCAGACACATCCTCTGGCTACTGCTCTGCCCCTGCCTTTGCCTGAGGGCTCAGACTTCAGCCCAATTGCAAACCCAAATGGGATGAGGCTTTGGTGAAAAGCCTGTATTTCTCCCTTCAGCAGGTTTGTCTCCTTGTAGATATAAAAAATAAAATTCATCTGAATTTGCTGAGACAATAAATTTTTGTGCTGCACATTTTTTACCTTCAATCTAGAGAAAAAAACAAGTTAGACATGTGTTCCTTTCAACATTTCAGTGTCCAAAAGTTGAATTAACTGCAAGTTTTCCCCCACTCTTTGCCTTTCTTGCTAAAATCCATCATCTTTTCTTGATAAAAAGAAAGTTGATTAAAAATGTGCATAGAATGATTATTCATTTCTTTAGGGAAGCGGCTGTGTTTCATTTTCCTCCCCTCTTTTCAGTGGCAGAACGGAAGCTGACAGTGAAACCACAGAGAAAGGCAGCGCAGAAATTTAAACCATCTGCTTAACCATCATTTTCACTCATCATTTTTCTCAGCAAACCTTCAAATATGCAATGAAGGAGGCATTCAGCTCCCTCAGCACATCCTCCCAAAGAGGCAGAAGCAGCAGGCACAAAGGAGCTGCAGACAGGGGGTCTGAGCAGCTCAGCTCCTCTCCTCGGGCACAGCACAGGGGAGGCCTGGGGCAGCACCTGTACCCACCCCACCTCGTAGGCTGGGTCTGCTCTGGAGGTCAGAGCCCTGGGGAGGTGGAAGGAGAAGACAGTTTCTGTTGGGGCTGGCAGGCAGCCGCAGCTGAGCCAGGGCCCTTCCTGCCCGGCCCTTGGCAGCACCACAGCCCGGAGGCGAAGCACAGCCACAGCGGGCAGAGTGCCAGGTAACTCACCTGTCTGTGCACCTGCACAGAGACTAACTGCAGCTGTTAATGCAGCTCATGCTGAGGAAACCATGAGAGATGGCTGGTGAAGACATTCAGTTTATCCATAAGGAGAGTATTTCCTGCCTGCCAGCATCCCTTGCATCTGAGCACTCTCAGCCCGTGCTGGGAGCCCCATACATCCCACACTACCCTGTGACAGTGTTCACAGGGGTTCTTGGATGAGGGAAGAGATGAGAATGTTGACTCCATGCTTCAGAAGGCTTGATTTATTATTTTATGATCTATAGTACATTAAAACTATACTAAAAAAATAGAAGAAAAGGTTTCACCAGAAGGCTAGCTAAGAATAGAAAGGAATCAGAAAGAATGATAACAAAGCCTCTGTCTCAGACAGAGTCCAAGCCAGCTGTCTGTGATTGGCCATTAATTATAAACAAACCAACATGAGCCAATCACAGATCCACCTGTTGCATTCCACAGCAGCAGATAACCAATGCTTACATTTTGTTCCTGAGGCCTCTCAGCTTCTCAGGAGGAAAAATCCTAAGGAAAGGATTTTTCATGAAAAGATGTCTGTGACACTACCCCGGCACCATGGCTGTGGGCTTTGAAGAACATGGCAGTTTGCGCTGGTCCTGCGGTCAAGCTCCTAATTGTCTCAGGAAAGTGATCCATTTCCTTAGTGCACGTTTCCACCTGAGCAAGGTCAGGAGTTCTGCAGCTGCTCCTTTGTGCCCCTGGCACCCAGCTGGCACCTTCCATCAGCAGCAGCAATGTCACGTAGTAAGGATAATCTGTCACTTGAATTTTGCTATTTCAAAATGTTTCATTGGAAACAAATTCCCTCCATCAACACAAATCTGTTAATCAAAATTATTTTTTTCCAATGTTTTTATTTAAACAGGAACCAACAGAAGTATATCCAATGGCCTGCATCTTACATGTTGGGCTGCAACAGTGGTTTCCAGCCTTTCAAAATCTGTGCCATCCTGATGTAGTTTCCTACAAACCATTTTGCCGCACATGTAAATCAGCTGCTTGATAGCTTCACCCTTTGGTCATTTTTTGCCTTTGTAAAAATTAGTCAGGGAGACTCACAGGATGACATAACTACAGGAGTGCACTGAATAATTTTAAGCTACACTTTTTAAAAATTCTGTGCCTAAATAAATCTCAAAATTATTCCAGAGTCAATAAAATAGCATCAACTTTCAAAAAGACAAGTAAAGAAGCACCTCATTGTAAAATGGGTATGTAATAAAAGTGAAAACATTTTTATTTGGAATTGTCAGACTCAAAAAGAACTGTATAAATAGAATATTTTTTCCCAGAAGGAAAAAGGTATCAGAAAGAAAGTTCCTCTGGGAAGCTGCTATTTTGATTAAATGTCACCTACTGACTAGAAAAGTGTTGTGCAGGAAAATTTTAAGGCAACTTGACTGAACACATGATCTCCACACAACAACCCATGTGTTAGTCTAATGAGATGGAGGAAGTTGAAAGGCTGGTGCAAAAAATTTAATTGTCATACCAATGGTATTACCCCTCCTGTACCTCAGATTAGTTCCCCACTACAGGACACAGGAATTCATTGTTTTCTTTTCAACACAAAAGTTGTTGAATTAAACTATCATGGTACAGAAGTTCTGCATGATTTTTTTAAAATACTTGCAAAGCAAAGTTAGACTTTAAGACAGAGTCCCTATCAGAAAATAGCTCTCACAGACAGCTGCAGGTAAAACCACAAGATGTAATCACAAAATACACATTGACCAAGATCTGCTATTCTTGGAAGATTAATTCTTATGTTTTTCTTAGAATATTTACTCTTATTCTCCCTGCAGAAGGATCATCAAAATCTCTGCAGACAACATCACTTCCTTCAGTTTCATAAATGGGTCCTAGTTCCTGTTTTACACCCCCTTTGCTTTCTGCAGGGATGTTTTGTAGCTTGTACAGCCTACAGCCACACTCATCATCACAGAGCAAATTGGGAGCCTGAAGTTCAGGCTAAACAAATTAAACAAGATCCTTCAAACACAAGTGTGAGAGCAGACATTTCTCCAGCTCTGATATGTCCCCTGCTAACTACTATTTTTTATTCTTTGTTGGTTGGTTTGGTTTTTTGGTTTTTTTGCAGTTTCCAAGTCTACTGCTGAACTCCAGCTCTTTTGGCCTTGTTCTTCAACAAGCTGTGCTCCCAGAGAGACTCTGCACATATCCAGGAGGGCTGCTTCCCCACAGTCACACCTGCTCAGGTACCTGCAAGTGCCTAATAAGCCAGGCTCAGTAAGCTGTCACACCCTACTCATGGATAAGCCTGGTTTTGCTATAGATATTCTTCTAGCACAGTGCACTAGACTCAGGTATCTTCCCTTTTCTTCAATTCTTTATTTATAGAACCAATACTCCAATTGCATTTGGTTTGCCATGCCGTACAAAATCCTGGACAAAAGGAATGGGGATGAAAACAGTGGTTTTGCTATCTGGTATGTTCAGATTTAAAAAAACCCCAACAATTCTTGAAGCTGAGTAGCTTCCCTGGGGGCTGTTGCCTTTAGGGTGTTCAAACAGCCCTGTTCTAGGCTAGTAAATAATAAGAAATAAATCTCCTTCATCAATACTTAATTTATAGCCAGATTCTACATTAGTGTTTGCTTTTTTTGCTAGGAACTGGACCAATATGGATACAAAAAAATGCTGCTGCTAATCAGAGAGGTATTTTTCGTCCTGAAATTAAACCTGAGCACTGCACAAGTAGAAACTACTTTGTTAAGGGGGTAAATTATAGCAACAAGGAACTAGTCATTGGCTGTGTGATCATTTGGAGCTCAGAGCATTCAGCAGAACTTGAAAGCAGAGCTGTCACAGCAGAGGTAGCTACCACATGCAGCAAAGGAGGAACTGGTACAAGAATGCAGTCCTTACCTTGCAGGGGGGCTCACCACAAGAGGGAAGTGCAACAGGCCCCTCAGCAGCTCTGTGTCACACAGGAGCCCCTTCTGCTGCTGAGCCTCTGCAGGGTGCAGAGCTCTGCCAAACCAGAGAGCTCCTTGTGCAAGGCTGCACGTTGGGATGCCAGCACAGACACAGGGGCTCTGGGATCACTGCCCCCAAGAACTGCCTGGCTGTAAGAGGGAAATGTGAATGGCAGGCTTCACAGAGAGGCTTATTCACTAACAAGAGTTGCTAAGCTGTCTAAAAAACAGACAGCAGTCATAAGGTGAAGCTTAAACAATTGTTCTGTATCTCGGTACATCGGTCACAACACAGATGCCTCAAGTTACTGAAGGAAGCAGAAACCTACCTTGTCAAAGTCTGGGACCTGCATGCATTCAGAATGTAACCTGCAAGGTTTGCCCCCTTCATCCAAATATGTGGCAACAAACAAGTACCAGAACCTATGTTCAGAACATTGACAGAGCTACTAAAAAACAAAAAAGAAAAAAATGTCAAAATCAGGCACATGGCTTATACTTTATTCTGCACAAATGGAAGAATAGCTCAGAGGGGGGATCCATCTTAAAAGACATCTGAAATGCACAGATGACAAGCATATGACTAAACCCTTAGTGAGGTAGGCCAGGATCTGGTGGCATTTTTGTTTCTATTTAATGCCTTATCTTTTTTCATTTCCAACAAACTTTTTTCTATTTGTATTTCCTTTTTTTCCTCAAATGAGATCAGAATAAAGATGAAAAATTCAGAGAGCCTTTGCCCAACACAGACATTCCTGCCAGAGATATTCAGGGCTGTCCCCTTTCCACAGGCCAGTTTTGTCCATATAGATCTTAAATAGGAAACTGTACCTTACAGCCTTTTGGCCTCTGTCTGAGCTCCAGAGAACATTCCTTGCTTTGTGGTTCTCAGCAGTAACCTGGGCAGTTTTCATTCTGAGCATTTTTTGGTTGGCACCATCCTCCCTGAGCGTCACGAGGTGGCAGCACAACAGAAGGGCTCGCCAGGGCTGCTCCTGCATCAGGCAGGAAAATCTCACACACCTACCTGCAAGTACACAGCTCGTTTTCATCTTAGATTTGCAGCTTACGTCTATTTTCCTGAGACCATCTTAAGATACGAGACAGTAGAGTGCCACAGCACAAAATACAACCACTCAGCTGCCTGTTTACATGCTTTCAGCTATTTAAGCATTTATAGGATTACATTTTCACACTCCCACCAGCCTCTGAAAAGGACAGGTTTTAGCTGGGCACCCAGCAGAGAAGCCACTAAGAAAACAGTGCTGTATTTTGACCTTCTCCCTTTAGGGACACAGTTTATAAAAGTGTCTGCATGTAGCAGAGCAGATAAAAGATTGTGAATGAGGAATGAAGGTCTAGGATAAGCAAATTACCTTTACATTTTGTCAGCATTAGCAAAAGAAAAAACATAAGGGATACTTAGTTTAAAAAATGGGTTTTGATACTTTCAAAACCAAACTAGTTGATGCTTTGTTTTGGCTAGGTATTTTTTCCTTGAACAAAAAATATTAGTAAGGCTAGATAAGGATAACAAACAGGAATATACTGAGACAAATTATATTGGTGGGGAGTTCAGGTGGGTGATTTTTAGAGGGTTATTTGGTTGCTTTTAAACAAAACAAAAATCCCATTCATAAAACTTTAAAGAATAGTTTGGCTCTCTCTGAAAATGCAATAATATAGAGCTTTTCAGTACCTTATTTTTTCCAAGTTGAAATTCCCTGCAGGAACACAAGCTTAGGAACCTTGTTAAGGATTTAGTATAATGGGAATTTTTTGGTCCTACAGTACCAAATGAAGTATCTCTATGCAAACTCCAGAAACTTCACAGCAAGGTATATCTGAGAAGACATTTGTACAAATAAACAGTTGGATGGTCGAAATGAGCCTGCTCCACATAAGAATATTGGGGGAGGCAAAGGGAAGAAGCATTTATCTTCTTTCAGGAAAATGGTTCCCCTTGTAAACAAGATGCTGATTACCAAGTTAAGACAATCTTTAATAGGATAACATCTGCTCTAAAATGAATGATGCTTTAAAATACTATGATTCCTAAATTTTCTTCACCCATAGAAAAGTTGAAAATATTTTTAAGAATAATACCACATTGTTTCCATAATATTTTGATCAAAAAAATTAATGGGAACATATTTTTAGATAACACTTATACACAATAAGTAATATTTCTTATTCTTCCATACATCTTGAAAAGATAATCAGCGAGGTCAGTTTTACAGAATCCATTTCACAGGCTGGAAACAGTAACATTAAGAATTGAAATGACATGTCCAACCAGTTTTGTGGCAGAGCCACAAATAGTACCTGGGCCTCCAAACCCCAAGTCTGCAAGTCATTAACAACTCTATTTTAATTTCATTATTTTCTTCTTCTCTGCTTAAAATGATTTGAAACAGAAGAAAAATGGGTCAGTGTTAAAATAACAGCACATTTGAAATTTTTAGCTCCCTCCATTTTTCACCTAGCCTCCAGTTTTCACCCTAGTTTCATTTTGAATCAGATCTGCCTAAATGACTATATTTTTCCCTGAGGCAGCAGGAGGAGATACATTCCTGAGGATGCCAGTTTCAGTCCAAGGTGTCTAAAATATGCATGCACTGCTCTTTGATTCCTGCCACTAAAAGAAAAAAAAGTAACATTCATTCTGCAGAGATAGCATTCAAGTTTTAAATAATGCATTTCTTTATCTGCTCTCCCAGCCAAGGACCTCATTTCTTCCAGGCCCACAGGTGACAGAAAGGATAAGCAATTGCCTGGGTTCCTGTGTTTTATGGAGCTGATTCATGAGGTCCTGCAGCTCCTTGTCAAAGGATCTATTACTGTCACTGTTCTCAAAGGTGCAGGGAAGGTCTGGGGGGTGCACAGAAACAGATGAACAAGAGAGAAATCCATGATGTTTCCAGGCTTTCACATCCTACCTGTCTCAGGGAAATCAAAGCTCAATCTAGCAAGTTTTGTTAGGTGGTTGGAGCAGACTGCATAGTTGGGTAGGTGACACAATTAGAATCAGAGATGTGAGCACAACAGCACAGTTAACTGGGACTCGGTCATGTCAAGAAACTTCATCTTTAAGTTTGAGATGCTTTGCTTACATAATGTAAATCCAAACAACATAAACTACTCCAATAAATTCTGATCCAGCAGGTCAGTTAAGCATGTATTTTGATGTGAAGCTTGTGAGCACTCTCATTATTTAATTTTGATTAATTTCAAATGTTTTTCTATATTGGAATCAGGAAATTAAGTTCAGAAAGATCAGAATACATTTCACAGAGAATTTCAGTGAGAAGCTCACCCATTTAAAAGAGACAATGATGAAGGGAAGATCTTCAACTGTGATTCCCTGATTTGACAGCAATAGCAGCCCTCTTAGATCTGTGATGATCTGAGGGTGATAGTGAGGCAAGGGCTAGAGAGAAAAGTAGCATTTTGTTAGATGAAAAGATATAGCAGCAGAAAAGAGGTTTTAAGACAGACTAACAGAAGGGACCTCTGGAGGTTGCTTAGTCCAGCCTTCTGCTTGGAACAGAAGTAGCACCAAAACCAGACTAATCTAATCATCTTAAAAATCTCTGAAGGCTGACATTTCCCCTGCTCTGCAGGTACTGCACCATCATCCTCCTGGTCAAAAAGATATTTTGGGCTCCAGTCCGAGTTCCTAAGGTCCAAACTTGGGGGCAGTGCTTTTTGTGTTTCAGCATCTGTACTACCAGGTGTTGGATTTTATGGTCTGAAAGTGCCCTTTAACTACGTGTGGGTTGACATTAAATTCCTTATATCCTTTTTACCAGATTAAGAAAGTCTGTCTCCCTTAACTTTTCCTTGTAGGAGAGGTGCTCTAGTCCTCAGTAGTCTGAGTAGTCCTTATTCAGATATGAAACACTTCAAACCAAATATAATATAATTGGGGAAAAATTTATTTGCACGTACCTTAATTGTGTTAACACTATTTAATCTGGCTGTGAGACACAAGCTGTCATCCTATTTCAGATTGGAAAATATCCACTAGATCTTGTATCTTGTATGGAGCAGAACCAAATGATTCAAAGTCTCTGATCTGCCCTGACATGTCGCCAGTAGATATTGCAATGGTTAAAAGATTTGTCTCTGCTTCATTGATAAAGCTATCATCTAGACACAAAATTAAGATGGGCACTGGTTGTCCATACAACTAGTATCCGTTCTGTATTTATCTCCTTTTCCTGTGAAAAGCAAATACAATGCAATGCTTAGAGCCATCCTGTCTCAGTATCCTTATGCTCACCTTCATTGCCAAAGGAAGCTCTGCTTGCAGACATGTTTAAGAATATGGCAACAGCAGGAGTTTCTAGTACTAAAGGGGACATACAATTTCTGTTCCTAGTATAATAAGGATAACACCACAAAGACAAAACAGAAAATATTAAAAAAAAATAAAAACTAGGAACATGCTTGATCTCCCTGATTATGAAATCTAGAACATCTGGATTTATAAGACACTTAGTGCTCTGAAAAAAGTTCTTGCATTCCTAATCTAAGTCTTGCTTTCCTGTAATATATGAAGGTGCATCAGAAAACACATTAGGAAATCTTTATTAGATCATTCAAAATTGACTATCCATTTTTTTACCACCTCTTCAATTAAACTGCCTAACAGCTTCTCAAAAGCTGAAAATTTCTGTCAAAGGGTTCTCTTCTCATAAGAAATAGTGCACCTTGACATGGTCAAAGATCACTGTTTATAACAAACTCAGAAAGGGCACATCAACTTCTCTCATATTTGTCAAGTATAAACAAAAAAAAAAAAAAAAGAAAAAGATCCAAGCCCTGCTTTTTTAATCTACTAGGAAAAATAACATACAATTCTCGAGGTGTTTTTGCAGGCCACTTATGTAGAATATCTGTTTTTATTTCTTACAGGGCACTCTTTTGAATAAACTTGGATTATGTTAAGGTATTTCAAATCATGGTGAGATCTAACAGAGGTATAGGTACACTTGGTATATGTTCACCACTGCAGAGGAGAAAAAGTTAAGTGTGGCAGGAGTAACTCTGCAGGGCAGTTTCTTATCCCACTGATGTCCAGGGCAGCTGTGTTATAGGCTTCTCTCAAGCTACAGCTGCTCCCTAGAGAGTCACTCTTACATCCTGAAATCAATGATTGATTACTCCTGACCTATTTGTGGAATGTGACTAGATGGGAAGGAACATTGAGTGTAAAAGAATAATAAAGACACACAGAAATTCCCTAGTTTCACTCTGAAAAACATGAAAAATTATTATTTTTCAGTGTCCCCCTTAATCCCCACTCCTGAATGTAGTTCTGCAAGTTCATAGTTCTGTCCTTTCCTAGCAGCCCTGATGCGTTTGGCACATTCACTGCCTCCTGCAGCAACCATCACCCCTGGGAAACCCAAGATGTCATTAGGCTTATACACTTTCTTACTTTTCAGCCAAATTCAAAGAAATTGTTCCAGTTTTTGTCCCTTGGCATTAGATAATCCCCAAACTAAAGTTTTTCCTGAATCACCTTTTTTCCTCAAAGAGGCCTTTGAGCTTCTGGTTGTTTACAGAGCTGCTCTAGAACATCCACACAGCTTCCTCCATTCTGCATTATCAGTTTACATGATACTAGAGAGGCTATCTCCAAGGAAGAACAGGAAAAGTCTCACTTCATGGATTGAGTGTTTCTTGCTATAAGCCCTAAGACTGGCAGTAAAATCACTGATTACTGGAAGCTGAAAGACCAGTAGCCTTTTTCACCTGGAAAACCAGCCAGCATAATCAGCATCAAGAGATTTCAAGTGGTGATCATTTAGCCCATAAGCAAAGGCTATATCAAATTGAAATTCCTCCTGGCCATTAGATACTTAAAAAGTTGTTAATTTATGCATAAACTTCTTCAGCAGAATTCCACAGTTCCTGAATACATAACCATTTAAACTTGCCTCGCAGAAGAAATGGTGCTGCAGTTACTGATCTCAAAGATCACACTGTGGTCTTTCCTTGTTTCTCTAGACCCCTTTCCATCAATTCCATTTTATAACATATTAGAACAGATTGCAATTTTGGTTACAGTCTAAATAAACTGGATCTGAGATTCAGTGGGGCCAAAGTCCAGGGTGATTTGATCTTGGGCTTTGATCCAGGTGCATCATGCTGATGAGCACAGAAAATGTTATCAGTCAGCTAGTTACAACAAGTCCTTGGCCCACAGATGGAAGCAGAAGATGAGGAGGAGGAAAAAGGATATACCGTGTGCTAATTGGTAGGTGACAGCATGCTGTGTGTGCAGCCTGGGGAAACAGAGACCCATTCAATCTGCCTCACAACAGCTCCAGCAACTTCCCTGGCCCACGCATCTTCCGTCTGCAGCACCCGCCGCGTTTCACAGCCTCCAGTCATCAGCCTTGGCGCCAGCACATGAATCACAGCTCCTGTGGGGGTCCCCACTGCAGCAACTCCTTATCATCCTCTGCAGATAGACTGCACTTGCCAATCCCAGATCCCACAACACTGCATTAATATGGACATGACCTGGGATTTAATATCTTGCTTGGAGCCATGGGAAATCAGCTGACATTAAGACAAGAGACCCCATCTCCTCACTCTCCTAAAGCTTTCTAATCCCTAGGTCACATCACCTGCCTTCATTTTGTGCTTAGCCATCAATGGGGAACACTTGTGACAGACAGAAGAGCTTTTCCACATTCCAAAAAGGGAGCAGATAATTAATGACCACATTTATTTTTAGATTCCCATAAGAGCCACATAGTAGCACTTCTCCAGTATGTGGTTAGTCAAGTGATTTCTGTTTTCTGGCCTACTAGATGCTTATTGCTCTACAATATATACTTTCACTCTGGATTTAACCAAGCAGAGGGATAGAACATGAGAGCAGTGGTTATCAACAAGTAGTACACATTATCACTTTGGTATCCCAAGCCATCAGGGATGCCCCTCTCAACGCAAATCAGTCTTCAAAAGTCCTATTGTCTACAGCTTAGCAGTTTCCTAACTCAGTCTGAGAAGCCTGCGAAATGGGACAGCCCATATAACCCAACTCTAGAATAGAAGAACCAGAAAACCCCCTTTTCCCCCTAAGGGTAAGAGAAGGAGAGCATTGCAGGACAGGCCATGGTACCCATAGTACTAAAAATAAAGTAAGGAGGAAAGGTTTAGAAATACCCAGTTTCAATCAGTGCCCAAATACATCCAACATGCTTATGGCAATGAAGAAGTAGGTCTAGGGTCATGCTAGGAAAATATCTTGCACCTGTAAAAGTGAAAATTACATAGAATAAAGATTACCAACACCAGACATAGTCTTCTAATTACCAGGTAGAGCCAAAGTATTAAAGGAAATGTAAGGTCTAACTGAAAAAACAGCCTCTAATCATAACCCAAATTCATCCATCACTACAGAAACACAGAAAACCAATGTTCCTACCAGATAGCTTAAGCTGGATGCAAGGCCCAAGCTGGGTATTTTTTATTTAAGAATAAAAACTTAGAAGTTAACATTTATTGTTGACCTTGGCTTGAATGTTTTAATTTTACTCATAAACATGATAATTACTTATATAGCTCACATTATGTAATATTTTTCCTAGAGAGGAAATCAAGTTTTCATGGGAAATGACTTAGCAGGATGAAGTGTTCTATGCTTCCCATGAGGTTAAAAGTTCAGTCAACTTTATCCCTTGTCATGTTTACTGTACACACCTTTTAACTTCCTGGTAAAACTGCAAAATTCTATGCGTAAACAGCACTAAAACAGACAAGAATTACTAAAAATACAGAGATAAAAAGAGTTCTAGTAAATAGTCAGAAAGGCAGGAGTGTAAGAAGCCCCTCTGCTGATGTTCTTCCTGCTTATGCACAGTATCAGGATGCTTGCTAAGCTTGCTGGGCAAGGGACCATCAGTTAGCTATTCTTCACTGTGCCGGAACCCAGCTGAAACAGATTAGTGGGGAGATAGCTGCAGGAGGCTGTGGGCTCAGAACTGAGACAGCAGTTCAGATCCCGCTTGTATCCTTGCTTACAGGTGTGCGAGTTTGAGTTCATGCCACTGTGACCTCAAAGATTTACAATCGCTTATAAGCTGCTGGTTTTACCAGCAGCTAAAGGTCCAAAATATCTTAGCTATTGCTGTAGATGCACATTGAGAAGTACAAACCCTGTAAAGAACCAGAGAACCTCTTTCAGTACTGGAGATATGACTTAATAGCCAGCATTCAATATCCAAGATGTGATAGATCTTGGAAGAGGAGAAAACTGCCAATCTCAGATGCTTTTTGTCAGTATAACTCATCAATACAGGGTGATACTGCAGGGCAGGTACACTGCAAGGAAGTTATTTACCCTTTTTTGGCACTCACAGAAGGAACTGCTTGGTGGATGGAGCTGCAAGCAGTCCAGGGTCAGGACATGTCCATTATTCAGATGCAATTAGGCTCCAATTATCTATTTATATTTTATAGATGCTATTTAAGAGGGTCTATCTATGTCAATAAACGTTTGTCCTTTCCTCCTCTTCATTACTGTCTGCAGAACTGCACACTTGCCTCCCTCCTGGGGAGGGGTGAGGGGTGAGCTAAGCAAACAGTACAATTAAAAATGATGGGTGCTAAAATGTCATGTAATGCAAAGTGTAATGAAGACATTCCCTTGTGCCCATCCTGCGGCTCTGCCAGCGCAGGCGAGAGATCTTTGTCTCTCTGGTAGAGAGCGGTGTGTCGTTTCTCGCCCTGCTCCCCATCTCTCACCGGGATGCCTCCCCGGGAGGGACGCAGGGCACAGCAGGTGGCCGAGCACGCCGCCGCCCTCAGGACCGGCGCTCCCGCTATTTCTTCCAGCGCAGAAGAAACCCCGCTGAATCAGGCTCGGCTCCCGATGCGAGCCTTGCCGAGCCGGAGCATCTGTTGAGCGCAGGGCGCGGAGGCAGGCGCAGCCCGGCCGGGGCTGAGAGCGGCTCGCTGGAAGCGGCGGCACATCGATCACACTGATCGCACTGATCACACTGATCGCATTGATCACACGGCCGCGCGGCCAATTAGCGCCGGCAGCCGGGGCCAGCCCTCGTGCCTGCGCGCTGCCCATCTATCGGCGCTAATTACCGAGACACTTCATGCCTACTTTGGTTGGGAATTAATTCGAGGCCAGATAAATAATGCATTAGGGTTTATCCAGCCCCGCGTGGAGCGGCGCCCCGAGGCAGGGCTGGAGCGGCGAGCGGCGGGGATGCGCGGGGCGGCGGCCGGGGCCGGGCGCTGAGGCTGCGGGCAGCGCCCAGCCGGGAGCATGCTGAGCCCCAAGATCAGGCAGGCCCGGAGAGGTGAGTGTGCGACCCCCGCGGGGTGGGGACGGGGACCGGCTGCTGCCCGGGGAAACTTCGCGGTGGTGGCGGCGGAGAGCCCCGGCGCTGCCCGCGGAGTGCCCCCGCCGCGGCTGCGGGGGCTGCTGCCCCGCTGGCCGAAACCTGCCCTGGGGAGGAGTGACTGATCGGGGAGAATGCAGCCTAGGAGGAGGAGGAGACCTGTGTTGGTGTTCACCGGCGTGGTCTGCAATGTCTGGGCTAAACAGCAGCATTAATTAAGAAAAAAATAGTACTCTGTCCCGAGACTCGACGTCGCCTTTTCATCTCCTTACCAGTTGCTAATGCTGTGTTTCTAACGCTGAGTTCATTCCAACGGCTGGAGACAGGTGTGTCTAGTCTACCTGCAGCATCTTGAGAAGCAGTTTGCTGTAGTACATTATCTTTGCAGGGCTGGATGCAGGAGGTGGAGATACTCATTCTGTGAGCTGTGGGAAAAACAAAAGGAAGGAAGGAAAACCTGCCCTGGCTTTGCAACAGATGCTTTGAGCAGTCATTCGGAGCTGTGAGGTGTGGTGTGCCATGTTTGTAAAGCAGAGAGCTGGGGCTGGGCACAGCTGTTGTCTCGATGTCAGGTCACCTGGAAGAGATGCTCTGGCAGGGGATGCATTCTGTGATCTTCAGGGGCAGCACCAGTTACTCGTTTGACATGGCATTTGGAAGTCATCTTTGTCACTCACAAACTAATGACAGTGTCAGAGGGATCTCTTCCTGCCCACTGGAAACAGATTAATGTCATTTAGGAGCTAAAGCAAACACAGAGAGAGAGAATATGTAAAGATTAGGGTTTTCTTCAGTCATGCCAGTATTGTTAAATAGGAAAGGTATCACTAGTTCTAGCTACTGTGATTCCAGCACAGGTACTTTCAGCCAAATGTCACTGCATCATGTATTGAAAGCCCTATTACGTGATGAACAGTCCTTAAAATACCAACAGCCCATTAAATAGCTGTTAGCATCTTGGAAAGAAGCTTCCTGCCATCTGGAGGTGTCAGGATCAGATATGTACTGCTGCACCCACAGTAAAGTCATAAGTACTTATTTTTCAGTTACAAAGGGTTGTAGAAGCTCAGCAAGTCGTTTGTAGATGCTGCCTCCTTGCCGTCCCCCTTCTAAGGGAGTCTTTTAATATATGTGTTATCCAGCATTCCTGGTAGCTATTATAGCTCTGATGAGACAAGCTAGGTGATGCTGCTAAGGTTGTACAGGAAGGCTGTGTCATGCTTGCCATTCTTCCACTCTCTTCAAATCACCTGGAAGAGACTTATTTGTGTATTAATATGTATTGAAATGTAGTTATGGGACAGACATTCTACATTCCTAGGGCCTACTGATACTCAGGGGACAAGCTATAGTGTCCCTTTGTGATTCAATTTCAATTTATAGCAGTATGTGTCATTCTGTCTCTGTTTGTTCTGATTGATTCATTACCTGTGCACAGGGAAGTTTATTTCTGAATTAAGAACTCGAAAAGAGCTGGGATTCTGGGAAGTTTCTGACTTTTGCAATTCTGTGACAGAGCACTGCTAACCCTTTGCAAAGTTTACCAAGTAGGACCTAATCCTGCAAGGTTTTCTGTAGCTCTTGTTCACAGGAACTGTAAACAGGCCATGCTGGAGATGCTGAATGGCTCTTTAAGGTAAGTGTCTCACCTTGCAAGACTGAGCTGAACAGGAAATGGCAGTTCGTGCTCCCTGAAGTCTCAGTTGGGGGTGCTAATGAGAATTCAGGTGATAAACAGTGGACCAGCAAAGTATTCAGAAGGCTGTGCGAATGTTCTGCATACAGCGAGCATCAACAAGGGCAGTTATCTGCTGCAAGCTGCTGCTTGAGTTTGGCTGACTTTTCAGATTAGTGGCTGTCAGCTCTGCCATTGGGACTTGTGGAAGGGAAGTAATGTGAGCAGACAGATTGAAGAGAAGGGACAAGGAGGGATACTCAGGTATCCTGAGTATCTGTGGTTTTACTTGAGTGTGGCAGAAGGCAGCTATGTGCTGAACCTAGGGATGTTCCTGTATTTACAGAGTTCTTGAGGTTCAAACCCCAATATGTGTGTTTATGTGTGTTTGGCTAGCTAGCTCTTTGCTTCAGGCTTCCCACATTTGTGCAAACAGGAATGCTTCATCAATTTCTTTTTTATTTCCAATTCTCTGCTGAGAATGTGCCTTTAAACATGGAGTTGTGATGTCTGATGCTGTCATTTTTGTTTGACTTGCAGTCCTTAAGAAAGCTCCTGTGTTTAAAGATATTCAGACTTTTGAAAATGCCTGCTCTGGACTTGGGCCTGACATCCAGGGGGTAGTTCCTAATGTCTGTGAAAGGGACAGTAGAGAACAAAGATAATTTGCCTTACTAAAAGTAACTATCATCTATAAGGCAGCCCTTGCTGTTCCACCAGCAGCTTCACATCTGTAATTCTGAAATGTGCATTCAGAGGTACTTGTTCTTTCCATAAGATCTAGGAAGGTGTAAAATCTCACAGATGGAAAATCTTAATGTGAATAAATGGGCATTCTGGGAAGTCATTTATTCTGGCTGGGCCTGAATGGATTTTGCATTATTTTTTCATCTGTAGGGGTTCATGTACAGCAATTGGTGGAGTCCAGGATCCCTAAATAAGTAGCTGCAATGGAAAACATCTATTTTCACTTTCTTCTTATGTGGTAGGGTAGAAAAATAAAGCCTTGCAGAGTGGGAGGAAGAGAACTTTCTGTATAGATTAGATGTAAGGCAATTTTCAGACTACATCCTTCAGTCTCAATGGATGCATTTTTGTTTAATTGTTTTTAAGAGATGAAAAAAAAAGCATTTGATCCTTGGCTTGAAAAGTCCCAAAAAGGTTGCTAGCCCAGTTGCATTTAAATGTGCTAGAAAATGGAAGTTGGACTGGCTGCAGGCTTATGCATTTGTATTTTGAGTGATGTGATTGCCCTCTATAGAAAGAGAGTTAGCCTGCTGCCATCATATATAATTTACAGTATTCCTGTCTTCAGCACAATGTGTCTCAATTGTAGAGGCACTAAGAATAGAAGGCACCCTTCTCCCCTTATTAGTCTTTGTACTTTTGGGTGACACTATGACCTATTATTTCTGTTTGTGACATGCTCAAACATATGTTAAAAATTTTCCCTAGAGTCATAATAATAGAACTTTCTTTGGTGTGTTTTATTTAAAACTTAGAGTCTAGAAAAAGTGATGGGAGACATTGAGGGTAGTTAGGCTGGTACAAATATATCCACTGACATCCTTCACAGGCCTGTAGTGGAACAGTTATTTCCCTCCTGGTGTGTGAAGAGCCATCCTTTCACCAGCTAGGAAAGATGGAAAAGGGAGCTCTCCTGTGTCTAGTGGCCCTCACCAAGTGCCAGCCCAGCACCAGGGCAGCACTGGTGCCTGCACAGCCCCAGGTCAGCTCTGGTTAGAGGGGCTGGAGCAGTGCACAGCTACCCCAGAGCACGTGGGAGCCCAGCGCCCTGGCACCTCCAGCCTGCCAGGCAAATGGGAACACCCAGTTTCCCAATCCTGGAACCAAGGTAAACAGCCCTGGAGCTGCAAGCTCCTGCAAACACTTCCTTCAGCCCTGGGAGCCCACCAGCATTGCTGGGAGCACAGGAGGCCTGGGTGGGAGCAATCAGAGTGGCTGGTGCAGCTGGCAGAGCAGAGCCACCATTAATGAGGAGCCCACCTGTGAGAGGGCAGTTCACTGCCCCACATCCTCATGTGGCTGAGCCTGTAAGGTGGGAGAGGCAGTTTGGGAGCTCTCCTCTGGAAAGGTGTGTGGGTGAAAGGCAAGAGTGAGGTGTTGGTAAGTATAGTTAGGTTTGTGTTCCAGTTTGGTGGAGGAAGACATCTCTGAGATGGTAGGGAGCAGGAGCAGGTGGTAGGGCTGCCCACAGCATGAGCCTGGGTTTTGTCATGTTTGCTTTGGAGGAGCTTGAGATGAAACTGCTGAGTTTAACTTAAAATCCTAAGGCAGGAGTACAGGGGCTGTGGAGGGAGTCATTGGCGCAGCATTGGATAAAGTGCCCTGAAGGCAGTGTGAAGAAATAGGACCAGACTAAGGGGTAAAGGAAGGGACAAGTAAACTACGAGAGTCCCTTCTCACTGTGTGCAGCCCTAGGGAGGTGAATGAAGCATGGAGTAACTTTTGTTCTGTGGTACAGTCAGGCTCCTAGCACTGAGCTGCTCTGGTACAGGGGTGTGTGGCAGTGACCTGTGTTATGAGCTCTGGGCTCTAATTGTTTTTTTTGTCTCTGTCCTGATTCAGTGGCCGTGTGCACATAGAGGCAGGGTCAAGAAAGTGATGTTTGTGGGATTTCTCCAGAGGCAGGTTCACGTTCTCACCCTTACTTGGTGGCATGTCCCATGAAGAAGGATGTGAGTTGTTCAACGGTGTAATCGTCTTATCTCTGTACAATATCCCTCTCCAATTGGATTCATGGTGTATGCTGGAGTAATTGCTACTCTTGGCAATAGCAGCTTTCTATCCCTGCCTGAAGGCTCAGGCAGGCAGTGATTCTCCTTAGAAAAAGCCCTGAAAAGTTCGCAGGCAGGCACCAGCTTATTAAGCACAGGCAATCTGAATTTGAAATAATGAACCATGGCCTCACCTCCTGGGGAGGGAAAGAGGCATTGAGAAAGAACAGTAATTCAGCTCTAAGGGTAGCTGGGGAGAGTGCTTGTGGGGAGGGAATTAAATATTAAAAAATCACAAAGTCATAGGCTCTCTAATTACTAATAGAACATCACTGAGGGAGTACAGGGTGAAACTGTCAGTCTGTGTGTAAATAGCACAGTGGAAGGGCTACAAATGCTAGCACCTCTCTCCTGAGAGGACAGTCACCTGCACTTCCACCACCTGTATAAATGTATTGCTCTTCATTGTAAAATTAGTACCAGAATTACTTTTTTTCCTTGCTGGCTTTCTCCTTACATTTATATAAGGTAAATGATAGGCAAGCACAGCAGCATAAACAACCTCATTTGTTTCCTTCAGCTCCCTGCAGTATGGGCAGGGGTAGTTTGATGTAAGGTTCACTGGTGGGAAAGGGAAACTCCTTTGTGAGGCTGCAGTGTGAGCTGTCTGCTGAGCTGGAAGAGGAAAGGATCTGTGCCCAGACTCTGCCCAGGCCTGCACATATTTAAGTACTTAAGACTAACGTGGGGGAGGGAGGGTCCTTTGACAGTTTTTCTAACAGGTATTCCTTCCACAGGAAGGAATTCTGTGCATCCTTTGTGCCCAATGAGTTGTAAATTAGCATTTATGAAGATCTCTAAAGAGAGGAGATACTAGTTTTTTGCTGTGGTTGAAAGTTACTTGTAATATCCTTCCTCTTAAAAGCGGGTGTTAAGAATTGTTTTGTTCACTGTCATCCTGTGAACTGGTATTGAAGTTAAACCAACTTGTGGTATAAGAAATAAAGGATAAAGAAGCTACATATGTTGTTTCTAAAGTGAGAACTGATTATGTTGCCTGGGAAGGGAATGGGTTGCTCATGGTCTCTTTGGAAGAATTGTAGGCACAGGGTTACTACTTACTCCTTTGCAGAGCTCCAGTTTAGGAGGAGCCACCTTTGTTTTATTAATCAGTGATGTCACAAGTACTTATGGCTTAATAATCTGAGTACTTAGATTCAGAGTATGAATTAATGCAGGAGTAAGAATTCCTATATTTCTTCTGCCCTTGTCTCCCTGATCAACCCCGGTAGTGCAGCAAGTCACTTACTCAGCTGTTGCACACAGTAGGAAGCAGGATTTGTTTGCACGTTAAAAACAGGTACAGCAGTGTTGAAATAGGCACACTGAGCTCTTGGTTATGCCCTAAAAAGCAGGGTAGGAATGAAGATCATCCTGACCTTTGGACGACTGAAAGAAGAGAAATGCAATGTTGTGGCTGAAATCAGGGAAGTTTATTGCTGAAAGTGACTGGGTTCTGGTATCAGTTCATCTTATGGCTGGTAAAAGGCCTTGAAAGAGTTTTCTCTACTCTAGATTTTTTTTTTTTTTTTTCAGAATAATTTTGGAAAATTATATCCCCTGGAGTGGGGTGGACAAATTTCTTTGGTGCTCATAACATAAATTTTAGGAGCCATTGATGCTGGCAGCCACTGTCTGAGGAGTATGGCCCATGTGCTTGGCATGGCACAGACAGTGTTTAACAAAAGCATGTGGGTGACCAGAGTGCCTCTGAGGAGCCTGAGTTTTCACACTGCAGTGGAGCTATGCCTATGCTGCATCTGTAGTGCTGCAGAGATACAATTTTCATCAGGACTCCACAGAATTTGGTTCTGTACAAGCTCAGGCCACAGTCCCAGCTCCAAACTGAATGTTATTGTAGTCAGCATTTTTTTGTTTGTTCCTTAATCTACTGTGACTGGGAAGATTTTTAAAAATTAATAGCCATAGCCATTGGGAGGATTACAAGGAGTTGTTTCTGATTGCAGAAGGAGTTCAAGGTATTTGTTCAGTCTTCCTCCTCTGACCTGATTTGACTCACTAAAACACCAGGAAGAAAAAATATCTTAGAACTTTCTACTGTTCCAGTGAGCAACTATTCTTATAAAAAGGTCTCACCTTGTCAGTGTAGGGATGTAAGGCTGGGTGTATTGGCAGATGGAAAGAGCAGAATGGAAGAAGGAAGAAAGGAATAATTGTTTTTCCTTCTGGCAGGGGTGAGCTGTAGCTCAGTGTGGTTGTCAGTGGGGTTACAAGAGCTGTGCCAGCAGCAGAGATGCCTTCAGCAGTGTGGGATATGCAGATCTCTTGTCAGGTATGCAGCTCCAGCCAACCAGATAGAGAACATGTACAGCTTCCTAGAGATAGTGCCAGGGTTCAGTGGGAGTGGAGAGCTGGTCCTTGGGTGTGCTGGATAACATTGTAGTCACAGTGTCTAACAGGTGCCATGTGCTTTAAAGCAACACATCCAATAGCTGTGACCTGAGTGCTGCTCTGTCCCTTGAACAGTCTGCAGTGGATCCAGGTGGGAGATCTCAGAGGGTAGTGCAGATAAAGGGACTTTAAAATATGATCTTTTTCTGGGAGCAGCTTCTGTGCTTGTTCATGTATTGTCAAAATGGTCTGTAACTCTGGTTTTGCAATAACAAAGGATGTGGGCTATTTCACTTTACTAGATTGTAAATTGTTAG
This sequence comes from Zonotrichia leucophrys gambelii, assembly GCF_028769735.1. Taxonomy (NCBI): domain Eukaryota; kingdom Metazoa; phylum Chordata; class Aves; order Passeriformes; family Passerellidae; genus Zonotrichia; species Zonotrichia leucophrys. Next base: position 17,775,992 of record NC_088176.1, read on the forward strand.
GTCAATCTGTTGTAGCAGAAAGAATTAAGTCATTATCCTTCCATCTTGGCACTTATCCATGATCTAATGCTAGTGGTTTGAAAAGACTGGCATGGTTATGTGGATTTGCAGGACAGTTTCAAGAACAGCTGGTGGCAGGTTATTTACCTACAGTATTTAAGGTTTGTTCATTGGCAGGTGTCAAAATCACCACACATTCCTACAACTTGAAGCTGTAACTCCAATTCTTTTGCAAATGAAAGGTTAAACTCATTTATAATTATTCTGTGGAGTTAAGACCTGCTGGCCTTCTTGCTGATAGTGATAGCAAAGTTCAGGATTACTTTGTACAATAGCTGAAAGGTCTCCAGTGTGAAATGTCAACCAACAAAGCAATGTCCCTTTACCTGTATGACAGCAATGGATTGCCAAAATCCATTTTCATTTTCCATCCTTTTCCTGAAGTCCAGCATGCCAACAATTTGTAATAATAGTTTGAAGATGAATGTTCTTCAGGAGAAAAGGATTAACTTATCCCACTGACTATATGTTTTGGGTTGGGTTTTTTGGGGATTTTTTTGGATTGTGTGGGGTGGATTGCATTGATTATCAAATATACTTGGGTTTTCCTTGACCAGTAAATACACATAAACACACATACAGCAACACAAACTGATATATATTAATGCAGGAAAGGTCCTGCATTAATACATATCAGCTTGTCTTGCTGTATGTGTGTTCTCTGATGTGACAAAGACATCACCAGGCTGTTGGCTGAAAGAGAAACAAATCAAGGGAAGGTGTTAAACATAGCATGTAAGTTTGCTCTGTCAAGTGTTGTGAGGAGACAGATGCAGCTTTACTGAGAAGAAATGATGGAGCACAAGCTGGCTCTTAGGGTAGATTTGCTGAATTGTCATCCACATCACAAGATGTGAGCAGCTACATGGCTGTGTAGCGCCTTTCTGTTTCTGTAGAGATTGCTACTCTGTCTTGAGGGAGCTAAAAGCTCTTGTCAGTTCCCTAAAACTGATATTCTTCTAATTGCCTAAAAATATCTTGTCACCAACCACTTCAAATATTCTGCCTTTAATTATTTGCTTATTGTGTTTCAAGATGTTTAATTCTCAGATTGTACTGAGGAAGTACCTTGGTTTTGTTTGTGCTTACTGACTGTGGTATCTTAGCAATCGAATTCAAAGACAAATATGGTTCTGTGATGGACATAGAAAAATCTAAACCAAATACTTTATTGCCTACAATTCAATGAAAGAAATTCAGTATCTGTTTATAGGCATATTACCTGCATTTCCAGTGAATCTTTTTATAAGACCAAATTTGAATTAAATAAACCAACGGAGAATATAATTTATAGTATGGGAAGCCACTTCCCTTTGTGGCTAGTACTTTAAATGAAGACTATATTAGAAATAATATGTAGTGTCACAGTGTCATCAGACTGAAGGGATACCAGAGCAAAGTGCCTTTATTGTAGGACAGATTGTTGGCCAAAATCAATTATAATGACTATATTGATTTTAGCTAACTGCCTATGAAATTTCAAAAAATTACATCTTTAATTGATATTGAATTGCATTGACTTGATTGATTTCCATGTCTGGTTTAAGTAAGTACTTATGGAGTGCTCAGATCTCTAGTGGTGCACACAAGTTCATAAACACTCTTCAATTTTTTTTCCCAGCGAACTTACTGCATGAGACAGGCATGTATTTCCTCTTGTGGATCTTCCAACAGACAAAAACTAGAGACTGTGAAAAATAATATCTGACATGTAATATCTGACTAATTTCAGCAGTGTTCTGCTAGGAAGAAAGAAATTCAGTAAGAAATCCTCCAGAAATGACAAGGTTGCCAGTAAGATGCTTTCTTGCTTGCAGGGATATACTTTTTTTCTTTTCCAATTTCAGGAAAAGGAAATTACTGTTGGGAACTCCTCTGCCTCCAATGCAGACAATTTTCAGAATGCAGCATTCCATATGAGAGAGACACATATGAGTGCACACGCCTATGCTAAAGCAGAATTGCAACATTTACATTTGTTTCCTGTCTTAAGCTCTCGCTGGGGACTAAAAGTCAATGAGTCTGCATTGCACCTCAGAAGTGTTTTCTTTTCACTGGTGAGTCATGTGCTGCACTGCAACTCATACCCAGCATGTTTTTTATTTCTGATTGCATAGAAAGTAAAACACATCCTTGCTATGGCTTGAATCTAATAATAACAAAGTACAGTACTCTAGAGTTTTTCACTGCAAGTGCAGTGGGACCCAGCTATTCAGCTCCATTCTGACTCAACAAAGGTTTCATTGTCTCTCTGCAGAGTCGGCTCTGCAGCACCTTTTACGACAGTCGGGCTTTACGGCCGTATTTACAACAGTCGCGCTTTACGGCCGTATTTACGACAGTCGTGCTTTACGGCAATTTTACGACAGTCTCACTTTACGGCCACATTTACGACAGTCGCGCTTTACGGCAGAGCTGAGAGTGGGAGAGGAGAGCAGAAGAGATTGTATAATATTGCCAGTCAGGATTGAACTGGGGAAGGGAAGGTGCTGTCTCTGTTGTGTGCATGCTCAGGGTAGGAGATAGAGGTAGTGAGAAAACAGGAAGGTGGCTGTTGCTTGGAGCCAGGTCTGAGTTGCAGAGGAACTCTTGTAGTGGTGTGTGGCCATCTGGGTAGGGATTCCTGCCTCTGTAAGTGTGACTTACAGAGTGACTCCATCCAATTTGACCCATCCACTCCTTAGGATAATCTCTGGTTTTACATTTAGAGGCATGACAACCAAGTATGGGAGTTTGGAATGCAGTTTATTTAGTGTAGTTTCAGGCCTTTGCACAGTGACTGTTGAGCAGCACTTCACTGCCTTGGTTCGTATTCCTCCTCCCATCTTCATGGATATGAGAACTTCCATGTGCCAGTGTCGGTTCCAGTTGTAGGAGTGATTTCGAGGTCTGCAGTTCTGATTCTTCCTTAGAGAAGGATTTGCCCTCCCAGAATGGCCTGACTCGTTAGTGCCACCTGTGGGTCTGCCCGCTCTGTTCTTGCCTAGCTGTGCTGCACTTGCCTTGTTTTTGGGGATGGTGAGGGCTGTGGCTGGCATTTCAGTATTGCTGTGCTGTGCAAATGAATCCTAACCCTTTTCCCAAGGAGAGGCTGAATCCTTTCTACACTGATTTCTGTTCAGAACTTAGGTGTATGACTAAATCAATAGTCAGCTAATGATAATGTGAAGAGTGAAACCAACCTGTGTGGTGTTATTGAAAACACATTACTGGATCAGAACTCCAGAGCATGTAAAGTATTTGCTGAGTTGTGAATCTGATTTATTGATTTGTTTTCTTCCTGTTCTGCTGATTCCATAATTCTGTTAAATAGATAAGCACAAATAATATATTTCTACCATTAAGAATCAGAGGCTTGGTGTACTGCACTAGATAATCAAAGCAGATGTTTTGATCCCAGTGACCTAAGATAGCTGGTGCTTTAAAGGCAGGCCGTGCTCATTCTGACCTCTATGCAATTATTGTAGTCTGTGAAGCATGCAATATAAGCATCAATGCTGTTAATAGCCATAAATAATTCCCCTTTCTAAAAATTTCTATCTGATCCATGCTGTTGACTTGCAGATGAAGTTGCTAAGTATGTCCCTAATGAAATTACTTATTACAGTCACGACCAGAAATGAAGGAAATGGAAAGCAAAGACAGCATGAAGAATTAACAATCATAGCAATTGATTGAGACATGGTGCTGCATAAAATAAAATAAGAGTAAGTTCTGCATTCTCCTGAGACTGATCATGAAAGCTTTAACTTTTGACTAAAATAAATAATTACCATGTGAGCTGTACAAATAGTATCAAAGGGGGACTGAGAAAACACACAAGGTAACATATTTGGTAACATTTCAAAGCAAGATGTTTGATGTCTTTCGTGAGGTCTGCGTCAATACAGATGGTAGGTTTCCAGTTTAATTAAACTAATTTTTGTTTAGATAAAGGAGAGATAAAGGAGCAGAAAGTGTATATAACTACATGCAAGTCAGGAAAACTGGAGGCTGATGGGATTTTCATGCTGAAGTTGGAGAGTGCTAAGGTACTTCAGTGTGGAGATGACTTAGATACTTGCTGAAAGATGGATTTTGGTATCACTAGACTAATTAGTTACCTTAATAGCCAAGATGTCCCCTAAGAACCATTATAGTGCCTTTGATAAAAGCAAATTTTTGGGATATTTATTTTTGTTATGACATAATTTGTAACAAGAGTGTGGATTGGAAATTGGACAGTCTAAACCAGATTGCACTTTGGTCATAGTTGTAAAATGGGGTCTGGGATGAGGCAGAGAGGTTTTATCCAACTCAATTCCTTTGTGCCTCTGCAATAGAGATTTAAACATGAGCAATGAGTTTTCTAACTGTGAGATGGGGTCCTCCATGTCCTGATGGTAATGGGGAAGGGGCAGGGTGTTCTGGTACCTCTGTCACCATCTGCCAGAGGATGCTGTGCTGCCAGCAGGGCCAGTACTAAAGCCTGAGGATGCTGGCTGTGTGGGGGAGAGTGGTTCTTGACATTTACAGGAATAAAAATACCTGTCTGAGAGAGCTCAGATTACAGTGAGCGAGCTTAGATAATACCCCTCGATACACTAAAGCCTGATTTTAAGTGAACTCTGTATAAATTTTTTTTTTTACTATTGTTTTGGCACATAAAAATAATCAGAACCCAGGAGTACTGAGTTGGAAGACTGCAAAAGTTGCTGATAAATTTTACTAATCTAGGAATAATGCTGTGTATTAGCCCACATTAAATTTAGCAATGTATTTTAGGCATAAACTAAAGGAAGACTAATTCTGAAAAAGCTATGATGCTGCAGCAGCACTTCTTAGAAAATTTTAACCTTTAAATTAATTTTGAAGTAAAAATAAAAATAATTTCTTACAGCACTAAATAGTTATAATTTGAAAAGTAATTTCTCTTGATTGAGCCACAAGGCAAAACCTGTTATTCACAGTTTTGTGGAGAGCAGCAGGATTTACCTTAGGAGTTTAGAGAAATGGGAAAAAAAAACCATACTGCCTGTCAGCCAGGGCTTTCATCAAGTCTGAAATTTAACAAAGTGATGCATCTCGGGTCTATAAATCTGGAAAGTTGTTGGGGTCAGTATGAGTGTCTGCTGGATGGTGACAGGAGAGGTGAGCGGATCCTTAAGACAGAGTGGAAAGAGAAAGTATATGAAAATATAGAAGTGAGGATTTTATCACAGAGATTTTTTGATACTGGGAGGGTGTGATACCATTCAGGTCTGCCCTCTGCTGATGGAAGTGTTCAGTGTGTAGATGTGCTGCTGGTTTAGAGCTCTTTATAAAGACCTACATGATGACCTGACTGCCAGGTCATGAGGAAGGTCAAAGCAGATTTTATCACAGACACCAATGTGATTTCCCTCACTGGATTACACTGAGGAGGCTCTTTCAAGATTTGACCTAAGTCCCTTATCTGCCTCTCCTTATTTTGCAATTTGCTTCATGGAAGTGAAGAAACAGGATCAATTTTAATGTTGCAAATGTGATTAAAAAAAAAAAATTCCCCAAACATTGCAACAGCCTCATTATTTTTCTTTGTTTAGTGAATACTGGAAATTTCATCCCTGTGTGGTGAGGTGCCAGGAGCAGAAACCAATCACGTGGTAACATCAAGGCCATGTTTAGTTCTCTGAACCCAAAAGAGGCAAAATTAGCCAGTACTGTGAGAGGCAGAGGCTTGCTGTGCCCTTTCTTGTGGTGGTTTGAATTAGCTGTAGTGTATCAGGGGTACCTGGATAAGAAACTTGCCTGGTTTTTAGTTCAGTGTTAACGTGAGATATCAGTGATGCAGATTTACTGGTACTGGCCTGTAAACTCATGCCTTGTTCCAAGTGGGCTGTTATAAATTGTGCTTTAAGTTAGCTGAATGCAGAAAATTGGAAGGGGCAGGATCATATTAGCTCTAAAGAAGGAAAAATGGCATGAAATATTAAATAATTATTATTATAAGATACTTCATAAATCCAAAGGAGGTAGAGGTGGAAAAGACCTATGAGGTCACCTAACCTATCTATTCTGGAGGACTGGCTTGCTGCCTGCAAAATATAATCAGTCTGCTACTCCAGACTAGTTCTGAATGCCCCAAGCTTTAGTATTCTTAATGCAAGAGAGGAGAAAAGAAAAGGGTCATAGACTTTTTTTCTATTTCTTAAACTTTCCCTTACTTGTTTTCTGTTTCTGAAACCCTTCCTCAGATTTATGTGTTGTTTTTTTCCTCTATTTTGTCATTTTATGTTTTATTTTTGTTTTTCTGCTTCAGTGTCAGAATGCCCTGAAGAGAGAGATGATTTCAATAATTTTGGATAGCTGTGTTATCTCTATGTCTTTTGTATGGATCACAGTCACTGCTTTGATTGACAATTCTCTTTTTAAGTTTTCCTCAGTTTTTATTTTTTTTCTCTCCTATGGCAGCTGGGTTCCCTGGCTAATCCCCCCAAACTGGTAGTGTGTGGAGTGAATATTTTTTTATACTGTCTCCTTCTCTCTGTGCCCCCTCACCACACATTTGCACATCCTCATCAGGGAAATATCCTGTTAGGAGAGAGCAATATCATTATTCCCATGTAGAGTTGGGAGGCAGTGATGATTTGCCACAAAGAATGGTTGTATGAGCAGTGGAGCCTCACTGGAGGTGTTGTGTCTCCGTAGACACTCTGGAGCGAGCAGTGCCAAAAAAGGTGATGTTTGTCCTGTGTTTAACTGTCATGAGCTTGAATGTACACCCTGAAAAACAAATAGCTGTTACAAAAAGGAAATCTGTCTGTCCATACCTGAGGAGGGAGTGTGGAACAATTATTTAGCCTGAGTGTTCTTGCTATTATTTGTTTGTTTCACTTACTCTGTAATTGCCTTTTCAGCCCGGTCAAGGAGTCTGGTGATGGGTGAACAGATTGGGCCTCCCTCCAGACCATCTTCCCCAAACCCTCAGGAACGTGTGCTGAAGTGTGGCTGGCTAAAGAAGCAGAGGAGCATCATGAAGAACTGGCAGCAGCGCTGGTTTGTGCTGCGTGGGGATCAGCTCTTCTACTACAAGGATGAAGAGGAAACTAAACCTCAGGTATGGCTGGAGAGCTGCAGGAGTTAATGGTTGTGACTCCTGTGTGATCACAGCTGTGCTTTGGTTGACAGCTCATTTCAGATGTTTTCTGTTCTCACCAAAACAATTCACACTGAAGGTGGTTCAAAGGCAGGAGATGTTGCAGGGAGGCTTTTCTACTACCAGACAAGTGGTGGAGCTTGGGAAAAAGTTAGAAGGTGTTTACTTACCCACTAGGGCATGCTGACCTCCAGATCTTAGTATGGTCAGCTCTGAGACTGGAGTTTGACAAGAAGAGCTATGGAGCTGCAGATTACTGAGGCAGGAGTGATTAACCTTCTTGCTCAGCTGTGACTCGTTATCTCCCAGCTAATCCTTGTTAGCCATGAGGTGAACCAGCTGCTTAGAGCTGGCTTGTGTGTGTGGGGTGTGTGGATTTGGCTACATGCTGAGAATGGGCTGTAATGTAATGGGCTGTAACTCTCTCTTGTTTGAGTGGGTGTTGTGCTATGGCCTAAAGTTTACAGAGGAGATGAAGAATTTCTTATTCATGTTTTTCTAAGGCCTGTAAAATTCTCTCAGAGCATTTGAGCTAAGGTCTTTCCTGTTGTTGTAGTAGATTATGCATCATAATTCACGTAGTCATTGTTTTGACTGTCAGGCCTTTAACCAGAGTCATTGAACAGAGGGAACATAATTGAATGAGCCAGACAACGTCCCTGTGCTGCTGGCTCCTGATGAGTCAGTACAGGCATTACAGAGTGACAGTCAGCCTGTGTAATATCATCACCATCCACACACTCATTATAGACAATTATTAAACTGCTTGATGCAGCTGCCTGCTTGACTGTCACACATAAATTTCATTGTAGAGTGAGAATGGAAATTAATATTCCCCTGTGGGCCTGACATAAATACGGTAGATGAATGAGGATGTTGACTGCTTCTTATATCTTGCACTCTCCTGATCAGGGATTTGGTCCATGATTATGGAAAGTCTGCTGTGTAAAGGCTAGAGAGATTTGAACTTGATGTAAGTTGATTACTCAGGATGCTGCCAGCAACAGATGGATTTTGCACTTTCAAGCCAGGCACCTTATCTTCACATGCAGTGCATGTGGGAGAGCTGGGCACCTCTGAACCGTGTCAGTGAACATGATGAGGAAGAAATGGCCTCAGGCTGTCAGGTTGTGAAGGGTCTCTTCAACCCTGGCCCTTTTTGGGCACAGGGTTAAATTTATCACTGTGGGAAGATATTTTGTATAGGATGATGCAGGACTATATTCTGACTCTTCCTGTAGGAATTAGAAATTGGGATTCACATCTCTTTAGGACTGTATGCATCCCACAGGAGGGGTGTGCTTTTGGGACTTATAGACAGCTGTTGCTTGGGATTCTCTGGAATGAAGGAGCAATGGCACAGGTGTGCCCATGCATCTTAGAAAGACAACTGAGACCTTTTGTTGTAGGGAGATTTCTTTATAGGTCATGCAGATATTTTCTCTGGTTGTTATTGATATTAATCCCTAATTTTCTTCAGCCCTAAAGGTACTCATGCCTGATTTAAGTATTTTTGTTTTATTTACTAAGTATGGCCTTTAAGCTTGTGTGTAAAAACTAAATCAATAGTTTCACTGAAATTCCCATTGATCTTCCACCTACTTGGTTATTTATACATACTTTGGAAGAGAGTTGTATTCTCGTTGTTTATCTGATAAAGTCAAATGAGATTTATGGCATAATGTTTCAAAAGAGAAACATGAAACAACTTCTTTTTCTTCATGGATGTTGCCTTGCCTATTTTTATGAAAGCCTGTTGTTTCAGATTCTTGAAGGAAACTGTAGATACTCTTCCTTTAATAATATTGCTGAAAAGGTGGAATTGTAATCTAATGGCAGGAGAATCACACAGGTTTCTGGAGTGGGGAGGAATTTTTCTGTTGTCTTAATGGATTGAGTACTGTTGAAGGTACTCAATTTTTATTTGTGTGCCACATGACAGCTGCAGTTCCACAGCCCACTCCATCAGAGACCGGAGGTTAGAGGGTGGATCTGCAGCCATTGCTTTTCTGCAGAGTTTTCTTATTTTGCCCCCTGAGGACAGGGGAAGGGAGGACTGACCTGCAAAGAGGTTTTGATGCTCCTACTGACTCTGTCAATATGTTTGTGTTTTTAAAGGAGCTTTGGGCTTGTTTCTGTTCCCAGGAAAGGAGAGAGCAGACATCCCTCCCCAGTTTCCAGGGGAAAAGAAGCCACTGTGCAGCTGATTCATTAACCCTTCCTTCAGTATTGACTTGACATGATGAAAGGCTTTCATGCATCTGCAGTGGGCTTGAATTTTGCACTTTAGAAATAATTTTCTAGAATGTTTCTAGTTCTGGCCACTGGACTTTAAAGATGATGTTTTATACAATACTTTTTGATGCCATTTGGAATTCAGATGCATTTGCATTTTGGTCAAGTTGCCTTTAATATGTTTTCCTGTTATCGATGGAATGTCTTCCATTTATCTTCTAATTTCAGTGAACCCCAGAGTCAATTTGCAGGGCAACAGGATTGGGAGGTAAGGATGGTGAAGGCTTATCCTGTTATGTTAACTTATTTTGCCTCAATTTTAAATCTTACAACCATTCTTGAGAAACCACTCAGCATGGACTTTGCTAAGTGCCCTCCTCCACAATGTCCTTCCACAACCTTACACTGGGTAGGGGACAGGAGCTGAGCCTTGACCCTGCTGAACAAAGCGTTTGTAGGAGGATGCATTCCTGAGCAGCAAAGCTATGGAAGTTATACAGAATAGTGACAAAGTAACACATCTGGCTTCTTTTTTATAGAGAAGATTGCAAAGCTCTTATGATGAGTTGTCTTCTATTAGTTGAAATTCTGGATTGTCTGTCTCATGAGACACTAATTGTATTACTCCATTATATGTGGATCTGGAAGCTGACAAATAACATAACTAGAATTTGTTTTGATTAACAATATTATGATGGTCCAGTGTGTCTTGGATTTGGTTGTTGCCAGATCAGTAAACATGCATAGCTACATTCTCATCAACCACAGATATGTGTGAAAAACCTGACTGAAACAACTTTCTTCATTTTCTGTTCATCAAGAAAAGATGCTCTGGACCCTGTTCGCATTCCAGGGCAGTTCAGTGCAGGAGTGGGAACTGCTGATTACCTTCTTCATGGCTTAACTCTTGAGTCCCAGAGTCTGTCTGATTGTGCATAGGTCCTGAAGAATGTTAGCTGGAAACCCATTAAAATATCAGAGATTAAATGCTTGTTTCACTCAGGTTACTGGAGAAGAGCTTCTTGTGATGTCTCTTTCAGTTTTTCCATAGATGAAGAGGATTTTGTTCACTTTGAAGATACTATGCCACCAGTTATGCAGAGTTCCCAAACTGGAATACATTGTGTTAATTATGCTTGGGCTCAAAGTGGAAATGAAGCTGAATACTGGCAGCACTTGAACTTGGGAAGGGGCTCAGGTTTTTTCTAGGGAAGCTATAGTCTTTTGGATTAAAAAGTTGTCCATTGTCTTTCAAACCTGAATTAGCTGCTGTCTTTGAGTATTTCCCTGGGAACTTCTGTGTACTGAGCATCTCTGGAAAATCAGCCATGTTATTCAAATGCATGCTGCAACCAGAAATTCAAGGGTGTAGGAGGAGTAGGTGTAATGAGAGATGAAACTCTTGCAAGGGATAATTAGGTGTGAAAACCAAGGAGAATCATTTCTGCATGCTCAGAATTGTGTTATTCCAGAGGAAACAGCCTTAACCAGCAGTGTCCAGTGTGACAGAAAGGACAGTGAAGCAGGTGGATGACCAGCTCAAATAATTTCTTGCTCAAATCTGTGGAAAGGTGTTGGGCTCAGTAGATAAGCTGGACTTGAGTTTACTATGCATTTTATCACCTTTTCCTTACCCTTTTAGTGGCCTTTCCCTTTTCACTAATGTTTGTGTCCATTACAGGGTTTGATACTACTGCAAGGCAGTCAGGTGAACGAGCTGCCACCTAATCCTGATGAACCAGGGAAACATCTGTTTGAAATTACTCCAGGTATGCCAGCAGTTTTTTGTGCTTTCATTACAACATCACATCAGTTGTCACTAATGGTAATTGAGTTGTATTGATCATTCCTGAATGTTCTGATACACTGGCAAGATTATCCAGTGAGACTGAGAAAAGGGACTTGACTACATGGTGTTCTTAGTTCTGGATAAAAGTGCTGCTGTGGTGCCTCATTTCCATTTTACAGTAGTTGAGGTGCATCATGATCCTTGACTTTCCTGTTTGGAGAGGCTTTTTTCTTGGAGCATTGTGTGGTCTCTCTATGGATGCATTCTTCTGGTTGTTGCAGGAGAAACAGGCACAGAACACAGCACAGAACTTAGGGAAAAGTGGTATCTGGATGCAATTTCTTTCATGTATACTAATTATTTTGGGAAGTGGGTGGGAGTGCAGACAAAAAGCTTCAAAACACTTTCCTTTTGGATAAAAAGTTTAAGAAAATAAATGGCCTAGCATGGAAGTGATGTTGAAGTTTTTTCAGGTAGAAAATCTAATGATCTGTCACTGTAGTATTAATGTAAAACTTTTGCAGTCATTTTAGCTCCCATACAAATGCTTTCTGGGTACAGAGTTGGTATCTCCAGGATAGATGCAGAATTAAGTTCCCTACTGCAGGAGCAATTTGATTCAGTTCTGATTGTATTTGGGAGTATTTGTATTGTGTTTGTGTTCAAACCCTGCACATAGGTTGTCTGCAAAATGAAGATGTTTTCCCTAATGAACTAAATCCCGTTTATGCAGCTAAATCCCGTTTGTAGCAAACTTAGTTGCAACATGGATAGTAAATATTGAAAACCACTATAAATAGCCAGTCAATACAGAATGTGATTGACACAGACGTCACAGGGGAATGTGGCCCGAAGAGTTGCCCATTTTGTTCACAGTACATTTATTCTGTGCTGGTTTTGGCATTAATGCCTTTTCTTTTTTTCATGTGTTCTGAAATGACCGTGTTCTGTGTGGCTGCCAGCCTGCAGAACACCCACATAGTGAACAGCTCTGAAACAGATGCCAGATAGGAAGGGCAGCACAAATGATCTTGCAGGACCCAGATCTCTATTTCCCATCACTGCCCATCTTTCCCTGTGTTGGATGTATAGCCATGATCACATTTCTGTCTAATTGTGTTTCATTTATCCCACTATAAGCTAGGACTCTACAGTTTCTATAGCAATGGTAAGAATTTTTTTAAAATCTGTTGTAGCTAAGTTGGGGATGTTGTGAACACAGGTGCATTCAATAGCTCTAAGTATAGATTAGGGTTTTACTGTGCTAGTAAGCATCAGAGCTTTAACCAACAAAATTAAGAATGGAGTGAAACATTCCTAAAGTGTACTTATAGCTGATAGCAGTTTATCTGACAAAGAGAAGAGGCTGAGGTCTGAGAAATGTCCAAAGGGTTCCAAAGTCTGTGGTACCAGTTATCTCCAAAACCCTATTTTGTGATTGATGGCTAAGGCACTCAGTGTCCTTGCTGTGCAACTGGTGCTGTGATCTTGCCACCTTTCCTGTGCTGCAGGCTGTGTTAAGTTTGGCTGTGAGAGCTGTTCCCTCAGAGGGCAGGGACTGGAGTAACAGCATGTCCTGTGCTGTAACAGAGCCTGTATTGATTTTCTGCTGAGTAACAAGAACTAATGATGGGCATTGTGTATTATTCATGTTTCATCAAGTTCATTTCTAAGCTGTATAGGGCAGCTGGGAGAAGGGTTAACTAGGGACATGAGAGGCTGCAGAACAGTTCTACAGTCAAACCAGGGTTAGATCTGGTGACAGGACTTCCTGAAATATATTCTCTATATTCCTTTCTGGGGAAACTGTGTAAATTTCTGGACCCTTTTGAATCCATTCATGCTTCCCTTCATCATAGAAGTTCAGAGTGGAATGGTGGGGTAAGCTGTGGGTGCAAGTTGCTCTCATACTCCAGTGCACATTAGCAGGTGGTGGGGGATGTTTTTGTGAAGTTATGAGGGTAGTATGAGGTCAGGTGCAAATGTACCATTTGGGGTAATCATTCCACAGCAGCTGGTATTTATGGATGAAATGATCTGTGTTGTTTGGGAGAGGAGTCCAAATCTGGCAACAAAAACAGCATCTGCTGTTGCCAGGGGCAACAGAATACTCAGTGCTGACCTGGGGTTACAGTGCATTTTGGAGTGGTGTAATGCAGCTTGTAAGAAGCCACAGGGATTAAGCTCAGAAAAAGTCTTAAGGAATGTTGATGACTTAAATGCTTCTGAAGTCTCACCTTTTAGGAAACAATGTTTTAATGTGTTGTGGCAAGTGGTCTACCTAGTTTCATTCCCCAGTCTTTGCAGCACTATGAGATGCTCAAGTTCTTCTGCAGACAGAGAATTTCCTGATACAGTAAGGTTTTTAGAATCACGAAGGGGAGTGGTAAAAAGTTTCAGAAGTTAGGAGGATCTCATGGTACACATTTTGATGTCCCTTATCACTGATGATAGCTAGCTCCTCCTTCTTGCCACGGTGCTTTTTGCCAAGGTGAACAGTCGCAGCTCTTAGCTGAGACTTTGTGAGAATGAGAGTGCAGTTTTGTAATGAGTTTAATATTTTTATTGGAAACAGCGGCTGAAGGGGTTGATCTTGTTTCCATATATTTAATCATATCTTTCATTTCAGCTCTCATGACTGAAAAAAGTTCTCAATCCAGTTTGACTTCAGGTCAATCCAACTAAAGTGGTGAAAACTGCACCTCCAGGTTGTTTTCTGTGCTCCAGTTGAGTTAGCAACAGCCCTCTGTTTGGTGAAGCAGTTCATTCCTCTTCATAGTTGTTACCTTGGTCTTTTTGCAGACTTAGCCAGAGCAATTGTCACTGCCTATACATGATTTACATGTCAAAGGTTATTTTCAAAACTTTAGAAGTCAGTTCTCTATGGTGTGCTCTTTCAGTTAGTTATAAAGACTGAATTCACCAGAGGCAACTTGCCTTAAAAAAGGAACTTGCATGGAATACTGAGTCCTTCAAAGATGGAGTAGTGGTTGCATTATGCCAGAAGTTAGGCTGGGGCAAAATAAAATGCCTCATGCAGAAACTTTGTGCAGGGCTTATGCAGAAGCTACTTCATGGCCTTGGTTGGGCTATATAACAAGAAGGAAAATCAAGAAAGGCAGAATAAGAAGGTAGGAGTCCTAATTCTTACAGGAACAGTAATTGTTGTCTATTTGTTCTGTAGGGGTCCATTTGTGTTGTTGACAGTGTCTGACAGAGAAGTTGGAGTGGCAGCTTGTTTGTCTTGTACCAGTAGGTGGAATGGTGCCCACAGAGCAGTCTGATCTGTGGTACACTGCTGCATCCCAGGTGATCAACACCAATTAAGCTATTTTTGTGGCCTTTTTATCTCAGTTCCTGTTGAGATGCTGTGTAATTAAAATACCAGGAGGAGAAATTAGAAATTCATACATTGAAAATCATTCTGTGTTCTCTATTATTCAATGCAAATTGCAATTCCAATTAACAGCAGGATCCTGAGTTTGCCATTGGTAATTAAGTTTTCTCCTGAAGTCTACAGCTGAAAACTGACTGTGCATATCTAAATATGCAATGATGTTGATATTTGGGAGGTATATTTAGATTCCTGTAATTTGGCATCCACCATATTGACTGGGAAAATAGCAGCAAAATAAAGTAATTTTGGGTCCTACAAGGAAGTTTAAGACAGAGTAGTTGCAGCAGTGCATTCTGGAAACACTCAGAAAGAGAGAGCTGTGGATGTTACCATGTCCATGGCATTGCATTGGCCTAGACAAGAAGATTGGAGGTGTTGGTTTTGCAGTGGAGGGCCCTGTCAGATCTGTTTTTATTACTGGTAGATGTCTGGAGCATAGCTGAGAGCATGCAGTTGCATGTCATAAAAAAACCTGCCTCTTGGAACATAAGATAGACTTTTCCATTTATTGAGGGGTGAAAAACAATAAGTGCTTTTTCTAAATTTTCTTTTCAAAGGAGTGCCCAGAATGATAAAATTGTATGCTTTCTTTGCAGTCATAGTCTGGTAACAGTTTTTTATTATTACATTTTTTCTTGGGTTGAGACGTTTAAGGTAATAACGCTTTAACACTCAGATGATGATGGGTTACATCTGCTTGCCTTTTCCCAGCTGCAGTGTCTTTTTATGCTCAAGTGCAGTTTGAGCTTCCTAGGAAGTGTGTATGCTGAGTTTCTGTGCCCGGGGAGTGCCAGTGCGTTGTTCTCTCCGTTCTACTTGCTCCGTCTCTCCTGAGCACTAGATGGTGCTGCCTCTTTCCAGCTTCTGCTCTCGCTGTCGGTGATGGCAATGCCTTGAATCCCTGGAGTGCGAGTTCATGCTCTCAGAGTAAACTGGCTACTCTGTTTTGTTCATTCGTGTCTCCTCCAAGCAAACCAGCGAGCAGGGGTTCCCTAACGACGTCTTTGCCCAGCCTGTGAAGCCAATGCTGTGCTCTGTAGGCAAAATGCAATATTGAATACATTCCTGCACGTTTGCTCAGTTGGTTAGAGTGTGGTGTTAATGATGCCGAGGTTGAGGGCTTGATGCCCATATGGATCACTCATGTAAAAGCTGAGCCAATGATCCTTGTGGGCCCCCTCCAACCCAGAATATTCTGTGATTCTGTAATATTCTATACTGAACACACTCCATGTATTCACAACATACAGCTGTTGTCTCAGATGCCAAAATCAACAGTCTTTGAAAACATTCAAGTTCATGTTGTTTACCTATTTCAATCTTGTTCTGGTCTTAAAATTGTAATATAAGAGCAGAACATATTCTGTATAGACACTGTGGGGAAGCCACTTGGGTGTAGATCTCCACTATTTCAGGTTAACATGCTGACCCAGTGTTTATGGACTATTTAGTGGCATCTGTCTGACTGTTTTCCTCTTCCCCCATCCTGAGCCTGCTAAACTTATTTTTAAAAATATGTCTTTTCAAAATTTTGCAATTTTAATGCATTGGCATTTTCCAAAAGATACTAACTGCCTTGTGTGGGATTACTCCTTTCCTAATTCTGAGATTCTTTTATTGAACTGAAAATAGCTTTCATGGCCTGCTCAGACCTTGATAACTTCCTTTAGTTCAACAGAAGTATCAATCAGCTGCCAGTATTTCTAGGCTTGCTTTATTAATGGATATAAGTTGATGAACTGATAGTTGAGTAATTAATGGAGCCCCTCATTTCCCTTGTGCAGATAAATGTTAGCAGCTCAAATCTTCTGTAAGCAAGGCTTCTCTTCTTACTGATATTCTGACCTGTACTTTCCCTGAATGCTTGACTCTATCATGTCACTGAATTCTTATGAAAAGAGAATGTGGAAAAAAAAGAAAAGAAGACTGAACTTTGCTCTCAATTCATGTAACCTTATTGATTTCAGTAAGTGTTGTGTTCAGTCCAGTGCTGTATCCCCACAGCTTGACCAGTCCTCTTCTGCCTGCTTAAGGTGATGACTCATGACAGGTGAAGGTCTTGGGACTGCATCCAGGGTTTTGGACAGAAAGAGGAGCCCAATAACCTTTTCCCCTGAGGGTGATGAGGCTCCCTGATAGTTAAGAATGTTTTGGCTCACCTTACGTTATCAATTTAAAACATCTTGAAGGGCATCAGGAGGCACCTGCAGCCTGTAAATTGCTTTTTGCTTTGTTTTCTTTTTTCCCCTAGCATATGCAATGCCCAAGGCTAATGTTTGCATTTGGCAGGTAATGACCCTGCCTAATGAAATAAACAAGGTCCTGCCTTTGTTTTATTAGAAGTGTTTGATCTACTTCACCTTGTACTGCCTCCATCCCCCAGTGCTCTGGGCCCGTGGGCAGCTGAAAGTAGGACTGGAAATGGACTGCAATAGCATACCTGTGTTCTGCTGTCCTGGGATTTGTGTTCCAGGAGAAGTTGTGCATTTAATCCCTGATCAGTCGCACCTAGCTGTCTTTAATGCATGTGCTGGTTTTAAAGAAGAATGATGGTTTTTAAAACTTCAATTGCACTCGCATAAGGCCTGCTGTGAAAGGAGCATGAGACTTAAGAAGTTTCATGAATAGGGTTTTCTGCTAGTGCAGATCATTAAAATGTAACCTCTGACTGGTTTTGAGCAGTCCTCCTTAACCCATTATGTTCCTGAGAGACAAATATAGCATTTTATATAGGTTGCCCTTTGGGTATAGAAATATGGCTTTGTAGTGTGATGACACATTGTAGTGGAAATGTACAAGGCACCATTTGATCTCCTCAGGTTGATTTTTCAGTGAAAATTAAGTAAGATTTTGAATACTTCCTGCTGAGACCTTCCATAGTGAGTTCTGCTATTGAATATTCTGCCTTGAGGATAATGTATTAAGTCCTAAGGCATGTGTAGTTAGTAGAGGGATTTATTTTTTAAAGTATTCTGGTGCAAGTACAGCTTTGTTACATAGAGATGTGTTTATCAAACTGTCAGCATGATCAGTTATGTAGTATCATCTCTATATTTCTTGCTAGTTTGTCAGAAATCAAGTCTTCAGTGATGTTTTACAGCTTGTATGTTCTGTTGCTGCTGTTATGGGTTTAAGTTTTGTTCAGCCCCAGAAAGAGCTGTGTTCCCATTTGCAATAGCAATGGGTGAATTCTCCACAAGATTTATGCAATGTCTGGGATCTCTGAGGCCAATAAAGTACTCTATTAGGTTAGCATGATGAAGTAAAATAAGATACATGATATATGGCCATGTCACAGCACACATTAAATTCTAACAGAAGTGAAATAAAGACAGGACGAAAAGGCCTCAAGCTGTGCCAGGGGAGGTTCAGGGCAGATATTAGGAAGAATTTATTCACTGAAAGTCTTGTCAAGCCTTGGAACTGGCTGCCCAGGGGGGTGGTGAAGTCACTGTCCCTTTTCTTCACAGTGTTGAAGAAAAGAGTGGATATGGCATTTAATGCCATGGTTTAGTTGACATTGTGATGTTCAGTCAAAGGTTGGACTCAGTCTTGGAGATCTTTTCCAAACTTAATGACCCTGTGATTCTGTTCTTTGATACTGGCAATCCTGTAGGGCAGCACCACTCACCCTTTTGAGGCACCTGTTAGCACCGCACCTTAACTGCTCAGTAGGATACACTGACTTGGAAATACCATGTGGAAGTCATTCTGGCAAGAAAAGGTAAGAAAACTAAAACACAGGTCCTTCTTATGAGGCCCACAAAAGGTGTGGGGGGAAAGGGAGGTGCAGCTGATAGTGTGCTGATCCAGGATCCAAAAGAGAAAACTGACAAACTGCTATCTGGGGTGTTTATGAATGCACCAGCACCAGTTTGAAGTGGCAGCTGGCCCAGTGTCAAACAGCTTTGAGAGAGGGTTCACAGGCAAAACCCCCTCTGTATTTGTCTGAAATGGCTTAGGGATAATTAGCGTGCTATCAGTGAGAACTTGTTTGCTCTGGGCTTTTTGAACTTTATAGGGAGGAGGAAATATGACAAGGATGTATTGCCTATGGGGGAGCATACCTTACACCCAGCTTAAGAACATGCAGGGGGCTTTGTTTGTTTGTTTGGTATTTGTTGTGGTTTGGGTTTTTTGGGGGGAGATGTTTGTTTTTTATAGTCCAAATATTTTTGATCAAGCTCAGACCTCTATGCCATTAGCTTTAATTTCTGCAGCCAGTGAAGAGTTGTCTCTCTGTGAGCCAAAGCAGTGCAAAAGCTTGCATACATTAATAGCAGGCTGTCTGCTCTGTGCACACTGGGATCTGTTAGGAAAGGGTTCCTTTTAGCAGTTTTGAGTGCTGAGGGCAGCGAAATGCCTTCAGGTATTTGCAGTAAAGCTGCTTCTTACAATCTGTGTGCTTAGCTGCTCTTCCCCTTTGGGCTCTGAGCTGGTGTGAACTGTGCAAGAGCAGCTGTGGGTCCATGGCAATGCCAGGCAGGAATTGCTGATACCAGCCAGTGTGCCTACCTGCTGCCCTTCTGCTGCCAAAAATGGAACAGGAACAGTGGCAGCTCTGCCACAACCAGCTGCAAAAGGGAATTTTGTCCATGTGTAAGGCTTCACTATTTGGGAGTTTTTTGTGTTCCCTCAGCACTTCAATGCCAGAGGCCAAAGAGCTTGCTGACGCCTTCAAAGCAAAAACCTGGGGAGGTACTCTAGCACAGTGTGGCTAAAGCTGTATTGGAATTTCCAGCCAAACTTTTTTCATTTGTTGATGACTGCACCTAAAATTCTTTAAGTTTTTTCATTCATCAGAATTCAGGGAATTCTGTTTTGCACTTCACAAGTGCTTTAGGCAGCAGAGTCATTATTTGAAAGAAAAAGCAAAGGTGTACACCTATGAATCTCCTAAAATATGGCCATTTTCATATTCCATTTAATATGAAATAACGTCCTCATGCCAGTGAAAATTATTGTCATGGGAGTGTCATAAGGTATGACTGAATTTCTCTTGGAATTGCTGTGATTGGATGGAGAAGAGAAAGCAATGGATATAGTCAAATCAGAAGAACTTTTTATAAACTTGGTGTCTTTTGACTCTTTCTGGACTAGAAATTCTTTAATAGGACAAGGCTAGATGTTTTGAAATGTTATTCCTGACAAAACAGGTGACTTTTGATCCTTTCTTTTTTTCTTTATTTTTTTAAGCCTGAGAGCCTTTTCTTAACAGATCTGTGCTCCATTGTAAATTTAGCCTAACCTGGTTAACAGGAATGCATTTTAGGTCACTTGGGGCATGGCAAACTGTGAATACAAAATGTGTACTTTCATGAAGTCTCTCATACAGTCTGGTGATATATCTACATTGAACTCGTGTTTTCTGTGCTAATGTCTTCTCTGAAGAACAGATGAACTATAAATTGTTCCTTTAAACATGAAGGTCTAATTCTTCTCTCAGCAGGTTATTTTTCAGAGTCTTAGGAGCCTGGAGAACTGGAGTTTTCAAAAACATTTCCTTTGCAGTTTATATTAAACATACTAGAAGTGTGTATTTGGAGAGCGGGGGATGATGAAGACTGGGGTTTGAAAGGGTGAGGATGGTTTACATTGCTCTGCTCTCACAGGAAAAAGCCTTAGGGGAGGTAGCATGTCACTTTTTTAATAAATACTAGGCTAGAAAATTCACTTTGTAGTTTCAGGCTCTTATAAGAAATGTAGTGGGTTTTTAAGGGTGTTAGAGTATTTAGATATATATGAACTAAGACTGGTTGTAATGTACTCTTCTACCTCTGTTATTACATTGCCAGAATAGTCTCTTCTTTCTTCTGAGTCCAGTGGCTGTTTGGAAATGTGTGGAGAGTCATAGAGGGTTTCCACTGTGGCCTGGCAAGCCACTTCTTGCTTCACCATGTACTTTGGAAATCCTGGAAATAATCCATCCTGAATCTGACTTAGAAAGTAAACTTTTCATTTTATGAAGGCTTTAACTTTTGAAGAGGAAGTCTATAATTTCCCTGGTTTACAGATTATTTGATTGATATGGAGAAGATCATAGTACAAATAATTTTACAGATCAGGCAAAACAAGCTTTTATTGGCCAAGCTTGAAAATTCTAACACATTCTTCTGAATTTTGAGCATGGGTATTAGTATAAATTGTGAGCTTTTCATGAGTGCATGTTTGCTACTGGCTGGCTTAGGTCCATTCTCTATGAAGCCCACCTTACCTGTTTAATAGCAATGATGCAAAGTGGTGTTAACTTTTGTGTTCTTCTGGCGAGTTGTTGCTTCCTGGGGAGGAGGGGATGGTGAGGAAAATCCCCAAAGCTATGTAATCATGGTCTTATGTCTAAAAAAGCTTCCAAAATGAATGCTTGCCCAGTTCTAGAGATGTAACTGATATAGATGGGAATCACAAAGAACATTTGTTTCCTAGTAAAGGAATGATTGATAAACACCTTCCTCCGCTAATACTCTGTCATGTCTGCAATGAATCATTGAACTAGAATAACCTATTCCTCTGCCATGCTGCAATTTTTAAAAACTTACTTGGTTAGAGTATTTTTTCCCACAGAATATAAGTGATTGGCTTAACAAAAACAGAAATCTTTACCTCTGGCTTCCAGATGTTTGGCATTGTCCAGAAATATAAAAGTTCATTTTCCACACAGCAGTATTTAGCAGCTGGCTTTCCTTTTCAGTGGCAGGGAATACACTGAATATACACTATACACATATAATATACACTTAAGAAATACACTACTGTATTTCTTAAGAAATGAGAGGGAATATAAACTTTAAATCAAGAATTTCAGATGGTGGAACCAAGAGCTGTGGCTGAGAATAAAAAAAAAAAAGTGCAAAGCAGATGTGTTATTCAAAAACTCTTAGGACACTCAGTCTGCTCCAGTTCATTTTACAGGGAACTGTTAAGCCCTTGGAGTTTTTGAAAGATCAGCATAATGTTTTAGCATTTGAAATCCAAATTTAGACATTGAACTCTGGGCTCCTGATTTTGTAAACCCTAGTCTAAAGTTGGTGGGTGCTTGATGGTGTCTTAAGGAGAAGACATGCAGGGTTAACGCAAAAGGTAAGACAAGCTTTCTGTCAGTTTTCTAAATATTTTGTGAAAATAAGGAGAGTTTTAAATGGTAATGTTTCAGTAATAGAAATGAAAAAAAATTCTTTAAATGCTTTGTTGAAGCTGTCAGATTGATTGTCTGAACTAAGCATGTGTGCCAAACCCTCATCAGCCTCACCTGTCCATGTGAAGTGATATACATAATAGTCCTAAAAATTCTTAAATGCTCAAATTTCAGTATCTTGTAGGTAGTCTGGGGATTCCTCTGACAGACAGCATCCACCTTTCCATGGAGCTGCCAGGCTGGAAAGCTGGAGAGGAGGGTACTCCCTCCATCCCTGTTATCTGCCGCTGCTCTGGCAGTGCCCTTAGCAAACCCTGCGGCTTTTCCAGGGCTTGGAAAGCTCCCCGCTGCTGGGGGCTGCCTGGAGCTTGCTTTAAAACCAAACGGAGAAGTGCTGCCAGGAGATTGTCCAGCCCCTCAAGCAGGTGGTTCCCATGCCTCTTCCCTGAGATCAGATCACCCTCTAGCCAAGAGAAAAGGGAAGTCTCTGCTGCTGTACAAGGCAAGGGAGCGCTCTGCACAAGAGATGGATTTCCAAGCAGCTGTCAGCTATTGGCACTCTCTGACGAGTTCAGAGGCTCAACCAAACAACTGACATGAATTCTCACACATCTATCCAAGAGGAACAAGTTGGTACCAGCAAAGCCAGAATACTGGATTTCCTTCAGTTCTCTTGCAGGAATATCTTGAACTTCCTCTAGTGTGTTTGGTGGCGGTGGGAAAGCTTTCCTGCCCTGTCTGTCTTCTATCCTGTGTGGGATTTGGTTTTGTTTTGGTTTTTTTGTGCTAACTAATGAATGCTCATACTCTGGGATTGCTCAAGTGTGCAGTTAACAGCTGAATACTCTGCAGAAGGACCTCTCTGTAGAACATTATTGTCATTTTTTTTGTTTTCTTTTTTTTTTTTTCTTTTTAATGATGGGAGACCTGGTAGACATCTACCCTTTAGGTCATTCATTTTCTCTCCTGGAAGTCCATTCTGAAGAACTTTAGCTCAAGCTCAAAAGGCTGAAATATGTACTAGGAGCTGGAGCTGCATATCAGTTCTTGGGCTCAGGCTGTTTCTGGTATTTTAACAGTATTGAAAGATGTATCTCCTTGTTATCTCCCCCACCCCCAAACCTCTATTTGTCAAGCTTTCTGCTCTCCCACCCAAACTAATTTTTGTGCATAGCATACTGCTATCAAAGAGTGTATTCTTCTGCAGTGTCCAGCCTGGAAAAGACTTTATCATTCAGTCACTTTCTTGTAACATCCAACTCTAGCTTGACCCAAGCTTTGCAAAGGCAGCCAGTTTGCCTGTGAGTTGGTGTATAAAACAAACTGTGTCTCTGCTGCAGTGCTCAGGGCATTGCTGCACCTGGGCACTGGGGCTTCAATAAGCAGGGTCCCTGCTGGAGTGAAGTGCTGCAGGGTCTAGGGAACAAGCACAGAGTGATCAGAGATCCAGCAAACATCTGTTCTAGGGATGCTGTTCTTTCCTTATCCCAAAACAAAAAGCTATCTTGTTGTTGTGGCTGGTGACTCAGTTAGGTTAATGCAATTAAAAGTGAGCATGTAAACGAGCCTTCTGAATATTGCTAGAGCAGCACTGACCTTTGCAAGAATGCAAGGTCCCTGTAACACTCAGTATCTCTGTGGAGACTCAGATATATGGTGTTTACTCTTGTGGGGGATATACCATATGACCCTGTCCTGTCGTGACGGAGTTTTGC
The DNA here is from genome assembly GCF_028769735.1 of Zonotrichia leucophrys gambelii. Classification (NCBI taxonomy): domain Eukaryota; kingdom Metazoa; phylum Chordata; class Aves; order Passeriformes; family Passerellidae; genus Zonotrichia; species Zonotrichia leucophrys. The sequence goes on from NC_088176.1 coordinate 17,799,437, forward strand.
AAGAGGTGAAATAGTCTATCTGGTATCTTTCTATGCACACTGAAGGTTTGTGCTGGGTGTCTGTTGCCCTCTGGCCATCTGAGAGCCTCTCGCACAAAGCAGGCTCCGGTGGCTCTCACCCTTCAAAGGGTGACTATAATTAATAAGCCAGCGCGGTTTAAGGGGCAGGGAGCCGTGAAGCGCCGAGTTCTGCCTCGAGGCCGGCTGGAAACACGGGCGACAAAGGCGGGGGGCTGCAGGGCACCGACCTGCCGCTGTCCCTGCGTAGCCTCTGCAGCCCCAGCCCGGCTGCCCGCCCCGCTGCCAGGGATGCTGGAGGCGGCCCCGCCTGGCCGGGAGCGGGCTGGCCGGGGCCCAGAGGGACGCTGCCACCTGCCATGGGGCTGTGCTCCTGCAAAGGCTGCCGTGAGGAGCCCAGAGGTAACTGACTCCCCCTGGGATGTGACGGGACAGCTCTCCTTCCCCGTGCGTGTGTGCCTGCCGTGTGCGCGCATTGCCGGGAGAGCGGCTCGGGAGCGGCCGGGCTCGGGCTCCGCGCTGCCTGCGGGACCGGCACCGCCGAACCGGGCCGGCCGCCCTCCGTGGGCAGCGCTCCTCCGCGTACAGCCCTCGGGAGCTGCCGCCGCTTCTTCTGTGCTTCAGCAAACTCGGCGAACGAAACCCTTAAATACTGTCTCGATGGGGTCTTGTGCTTTAAACACAATCCTTGGCTCTTCTTCTTCTCTACTAACAAGTAAAATTTGATGAGAGGGAAACCGGTTGATTTTTTTCAGAAAGGCTGTTAACGTGGCAATAGCATTAGCTGACAATCTTTCCTCATCTTTTCTGTGTAGTGAAGGACTTGGATGTTTTCTGGAGGGTCGAGCTCCCAGTAGAAGAAGCTGCTTTAGGAGGCAGTGTCTCCAACGCACTTAGTTCTCCTGTGGATTTTCAGTTACTTCCAGGGCGGCTCCTGCATGGGTTTATGTGTTGGGACCAGCCTCTGACATCCTGTCTGTTTTGGGAAAAGTTTGTAGTTGATATTCAGGGGCTCTGAGAATAGATGGTGTGTGAGCCCAGACAGAAGTGTAGCTTTCCTCAGTAGAAAGCAGTCTCATAAGAATAGTGCTCAAAAATGTTACTGTGCTTGGAGTTTGTAGAATAAATGCTTGAGTGTTCTGACTTTTTGACAGCTGAAAATACTTCTCTTTCAGTAATCAAAATCCTCTGAAGTTGGATTCTTGAGAAAATAGGGGGGGAAATTGCTTCCTGTGCAAAACTTTGGAAAACGCCCTTAATAGTTGCTATGCTGGAAATATGATTTAGATAATGTTAGGAATTTAGCACACACGCTCTAGTTTTGAGACAAAGGGAAAAGTAAACACATTGGTGGAAATTCAGTGAGTATGGGGCTGCTGTCTTCATCACAGCTGCATCAGGTTAAAATTTGCAAGTTAAGGTAAGCTTGATAAAGCTAAAGGTGGCAGTCTAAAACCTAAAGGAAAAGTGTGCTGATCTGAAGTAATATCAGTAACTGTCAGTTATATTAGAAGCATAAACACTGAAATAAATTTCCCTGTCAGAAGTGGAGAAGATCAGGAAAGATATATCTATTCTTTCAATTATTATTGAGTTGACTATGCCTGGATTGTCAGTGTGGCACCCAGTGAACGGATGTGAATTTCCCCCCAAAGACAGGATAAGGAAAAAGGATTTGAGCAAATACCCCTGAATTTTGTATTGGGAATATTGTAGGATTTTCCATATGCATCAGGTTTTAATCTGTTGAGGAAGGAGAGGCTTAGATTGGGTGTTATCAAGAAACATTTGTCCTCATTCTGGCATGAATCCAGTCACCTCATTCACTTGAGTGAAATTGTATTTATCTTTTTCGGGAAGAGCTTCTACAAACAATGGGTGTTTCAGCTAGCATATTGCATTCAGGCTTGAAAGAACAAAGTATGTTTGTGTCAAAATTGCAAATTTGTGTAAACCTGCAGACAGCAGTGAAGCCACACCATTCTCTAAGAACTGCTACAGTTGAGATAAGTATTTGTGTAAAATTGTACTTTGCCTGTGTAACCCTATCAAGTATGTAATACTAATAAATATTTTGTGGACTTCTCTCAAGGCTAGCCTGTTAAAGGTTCTGCAGGATTCTTTTATCTTATTTGGAAAATATATCTCAAGTAATTCCTGTGTAACAAAATAAATGTCTCTTAGTTGACTCTCCTAACCCACGTAGCAGGCTGAAGACTGTGCAAGGATTGTGTGCATGGAACTTAACCAGTCTCAAGTTTAATACAACTTTGCTGTTGATATTAATATTATTGGTGAGGTAAAATGTCCATGCCCTGTCTTGCTGATCAGTCACTGTGAGGGAAGACCTGAAGTGCCAGGCTGCCATTTGTATTCTTAATTGGGGACCAAATTTGGCTTTGTATGATGCTGCTGAAATTCGCTTGTTCCTTGGTGTTTGGCATGGTTCCCTTTAAAGCAGTAAGATTATTTTCCAGTGCTTTTCAGATGTCTCTACATTTGTAAGCTATGCAGAGAAGGCACCGATTTAGATTGCCCCTGCTGCTTTGCTTTTTTGTCTTTAAGGAAAGGTTTAGGGACGGGGTGCACTGGCCTTTTGATCATGAGCTTCAGCAAGTCCTGCTTTGCTGTGAAAATGCTTTCAGCAGACGTGGGAGGGGGACCTGGGTACTGATAACAATGTTTTGTGTTTTTGCATTTGCCCGATCAGCTTTTTCTGATAGCCTTTTAGCACATCAGGCACAGATAGGGCTAACTGATGAGTAGATTCCTACTTCTTCAAAGTTGCAGGCTGAAGTGTCTCTCTGAATGCTGTGGGTTATCTGCAGATAGCAGAGGCTTAATAAGCTTAATAAGGGGGAGAGTGTTTAAGGATATTTGCATTTGTTTAAGGCCAGAATGGAAAGCTTGAGTTGTCATCCTTCCCCACTCATCTCCCCTTCTAACTCTGCAGCAGAATCCCCTACTGGCTGGAAAGTAACAAATTCCTGGGCAGGAATACTGAATTGATCTTTACTGTCTGTTAGATTCACTCGATTGCTGTGTGCTGAAATCTTAATGTGGGAGAAGGATGTGATAGATGGTAGGAATTGGAAGTTAGCTAAAAATAAAATCCTCCTTCCTCCTCACACTCTGGTACTGTTGGCTCCCACTAGCCTAGAACTGAAGCTGTTGGGTGAGTGTTTGCCATGAGCTGTGGTTGATGGTTTACCCTTCACTATTTCCTGTGCTTGCTTGTTTCAGTGTGATTGTATTTCTGCTCTTGGCATTTTTTATACAGTTCCCCATCAGATGTTTCAAAAAATTATTGCACTCTAGTGTTACAAAGATTTCTGGTGGATATCCAGTGATGGAATGTAACCATATTGTGACTTCTGCCTTTACTTGGTTTAATGTGGTCATCAATCAGTCCTGCTCAGTTGAGGTCTCTTGGGGAGACCCACCTTGTGTTCACTATGAAAAAAAGTTTCAAATTGGTGCAAGGATGAAGGACAGCTCTGGATCTCAGCCAAATGGTATTTGCCCTTTCAGTCTTGTCTGGTGTCAGCTGCCAAGGTGTGCTTTCTGTTACAATTTTGTGTTTAAGAAGGTGTACTTATAAGACAGGGAAAAACGGGCTCACCTGAGATGCCAAAACTCACTAGGTTTTTTGATAATGGTTGTGCTTTGTGTAAAAGGAGTAAAAGAGGAAGTCTGGAATAAGTCAGTTGCATCTCTTGAATGACCTTAATACTTTCCTGTGTAGAAGCAAAAGGAGTGAGGATTTAGGAGAAGACTATACTTTGGAAGTCTGCAATTCTTAATGCAAATGAAATCTGTTCAGTATCTTCCAGTCTGAAATACTTTAGAAATGTGGCCTTGGGTTCCATACTACTACCTCACAGCTAAGGAATTAATTCTTCTGTTTTTAAAAAAAAAAAGAAGCTAAATTGTTTCCTCTATCTTCTTGTTTCAAATTCTTTTTGCACCTCCCCAGTAACTAAATATAGTTTCTAACAGAAGTCCAGAATGAGTTCTCACTAGAAGTGCTGAGAAGATTTTAATAATAATATTTGGCTCTCTCAGGGTCAGAGTGATTGGTTGTGCAGTCATGTGAAGCACACATGAGCACAGTTGCAGTATTTTAGAGCTGTAAAGTCCCCAGCATGTGTAAGAATAAACTTGTGTGCTTATTGTGTTGCACACTTTTCTTTCTGTGAGAAACAGTTCTCTGTGATGTGAACCTGAGCACTGTAAAAACAGGCTGTGTTGGGTGGGAATGTATATTAAGTTAGGATGTGAACTCATTCATCATTTCAGCAGGGTGGTCAGTTTACATTATAACTGTAGTAGCAAAAAGGACTTCAGAGGTTTCTGCATTCTGCAATTTTTGAAAACCGAAGACATAACAAAGGACATAAAGGAGGAATTCTCAGTCTCTTCCAAAACATAAGATCAAGTGAATGGATTTTTTTAGTGACTACAGCAGAGAATGCCACCTGCATGCTTCTCCAGCTGGCATTCCCTGTATGCACCCAAATGTGCTTCCTCTCCATTTCCCATGTGCCCATAGCTACTAAGGATGGAATTTGGAAGGCACATTTGGGGCACGTGGAAGGCTTTAATTATTTCTGCCCAAATTTTAAAAAAAACTAGAAATTTGAAAACTTGGGAGATTTGTTTTAGGAAGAAATATTATCCTGAAGTTATCTGGTCAATTATTACTTACCTAGGAAACGTCTCTGTGACTGGTTTTGTCAATGAAAGCAAGGAGCAACCTTTGACCTAACACAGCAGAGCTGTTGCTGTGTTAGTGGATGGAAAAGTACTATTTACCTTTATGGTCTCTACTAGTTATGCTCTGACGAGGAAAGGAATTAACTGATAGCATTTCAAAGGCTTGATCATATGTTTGGTCTCTTGTCCAATTGACCATCTGTTTTTTGATGTTGCCTAGTTGCTAAGCAGAACTAATTGCAGTTCTTTTGTTGAGACATTTCATTAAAAAGACTTTTTATTTAAAACTTGTATTTCTACAGCTCTTGATTACTGTAACTTGAAAATATCAGTTTCAATTAAACAGATTTATTTCTTCCACATTATTAATAATTTAGCAGAAGTGCAAAATATTTTCTGTTGTCATTTTTATCCAAGGAAGTGTAACTTTGTGCAGTGTTGGACTAGGTCCCTCAAAAATGAGCACATATGGCATATTAAGTGGAGTGGGATACAGTTTTGCAGGACAGGAAATATGGGTCCAAAACCAGAAAAGCCAAGAAGGGGATTAGTACTTGTATGTTAACAGGGGAACTATGGAATACTGCTATGTTGAGGGCAGATGCACAGAGGTTTTTAATGTGTAACAGCCACATAAGCTGAGAAGCTGAAGCAGCTCTTTCCTTAGTCTGTGCCCCTTGAATGAACTTCCACATATAGGTTAAAATGCCTGCTGTGTTTTATCTGTAGACAACTGAACTAACACCTGAAGATTTAGTAACATCTGCTGTATACATAATCCCAGCTTGTATTTACTGTCAACAGTCTTGTTACTTGTTGATCTGCATTCAGGCTTTCATAGTGAGAGAGCTCATAAATGCAGCATGAGCCCCTGCAGTGACATAGCTTCTGCCCTCTCTTACTGCATCACTCACTCGACAGGAAAGCTTTCTAAACTGCACAAAATGGGATGAACTCTCTCTTCTACAGCTTGTTTTATAGCCTCTCTTCTCTTTTTTCCTAAATGCAGTGTCCCTCTCTACATAAGGGCTTTCAGTCAGGCTTCCTACCAGAGGCAGAACTTGAATTCATTGTTCTTGGGGACATCTTCCAGGGATGGTGACTTCACCATTTTCCTGGGGAGTCTCTTCCAAAGTTTAACTACTCTGAGTAATGTCCACCCTTAACTTTTCCTCTTGTCCTGTCCCTGGTTACCTTGAGAGAAGAGGCTGCCCCTTGCCACAGCCTCCTTGCACGTAGAGAGCAGTAAGGTCTCCCCTGAGCCTCCTTTTCCCCAGGATGAACAACCCCAGCTCCCTCTGCTACTCTTCACAGGACTTGAGTTTCAGACTCTTCTCCAGTGCTGTTGCCCTTCTCTGGACATGCTCCAGCACCTCAGTGTCCTTTTTGAAGTGAGGGGCTCAGAAGTAGACACAGGACTTGAGCTGTAGCCACACCAGTCCTGAGTACAGGGGACAATCACTTCCCTGGTCCTGCTGACCACACTGTTCTTGGAATAAGTCAGGATGACATTGGCCTTCTCTCCACCATGCTGGATCATGTTCAGCTGCTGTTGACCAACTGGGACACTTTCCAGCCACTCTGCTCCCAGCCTGTAGTGCTAGAAGAAGGATCTGCCAGACAGTGCTTTTGGGGTTTAAAGTGCCGTTGGAAACGAGAGGTGAAGGTGTGATGAGCACAGCAAGTCTGCTGTCTTTGCTGCTCTGTTAAAAATGGCTGTCTAATTGGAGGTCAGAGCAAGATGGTTATTTAATTTCCATTCTCTTTTCTAGCCCACACTACTTAGTAGTACTGTATGTACATCTACTTAGTTTTGATTATGTAAATTGGGTGTTTTGTAAGTAATTGTTTATGTTCTTAAAAAAAAAACCCAAAACCAAATCAAAACAGACTTCTGAAGAAATTTCCTTAAGTATAGTAAAAATGGACTATGGAAGGGCTGTTTTCTGCCTTGAGGTGTTCTACATCTCTCACCCTAGGATATTTCAAACTGAGACGCTGTCTCTGTACTTGTAATCCCCATTCCTTCAGCATCCAGTGCATGCAGCCTGCTGCCAACATTTAGTACCACACCTCTCTAATTGGTGAAAATGCTTTGTCTTACTGCTGGGCTCAGATCTGCCAGTTTAGCTTTATAGTATTGTCCTTGCACTTTTTAGGGTGATGTTATTTGTATGTAAACATTGAACTCTGATGTTTGTCCCCTGAATTTCAGGAAAGTGGTTTTTTTTTCTTTTATGCTTGTCAAGTGTACTGTCAGCACTAACTGCTCTTGCTTTTGGGGTGAAACCTTTCTTGTCCTGCAGCAGCTGCTGTCCCACAGGGCCCAGTGTGCCTCCAGTGACACTCAGCAAGGTACTCCAGAACTAACTGGGAACTCCAGAACCATTAGGAACTAAGTGGGGACTGTGGTATGTGCAGTTTGTTTCCCACCAGTCTGCTGCCCAAGAGGGTTTTGCCCAGAGTTGCTCTGGATACTGAGACAGGTGCCTAGGGTAAGAGAGGGAGCTGTCAGTCCCTTAAAGCAAAATTCTTGGATGAACCTTCTACTTTACTGCTGTCTCCTCACACTCTGTGAAGTCTCGTTTCTTTTCCATATGGAGGCCAGCATCTTCCTGAAGTTGAAACCACTTAAGCACCTCTAAAAAGGTGGAATCTGGGACTTGACTCCCATTGCCCGAAGCATGTAGGCCTTTTGTGCCTAGCTCTTGAAGAAACGCTTTGAAAAACCAGTGTTTTGGCTTTCTGTGTGGGAAAATCCGTGTGTGCCAATGTGTGTGCCTTGCTGATTAGCCCAGGGGGTCAGACACCCCTCCAGAGCACAGAGTTGGGCTGAAGGGTGGTGGGAGGGAGGGCTTTGACTCCATCAATCCCTTTCTGTCTGTGGCTCTCAGGAATGCTGAGAAACCATATGCAGTATTGTTCCCCCCGGCATATTCTCATGTGCTTTGAGTGGCTTGGCTGTAAGCAATTCAAGTGACAGGCATCCAGCTCTCCCTTGGGAGGCAAAATATAGTTCAGTCATCACTATAGGAAGGAGAATGAGATTCCACGGAAATGAGAGGAATCTGCTTGAAAACAGCAGCAATGTAAAGGGGCTCTTAGACTTTGCTGTTAGGGAATTACCCAGTCTCAGCCAGAGACAGACTTGGGCAGTTTTGTACCTGCTGACAATGGCAATGACTTAGGATCTTACTGTGTGTCTCTATATTATCTTGTAATTTTCTTCTGTATCTGAAGATTTAATATTGCCATATATGTGGTAGAGAGACTTCAGTATAGGAGAAACACACAAAGGAGTGTGTGACTTGAGTTAATCTTTTGAAGCAAAGGAGACTAGACTAGTTGAGAGGCTTCATAGGCTGTTTAGGGGGCTGGAAAGGGTCCCTGAGCACACTGATGGTGAGATGATTTGTGAACTACTGCCTTTAAACATCTTGGTTTCTTGCTTATTAATGCACCATGTGTATTGCTAGATCACCTGATAGTATAAATGTGATTTCATCCATATCATCAATTAATCAGTGTCTATAAGGCAGAGCACATAGTAGAGTTTCATGGTGGTGCTTTGTGCCTGTGGAAGCAGACTATGCCTGATCTGACATGAAGAAATCTATTCTTTCATAGCATTTTAGTACAGCTGAATAAGGCATACAGAATTTGCATCCTCGTTTTGTATTGCACAACTGGGATGTTTTCTGGTATTATGGAAAATGCCCTAACATTTGCTTTGTGCCTCAGAGAACAGTGGCCTTTCTAGTCTGTTGGCATCGCCCACTCCTGTTTCCCACAACCCTGTATCTTCTCAGCTCCACACTACTGATCCTCCCACATGAATTCACGGTAGTCTTAATTAATCAGGTCATTCCTCTCACTCACAGCATCCCAGTGATTTATCCATACTGAGTAACTCAAACTGTTGGAGAGACAAGCTGGTGTTACTGACAGCTTTGGCTAGTTCAGAGAGGGTTGAAGAATCATTCTCTTTTGTTTCTCTGATGCTGTAGGTGAGTGGTTGTTAGTGTATAACTGAGCCATGAACATTTTGAGTCAAGGAATATAAATAAGCTTTTGGAATTTTGTGGTTTCTCCTCAAGAAAAGTAAAGTGTACTCTGATTTCATGGGCTTTAAAGCTGTTTTACCCACCTCTCATCTGCTCTCAACACTCCCTTCAGAATTACCTAAAGCAGGAGTAATATCATCCTTGAGGAAATTTCTGCAGCAGTAGCCTTTTCCTGATAATAGCTAAACCAAAACATGCTCAAGGTCTGTTTTCACTTACAGTTCAGTTTCCCTGGATAGAACTCTTGCTGTGCTGTTAATATCAAATTATCAAGTCTGTTGTTTTCTTTTTTCTGAGAAAGCAGCAGTTGCTAGACTGGGTCTAGCCCAGGGTCTGGTATTCTGTCTCTGGCAGTGGCTAGCACCAGATGTCTCTGGAGCAGCAGGTGGGAGCTAATCTACCCTACACTAGCTTTTATCATGTCTTTAACAGCTAGTGATAACTTAAGCTCTGGTGTTTTCCTTAGTATTTTTCTCCTTTTTATTTTTTCCTTTATTGGATTGCCTCAGGATATCTGTTGCCTTTATGTGGTGGTACTGCTCCTGTTTACTGAACTGTTAGTTTTTGTACTTTTTTTTTTTTCCTAGCTTCTCAGTGGATTTGTTAACTTTTTTCTTATGAAAGAGGAGTTTTCTTCTTTGTTGAAGCCAGCTCAGTTGCAGTGATAGTAACAGTGTTCTTTGCTATCTACTGCTCTTGAAGGCTGCTCTGCGGAAGTGTGTTAACCTCTTGCTGCCTAGATGCCATCTGGCCACTTGTGGAAGCATAATCAACATTATCTGTCCTGGTCTTTTGTTAGCTAGAGTTCAGTAAAAATAGCTCCACTTCAGTAGATGTATTTTCTAATAACTAGTAGATGTATTTTCTGTGTGTTATAGAAAAAAAACTGAGGCAGAGACCAAGAATGCTCTTTTATCAGCTAGAATCTGGGAATATGGTATCTCAGGTCCACTAATAGGCACTATTTCTTAAAGGAAAAGTCTGAGTTTGAGACATTGATCTGTTAGTTCAGCTAAATAAGAAGTGTATGATCTGAGAATCATGAATTCCGAGTATGGAATAGCCTCAGTAGCACTGAGCACCACCCACATATCACCACCTAGTGCAGTTCAGATTCAGATCCAGCAGGATTATTTTGTTGCAAATTTTAACAGTAGTTATTACCCTAGAGCTGCTTGTGAATATCCTGGCACAGACAGCCAGAACAATAACTTGAATTTTCAGAGCTGTGTTGCTTGAAGAGACCTGCAGCAGCTGTAAATCTGCAGTTGTTGAGTGCTCCATTGATTCAGAGCAAAATAAAGCCAGAGAATAAATGATGCCGCACATTGCTACAGTGCTTGGGAGTAATTCAGCTGGAGTACAGATCTAATCTATTCCTATTTTACTGATGAGACTGCTGAGACACTGAGGAGTTGAGGCACTGACCTTCAGAAATGCAGTGCAGAACCCCCACTGAAGGCAGTGGGAGATAGGAAGGCACGGCAGCTCTGAAAAGCAGGTCTTGGCAGACTGCAGGAGAAAACTTGGGATTCCTGTCTCCCAGCACAGCATTCGGTAGTCTGTCCAAAAAAATACATGCTTAAATGCCATGTTGATAGATGTTTTAACCTTATTCTTTGCTGTGTGACAATGCAGGTTTGTTTCTGTCTGTTCAGTTGTGGAAGGAATGCAGAGCCCCAGAGGAGAGAGGATGAAGACTTATGTAGGCTATTTTAAACAAGTCTCTTTGCTGTCTTCAAGAATCAAAAGGTGCACAGACTGTTCTTTCATGGGGTCAATATGTGGGATATTTTTTTATTAAATGAAACATACTGAGACAATTCTCCTTAAATAGCAGCAATGCTCCAGGGGTCTTGGTGTCCTTTTGTCCTGGAACACCAGGAATGTTTTGCACTGAAGACATCCTGAAATAGTTTGCTTTTGTCTGGTTTTAATTTTTTTGACTGTGCACAAAAATGCTTTCTGGGTTAAGGTGTAACATGGCTCTGAGAAATGATGGTTTAATACCATTGGGGTGTGTGGAGTCCCTGAAACTAATGTCACTGAGTGAGCTCCATCAGACATTTAAGTGTAGCCAAAGAATAGATCTAGAGGCTTGTAGCAGAATGGTTTTTACTCCCAACCCTTTCCTTTTTGCTTCTTTCAATTTAAATTCAATTTAATTCCAGGTTTGAAACTGAGCAGAACTTGAGTGTAGGACATGAAATGATCTGTGCATGTGACAACTTGGCAAAACCTCTGCTGCTGTTAGCAGTCCACATAAACCATAGAATGCTGGGGTGTCATCCCAGGACATAGATCCAAACCTGTGTGATACATAGTGGTACATGAGATCTATCTTTGTCAGTCTTGAGTGAAAGCCATCTTTAAGGCAGCAGAGGCAAGCTATTATTGCCTAGGTCCCAGTGAGACCCGAGGCTTGATGAGGGGTTGGGAAGGCATGCCCAGTCTCAGAAATCAGTGTCTGATCTGCAGGGGATGCATTGATATTTTAGTGTCAATTTCCTAAAAGATTCACCCTTTAGTGTCCAATACTGATTCTACAGTGAGTGCTCTTCATGTGAATAAATGTTGTCAAAGTCAGGGATAAAGGATCTGATACTCTGGGTCAAAAATAGTCATAGAATGGAGAATCTCAATTTGTGATTGTGTGTCGGGATGAGGAGGGTGATTTTTGGGTAGGTTTCTCGTATGGGGAAATCAGTCAGTTCTGACATCCTCAGCCTGTGTTAGGATGTTGTGTCCAGTCAAATCAGAGTAATAGTCCCAGTAGTTTTCACTTCTGGCAGATCTGTTCTAAAATGTAAATGCTCTAGGGAATCAATATGAACAAGATAATAGCTTTCAACTAAAGCCTCCATCATGCTCTGCTCCTCTGGGAGTTCTGTAATTACTATCACGTGGGCAGAGTTGATGTTTTGTGAGTTGTGTGCAGAACTAGTCCAGGTTGCCATACAGAATTCAGCAGCCATGAGAACTTTCAGAAGTGGCTAAATCACGCACTAAAACATGTTTTTGCATTGTATACATGCCTGTGATTTCTGCATTGCTGAAAGAGAATGAGCCTCAGAAAATGCAGGGGAGGATATCTTCAGAAAAATCAGCGAAGGCAACTTCTGCTTGTGGGCCTAGAAAAGGTTGTGTAGCTCTGGACACCAATTTGAATCTGAGCAAATGAACTGGAAAGCCTAAGACACACAATATTGGAGGTCCAGCTTAGAATGAAATGGGGAAGAGTCATAATTTTATATAATAATTTTGCCCTTTTCAACCCTTAAATATATTCATACTTACTAAATACCCCTGAGATCCTTACAGCTATTTAGTCTACAGTGAGGCCCTGTTTAAGGAGGGTACATAAATGCTGTCATCTAAAGTGTCCTCCCAGGATGAGGATTATTGGAAGGGGCAGAACAAGTTGTTTTGCACCAGAAGTGTGTTTGGCCTTGGCAATACTGACAGTGCTGTAAAGGACTTTGAGCCCAGTGAGACTGGTGCAGCAAGGTGGTCCTTGCTGTTGTGTACCAGCCTGCTCCTAAAGGAGGTAGATTTTACGCTGTCCTGTTAGGGGAGAGGTGTGTCCTTTCCTGCTGCACACTGATGACCCACTTTGCCTTCCCAGTTGGGTTTGGGAGGGGCAGAACCAAAACCAACAAATCCTCAGTTCCTAGTATCTGGCCATCTAAAATGTATGGAGAGCTCTGTCTTTGTAGTTTCTCTGACTTCTTATTCAGTTGTTGCAGTTGGGTGATTGAAAGTGCCATGTGAGTGCCCACTAATAGTCATGTTAGTGATGCTATCCTAATGGACTGGCTAAATTTATCTAAATTGTGTATATGCAAGTAGCTATTGTTACAATTAATTGCTCAGGACTAGTAGTGCTCCATAATCAGGGATGAGGCTACTGATTTTGACAGTGATTTTTCTCTTTCCTTTATTTTAGCATCCATGGTGAGGAGATGAAACTTAGGTGCTGAAACCCTAGTTTTTGTTATTGCCTAGAAAAAGTTCAAGCAGTTGAAGTGTATCACAGTGTTATCAAATTGGGTTGATAGGAATTTATTGAAAGTATTAACTTTTGAAGTACAAGTTGAGGTTCTATTTGGAGCTGTTATAGCAGGCAAACTTTCTTAGCAATGCTTGTCAATGGTTATGCATTCTCCTGCTGTGGGCTTGTGGGGAGATCAGACTTTGCATCATTTGTGAAGAGTGATTTTGCAAGTTTCCTTCAAATCCAGTGAATCTTCATCAGAAGGACTTTTGTAGCATTACTTAAGGAACCTAGATATTATTCATAGCCCTATTATTCTCAGCACAGATGCCAAGGAAATATGCAGTTTATAAAGAAAATACAAAATGACTGTGTGAAATAATGGAAATTTTTAAATTCTGGACAAAAATAGAGGAATGATTCTTCAGACCCTAAAATACTTCATAAATTCTGCTCAGGAGTTAAGGCTTCCAGCCCAAGTTAGACCAAAAAGAGGTGCTGAAGAAAAGACACATGGGAAAGGAGAACTATGTTGTATATAGGAATGAACTTTTCACCTCTGGATCCAAACTGGCTAGAAGCTCTAGATCAAGGTGCTTAAACTAATCAAAGAATAATAATAAAAAAATGCTGGAGGCTAGATTTAGTAAATTGAGAGTAGCAAATTAGCAGGTCTTTATCTAACGGAAGAAGAGCTGATTATAGTCCCTGCGGTGTTAAATTCCTGTTTCCACTGAGGTTCCCTCCTGCACCAGATTAAAATCTTCCTAGGCCTCAATTATTATTTCTGACAGACTGATGGCCTCTAAGTTTATGTATGTATGTATGTTAGACAAGACACATGTTTATGTATGTATGTTAGACAAGACACATGTTTATGTATGTATGTTAGACAAGACACATGCAAATATTTCTGTGTTGCTTGCTCACTATGTTAGGAAATCAGCAGCTGCAGCATTACAGCTCTTCCTAGCATTATGGTGGGCTTGGTTCCCACATCCCTAGGGACAGTTCTTACATTTAAGTAGTATCAAGATCTTTCTCAATGTGTGTCGTTACTGCCTGGGCATTTCTGACCTTAGAGTATCATCAAAGTATTCAATTTGCATAAGTTTCTCCTGCTGTTCACTTGTACTGAAGCTTTCTTACATGCTATGTCAGATTATGGGGTCTGCTACTGTAATGACATTCCAATCTCATGGGGAGACTTCTAGAGTAACAGTTTTAATATTTAGTGCCTAAACATTTTATAAAGGAAGGAAAGCATGGCGTACTTATGCCTGTGATATTTTATTTTTTTGTCCGCTTTATTTAATTCTTACAGCAAACCTTTATGGCTAAGTCAAAATTTTGTACTCAGCTGATGGTCCTCACTGGGTTACTTATGTCAGCTTTCTTGTTGTCAGTTTGATCCTCATTTGAAAAACATTTTAAGGAAATTGGCTCTTAAAATATAACTTGTTAGGAGAGAAAGTTCACACATAGCAGGGAGCCTGTAAACTGTGGACAGTAGAATAAAATGGTTGAATTTGAAGTAATATGTCATTGGCTTGTTCTCGAGTCTAAAAATATGATACACTAAGATTGCTCTGTATCTGGGATCTGGGGGGGTAAATTTTATTTTCAGTCCTTTGGCCTGACTCCAACATCTGTAGACTGTTTAAAGCTGCAGTTGTTTGAAGATATGTCTGTCCCTGCAGTGATACTCTTGTTTCCTCATCCCAGTTCTCAAGGGCATGTTGGATTAGCTTGAATAATAAATGTGTCTAATTGAGGGGAGTTGACATTGGATGTAGTTAATACAAAATAGCGTTGGAAACAGGGTGGGTATAATGCAGCCTTTGAGAGGGCATACTAATTTTTCTTTGGAAATGTGTGTCATGAAAGACCATTATTGCAGGTGTTGGCATGCCATGGTTATTAATATCCCATTCTCCGAGACTTCATGGATACTGAAGCTGGATTTGCCTCTTCAATCCTCGTTTTGAATTGCTTGGCAACAGAGTGAGCAGGAGTGATGTTTGCACTCTGCATCTGCATGCAGAGAATGGCCTTTGGTCCCTCTGTTTCTCTCCCTTCCTAACATCTTTACTGATCTGCTGCTGTTTTTGCATAAAAGCAAATCTCACCCCTGCTAAAGGGATGAAAGCTTCTAAGAGAATGAGTTTTACATGATACGGAGCACAGTTTACAGCACAGTCACTATGAGCCAAATATGAGAATCAAAGCAGGTGGTTTAAAGAAACCTCAGCTATAAAGAAAGGAGGTGGTGTGATAGGATCTCAGATTTCTGGTATAGCACTTTGTCTAATGCAAGTGCCACTATTAGAAATTAAAAAACAAGGTAGGAGAGAGCCTCTGCTTTGTTTCATAACAGCCTTTGTTTTTTTGTCTCTGTTGGCTCAGCAATGTGTTCTGGCTCATGCATAAAATTATTTATTGAATGAATTGAATATTTTGCTTTTTTGAAAGAAGAAAGATTACTCTCTTTGCCACAAGAGGGAGAGCATGAGAAATGTCAGAGGGAGGAAACTGCACTGTGGCAGTTCTGTTCACGTCTTCGTTTTAGACCCCACAAAGGGGTAGGGAGGTTTTTGGAGCTGAATTCCTCCATCATTATGCCCAGACTCACTAGAAAATGGAGGTGCTAGAAAAGGTCAAAATCGAGCAAAGCCTTGCCTAATCAGTGTTGCCTAGAGGTTCTTGCATTAATTGTGATTATATCGTAGCTTGAGATGTATATCACTAAGGTTTTATGAATTAAACTTGCAGACTAATTTATGCAGCATGTCAGTCATAGTACTGGAGCTGGGACTTGGAATCTAGAGAAGAAATAACAGCAGTTGTTAGAATTCATCATTGCTTGCGTCTCATTGGCACTCTATTACTGAGCCCACTTAACTAAATGGAAATTGATTTTTAGTTAATTCTTTATCCAACCAAGTCATGCTGATACACTTTTAATGCACTCTGACTTTAGTTATGCTGAAGGGCTACATCTATTTTAACTGTGTTGGGGTTTGTGTCAATTTAGTTAAATCTGTATAAAAGTGAGTATTGACAAGCTCAAAGTGTTTCCTAATGGAATTTTGCCTGGTAAGCTCGTTTTCCATTAGGGTCAGGTTTAACCTCATCTTCTGTTCTTCATTTGGCCTTTGGTGATAACATTTTCTAGGTTTATCTTTTATTTTATTTTATAAAATCCAGCACAAAAGCGATTGAATACTAACACTCCAAGAATCAGTACTTCTAAGTCAAGAAATAACATAAATCTGCCTTTGGTCTTGCTTTCTTCTCCTTGCTGCAGATATGCTGTAATAATAGACATCTCATTCAGTTATTTTGTCTCATGTAATTTTTTTTCTTTCTCCTTTTTTCTTTCTCCTTTTTTTCTTTGATAATAGCTTTGAGATATTTTCCAATTCCATAGTATTGTGATTAACTTGCAGAGCCTGTGAAAGGTGTCTGTAAAAGTTAATTGCACACACACGGCTCAGCTCAGGTGAGTGGAATATAAGGCAGATAGCAGATGTGCTGGCAATGTGTGTATTTGAGTGTGCAGGTTCCTGTTGTGGACAATGGATCAGGCACGACAGAAGGGAGCAGTAAGGGTTCCTTCCCCTGCTCTGGTGATGCCTCTTGTGAACACACACTGCTGCCTTTGTCTGCCTGCAATTCCCTGCCTGACTGCTCTCTAGCTGTGATGATAAACTCTGCAGGGCATGGACCAGCTCTTGTTGTGGTCTGAAAAAGCCAGGCACATGCTCATTAGCTGCTGCTCTCTCCTTAGACTATTTTTAGTCCCTGTTTGTCTCAAGCAGTTGTTACTCCTTGCAGACAGCAGAGACTGCCAGCTGCATGCTTAGACAGCACCCAGAACTTGGCAGCCCAGACCTGGTGAGCATCTTTAGGCACTCCTGTCGCTCTCTTTCCATGTTTTAGTGCAGTGACACAAAGGATTTCTGGTGTCACCTGAATTTTAGCTGTGGCACTTGTCACAGCTAATTCAGTGCTGGTGTTATCAGCCACATTTCAGTGCATCTCAGGCATCAAGTTCACAAACTGAGTTGAGACAGGCAAAGTTTCAGGTATTAAGAGAAGGGCCAAATTGCATAGTAGCACTAGTATATAAATGAGCACATTGACTTCTATTTCCTGAAAACTGAGAGGGAAAAAAAACAACTCTCTTTAGCCTAAGTAAAATCTTTACAGTTTAGGCAGGCATATTAATTTAGGACATTTCATCCTGCATTTATAGCTTTTCAAAATTCAGGGCAGCCTGAGGTTTCAAAAACATTAATCCAAGGATGCCAAGAATACACCAACACAGGCCAGAACATTCCCATTCCCATCCTGTTTGTTGGTGGTTCTTCAGCTGTGGGCAGGAAGTGGTGTGAGGACTGCAGGGTTTATGCTTCTAGTCCTGTCCCCACTGTGTTCCTACCCAGAGGCTCCCCAGATTTTTCCTAGCACATGAAAAGAGTAAATTTTTCAGGTGAACGAAATTATGACAGCTCCTGGGCATGCAATAAGAACACATCTTATCACGTGTTAAAAAATGCCAGGGCTCTGCATTTAGAAAATGCATTTGACTCTGCATGTGCACATCCCATTACAAGATGTCCCAAGATGTCTCTGTTGTGTGACTCTTACCTGTAATGTAATTTCTGTAATGACATGATGGGGTGCCTCTTAATGCTTAAGAGCCTCTAGAGGAGTTGATTTGCCCCATGAGTTATTGAACCTTGTGGGACACCACAAATGGCAAAGTTCCAACTAGACCCTGATTAGATTCCTCTGGGATCTGCTGTTCAGCTTGTTCCCAATCCACCTCACTGACCACTCATCCAGTCCACATTTCCTGATTTTGCCAGTGAGGATGTTGGGAGAGGCAGGGATGAATGCCACACTGAAGTCGAGGTAAATATCCACTGCTCTTCCCTCATCCAGCCAGGTAGTTGTTTCATCACAGAAGGCAATCAGGCTGTTCAAGCATGGTGTGCCTTTAGTGAATCCTTGCTGACTGCTCCTGATCCCCTTCTTGTCATCCTGTGGAAGGAGATGGCCTCCCAAAGGAGCTACTCTATCTCCTTCCCAGGGAATGACCTGAGGCTGAGTGGCTGGTACCTCCCCAAATCCTCCTTGCCTTTGTTGAAGACCAGGGTAACATTTGCTTTCTTCCAGCCCTCAGGCATCTTTCCTGATTGCCACAGCCTTTGAAAGATGATCATGAACAATCTTGCCTTGGTGTCCCCCAGCTCTCTGAGTACTCATGGCTGCATCACATCAGGGCCCACGGACTTGTAGATGTCAAATCTGTTTGGGTGTTCTCTAACCCAACCCTCCCTACCCAAGGGAAAGTTTTCCTCCCAACATTCCTTTACTCTCTCTTGGGTCAGAAATGCCTGAGGGCTGGTGTTGTCAGTGAAGAGGTGTTCAGTAACTTTGCTTTCTCTGCACTCTCTGCTCTACAATTTAGTAACATTATCCTTTATTTTCCTTTTGTTGTTGATGCACTTGGAAAAGCCTTTCTTGTTGTCTGTAACATCCTTGGACAGATTGAATTCCAGCTGGGTCTTGGCCTTTCCTGTTTAATTTCTGCTTATTCTGACAACCTCTCCACATCCACCCCAAGTGGCCTGACCCTGCTTCCATGCCCTGTGTTCTTCCTGTTTATGCTTGAATAGTGACAGACAGTAATGGCAGCAAACTGTGAGACCGAGGTGGCTCCCATGCTGAAGAATGGGCAGACAGGAGGCTGACTCCTGGCTCCTGTGACTCCTGCCTGCTGCCCTCTCTCCAGGAGCTCACTCATGCTTAGCAACTCTAGTGCTGCACACTGGGCTTCAGGATGGAGTTAGTTTTGCAAGGAAAGGGACATGCGAATAAGGGAAATGGTGTCACATCTTTGAGATGCTTAAGATGCAGCCTGTGCCTCTGTCTGTATTATGAATCTGTTGGAATTATTAATGTCTACTCCAGATAGTCTTGCTATTTTTTTTTTCTTCTCATGTGGTAACAAGCTGCCTATTTTTATGTGAGCTTATGGGAAAATCCAGTATTTCCCCAATTAAAAATAATTCTGAAGCTGTGCAGATAGCTGCACCCATACAAAGGGCAGCCTAGCAGCCAAGGCACTGCAAGGGTTTGTGCCAAAGACCATGAAGAATTCCAGCTGTGACAAAATATGAGAGAGCAGCCTCTGGGTACCCAAGCACTGCTCCCTCCCAGCTATCATTTCTTTCACAGCTGTGGGAATGCTTTAAAATTATGGATGGCTAGGGAAGAGGGGAAAAAATGATCACACTGACTTTCAAATATTTGGCTGAAAGCCAGAAACACTGTGAGGAGTGTTAGCATTAAAACTGCAGCCATGAGAGACACTCAGAAATGATTGGGATTTATTTTTAAAGTGTACTTAGTTCCAAACTTCTTTCTCAGAGCATGTTGGCATGCTGAGGTCTGGCCTGTCCTTTCTCTCTCTCCTGGGAGTATCACACTCCCAGTCTGTCTCATCGATTCCCCATAGCTGTTATTAATTTAGATCACTTAGTTATTTTTTCATTCTCCATCTTTCAGCTATTTCCACTCCACTTTTAATTCTTTAGGAAGCTCAGACAGCTGAGATGGGAGTGAGGAAGCTGGGTTGAATAGAGAAGTCAGGTTGCAGTCTCTGAAAGATGCTCACCTGCCAGGTTATAATACTGACCCTCCCACCACATCTTTGGGGAACTTTTAGCTTGCAACAATTATGGTTTGTGATGGCTCAAGCTGTTCTTCTTTGGGTACCAGTTTGGAATTCTCAGCCCATCTAAGTGGTGTTCTTTTCAGTGCAGCTATTCCTTTGGGTGTGGGATCTGGGAAAAGGAGGTATCCAAGATAAGTGAAATCTCATTGCTGGGGTTTTCACCATGCATCCAAACACTTTCTAGGTTTAGCTTGTCATCAATGAGAACTTTAAATCAGAGGTAGCTTAAGAGATAATATTGTAGATTGCTGCATATTCAGAGATTTCTTTGTGTTAGAAAAACCGGGGGAGACAAAACTTTAAGATGTTATTTTTCGCATGTCTTTGTATGAGCGATTTTTCACAGAAACAAGAGTGGGCAAGGTGGTTTGTCAGCTCATCTGAAAAGTATCTGAGCACTAAAGAGACATTAGGATAAAAGAATGTACTTACTTGTCAACAAATACTACCATTCACCCACCTATATTGTAAATAGTTTCTAAGATCCAGAGACTCCTTGCTCTTTATAACTTGACAACAAATTCAGTTTCAGTGCAGTTCAGGCAGAAATGTTAACTACCCCAATAGTTTCTGTGAAAGGTTGCTTGGGGGCCATCATCCACCAGGAGGACGTAGCATATAGTTACCACTTACCCATAAAGATATTAGTTATTATCCTTAGAAGGACCACTCCTTCATGGCTCAGTGTAGTGCAGCATTCAGTGCAGCTCTTAAAACCAAAATACATTTCTATATAGAGTTAAAAATACGCATCTTTATTCTTGTATAGACATGTAAGGGAGAAGGATGAAAATAATTTACTTGTAAGGGTACTTGACTGAAATTAGACATAATAGCAGCCACATAGGGTTGGGAGTAAACACTATCATTAAAAGTTATGATGGATGGAGAAGTTAAAAACCCTCATTCAATGAAGCTATTGACATCAGTATTCAATTATTTTATTTACTTCATGTTTACTGTACAAGACTATTGAGAGAGCAGAATCCATTCCCTAGCAGTGAGGTGTATAGATGGAGTAAAACTGCTAAAAAATGAGATCAGAGTAGATTTAGATAAGGGAAATGGTGTAGAGATCAGAGTAGATTTAATCTTAAACCAGCAATGAGGTGGTGAGTCAGTCTCTTTAACTGTGACTCAACAGACAATCTTGCTATTACTAGAAAAACCAGTTTTGCTTGTTGCACCATGTTGATTAGTTAATATTGTAGAATTTGAGCCTTTGAGATTAATTTTTGTCATAAACAGGCAAGTGGTATATATATGTTGTGATGAACAGTAGTAAATAGTTTGATTAGTAAGTGTGTGTGCCTCACTGCTATCGACACCAATCCAGCTGGACGGGAGAGAGAGACAAGGAACTGTTGCTGTGGCTTCTTGCAAGTGTTCCCTGCAGGCAGGAGAGAGCGAGGGGTTGGGGGGAAAGATGGATTCCATGTTGTATCATTACTGTTCTGTCCTGTTGTTTTCCCCTTTAAGCCCAAAATGGCACCCCAGCTCCCTTTTGTGGGGAAGATCTTGCAGGAACTGAGGGTCCTGGCAGGGTTATGAAGGGGGCAGCCAGCCCTCTCTCCCTGCCACTCTGGCCTTTGGTGCTGCAGGTTGTTGGCTTTCAGATCATTTTAGAATTTATTTTTATTGACTTAGTAGCATGGCCCTGTGATGTTTTCACATCCTTTTAAATAAGTTCTGCATCACCTTTTTTTCTACTCACTGTCTTGTCTTGAAGCCCTGGAGTGGTGTAGGAGAGATGATTCCATCAGAAATGATTGCCTGCTCAGGATGAGGGTCAGCTGAATTGCTCCTTGTGTATATTCTCCATGGTTTGAGGTTTGCATCATTTCTGGATAGTCTTGTAGACACTAATGCTAAAGTTCAGTTTTCTGATCCTCTTTCAGAAGACATGATCTTAAAGTATAAATGGATAATTTTACAGAAAATCCTAAGGATGCGTGAGACAGCATTTAGGAATGGATGTCAGTGCAAGACAATAAGGTTTATGTCTGCTGGTGACGACTACAAAACTGCCTGTCTGGTTGAATAGCAACTCAGCACATTCAATATTAGTTTATAAGAAAACCCTGCATGGCATCTGTGCAGGGAGAAGGGGGGAATAGTTCTGAATCACAGAAGTAGTTGTGATAGCTTTAAAAACTGTTTACACTGGCTTGTATGTAGGCTGTATAGTGACATAGCAGCCAGTAACATTTTAACCTTGCCTTTTCATGGCTAGGTCACCTAATAATTTTGCTGAAAAATAAAACTTTCACAGAAGTTTGATTTTCACAGATATTAGGCTTGTTCCAATTTTAGCAAAATCACTTAACTCAGACAGGAGTAGCAGGGAAAGAATCCTGTCTGAGAGGCTGAGAAGGTGTTCAGCTGGGCATACAGCAGGTAACTGTGCAGCATCATCTGAAGTTCACAGAGCCATGTAATACATTGGAAGAGGATAGATGATGTGAGATCTCTTATTTTTGCAGACAAAACAATGCTTTCTTTACTGCTTTTATCACATACAAATTCCTTCATAATTAACCATTCCCTGTCTACTGTGATTGTTGCCAGGATTCATTTTTCCATAACATTTATTTCCATATAATATATTATTTTTCATCTCACATGGTTATTTTTGTGTTTGTAACCTATCTAGGATCCTTTGTTCTACTTCTGCCACTACAGTTTGCAGTGCTTGTACTAACTTCACACACTCTCACGTATTTCTGTTTACAGATCTTTATCAAGATAGTATCTGAACACTAAATAAAACATTAAAAGATGTGCTCCCTAGGGAGAGAGAAAGGTTGGAAGCCTCTAAATGGAGATGCAAACAAAAATCTAAATACAAAACTTGAAGAAGAGATGAGACTAGAGCCTCATACTGTGTGCATTTGATGAGAAATTTAGCATGTACTCTAGAGTTGACAGTCTGAGGCTGTTCAAAAACTGAACATGGTTTTGGAGCTGTTAGTACCAAAGATGCAGGCATGTGATCCAAAGTATTGTTCTGATATAAATTCTTTTTCATGTTTCAATTTTATTTTTTTTAAGAAAATACATCCTTCCCAGGCTGTAAACTAGCAAGCTTTATTTTTAGTCAGATATGGTCTGCTTATATAGATATGGTCCACTTATATAGATATGGTCTGCTTCTATCATTCCAGTTTTGTTGGATTAGGTATCTTTTCTCCTGCAGCTGGCATAAAGCTGATGTAAACCATTGTGTGCTTTCCCTAACTTGACAGAAATGTGATTGTGTCTGTGCCTATCTAGCTCAGTCATGCCTTATTAAGTGATTTTGCAGCTTAGAGCCAGCATTAATTGTAGTGGAGCCTCGGCCATGTTACACAAGATAGAAATAAGTACTCCTATTCCCCATTTTTGCATATGGGGAACTGTGGCAAAGGAATCCAAGCCATGTTCCTGTCAGGAGCAGAAATGGCCTCCTCTCTGTCAGCTTCCTGCTCTGCTGCTGCCTATTGCATATTTCTTTCCAAGCTGAATACACTGAGTGCTATAATAATGCTTTTCTGAGAAACCTGAGTTTTAAGTACCTCTGATAGTGTTCATATTCCAGACAACTAGAGTTTTAGTACTAAGGAATTCTGGAGCCATGGATACTAAAACAAAATCCAAGCACATTGCCCCTGCTGCACTTTGCTTGTTTCACAGCCTCCTTGCACCAAGCGAGCCCATTTTGTCTGGAATACTTTGCCCTTTATAAACCAACACTCTTTCTGAAACCCATCATTTACTATGTTCCTGTTGATTAGTGATTAGTTACCTTTGTAGTACTAATATTCTTGCTTGGACAAGTGGTCTGGCTCAGGACAGTAATTACATGGATTATTTATCTTTCTTTTTATGACTGCATGTAAAATATATGTCATGATAACACAAAGCTTTATAGGTAGCTGGAAATTTTGTACTTCATAATAATGTAATCTTGAACCTTATGTTCAAAGGGACTGTCAACCCTTGGCTCCTTTAAGGTAAAGTTAGTGGCAAGTATAGTTTGCTGTCCACCCAGCACTATCATGTGTGCAAGGCCATTGGAGAAAAATGAGGAAACTTAATGGTCAAAAGTATTGTGTGAGGCCCTGAAGGTCCAACCACCAGTCTTAGCTCTGTTCTGTCAGCTCTTGGATGGAGTGGGCTAAATGCCAGATCATTCTCCAGGGTTTCCAGACTGGGAGTTACCCACTGACCTTGGGAAATCAGTCTGGGAAAAGATCTGGAGAGGAAAGTGCTGAGGAAAGAGGTGTAGTGCTTTAGAGCACAGCAGGGAAGACATGAAAGCTGATTCAGGAGTGGGAGGTGAGAAGCCTCTATCTCAGAAGAATCAGTCACAGAGATGTGCTCCCTTACCCAGGTCCCCTTCCTAGATGACCCAGTCAGACTCTTAGCAGAATTTCCACCAGGGTAGAAAGACTTGGACTGCTGCCAGTACCAGACTGGAGGGGCAGATCCATCCTGGACCATGCAACCCTTTCTGACCAGGGTGAGCTGCCCTGCCTGCAAGACACAGGTAATCCTGTGCAAAACAGCTGTGATACAGGTGACTGAAGGAGTTTTACAGTGCCTAGTGCTGGGTAATAATGCAAAATTCTTCATTTAAGAGTTGAACAGGAGTTGGACAATTGGAGTTTTAACGCCATTTATCTTGCTCAGTGGAATTTTGTGATGAGATTGCTTAGGCTAGCTGATCTGACCCAGCCTGTTCTTTTGGTGGTAGTGTTGGGAAAGGTGGCTGCAGCTGAGCAGTGCCTTCAGAAAGGCTCCTTGTCCATGGACAGCAGATGGACAGTGCTCACCACCATGTCTGTTGTACGCTTTCATTGCTGCACAGTGAGACATCCTCTGCAGCGTGCTTCAAAACAGGAAAAGCCTGACACATTCTTAGCTGAGGTCCTGCTCTCTCTAATGAGTGCACCAGGAAAGACCTAAGGAGACAAGATGACCCCAGAAAGGGTTCTCACACTGGTTGTAGCAGCTTACTCAGAAGTCCTAAATATAGCTACCCATGGATCACAAGAATGAGTGCTAGAACTGAAAATGCAGATCTTCTACTACCATACTCTGGAACCACACTATACACACACATTGCAGGAATGGGGAAGAAACAGCAAAGCACAAAAATTAGATGAGAAAATCTGTTGTTTCCCTACTCCACCAAGACACCAAGATGTTGGTATCCTGGGGAAGATCATCAGTTTCTTTGTTTTGATTAAAGTCTCACGTTTGTGTGACATTCTGAAATTTGTTTCAGCTAGCAGCCAGGTGTACATGGTATACCCCAAAAGGAACCATTTATTTACTGTTGATACTGGGGACTAGAACTTGTGAATCAAGATGTTCCAGGCTGCTTCATTTTTCAGATTGTTAGGTAAGCCCATAGAATCCAACCCTTTTGAGCCTAAATATATGAGGCTTTTGAGTGCCCCTGCTCTTTTCCTTCCATCCTGTCATTCCTGTCCCTCCCCATGCTGTGGGTGCATAATGTACTTGATGTAAGTCGTTGATCCCATGTTATCAAATCTAATCAATAATGATTTCTCTGTCTAAATATATAATTCTCAGTCTTTTGAAGTAGTATCATGATGGAAAAACATAATTTGTTCAGCTGGAGGAAGCAGCTGTCCACAGCTCTAAAATTGAGATTGTCATTGTGCAGGTGGTGATGAGCAGGGCTAAGTGTGTTACCTGGGTGTTCGTGTGCAAGTGATTAGCAGTAAATCATCTTAACCTGTTACATGAGGATATTTGCATCACCACTAGTGGGTTTTAGAGTTAACATCTCAGTTCCTGGCTCCTCAGATCTTCGAGTGTCTATCACTGCACTGGTTTCAAATGTGTTGGGATATTTTTCTGCTGCACAGTGGGGGAAAGAAACTTGGAGGGGAGGAGCCCCTGCCTTTAAATGGTGAGAGTGCAATTTAAAGCAGAATGGTGATGAGTTTGCACAGTACATCAAGCCTCGCATCTATATATGCAGGATGCGAGGTGGGGAGGCTGTTGCTCCTTATGGAGCAACTTATGTGCTGTCTGTGCTGCTCCACTGGGAAAGGAGGTGTTTGAGCCCTTGTGACACTCTCACCTGCAGGGCCTTGTGACACTCTCACCTGCAGGGCCTTTTGTGAACAAAGAGAAGCTTTTAGGGCTTAATCTAGGTACCACTGGAGAAAAGTAAAAGCGTTGTTTAGTCTGGGGGGTGGTGTTTGTTGTTTGGCTGTTTTTTGGAGGGAGGGGGGGAGGTTGAGCTTTGTTATAGGGTTCTATTTTTTTCTCAGATTTTTTTTTTTATTACTTGGCTACATTTTTCTCCTGTGAAGGTGATGATCTCAGAATAAGAAATCTAGGGAAAGATATCAGTTAAGACTTCCTGGGGAAAATCAGGTGACAGAGAGGTTGAAATTACTTTTCATCAAAGCACAAAATTAATTTTGTGTTATCCCAAGACAGCAAACTGTCTTTCAAGTGTTTTTACTTAATTTTTGCATCGATTGCTTTTGCCTGAGCTTTTCTTCTGTTGTAGATCAGCTTTTAGATAAGAAATATATTTATTAGTAAAGACATTTAAATATTTTCTGCAAAATGTAGTATCTTGAGAGGTTTTAATTTAGGCCCAACCCATTTGCACTGAATTAAAAAACTGTTATAATCTCCTTGAAATACACTTTCATTTCTTCTGTCTGTTCTGTTGTGAAGATGCTTCTGTGAATCAAGGTGCTTAAATTACTCTAGGTGTACCAGTCTGAGGCTGAATGTACATTATACCCTCTTTACTGGTCAAGGGTGAAAATAGATGTCCTCTCTGATGCCCACATCTGCCTTAGCAGACACTGCCAGTTCAATATCCATTACCTGTCTTTACATGATGCTGTTGTCAGTGAGGGCTACAGGATGTGTTATGGTAGCAGATCTGCAGCTCCATTAGTCTAAGCTGATGGTGTTCTGGAATGATGCTTCAGCCTTCTACCCCTCTGGCACCACTGGAAAAGCTCCTGGTATAAATCTAGCCCTGGGGCTCAGGCCCAAAGCTCCAGCTGTGGTTCTGCTGGAAACAAGTGGGGTAAGATCTGTCAGCCAAGGATAAATCGGGCTATGCTGACATCATTATTGCTGACTGAGAATTTGGCCAAGTGTCATGGCTGTATTTATTTCTCCTGCTGTACCTTGAAATACCAGCAGCTTTTGCTGCATTGAATAAGCCTGTTTTCTAGCTGGGATAAAAACTGTTGTAATTGTTAGTTCTCAAGAGAAGGTAGAGGCAAAGGAAAACAGAAAGCTCACTGTCAAGTTGCTGCCCTGAGGAGGTGTCATCCAAAAAGAAGAAATTCTGACCTGTGCAGGTCCCAGGAAAGCAGTGGTATCACCCTTAAAGAAGATTCATTCTTGTTCAGGACTCTTACAGGAACCTGCACTGTCTCTGTTTCCTCACATTTGCGCATGAAAGAGAAGTTCTGTGTCAGCCTCTGCCCAGTGGAGGGATGTGAAAATAGAAATACTGAACTATAGTACCTTTATTCTTCTGCCTGACTGTAACACAGAATTCAGATTCTGTTCAAAGCCAGTGACTTGCCAAGGCAGATGTTATATGCTTGAATGAGTTTAATAAGATGATCAGGACTCTGTTTATCAATTTGGCTTGCTTAGAGCAGTGCTCCAAACATCCAGGGAAACAGGAAGAAATTGTAATTAAAGGCAGCTTTGAAATTCAGTATGTGACTGATTTGCATTTTACTACTTTATTCCTCTTTCCCTTTCCCTGTAAAAGCCTGGGGAGGTTTGCATGGTGACTGGCATTGCTGTGGTACATTATCTATGCTTGAGGGACTGTGGAGTGGCAATTGTGTAATGAGGATGAAAATCGGAGCTTACTCTGAAGAGAAAAAAAAACCTTTTCCCAAAACTGGCGCCCGGGGCCTTTCCTTGTCCCAGCTGCACTTGTGGGGCAGAGCTGGGGTGCTCTGAGGGGCTGTGCTGGAGAATCCAGCAAGAGATGTGGGGGCTTGTCTGGGGCTGCTGACCAGCAGCTCTGCTGTGTCTCAGTTTCCATTATTCTGATCAGGGTGGACAGTACATGTGTCTGTGCTAGACCTCTTACCTGTAGGACGAGTAAATTGCATTTACTGCCTGTGCTGAGGCTGTAAGCAAAGACTCCTTCCCCACTCTCACAGCACTTACAGGTTTTGAGATTTATTCTGTTGTGGTTTACTTGCTTGTCGCTAAAAGCCATGCTTTGTGCCCAGTTGAAGCAGTAAAAATGTGTTACCAATCAGTTTATTATCTTAACTAAGCTCTACAGATTTACCGTTTTGTCTTGTTCTTCTTTGTAAGTGCTGTAGATGCTTTTGTCCTCATCCTCTTCTGAGTACCTGAATAATTTAATTTACTTCATTTCCAAAATGAATTAAGAAAAATGTGACAAGGCTCTGGGATTTCCTGTTGAGGGTACAAATGCCTGAAGTTCTATGCTGTCTCATTGTGAATGTGTTTTCCCTTGAAAACCCTAATTCTAAATACAATGATTATGTAAAACTTGCAGCTTTCATCAATAAAGAACAATCTCTTAATGCTTATGGATTTAAAATAAAGATACCAAATAGGATCAGCCAAGACTCAGAAACTAGAAGATGATAATAATGAAGAATTCCCATTGGTCGAAAGCCCATCTCCTGATTTTGGTGGGCTGACCTGATATTTATGAATGCCTAGAGTGGCAATGATTCAGAAGCCAGAATGTATTCAGGCTGGTTGACCAACAAAAGTCACTGTTACTTTAAAAACATGTCATTCAAAAATCAGTTAAGATAGAAATGCCTTCTGGAAGCTCTCTGTGGACTTTGCACTGCACTGTAATCTTCTGAACCAGGTGGCTTTTCATCACATCACATCTACCCAGAACGTGTAGCATGGACACAGCACACAGCATGTCTTTCCCTACCATTGCCTGTCCTGTTAAACTAGGAAAAAAATAAAAAGGAGAAAAGTAGGGCAAACTCTGTAGCCTTTATGCAGGGAAAGTCCCATCAACTTCAGTGGGAGACTTGGCTCAGGGAGAAGTACAGGAGCCAGGCCAAAGTTTTCATTCTGGTTTTTCAGAAGCTACTACTCCATGTTTGTAGATGAATGCCACATAGCCTTGCAGAAGTGGCCTATGAAATGCTTTCAACTCAGTGGATTTCTGGCATTTAATTCCTGCAATTTCCAGTTGTTGTGTTTTAAAAAAATCTATTCTTCATTGGAACGTGTTTGCCTGAATGTGGCATTAGGAACACAGCCAGCAGTGCTCGAATATACATTGGCATAAATTAAACCCCATCCTTGCTAAGGGACAGATAAGCATGAAGGGTCTCAGTGTTCTCAAATAAATCATACTTAGCTCATCAGTGGGTGCCTTGATTTAATGAAGCCACAGTATGTTAATGTTAACACTGCAGAAAAAGCTGAAAAGTTACAGGCAGCCATGCTAACTAGCTACAAGCATTTAAAAGCCTGGGCATGAGCTCCTACTTGGCTATTCTGGCCATAATTAATGATGACAAGTATGTTGGAAAAATAATTATTTTGCTTGCTTTTAAAGACAATTACTTTGCTTGAGGCAAATGAGGGGGTGGGATTTATGTGGCTGTAATGAGCATATGTAGATGGCATCTTCCCAGAAGAATATTATAGCCACAGGATCTTTTTAATTGACCTGAGATTCCTTTGTTCTCCAGATACAATTTATGTATGTGGTCACAGACTAAAATGACCCTACTTGTTCTAGGGCAGGCTTAGTTCTAAACTGCTGAAAGGAAAACAAAAAAACCCCTGCTTTTATCAGCCCAATCAGCAACAGATAGAAATCTCTCCTGGTCACTTTGTAGGGGGGAGAATTTTTTTTTAAATTGGTACCCTGAGTGCATGCTCTTTTAATCTGATAAAGTAGGGGTTGGGTGTATGGAAGCAGGCTGAGGTATTATTGCAGTCATCTGGTATCACTCCTGTGTCTGGGCTTGCAGAGCAGAGCAGCTTTTGTCTGGCACACTGTGATGCCATCCTCTGACAGCCACCTGCCTGCTCATTTACCCTGCTGGGCTGCACAGCCTTGGTCCCTTTCCAGCCTGCACACGGCGCTGGAGCCAGGCAGGAGCACCTGCTTCTCCATCAGCTGCCATCCCAGAGCGGGCAGGTGAGACAGCTCCAGCCTTCTGCCACCCCTCCCTGGCACTGAGCACTGGGAGAGCCACACAGCCTGGCCACAGAGTCTGTGATGAGATCTGTGACCACAGGGTTGTGTCTCACTGCCTTTCTCTCTGGGTTTCATGCTAACTGGGCCCAGGTGGGAAGTAACAGCAGAAAATCCCCCAAGGCTGCAATTCAGTGGAAAATTTCAACATGTGCAAACAACTAATGACCTTTAATAGAAATGAGGAGTTTTCATGTTTGCTGTCAGTCATTTCAGTGTTCAAGATAGTAAAATTTTCTTGGGCCTCTCTCTTCTTGGGAGAGAGAAGAGGAACCAAAAAGCTATGTGCTGCTCACTTACATATCAGAAAAATCTCCCTGTTGTTCCCTTTTTTGTGTGGTGGTTATACAGAAGTCACAGTCCCTTTCTCCAGTTCCCATCTGCAAGATGGAGAAGATGATGTTGTCTTTCAGTAAAGTGTCTTGAAACCTGATACTGAAATGTGTTCAGAAAATGCAGTAATGAAGAGCCATGGGTGCTTTTCTCCACACTACCTAGCCTGCTGCCAATAGTAAAGGTTGTGCTCTGTGCACTCCCAAGTCAGTCTCTCTGAACTGGGATCTGAAGTTGGAGGAAGGAGGATGAATAAAAGGGGAGAAGCCCACTAATTGTATGGTAATGTGGTTTTAGTACAATGATACATAGCAGAAAAATTTCGATTTCTTGCAGTCTCAGTTGTATCTAGTCCTTTCTAAAAGCATTACTAAAGGAAGCAGTCTTAATAGTGGGTGAATGATAGCATTTGATGGTTTGGTTCCAATTCATTCTATTCTTGGTGTCTGCAGATTTTTGTCAGGATGGAAATTTTTACCTGATTTCAATCTGTTTGGAGAGCTGATTAAGGAAAGCTATCCCTGAGCAAGAGAAGAGTGCCAGAGGATAAAGAATAAACCGTTGTCTCGTCATGATGATACAAATTCTTAGGGTTTCTCAGAGTAGGCTGTGGTGGTAGGAGGTGGGGAGGGGTAGAGAGAGATCCTGTGTTTCATGGCCCTGGGTGAGAGATACAAATGTTTGTTTACAAAAGTTCAAAGTTCTCCCTGGAAATTGCAAGTCTAACAGGAGGGCAACCTCCGTTTTTAGCTCCAAGGGCAGAGAGGGCTGGAAATGAGGCAGAATGCAGGTACTGGAGTTAAAAGCACCAGGGGTTTGTGCAAGGTCATTAAGGGGCCAGGATCTCAGGCAGCTGGGAGGGATTACTGCATTAGTCTGTGTTTGACCTTGTGTTAAACTGGCAGAGAAGGGAGTTCCCTTGTGGTTGTGCTGTGGTTTTTACTGGTTGGGTTTTGGGTTTTTTTTTTTAAATTTGCTGAGTGCAAAAAGGCAGACTTAGTTCATCAGGAACTCCAGTGTGGTGTGTCACTGAATGTGGGACATGTTTGCTGGCAAAGAGGAAGCTGGTGTTTTGAGGGCTGTTTGGGCATGACATCTTCTCCCATGTACCACACAGTGATAGCACGAGGAAGTGTCATGAGGTTTAGGAATTCACTCAGAGTTTATCTTGGCTGTTTAACTTCTCCTTCAAAATAACTAGATTCTACAGCAAATTTTTGTTTAGGGTCTGCTAGAAGGAATGTGCTGGAAATGGCCCCCACCCCCAGATATTTCCAGATATCCATGGAAAGATTTGTGAAGCCATAAATTATGTTGAATCTGGGGGAATATCTGAGGGGGGTTTTTGATGACACAAGATCAGGCAGTGTTTCCAGATTAAATATGATGTAGACTGGGCCATCTCCAAGGGCCCCCATTCCAAGGTGATCTGTTGCTGTGGCAGCTGAGTAATGCAGAATTTCTACCTGAAAAAATGCTTCCTCCTTTTGTGATGCTGTACATTCCCCAAGTCCAACCCACAGCCTGCAGTGGTTCACAGATGGCAGCTGCCTGTGTCACTGACTCATAGGGACTCTTTTCTCATCTCTTTGCTTTCTACTGTTCCTCTCTGCTCCATACATGCTGAAGAACCACATGGGATTTTACAATATCAAGTTAACATGACCTTAGCTTGAGGTGTGCTGTGAAAGAATTATTTATGCCTGAAAGCTTGTCAGCTGATTTCAAATCTAATGAAAGAGCAGACAGTTGTTGGGGTGTTTGGTTCAGGGTTTTTTTTTTTGTGTGTATGTGATGTTACAGATGCAAGAACAATGATATCCTATTGAATATCGTGGCATTTATGAATTCTAAACTGTGGTGAAGTTTTTCAGATGGCTTGCTGAATGGATTTTTCTTGAGCATAAAATTTGTCTTTCCTAAAAAACTTAATATTTTTCTGTGCTGACAACAAATGGTTCAAGAAAAGGCACAGCTAGGAGCTCCATATCTTGTGAAGTGCAGCCCTGGTTTTTACAGTCTTCATTAATGTGTTGTATATTCTTTTACCTTACGAGACTAATACTGGTTTCCTTTGGATCATTTCCTTTGCCAGTCTGGAAAGCTGACTTCAGATCCAGTCAGTGGGTTAATGGTTATGGATTACAAAACATTTTCCCTTGCTGACAAGTAGCTGCTTCCTTGTATCTCAGTGCACTGATGACTTGGCAGTAACCCAAAGACTGGAATCAGTAAAAGCCAAGAGCTAAAGCACCACTGGAAGTATGGATTATTTCTATTTATGAATTTTCTATAAATCCATGAACTTTAAAAGGGTAAATTCCATCTTTGGGTCATTACACATAGAAGGACTTGAAGCATAGAAACATTAGTATGCACAAGACTGGGTAGTCAAATTTCTGGCATTGTCCTTTATATTCCAAGGAATGAGGTGTTTCCTGTCCAACCAATATGCCGTGGTTGAGTGAATTTAGAGGTAGGTGACTAGAAGGAGGCAAACACTGATAAATGTCATTGCCATAAATGTCAATCCCAACTGTATGGAATTAAAAAGATAGGAAGTCAGTACCAAACTGCCTTAAACACTCCAGAGAGGCAGCAGAAGCAACAGAAATAAGACTGAATTTCAAAATCAGGTCATCTTGATTGAATAAGAGCAAAAGATTTTTAGGAGCAGCATGGTGGACTAAGGGGAAATAAACAGCAGTAATCATATGGGACAAAGCAATGGGGCTAAGCCCTGGTTCTTCTCATATTACCCAGTGCCCAAGAGTCTCAAAGATTCTTTTTTTGTTTAAATAAAAGCACTGCCACACTGTTGCCCCATTTGAAAAGCAGGGAAACTGAGGCATGGGGTAGTGGTGTGAGTGTCTGGAATCAAAATATTGTGGAGCAAATTTTGTTGTGCCTAAGTGGAAATAAGGAGATAGCCAGAAGTGCCTAAGGAGGAAATGAAGAGATAACCCAGAGACATGACAGGAGATTTATAGTGCTACATTTTCTACTCAGGACAAGGACTGGTTAATAGAATCAGGTTTTTTACGCTATCCAAACCTGTTGGGTTTTTTTTTTTTTCTTTTCAACATATGTGTCTGTAGCAGCTGAGTAATGCAGAAGTTCTGCCTGAAAAAAATGCTTCCTCCTTATATGATACTGTACATATTGTCATGGAAATTGTCCTCATTTCCCCCGAGCACACTTTAAATAACTCGAACAGCAGTGCTAATGAGCAGAAAGATATCTGCAATCCCCACCGTGCAACTTGACATACTTTATCCCACTCTGAATTCCCTTTGCTCATCTCTGAGCATTTTAAAGATCTGGTATAATAATTTGCTTTCTCTCTTTGGTCCGTTCATTTTGCTCTTAGCACTTGATAATAAAAGGTCAGCTTTGGCTGAAACCTCAGTGTTGCAGCCATGCCGTTTTTTACTGCCAAATATCTTAAGAAAAGCAAGTGTCTCCGAAAGGGTAAGTAGTGATATTTTTGATGTGTTTAGTGTTGTCTGTTTTGCTTTAAATCACAGTAAAGGATTTATTTTGAATTAACAAGCAGTGGGAATGGATCTATTCATGCTGCTTGTCGTTTAGCACTGGGGGTTTTGTTAGGCTGTGTGCAGTTGTGGTTCAAGATACAGTGTATGTTATTATCTTGCATTTTACATTCAGAAAAGCCGACTAAGCGAGAGGATGTTTAACTCTTTAAACATGGAGCATGTGTTTTGCACGGGGATGGAATCCCTGATGCAGAACCAAAGAGCAACAGAGAATATGTGTGTTTGTTTTTACAGATAAGTTGAGGTAGGCAGCTGAGTAATGGTCCTCTATTTTTTGTCTCTTTTGTGCAGAAGGAACATTTTATTTTCAATCTACACTGAAATAATAAAATAAATTATACTTAGTGAAGGAACAGCTCATTTCCTCTTAGCATCTCTCCTGTGTAGGGGTACCTGTGTGCATGACTCCACAGAGATTTTTCAGCTTGCTGTTATGAGGTTCACTTTGTGAATTGCTGTGTGGGCTTATTCAGGAAATACTGATTTTTCTCCAGGTGCATCCAAAACTCTTTGTGAGAGCAATCTGCCTCTAGCATTGTAGAAATTGACAGTGTAGTAAAGTCCCAATACACACATTGATTGTAAATTATTTTCTTCCTTTGCATGTGTCTTCATTGTGACATTTGTTGTTCAGCCAGCAGTCCAGAAGCAGGGTTTGCATAAAAACAAATGGCAGTGATTTCGTGTGTCTGGGACATGCGTTAGTTCCACAGGATCTGAGGAATATGGCTTACTCACCTGGCTAGTTTTATATATATTACATGGCATTTATGAATGTTGGTGTTTACTTAATAAGTGCATTTCTCAAATTCCTTGTTTGCATATTAATTTTTTCTAAGGGATACATGCAAATGGGAATTGTATAGGTTTTCATCACTGGTGTACAGATGAGGAAAATGTTTTGGAAAAAAGTTAAAGAAAACAAATTTGCATTGGCTTTTTGTTTTTTTCTGAGTTGCCATTTTAAAATAGGATTGTACAAGAATGTAGCAGTTGAGATGTGATAATTAGTTAAGCTGACCTGTAGATGCTGCTTCCAACTATTTGGTGTTTTGTTGTTTGAAATGTGTACACATGTACATAAATTTACACAATAATTCAGAAATTCCTAAGGATAGAATCATGTCAGTAAAGCTTCTATTAAAAAGAAGGAAAAAAGTATTATATCTGGATTATTAATTTGATTGTGAAAAATTAGTTTTCAGAGTTTTGTTGTACATGTGTGCATATAAATGCCACTTTGCAAGGTGGAATAGGATGATTTTTGCTCATCTCCTGGGGGCACCCAGCTGTCCAGGGCTTCATTCCCTTATGGTATGGGCCGCAGTAGGAATGTGTTTCTAGGCAGGGGCTGGGGAAAGGTGCCTGCCCTACCTGTGTGTGCATTGCAGGGAGGGGCTGGCGGTGCAGCCAGGAGAGGTAAGGCTTAGTGAGTCACTACCAACAGGAAAACTGTCAGCCAGCTGAACTGAGGGTGTTCCCTTTTGGAGCCTGTTTCTGCCAAAAGCTATGTGATCTGCAAAATCCATCAAACTGTCCAGAACATCTCCTGAATCAGGCTCACTTGCAGGGTAGGGACTCTTGATTCCTTCTGGTGCCCTCTATGCTCTGTGCTGTCTTTTCTCTTCTTGCTTCCAGGACAGTGTGGGAAGGGCAGTGCTAAATCAGTGTGTGTCTGAGTGGGAAATGCTGAGGTAGCTGAGCTTCTCCATGAGCTGTTCAGTGTCAGTCTGTCGCTAATCTTGCTTTGAAGAAGCTGGACTCCTGACAGCTTTTGAGCCACTTTCCATCCAGTCACTTAAGGCAATCCCCTTTAACTCCCTTTCAGAAAGCACTTCATTTGCAGAGGGTTTTACTGTCATCTGAGTAAGGACATCCTTCCCAGTAAGTAAATGTGGTTGTTCAAAGGCGCTAAATGATTAGAGTGCCCTAGGCATAGCATCAAAATGTGGTTGCATAAAAACTGTAGCAGCCACAGGGTCCAGTGGTTCTGACCTTGCTGTTCTCTGTGTCTCTGAACAGGGAAGGAGCAAACCATCAGGAGCAGTGAGATTAGTGTAAGATCTGTGGTATCTTTGCCACAGGTTCAGATGGTCTAGGGACAGAAGCTGGGCTATGGACAAGTTCATGGCCAAATGGGAAACAAAACTCCCAGGTAAATGCTCCTGGTTCAGCCTTGAGAGGGAACTTGCCTAGATTAATACAAGAAGTGGTCAGCAGAGATGAGAACTGGAAGCTGATTCTCCAAAGCCTGAAATCCCAGGAAGTGCAGGATTTTGTGGCTTAGCTCTTTTATACCAGGTTGTAGCTGAGGCCTGTTTCTTTCCAAGTGAGATTTATTCTCACAATGCACCATTTTATCTCCTCACTAGTATTCCAGGCCAGGCCACACTGTGTTTTGAATTAATTCTCTACTTGTTTTTGTGGAAGCTGCAAGAGTTTCCAGACATGCCTGAAATGAAACACCCACGGCAGAGTAGTGTTCTGTCTTGCTGTATATCCCTTGCCATGCAGGCTCTTGGGCCTGTGGAGAATTCCTGTAGGTCTCATTTGGTCACACAGCCTTACCCTACTCATACCCTCTGTTACACATGCAGCAATGACAGATTCTGCTGCATGTGTAACAGAGGGTATGTTAATCTCTCTAAAATTCCTTTATTTTTCCCTATTATCACTTTAACCTCAATCAAACTCCTATCAGTTACATCCACACACACACCTTATTTAAGGCATCAAAACAATGAAACTCTTTATTAACCTCTGCAGCCTGTTGTCAAAACCTTCCATTTTCTCATGTCTTTTTCCAATATTTTTTTTGTTTGTTTTCTTTGGCCATTTCCTGAGCACTGGCTCAATACTATTCAAAACAGAGCTATAAAATGTCATCTAGTCATATTGGCCTCTGATCTGGCAAGTCATTGTCAATTTTTCACTCATGTCTTCATTTCTAGTGGGCAAAAAAGAAAGTTTCAGCTTCAGGAAAACCTTTTCCACTTTAATTCAAAAGAATTTAATAATGAATGTTTTATTGCCAAGTGGTCCTTACTTTTCTGCAGCTGTAGATTTACAGGACTTCAAAGCTGGATGATTAAGGTGCAGTTTTAGTTTGTAGCCAGGCAAGCCAAACAACCTAAACTTCAAAGGAGGGGAGTGTGCTTTAATGTTGTGGGCTCACCCTTTGTGTTCAGCAAACGGAACTGCGGGGAAAATGCCATGTGCAGCAGACAAGGGATGTGGCTGCCACTCCTGGGAGGGAGGGGGGCAGCTGGCTGCTGCCTGAGAAGAGCAGCCCATGCCCTGCAACCTCAGGATATTTGATGGCTGACAATGACATCATTTTTGCATGATGTCGACCTACAAGACTTTCAGCTTTGCTTTCAGTATTCTTAAAGGTTCTGTCTCTGGGGACCTCCAAGGCTGGTCATGCTAATGGCATGATTTGAGCCTGAGCTCTGATACCTCTTCTGCTTCACTTTGTCTGTGCCTGATTCTTTCCTGCTCTGGTGTGCTCACAGGGTGGATGGTTTTATATTCATTATGAAAGTTGAGAATGGCTGTCCTGGCAAAAGGAAGCGTTTACCCCATACAACACTATGGGAGAAAAAAAAAGGTAGAGGACTGGAAATAAGGATGCTCTGCATCCATGGCAGTCATGTTGAAGAGGGGCCACTGTGAGTTTGCTTTTTTGTTAATACTTTATGCAGTTAGCCCAAGTATGTAACTCTAGTTTAGCAGTAACTATATAGCAGTGTTAGTGGAGAGAAAGAGGAGCTTAGATAGATTCATTGTTAGATGGACCTGGAAATTGTGGTGGTCTGTGACTTCTATTTCAACTCTGAAGCCCAAGCTATGTGACCCTAATCCTTTGTGTTTTATTAAACTCTTTATTGCACTTACCTGGTGGATGCTCCAGTTCAGAAAGTAGAACGAAAGCCTCATGACGAGGCAGAAAAGGGCCTGGATAATTCTTACTTCTTGAACTGGTGTGTTATTTACTAGGACTGTTTTGTTGACTAGAAATCAGTCTTAAAAATCCCTACAAATGAATTCATTCCATAGGCTTGGGGTGCAGAAAGGTGAAAGCATGCAATGGTGATACCCTGAGGTGGTATCTGAGATCAAAGCAAGGTGCTTGGGTGTAGAGGATGAGTCCACAAACAGTCTGGATCCTGACTGTACACTTGGCTGTTTTGAGTTGTTGGAGCCCCCAGGAAATGTGTGCTGGACTCCATGGGCTGGGAGATGTGAAAGGAGCTGGCAGGACACCACAGAGACATGTCTGTTGTTCAGTAAATGACTCGCAAAGCCATGTGGCTCTGGTGCCAATCTCCCTCATCAGTACTGAAATCTGAGTGGAACTGGGGATTTATCCCATCAGTATCTAGGCTTCTGTGGGACCTGGGCCACTGTCTCCACAGGGCTTTGGGATTCAGAGAGGCCAGTGCTGCCAGGGATGGTAGTGCTCTGGAGGCAGAGCTGGCCAGCACTGCGCCGCTCTCAGTGACCCACGTGCACTCTGTGACAGAGCAGTGGCTTCAGCTCACCAGTTAGAGCTCTCCAGAGAGAGGAGGTGCCAGGCAGCCTCTGGAGCTGCTGAGCGAAGGAGCAGCTTTGTGAGACACAGTACACTCCTAATTTCCTAGGTGGCTTTCCCGTTTTGAGTGCGCTGATTTGGTGAGGAAATGGCCTCCTTTCCTCTCCTGTCCTGTGCTGGGAGAACAAGCTTCATGCTATTCAGCTCTTTTCCTTTCATTCTTTGCTCTCTGCTTTCTGGGGCTGGCCCTGCCTTTGCAGTTCCATGCAACCAACCCTCTAAACAGTATTCCTTGCTTTGTGAGAATCCATGTTTGGTTAATCCAAGTGCCTGGTTGTGGTGGCTGTGTTTTTCATTGTGACTCTGCTAGCTGATAGCCAATGTCATACTGGAAATCATTGATTGTATCTCAGTTCTCCACTGGTGTGTAGAACTTTCTCATTGTGGCATTCAAAGGATTTTTTTGGTTTTTGTTAAATACGGACAAGGCATCTTTCCCACTGATGCACAATATAACCTGGGAAAGTAGTTTCAGTCTCTGTGCCTGTTCTCCCAGAACACTTATATTTAATTCTATGTGAAAAGCATATTCCAGCAATGGAGAATAGTTTTTTAACTACTTTAATTTATTTGTTAATAGCTAAAGCATACACTGAAAACATCACTTTTGCTTTCATATACTTATGATTGGTTTGCAGTTACTGTTGTGTGACTATTCCATATTTGAAAAAGGCCATCCAAGCTGTGTTGGATGTTTTTAATTGGACAGAACAGTAACATAACTGGACTAGATGAAGTTCATCTTAGGATAAGGAGTATGGTATAAAGAGTTCTTTCTACTGTTGGCTTCCTGAGAACCAGCCTTCCTCATATTTAGACTCATATACAGGAGTAGAATATCTACAAACAGGAGCATTTGAGGCTTGCAAGTGCTGGGCTGTGCATTTAGAAATATGCCCCTTCATTATGATCATTACAAGCATGTAGTGCTTTCACAATTAGGCATCCAGATCACCTAACTGGTGATCTTAAATTAAACAAGAGAATTAAAACCTCTCTGGAAGGCTGGAGAAGCTGTGTGTGTTTGACAAGTGCTTGCAGATTTGCTTCAGAGACCATGGACTGAGTTTTCACTAGAGGTAACTGGCAGAGACCAGGCTTTGAAGACAATAGTTTACTGCTGTCTTGGGTTTCTGCTTTCACAGTATGAACCATTTAAATAAAGAACCTGATACAGTGGAACCTTCTGTGTCTTTAATGCTAGAACACTGAAACTGGCTGTGGTCACAAGCCATACAAGCTTATAGCCCTTTTATTTTTCTCTGTGTTTTAGATTTATATCCCCTTTTAGGGATTTTCAAACTCATCTGATTGCTCTTAATTTAAAAATGTAGAAGGGAAGTGTAGGGAGCACTTGCTATGCTCCCTTCATTCCTTCTGATGCCTGACTGGGGCTCTGACAAATCATGAAGCCATCAGTAATTTTTTTTTCCCAGCCTTGCAGACCATTAACCCAAATGGTTCTTCGATTTCCGAACCGTGTCCTCCCAGCCCCCTGTGTTCCACAGCTCACTCTAGATCCATAATTCATTATTTGCAAAGCTGCTGTTTTAATGTAATATTAAAGAGGCAGCAGCTCAGCAGGTGTCCCCAAGGTAAGGCCGGCTGCATGCTGCTGGCAGCAGCTGCTGCCTTCAGGCTTATCAAGATTTCTTTGTTTTGAAACGGAAGCTGGAAGGATTTTTAATACATGCCCTGTCATTGGCTGAGCAGATCCTGCTTTCTGGCTGTTATTCTGCCTTTGACTAGAAAGACAAATTCTTATAACACATTCTGCCTGCAATGGCTGCATACAGCTCTGTGCCCTGGAGAAAGGAGCAGGGTGAGGAGAGAGAGGAGGCTCACAAGGCAGATACGTGTGCCCTGTTTCCTCCTTGCATTTTTCTTAGTGGACCAGCCAGGTTCAGTGAATCTGTGCAGCAGCCCAACATTTGTCAGCATTTTCAAAATGGGCTTTCTGCTTCTATAAGCTTAAAAATAAACAAATATATTGCCTATAGAGGGCATTCCAAATAGTGAGAGCGATATTCTGCTGGTCTCATGCAAGTTCTAGTTCTCTGTGGCCTAAATCTGTGTAATTAGATTTAATTTATGTTGTTCATACCACTGGCAGAATCTGCTCAAATAGCAATGCTGGCATTTCCATTTAAGTAGTATATCACAACAAGCATTGAGTAAGGCTTTTCGGTTCTTTGGAATAAGAACTTCAGCTTCTGCATTTGAACATCATAAAATGCATTGATGGCTGGGTTTCCCTGGAGTATGTGGGTCTTAAACTGGCCATATGTAAACTGCATGTGCAATGTTTCTTGCTCTGGGGATAACTGGGGTGTAGTTACAGAGTTTGGCTGCCCAGTGTGGTCATCCATGCAGCAAATATGCTCTCACACCAGGAGGAAGTTGCTTTATTATACTTGGTTGCTGTACATACCTGTGTTAGCCTTCAGGACTTTTGGGGCAGGTTCCTGTAAGTTGTAATGTCTGCTGAGCATTTGCTTCCTTTCTGTACTCCTTTGTGGAAATTCTTTTATTTTCCCTTGTTAATAAAGGGGCCCAGCTTTTTTCACTGCCCAGTCTGGAGTCCTTTAGCCATCCAGAGTTGTGTTCTGAGTGACAAGTGTGTACTTCCCACATTTTCCCAAGGAGTCTTGTTGTGACAGTGAAGAATGCTGCGTGCTACAGTCATGCTTAGAAGGTTTATTGGTCACTCAGTGCTTAGCCAGATACAGGAGGAGGATGCTGTAAAACTGTTAGTCTGTGCAAACTGTAACAAGTCTGCAGACTTGATCAGAATATCCCTGAGCTCCTAAGTTTGGATGTGGATCAGCAGAACTTCCATCTGCATTGTCTCATCATTAGCATTGGCAAGGGTTTCCTCAGACTTGTCAGAGTTTTGCCAAAGGCCTACAGTATATATGCTTTGGCATTTCAGTCCTTTTTCTGTGTTAATGTGACAAATGGCTTCGTTTTTTGTAAAAACAAAGTCTGCAACTGTTGAGTCCTTAATGATAGTCCATTAATTTGCTGCTGCCAAAACTGTGCTTGTAAAGCTTCAGTTACTTTACTAAAGAAGATAATAATGTTCGTAATTGGTTGGCTTGAATTTCTGCCGTACTCTGTATTCAGTCTACAGAGAATCAGAGTCTTTACAGGCCCAGCTAGAAGCTCTGGCATCTGCAGCCTAGGCTTTACCAGTGGATGGCTTCTTTACGGTTCTCCTTAGCTCAAGGCTCAGAGCATTGGCTAAGATGGGAGACTTGTAGTCTTTTAAAAATACAGTGAGGATGTCTTTGGTTTCATGGTGGATTAAGTGCAGGAGAAAGAAAAAATAGGCATATGAGGGGCAAGGTGGAGGGAGAAGGCGGTTGTAGAGAGATGCATTCAGAAGGCATGACCCACTTCGTTCCTGTCATGGAGCAGACCTGACAAAAGTGAGCATAACAGTTCAGAAAGGGTGCAGAAGTTGGATATTATCTCTCTAATATGAAATTATTTAAAAAACAGATAAGAATTCACTATTCTGGTGTTATGGTAAAAAACTTCTTGTCAGAACATAAAATTTTTGTCAACTTTTTGTTTTGGTGTCAAAGATTTGAAGGAATTTATGAGAATTAGAAAATTACTTGTGGTTGCATGGTAATGCATAAAAATTATCCAGTCATTTTCATTCAGATTTTTCAAAGCATGAAGTATCATCATCTTTGGTCAGGAAGGAATTTCCTCCCTTATAATAGCATGTAAACATAACCACAGTTGGAATACATAATTTGATACATTCTTCAGAAGTGTTGAGTACTTGCTGCTTTGGAGAACCATGTGGAACCATATGGCCTGTTTTGCACTGTGCTACTATTTTCTGAGTCTTTCATACTTATATTTGTAGTTTCATTTTTGTACCCTCAAATTAAGTTGACTTAATTTAGATGCCTCCTGCCTTGTAGGGACAGACACACCGCTCCTGCCAGGTGGCCTAAATTGCCTCCTTGTGAGTGTGTGGCTTCTGCTGGCCTGAGAAATAATTGATTTCCTCTCCTTTCAAATCAGAGGTCAGCAAAATGACTGTAAGGACATAGTCCAGGCAGTTCCACACCATCACCGTAAAGGTCTGGGCTCATTGTAACCCTCTAGGTCTGAAATTTGCTGAGGAAAGGCAGTGAGGGTTCCATTTCTGGAATGGAAGAAAGGAGAGTAAGGGAAAGCAGCCTGCTGTTGGTACAAGGCTGTCAGCAGAATGTGCTGGGGAAAAAAATGTCTTGCTCCCCTTGTTATATACTCTTGCCATCACAAGGTCTTCTTCCATTAGGGGATGAAATTACTTTGTTCTCCCTTGCCCCTCCAGCACACCTGTAGAGAGGGGTAGAAGTTTTTTGATATTGGTATTTAGTTCCAATATTTTATCATTCTAACATGGACAGATGATGAAGTGAACAGCTCCCTGAGAGCTGGTGACATGTCAGATTCTGAAGGAAAGGTTTGTGAGTTCTGAAGCACAACTCTATGTGAATAGAGGAAGATGAACTGCAACTATGCCCAGGCTCCCAACACTTTCAGATTCTTTTCCATTGGGAGCTCTGGCAAGGAAAGCAGTATTAGCATTGGTGGAGGCAGCCCTATACCCTAAATTTGTCTGCTTTGTCAGTAGGTACTGCTGTAAGAGGCAGTGAAAGTGCCCTTGCACAGTGAGAGCTCCACCTAAGAGGTCGCTGATATGATGCAGGCTTTGAATTGAACACGCTCAGTCTCCACAGTAACCTCCTACCAGGAACCATTATTTGAGTCAAGAGCCAGAAGGGTTTAAGGTAGTCTAACTCCTGAGGCATCTTTGGATGTGATTAGAATATTGGTACTCTGGAATTCTCACTTGGGATGGAACATGCAAATCACCACAAGGGTGGTGTCGTGCAGCTCCTAGGAGCTGCTGGTGTAGTAGTTGTTGCTCATGTTCATTATTGCTGATTGACTCCTCTTTGCAATCCTCCTTGCTGGCCTCCTAAACTAGCTGTGACCATATTATAAAGTTTTCATCCCTTGCTGCTAGCTAGTAGAAGCTGATAACAAAGCAGTTAAAATACAGCTTGTTTATAGGGATACTGTATGGTGTTGGGGGCACATTTCACAAGCTCCTGAAGCCCCTGTATTTGGGGAGGCAGTGTGACCATTGTTAATGTCTGTTCCTTTCATGGAGCAAAATAGGAGTGGGCAGAAGGGGGAGGGATTGGTGCCTGAGCTGTGCTGGTACGAGGGAGATGCTGCATCCTTGAAAGAAATGTACTTAGTTGCATGTTATGCTGGGCTCATCTGAACTATAAATATTGGGCTGCTGCAGTAGAAGTGGCCTTTCCTCCACTGTGAGTCACTTCAGCCC
The DNA here is from genome assembly GCF_028769735.1 of Zonotrichia leucophrys gambelii. NCBI lineage: Eukaryota > Metazoa > Chordata > Aves > Passeriformes > Passerellidae > Zonotrichia > Zonotrichia leucophrys. Next base: position 17,843,060 of record NC_088176.1, read on the forward strand.
CTGAGCTGTACTTTGTGGCCACAGTGAGCAGCACATCCCAGGCAGCACAGTGGTACTCGCTTGTCTAAAATTGCAAATAACTGGAAACAGGGAGATGTGAGAGCATGGGTGTACTTGTACCATAAATATGTTTTTAATGCCAGAAATATAACTTAAGAATGACTGTGCCTTTTTTATTGAAACTTTGAGAAGTTCAGACAAGGGCAGATAAAGCACATTAAGGAAAAATCAGCTCAATTAGACTCATTACACAGCACTGAACTCATGTAAGCAGGTTTTACAAGCAGAAGTTCAAGGTGAAGCTTGTGTGCAATTCTACTTATTTTTCTTGAAGAGTACTTGAAGTTATTTTCTCTCTTCCTCTTACCTTGCATCATTTTTTTCCTGCTTGCTGTGGTTCCTGGAGTGTGACATCACTTTCCTAGCATTTGGCCTACCTGGAATAAGGGCTCTGTTTATTTCCAAGCATTGCTTTATTTGAAGTGGTTGGTAGTCTTAAGCAGTTCTTCACTTTAATTAGTAGATAAAAGTCCAGAGTTATAAGGTCACATGCATTATCAAGAAAGACATCTGCAGGCAGGAGAGTCAAGCTAACCAGACACAGGTTTTATGTATAACAGGTCAAAGATTTAGTTTAATCTCATTTCTTTCATATAGTTTCAGTAATCCTACATTTGAAACTGACAACTGACACAGATCACTAGCCTTAGGTTTATATGGGTTTTCTGTAGGCCATGAACCAGTACAGAGAAGCTTCATTAGTGACTCAGTTCATGTTAAATCTTGTCAGATGTTTTTGCATAAGAAACCACAGCTCTGAGGTCTCATCTCTTTGTTGGTGCATTTTTAAAGCAGTTTAATGGCTTCTGAAACCACAGAAGGCATGGGAGGGGAGAAGAGATCACAGGGCTTTTGGATTGCTTAATAGATGGCAGTGGCTTTAGAATGTTTGCAGGCTTTTACTTTATTCTCTGGGATGAGTTCTAAAATATGGTATCAAAAAACCATTTACAGACTATCAAAATCCTCTGCAGTGATTTTTGACTTGGAAAATTTGATCAAATTCTGCTTGGAGCTACCAAGGAACTTGGTGAAATAAAAAGTGCTTAAGGAAATTATACATTTAATATTTGACTGAGAAGTCAATGAGATTTTAGTGCATGCTTGTAAATCCTGCCCTACGAAAATGTGAATTGTGTCAGTTTGAGCTGAACTTCCTCATTACAATAAAGGGTATTTAAGATTTCCTTTTTCTCATTGACACAACCAAATGAATGTTGAATGCTAAAATCCCTCTAAGCTCCTTCCAAACTGTGGAAATGAAGCACCTTTCACCTACAAAGGTGTCTGTTTCTTTAGAAAAAAATGTGATTATGTTGTCCATTGGAACTGTGACACAGTGAATGTATTTTGATTCAAAGCTTGTTTCTTTAATTTGCACTCCACATGACACTAAATTCTTGTGCCTTGTTTTTTCTTAGTTTTGTATGCCTTTTAAAATACGATCATGCATCAGCTCCAAATCAACTTCCAACTCATATATTCCATATATAAATAGATGGGTGGGTGGGGATAGATGGACAGATACAAAAAAAAAAAATCATGGCAAATACACATCACTGTTTACTGTACTGTTTAATTACTCATAAATAATACCCCTCCTGGGAAACCCCCGGTTTTCCTTGTTTTTTGTCTTACTCCTTGGCTACTTCAAATTTTGCTTGCTGTTTTTTCTGTTCTCAGGCAGCCTAAATGGACCATTTCCAGATGAGTTGCATATTCACAGAAAATTTCCCCTTTTATTAAATGATAATTCAGAAAAAAAAAAGCAGAGAAGTTTAAACTGATGCTGGTGGCAGGTTAGCCCAGGATTCAGCTGTAATAGACAGGGTAGCATTCAGCCTCATGGAAACCTTTGGTTGGGGTGGAAAGTGCTCAGGGTAGAGGTTCAACATTAGCTGGAATCAAAGGTAAGAAGACTGAAGAAATGAAATCAGGTTTCAAGTGTCTATTCAAAGCATTCTTAATGAACTTTTGCTTGCTCATTGATATTTCTTTAGTCTCTTCATCTAAAGATCAAGATTGGTTTTCTCTGAGTTTTTTTCCCTGCTGTGCAAAGAAAGATTCCCTCTAACAGAGCTGCCATCTTTCTTGACAGAATTCATCTCCTCATTTTTCACCTTCTTTCATTATCAGGGTGATCTTTGAGCCCCAAATTCTGATACTCACCTTAAAGTCAATCACAAAGACCAGGTCAGGGGAGATGAATCATGGCAGTTGTTCTTTTTGGCAGTGAGTGCTAGTTTTTGACCATTTGTCAAGACCTTTGTTGCTGCTTGTCTGCAGCCAGAGGCTTCCTGTCGCTACGTGCTGCAGCTCTGAGGGCAGACACGGCAGCTGGGCCGTGTTCCCGCCAGGCACCCTCCCCATCCCGCCCGGAGCTACTGCTCAGCCCCCGCTGGAACCACTGCTGACAGCGCTGCTGTCCACACCAAAGCCCTGCAAACACCCAACAAACACTGCAAACACCCAACAAACACTGCAAACACAAACAGGGCGCTGTGTACACCTACACAAGCTACTGCAGTGGGTAGCTTCTCATGTAAGGACAATACACAAGCACATCAGTAAGAGAAATGATGTAAGAAATGGGTGAAAGGCAAACCAGAGGGAGGAGGTGCAAGTAAAAGAAGTTGCCGAAGCAAAGAAAGAAGATGCTAACTTCAGAACTCAACAACAGCTTTGCTTGAGAACATGAAAGTTCCTCCTTTTACATGCAATGGGGCAGTCTCATCCCCCATGCAGAAGTCCAGTCTGTTCCCTCTGAATTTCTTTTCCATGGGACAAAGGGGATCTAAGGCTTGGCTTCACAAGTGATCTTAAGAAGGTTAAGCTTGAGTGAATGAGGTTCAAGGCAAACAAAAGCATTCAAGCTTTTCCTTATTGGAAAGGGCTGTATGAAGGCAGAGATGCAGCCTGTCTGTTGCAGGTTCTTTGAACAGGAACACAGGACAGGATGAGTAAATATGACAAAATGATATCTTATGTTTTGCATGTTCCAGTGAATGCTTACGTGTCTAAGGATGGTCAAAAAAGAATTTTCAGTAAACAGGGCCTTGAAGAGTAGATGGTGACCCCTGCTGCTGTTGCAGCACCCCATCTCATCTTTAGCAAGATTTAGTCCCAGTGTTTTTGGATTTGACCTTCCCTTTTGTGGGGCATGGGGGGAAAGCTGAAAGGAGGATCACATCTAAGGACTGGGAGGTGGACATTACTCTGAGGTGACTGCTGCCATTGGCAGGTGATGGCTCCCAGGCCATATGAAATGAAGGAACCATGAGTGGAGGCAGGGGAGAGCAGTTCTGCTAGCTTGAGTTAGTCTGGTCCTGGAGAGGAGAGAGCATTTGTGCACTGCAGCTGGGGCCTGGAGCTAAACTGCTCCCCCAGGCTAAGGTACCTACCAGGGTGGGCAAAGCACTTTGGCAAAGGTACCTTGGGACAAGGGCAGCAAAGCATTCAGGTCAGCTAGGACCTGCAGCCCTTTTGATGGGGAGCAACAACCAAACAAGTCTCTTAATCCTTCAAGGCTCTTACATGCACTGTGTATGCTGACAGGGTTGTTCAGTTTGTTTCAGTTTTTTCACTCTTCAGGTTGTTCAGTTTCTGTACACCTGGATGAGAGGAAAAACAAGCTGCCAACTTGTTTGTGGATAAGGATGGAATCCAGTGCATCCTGTCCAGCATTCACAGCAAGGCTGCAGCAGGCAACTGAATACAGGGTCCCCTGGTCATAGGCTAATGCTAAAGCAGTGGACTGTTCATCCCCAGAGTTAAGACCCCTGTTCCTGCCACATCTTTTGACACACTTTCACTCTGTTTGTGTTTGCAGACAGTTTTATTTTGTCTTTGGTCTGGAGATTAAAGTAGATTTGGGCAAAAGGACTGGAATGTCTGCCCATGGCAATCCTGAGCTACTCAGGGTTTGTCTCTGAGGCCCAGTCCTGTTTATATGGGAGCTTGATTAAAGATGAGTGACAACGGCCTGGAGCTCCCTTAGTGGCAGAGAAGAGGTGTGAATTCAGTAGCTAAATATGAATTTCATCAAGTTCAAACTCATATGAGAGGCGAAACTAAAATTCTGTCTCCAAGTGTTTCTGGGCAGGAAGCTTTGAAATTGTTTTCTAAAACAATTCCTAAAGTCGAGTGTGTTTGAATTGATGGAGTGCTGTGTTTCCAATTCAAACCTGAAATTCATGATAGGATCTGTGAATTTCAGGTAAAATTCTAGACTTCAAAGAAGTTTCTTGTAACATTGTTTCCCTGGGCTGTTTATTTGTCTGTGGAGGCTGTTGAGTTTTTTAGGGTTTTTTTAAGAAGATCTAGGTGTTTGAATAGGCTGTTTCTCATTCTTGTGACTACCAACACTGAAAAGCTGTTGAATGTCACAACAGTATAGAGAGAGATGTGTCTGAACTCTGCCTTTTAGAAACCCCTATTTTTTCTGCTTGATGCCTCAAGGATGTGGTGGAAGTAACCAGCCGAGTGTACAAAGAAATATGAGTAAAATGTTACTAAAAAGAAAAATGTTTACAGATGGGTCTCCATGCTCTGCCACTGGATAGTCACATTATGCTAACATAAGCAATTCCAAAGTGCTTATTTCTTTTTTCTAAACTGGCCTTCGTATGTGGAGTTGCTTTCATTTGCTTGTACTTACATGTCTAGCACTACTGACTCTCCCACAGGCAGATTGTGGGGTCATGGCCTTGCTCCTATTTCAAGTTACAGTAAGGAAAGCCAAACATGGAGGAACTATATGTAGTCTTTGGCAGAATCTCAGGTCTGGTGTGTACAGAAATCTGTTTTTCCCATCCAGTTTTTGCTATTTGCAGACACAAATAGAAGTATAAATGTTTTTATATTTTTCCCCTAAATGCTTGCATGAAAACTGTCTCTGAAGGTTTAGAAAGCAGCTGGCTGGTCCAAAGTAGCATCTTAGGGGAAGGGGAGTTGTAGTCAGCTGGTACAGTAATTCCTTGGGAAGATGTTGATGCCGGTTTTGCAGAAGTCCAGTAAATCATCATCCTCTGCCTATTGTGCTTCTTATAGCAATCTTTGTATGGGTTAGTGCAGCTAATTCCACTGAAATTACAGTTTTTGATCAATTCAGTTTTTGACAAGCTTCTGGTCTCTTATTGCACTTCATGGCTTGGGTGGGCAAGATCTCAGCTGATCCCTTTAAACATTAAGAACAAGATGGATTTTACTCTTGACCAAACTCAGTCGTTTGCTGGTGGTGGGACCCATACAGTAAATGTCCTTTTGAGGCTGTTTCATTCCTTTGAGGAATGGTGGCCTAACTTGAGCTCAGGCCACCTATGTGCCAAATGCCACATCCTGAAACCCATTTCTGATGTGTATTGAGGGCTGTGGAAAGCCCCTTTCCATTGTATCTCCTGTGAAACATTTGATTATGGGAAAGGGTGTGTCAGTAGGTCAGCTGGGCAAGGTGCAAGAATTCGACTTCACAACCTCTGCATTCACCATGAGGCTGAGATGCTGGAAAAAAAGATTTAGCAGTGACAGGAATTCCACAGGCTGCGGTTCCCTGCACAGGCAGTTTTGTATGCAGAGGATGAAGCATGTCATCCCTGCAGTGGAAGATGGGGGGACATTGATCTGTTCAGATGCCTGCACCTAGCCTTGAGCTAGAGAGCTGTGCTCTCATATACCTTAAGGAATATGAATAATTCAGTAAATCAAAAAACGGGAGACTGTCCAAGAGGATTTGGGTACACGTGGGGAAAAAGCATCATGGCTTTTGTTTCTTAAGCTGTACAGCTAGTCCCTGGTGGCTGCTGTTTCTCCTTTACTGAAAGACTGCCTCAGTTTCCCAGTTTAGTGAATTGCTTTTCGGAGAACCACAAAATACTTCCCAAAGCATCTCATTTTACCACTTCTGCTTTGCAAATCAATAAATGTTCCATGAGTGTGTCAAGGCAAGAAAACAATAGCAAGAAAAAGTACTTCCTTGGCTTGCAGGCAGCTCCCAGCTTGCTTCTTTCCCCAGATTAGCAAGGATTTAAGAAGCGCGTGTTCTGTGTATGGCAAATCAGCTCTGCAGAAACCACAGCATACCGTCATTCTGCCCTTATCTCTGAATTCCACGGGCAGGCAATCTCAGCTGCTCAGCACAGGCTGGCAGCCTCAGCCTGCCAGGAGGTGCTGAGAGCCATGAAAGCGTGGAAATGACAGTGACACACGGCTCAGATGTTATCTGCGCAGCACAGCCAAAGGCAGTTTCCATGGTGATGGGGAAGCTCCAGGCTGCTGGGGATGCAGCTGCTGAGTTGGACAGGATCAGCAGCCTTTTCATACAGAGGCTCTTCTAATAAGGCTTTTATGTGTTTATGTGGCACTCACTAGGTTGTATCCAGCTCTGGAACATAAAATAAAGGGTGAGGGGAAGATTTAAATTGTTGGAGTGAGTGCTGACCTAAAAATGAAACAGGAAAAGCAGGGTCAAAATGTTTCGAGTATTGAAGTATCCACAAGGAACAGGTTTTTGTGACAGCTTGAGTGAATTTGATATTCTGGTCAGTGCTTTTCTGCACACCAACATTAATAGCTCCTAAAATTCTTACATCAAGTGGAAGAGTCAGAATCATATCCCCAGCTCTTAACTTTCTTCTAAATTGGATCCAAAGTCATAATGGGTCTCTTTCTCTGTATTGAGACTATAAATATCCCAGAGACTTGGGGAAAGTGGACGATCTTGTGACTTCTACATTTGAAGCATTTTAAAATATTTTACACTCCACTTGGTCCCTCTTTTGGATAAAAATCTCTCAATACCTCAGCACAGGTATGTGGAATTAATTTCTTAATTTTGCTATAGAGTCTTACGGCCTGTGCTTTTATTTTTCTTATTGCTGACACAGTAGATACAACATCTCCAGGTTCCCCACACTGGAAATGCATATTTTGCACTTGTTCTTTGATCTTCTATCAACCTGTGTTCTGTGGGTGCCACAGCACATCTGCAGGAATTGTCTGTAAAACTGCTCAATTAAAATAGTAATTTAATTATTTTGACTGAGATTTTTGGCAGTGTTAAACTTTGGTTGCTCTCTTTTAAACAGGATGCTAAAAGAGATTTGTGTTCTGTCTTTCAGGTGGTGCAGGGGACCGGGAAAAGATGCCTGCCAATCATGAGGCTTTCCTGCTCATGGCTAATTCCCAGAATGAAATGGAAGATTGGGTGAAAGCCATCCGACGGGTTATATGGGCTCCATTTGGTGGAGGTATTGCAAATAGCTCACATGCACATAAATTAAAACATTTGCCTCAAGGTAAAGCATATTCTTGTGATACTAGGATATGTGTTACATTGTAAAATCATTGAGATGTCTAGATAAGCTCCTGATTGTCTGAAGTGTTTTGAAGCAAGGGATGGGGTTGATTTTTTAATTTTTTTTTTTTTTGTAGGGGATGGACAGCAATGAGAGTGCACATCCACAGTGTATAACTATCTCAGAAAGGGGTGGTAGTAACAAACATACTACTGTCAGTATTCAATTCTTTACAGCAAAATATTCAGTGGACCTTATGGGAATGAAGGATTCTGTCCAGTTATCTCAATTTTCTTCCATGAAGCAGATGCCCATCTTGAACATCCATACAGCCAGAGACAGCAAAACTTTAGTTAATGTAGGGCCCAGCTGAGAAGGCAAAGCTTCCACTGGCCTCACTGGGGATGCAGCCTGAGGAAGAAGAGGGTCAGGCTGAGTGAACACCTGTAGGGTAATACAGCTGTTGACAATCCCTGTAGTTAAAATCAACAAAACATCCAGACTTTCATTGTTGATATTCTACCACAATCTTCAAATTCTCCAGTCAGTAGACTAGGTAGGAGTTGTTTTCCTGGTTTTGCATAGAACAAGGATTCACAGATGTCTTCTTCTGGGTTTGGTGTTGGTGACAGCAGCTGCAGGGCTGGTACTGGACGCTGCTTTGAAGTGGCTTGGGTACTGCTGATGGAGTGCATGCAAACAGTGGTGTCATGTGCAGACAGTGCTGTAAGCCTCTCGTGAGAGGTACAGATAAAAAAGGGACAGATAAGGGTTAGGTAATACAATTACTCCTGCTGAAATGAAGTTACTAGTTTTCCTGGGATCTAGGGGGAAAAAAGTGACCTTGATGTACTGAGACCCAGTGTTTGTTAATAACTTTTGTCCTGGGTTTGGGGTTTTTTGGGGTTTTTTTTGTTTTTTTTTTTTTTTTTAAATGACTCTTGAAATTTGGGTTCTCTGGTAACAGCACTTCATTTATCTGGAGGAGATACAATCTCTACTGATGCAGTTCTTTCCAAGGTCCTTCTTTCACTTAGCAGAGAAGATGTAGGTACAAAAATTAGCTTGTGTCTGATCTGAGGTTATGTGTGATGCTGTTGTGCTGTGGGCAGAAAAAGCCCTCTTTGCTAGTAGAAAACTGTGCTACCAGAATTTCCTCTCAAACATGAGGATGTGCTTCCTTTGCTTCCCTTCTGAATTCCAGTCCACAGTGAAGGGTCTTTTAAACTGAGGTCAGTACAGATCCTCCATCAGAAATCTCAGAGCTGGTATTTCTGTAGCTGTTTGTAGTTGATGTTATGGTGCGTATTTTGCAACTTTGCAATGAACATTCAAGAAATACTCTGAGGAAAAAGGAGAAATTCTGTCATGACAAAGGGTGCACTCTCTAGCAATAGCCATCTTTAGGGCATGATATTGTCAGCACTGCTGGTATCAGTGCAAATTTGGCTTCATGTTTTGCTTATGTTTTGTCCATCTCTTGAAGTAGTTTCAAAACAAATATCTTCAAGTATTAAAATAATAAATAATTTAAAATAATAATATTTTAAAAACAGAAGCATGAAAATGGCATAAAGGTAGTGATGGATTTCCTGGGGTGATTTTTTGTTTCTTTATGGGACTAGTATTGTCCTGATTAACTGGCTAATTTTATTACCTTTGAATTTCTCTGCAAAGCAGTCAAATAATACTTTGGTCTTTTCTTTAAATGAGGCACATACTCTTACATTAATTCCAGGAACTGGAGCTTTATGAGGCATCAAAAAATATTAAATAATGAGAATGTGGAAGCCAGGCAGCACAGGGGAGATTAGTGCAGGGGGGAATACAGGAGCTTCAGTTTGTTGCTATTTTCACATCCTGCAGACTAGATGTGGTTCAGTGATCAAAGTCAGTAAAGGCTGCTCTGGCTGTTGGTGAGAGCCAGCTTAAGCACTGTAGAAGGGAAGCACTGGAGTTTGCAGAGTTGGAAAGAATTGCAGTTGTGTATCAATGTTTTTTCTCTATCTGTGGATAAAAACTGGCCAAGGACATGGGTACATGCTGGGCAGTCAGTCTGGCCTGAACTCTCTGCCCTAACACTCAAATACTTAGCCTGAAGCTAGCTTGACCGTGCCTGCTTTGCAGTCCAAGCTGCAAGCACAGATCCTTTCGTTGTGGCCACTTCTCTGAGCTGGCCAAGCACCAGCTCCTGTCAGGAGGGGTCTCCTGCCCCCAGCAGCTGTGTCCCACCACGCTGCCTTCTGCTGGCACCGGTGCTGTGAGTTGTGCCATAGGAAACGACCTGGCAGGAAGTAAAAGGTGGGGAGGATGAGTTTGTAGGTAGATTCATTCCTTGGCCTTTCCAACCAAGCAGCTGCAGCACCAGTAATTCCACTGGGGATACACGGTGGCGTGGAGAGGGGCAGGCTGCTTCATTCTGCCTGCAACCCACACACAAATTGGCTTAAAGAAACCACTGAGGAGCTGCATCCTCAGTTTCTTTGCACTTCAGAAAGAATGTGTGGGAATGCCAGTGACTGGGAAACAGTAAAGATATTCAAACTGTTTTTCCCAAATGTTTTTTAGCCAATTTGGGGAAATGATCAAACTTACACCTTCTCCATCATAATCAGAGCAGGACAGTTTCTCTGAGTGAAATTCCAGCTTAAATCAAATTTGGGAGGAGAATAAACATAGCTGTCTCTATTTTAATGGAATAATTTGAACTCTGCTTTGCCATCACCACTATTTGAAAGCTAAGTCTTATCTATCAACACTTTTTAATATATTAAGCTAAAGGGAGGAGTTAAAAAGCAGGCTTTATTATTAATATGTAAATATCCAGCCCTGGAGAAGGTTGATATGGTGTAAAAATGAATTATGCCAAGATAAAAGGAGTGGCTTAACCACACTTTAATCTTTGCTGATGTATTGAAGAAACATAAATAAAAAAGGGTTGAGGGTACCTTCTTATGTTGATGAGTGCTTATGAACTGTGCTTAAAGGTGAACAGCAAAGGCTTCTTAAAATAAAACAGAAAACTGCCCAAAGCAGCTGAGGTTCACAAATTACTGATAGAAGACACAGTCAGGTTTAAAAGCTGTATGGAATGTTTTCTTTGAAATACTCTTCAAATGTGGCCTTACAATAAAATTGTCGAGTTCCTAAGTCTTTTGAAGAAGAGCTGTCTTGTTTATAGGGAAAATAATTTCTAACAAGTTTCCTTGAGTTTCAGGCTCCTGAATTCCTGGGTCTAGTACATCTCATTTAGAGCAGAAGATTGTGCAAACTGAGATTTGAGAGTACTCCATACATTTTGATTGTCGTTAAGAAAGAAGTTAGTCACAGTGACTTGATAAAAGTGAGTTTTGGAGCACATTCTGACAGAGGCTGATTCAAACTGTTTTCTATGATCCTTCATACCTCTGTGATAAATTTTGCTCCATGTTTGTACCACCAAAAGCTTATCTGGAGAGTCCCTCTGTGTCCTCCAGTCCTGCTGTTCAGTGAGTGCTCATTAATGTGAAGTGCAGGCAGCAGTGCCACAGTGCTAAATCAAAGGGTTTGTGGCCGTAGCCTTGGGTGAGCATGACCCTGCTCTTGCTCTCCCAAGCTGGATAGAAAGTTTCTGATGTATCTGGGGAAGAGAGGAGGCCTTGGTCTGTACAAGTGTGGTGGGACTGTACTTCCAGTCTGAGGAGGTACAGCCACTGCAGAGAAGTTCCTTTCCATGTGCCTTCCTCATTTCTGTCTTACATCAGCTGTAAAGCAGAGTTTGTCTAGGACTGAATTTCTGGCCATGAGAGACAAAACCTAAACTTTTTGGTGCCTGAGTTGAATGCCAGGTGGCATAATTCTCTCACAGCTCAGCACAGCATGGGGACAGAATCATTCTGTGTTAATCTTGATTTATGTTTGTGTTTGTTTTCTTTTGTTTACATATTCTGTCTTGCCATGAGCAGTTCCTTGCTTCTCTGCCAGAAATGCATGTCTCAGCCCCTTTCTTTCTCCATTACTTTATCCTAATTTCTCCTCCTCTTCATCCCAAGCTTTCATCAGTTACTTGTGATGGAGAGGAGGTGAAGCAGTTGGAAGGGATGTGTTTCCCCTTAGGCAAATATGAAGAGCTTTACCCTGTGACAAAGTTATTGTGTTGCCAGAGCTTCATGAATAATTTTTTTATTCAGGAGGAATAGTCACTGTAAAACTGGTGGGGTCTGAAGAAATGTCCACTGAGGAAGCTGTTCTACTGTCACTAATTCCAGACACCTTTCCCATATAGATAAACCATGATGTGTGGATTCTTATTCTTCTGCCAGCAAAGTCTGGGGTTTTTTGGGAATCAGGACCCTGTGAAATTGTCTTGTGTTAGAGGAGAGCTGAAAGATGTGGGACAAGGTGTCTGAGGTGTAATTTAATTCCTGGCTCCATGTCCTAATGCGTGATGGAAGATTAACCCTGCATAGGGCTAATTAGGGATCCTGCTTTTGATGAGTAAATATCTTTGAGATAACATCTGCATGAGAACGAACATGACTGTTTTGAAGGGTCAGATATTGATATTACATGCAAATCCACCAGGATGCCAAACTATTTAGGAGCTAGAGTACAACATTAAGTTTTGGGAGTCTTGAGTTTTAATTTTTCCACCTGTAAGATGGGAATTTTCCAGTAAGAGCCGTGTCAGTGAATTTAAGATGCTATAATACCAGTGAAGAGGTAATGAAGAGGAGGAGGGATTTGGCTTCTGTTATTTGCCCTGTCTGAAGACAAAGATGTGATTTCTACTCCCTTGTTTGCTGGGTCCCACAGGGTGACAGCCTCAAGTAGGGTTCCTGGTTGGGTCAGGAGGAGCCCCTTCAGGAGGTGTCAGGGTGGGCTTCCCCTGGGCAGGCTGCCCTAGGTGTGTGGGGAGTGGCACTGGGTGTTTGTTGATTTGTTGTGCCTGATACCTGCTGTTATCTCTGCCCTGAGACAGCTGGCGCCTGATGCAGCTTATCAGTGTTTGCTCCTGCTGCTGTCTGATGCTGGGAGATGGGCCCAGCCAGGGCAAGAGGAAGACAAGGATGATGGGGGTTATGGGGTCAGTATCTGCCCAGGACCAGGGGATGCCTGAGTCAGCTCAGATGTGAGGAGCTGCTGGGTTAGCCTTGCCCCCAGGCAAAAGTGTCACAAATGGTACACAAATGGTAGATGTGGAAACTAAGATACAGTAACTAAAGTAAGCTGGGAGTGGATCCTGCTGCCAGAACTGTTTACAACAGAGAATGTTTTAAGATCTGTTTCTGAGGCCTGATTAAGTTCTTTTTTTTTTCTGATGTATCTCTGTCAGATATATCTGGGGCTTTTGTTACTGCTTTATGACCAACATATTTTTACCATCCTGTTACAGCCTTGAGGTAGGGAAACACAATTGTCCTCATTTTTTGTTAAGGAGGGATCTGAAATATTGAGCAATCAGATGACTTGCCTGAGGTGACAATGATTGTCTGTACAAGAACCACTCTGATGGCATCATTCTGCAAGGCTCATAGAAATATTCCTCCCATGGACTTTGAGTACAGTGATATGTTTGGAAGAATGCCATGGGGTTTGATGCTGAAGAGAAGAGGGATCCAGGAGATCCTGTGGATTTTCAAGGGTTACTTCCTTCAATCTCAAGAATCCTCTTGCTTGTGCAGGAAACCAAGCAAAGGTGGCAGAGGTCTGCATGGATGAACAAGATGCTTGTGACAAAGCTCATTAGCTAAAAAGGAAGCATAGAAGTGGAAGCAGGGACAGGTGACCCAAGAGGAGGAATACAGAGAAATTCCTGAGCGTGCAGGAGTGGACTTAGGAAGGCTAAAGCAATCTGGAGTTGGATCTGGTAAGGGATGTGAAGGGCAGTGTTGGGGCCAGGACTGTTTAAACAGCTTTGGTAATGACCTGGATAATGGGGCAGAGTACCCTCAGCAAGCTTGCAGATGATCTTGGGAGGACTGATTGGTGCATCAGATGATTGTGACAACATTTAGAGGGGTCCCAACAGGCTGAAGGAAGGAATGAACAGGAACCTGATGAAGTTCAACAGAGAGTAATGCAAAGTCCTGCACCTACAGATGATGAACGTAGGCAGCAGCACATACGGGGAGCTGACTGACTGGAAAGCAGCTTTGCAGAGAAGAACTGGGATGCTCTTGAACAAGTTGAATGTGAGCCAGCAATGCACCCTTGTGGCCAGCAAATTCCTGGGCTGCTTTAGGAGGAGCACTGCCAGCAGGTTCAGCGAGGTGAGCCTTCACCTCAGCACTAGTAATTGAACATCTTCTGTTCTTTGTCCAGTTCTGGTCTGCCTGAGACAAGAAGGCCATGGGATCACTGGAGTGAGTCAAGTGAGAGGTCACTAAAATGATTAAAGGATTGTGCAAGAAAATGCTTAGAGAAGCTGAGGAGGTTTGGATTGTTTAGCCTGAAGAAGAGAAGGGTCAGAGTGGTTCTTATCAAGGATGGTGTATAGTGTGTAAATATTTGATGGAAGAGTCTAAAACTAGAATCAAAACTAAAGCATGTCAAGGTTTTCCTTACTGACTTTCAAAGATCTTACCTTTAGAAATCAGATCCTGCTCCCCTGCTCCTTGCATGTGTTTCACCCCTAAAGATGCTGGTCCAAGACTCTCAGTGATGGTCAGTGCTGGTGCCCAGGCTGGGCTGGGCTCTGAGTGGAGACTTGCAGTAGCTTGGTCATCCCAGAGCAGGAATGGGTGTTCTTGGAGTGCTGTATCAGAGCTTATTGAAGGTTAGAGACTGCCTGAGCTATTTATGATGAAGTTTGATTTGGATAAACATCCATGTGTTTGGTGTTCGTCCTGTCTGCATCTTAATGAATGACTGTGCTTAGATTATCAGCCCTGGGATATGGGGAGGCTTGGGATATGGAAAAGCTTCAGGACATAAGAAAGCCATGTCTGGCTTTCTGAATGGATCAAAGTGGCTATGTGCTAAATGTTGGCTGTGAATGGGGATCTCAGTCCCTGCCAGGTTCCAGGATGGCCAGAAATCCAGGTGAGTAATTTTATTCCACACTAGAGGTTTCAGACTCCATGATCCTTTAATTTGAACCCAGAGCTGGAATCCATCTCTATTGATAAGACACTGGTAGCAACAATTACACTATGTCATAACTCTTTTTTACTTACCAACTTACTTACTTACCCAGAAGTTTTGTAAAGCTTTTCTGTGCAGTGGGGGCATCAACAGGAGCACCACTTGAAAAAGGTGACCTGCTGATTGAGTGCTTTCTACAGACATAGCTTCAGACCGTCATATAGAAGCTGTCTTTTAAACATAGAGACATATGTAAGAGTCAATAAGTAAAAAATTCTGTAAAATATGATCTTAGGATGTGGGGAGAAAGAAGTTGTCCAGGGCACATTGGTCCAGATCACTGCTTTGATAAAAGGCATTTGTTGCTGCTCTTGCTGTTTTGTTCTCTAAATGCCTTTGCCTTTCTTTAGAGAGAAATAGAGCAATAAACACAGGGGTTGGCTCTGGGTTCAGAATGCTGTGGTTAAGTGATGTTTAGGTCTGTTTGTCATCTTTTCTCTGTGAGCACAGTTACAATCTCAGTTTGGAGCACAAACTGGTCAGTCCATCACTGGGTAATTTATAGCGCTCCTTAGTCAGTTCCTTTCCTGGCATATTTTAGGGAGATGGGAAGGCACATCACACAGGTTAACAAGAATCTACTGTGGTAGAAAGGTGAGCATAGCTATTTGCAAATCTTTAACCCAGAGTGAACTGTTTTATCAGTCAGTAAACAGAAGCCTGTTTACCCTCAAAAGATTTCATTTCCTCTGTAAGGGTTGAGACCCCTGCACAGAGCTGGTGAGGGGTGTGGGGACATAATTTTGGTTAGGGAAGGATCTGACCAAAGTACTTGGAGAGGGAGAGAATGGGAAAATTTCTGTACAGAAAATATTAGTGCTGAAGTTTTTCCTGCTGAGTTCAGCTCTATGACTGGTCACCTGTAGCCAGTTCACTGCCAGTTTTCAGCAGATAAAAGATGATCAAGTGCCCAGGTTTACCTGGGTTAAAAAATGAGTCTGTACAAGGTTCAATCTTCTTGTAAAATAGGGAACTTCAGCTATGGCTCTAACTTTGATACTAGGCCCTTTGTGTTCAAATAAAGCAATTTCCTAGATTTGAGCAGATCCCTCAGATCTGCTTGAGTGTACCTGTATATTAGCTAATCCTCTAATCCAGCATCTAAAAATACACACACCCCATGGGCACTTGCTGGAGCTGTGCAAGCCAAGAAATTTGCTCACAGTCAGACATGAGGAGAAATCCTCTGAGTTCATGCAGGTTCACCACTCCTGTCTGTTGCAACCAGACCCAAGATTGAATTTCACTGAGTTAGACGCCAAGCCTGAAACATACCTGGATTTTCAGAGGTTGTGGGAGCTGTAGTGAGCTTTCCAGCCAATCTCAAGGCTTGTAGTGATGTGTAAAGGCAGGATGCTTTCTTCTGTTCTGGTACCTGCAAGAGAATAACTGCAGCCGTGCCAGCTCAGGAGAGCAGGGCTGGGGCTCTCTCCCTGCAATGACACTGGGAAAGAAAACCTCCAACTCCCCTGCAGCAAGTTCATGGGAGATGTAATATCTGAACAATTTTACAAACCTAAGTTGTTTCTTAGAAACTGAGAGCTGCTAAACTTTTCTGCAGTTAAAGAACTTCATACCAGTGTGGGAAGAGGGAGTTCAGTCTCCATTACCCATTCTCTCCTTGGCATATGTGTATAGGGAGATCTCCAGGTGGAAGTTTTCATGATCTATGCAATGTGGCAAATTCTTTGGATTATATTGCAGTATCAAGTATACTTCTGGATCCTGCAGCCCCTGCAGTCCAGTGATTATGTGTGAACCTTGTATTTCATTTCTGACAAATGTGGTTAACATAGAAAGCAGGATCCAAGTGTGACGTGCAAATTCAAAATACAGAAGAAAAATCATGTGTGTGTGTGTATATATATATACACACTATATATATATATATAGTGATTTTTTTTCCAGTCTCATCATATTCTGTAGTCTAAGTCATGAATTTTTACCCCGTGTTTTTAAAAGGTTTGAGAGCTTCATGTAAGAAGACAGGTGCTACTTGTGGAGTGTGTAGCACAGTGCTGCTGTCAGAGGACACCTATAGCTGCAGAGTTACCTTGTGCAGGGAACAACACGGAAGCAGCTGCCATTTTCTGCTTCACTTCTGATGCTTATGAGAGCGAGCATGTGCTCCAGAATTTTCTCTCACCAGAGAGCTGTGTTTGCTCCTTGGAGAAGAGTTTGCATCAGCTTCATCTCACAGCATTGTAAGTTCTGCTGAAGTCTGATCATGCTTTAGTCATGCTGTGTCCTTGGCCACAGAGAGGCGGTGAATTTCACAGATTAATTATACTTTGCATATAACAATATTCATGTTAAGCAGCATGACTTTCTATTTCATTGGATACCTCCTTGTTCCTGTGTTCTGGGAGATGGAAAACAGAAACGGAGAAGTGAATGGTAGAACAAAAGTCTGCATTTGCTATCTCCTGTGCTTCCATCCCAAACACTGAGTCCTAGGCTCCATAATGTTATTAGCAGATGTGGCACAATTTGAGGTGTTATTCCAGGAAATAGTGCCAGCGATTCTGGTGGCATCTCAGCTGTTTAAAAGCAGATTTGTTGCGCTCACCAGTTAGCATTGTGGGCAGGCTCTCCCTAACCTGCAGCCTGCTGTGTTCACCACAAGGGAAGAGAGGACAATAAAAGGGTGAAGAATACTGAGGAGCTCATTTGTGCCTTGGGTTTAAGGATTTCCATCACTTTCTACATATTCTTTAGTGTGCTTTAAATACTGCCCGTTGTATTGATTTGCCTTCTGGTGTCTTGCTGTGCAGAACCATGCTACTCAGAGTATACCTTAAATAGCTAGGAAATACCTTACTATCTTGCCATTCATAGAATATTTGAGTTGGAAGGAACTCACTAGGATCATCGAAGTCCCAGCTTCTGGCCCTGCACATGAGCTCTAAGAATCATACCACCTTCAAGAACTGAAGCTTTTGATCCTGGTACTGCCTTCACTTATGGTGAGAAGCACTCTATTCTTCAGGAGTGGGCAAGGGGTGGGCCACTAAGTTCAGGTGAGTGTGCTCTATATAGTGACCACAGACCTTTTAACAGCTGAAGCAGATAAGCAGGTTCAGAGAGGATTTTTTTGGTTGTTGTTGTTTGTTTTTTTTTTTTTCCTGAAAAGAGAGAAGTTTTCTCTAACTTGGCTAATAGTGATAAAATTGCCCAGCAGCCTGGTGCAAGGGTTTTGTGTGGTGACTGCTGCAGATCTGCAGTCACATGAGTGCATTTTGTGAATGGAGTGGTGGCCTGACCTCTGTATAACTGCACAGGGCATTGCATGGTAAGCGTTTTTGTTAATGACAGGCTTCTTACCCTGAGAGCAAGAGCTGGGCGGGGTGAGTGTTTTCCTGCAAGCAAAGTGCCTGGGTATTGGTTCACATGCAGGGAATTGTAGTCTCTTCCTCTACCAGTAATTCAGCTGAGTTATTAATTCAGGCAACTTCTCTGTAAAGAGCTAAAGCAGAGGCAGTAAGCACCAAAAAACCTGCCCAGGTCAAGGAGTGCAGCTTTTCCTAAACTTTGTTAGACTTTCCAGCATGTCCCAGAGCTGTGGGGGTACTCTCAGAGCATGCTGAGGCTACTGTGGGGAAACGTTCCCCTCCAAAACTAGGTTTCTGCTTCTGTTGCTTTGAAAGCAGATGGGAGGCCAGACCAGGGCACCCGTTTGCCTGCAGCACAGTAATATTGCCTGTATCAGGAAGGATCCAAAGTGTGGCATGCAGACAGCAACTGTTGCTCAGCTTTTCCAGCTATCTGGAATAGATCTGACAAGCAATTAGAGCATGAATATATTACAGAGCCGATGGGGGATGCCTTTGTTAAAACTTGTGACCCATACTTAGCTGCTGTTTACATTGGCGGCTGCTGCGAGGGTGGGCAAGACCCTACCTGCCTGTCTTTCTGTTCTCCCCTTCCCCGCGCCGAGCGCTGCAGCCCATTGGATGTTTCAAATGCTTTCTGCACAAGTCATAATTAATGCCGAGCTGTAGAGCTGAGACCAGATGTGCTGCCGAGATTATCTCCCAGGGCAGATCGGCTGCTCTGTGCTCTGTAGCGCTGGGTGAGTGGAAAGCTGCCAGTGCTGGGACTCAGAATGTGTCTGATGCCTGAAGTCAGGACTTTCTTTCTCTGCCGCTCCTGCTGTCTGACACTGCCTGGTTTCTGCTTGAAGCTCAGCGCCTGTCATGTAGCGGAGTGCTGCACAAGAACCAGAGGTATGAGATGATTTTCCAGAGTTTAGATTTGTTATGGTTTTCTTTTGCTAGAGGAAAAGCAGATATTTAAGTGTAGCCTTAGACAGAGGCTAAGAATCTAAAATAGGAACTGACTTTTCAAAGAGGGAAGGAGTGGGAAGGACGCAGACTGTGGCCAAAAATACTACTGGATACCAAGCTAGCATGTGAAGATAGTTCTGGGGAGAGGTGTTTCTATTTCATATCTACAGAATATTTAAATGGATGTATGTAGATGAGAGCAATCAGCTTCTAGAATATGGACACTGCTCTTTCTGGGAACAGGGTCAGAAGACACCAAGTTGTATCACAGACTCATTTGTGTGACTGGGCAAGTTATGTTGACAATTTTTCTTGATTCCTAGTTGTCTTTTGCCTCCTTTCTTTCCCCCCTTTTCTTGCATTTAATTGTTTAGTTGTTCAGGACTATCTCTTTTAGTACACATGGCTCCTACCATGAAACTCCTTTTACTGTTGCTGCTGCAGTAATTCACGTAGTCTGTGCTTGGGTGGGCTAGGGGAGGGGAAGCAAGTTAAAGATTTGTGTGTGTTTTGTGCTGTGGAAACACACGCATTTCTGAATGTCTGCCCGTGATTTTTTCTCAGTGCTTTCATGTGTGAGAGGGACAGATAAATGGGAACTTAAGAATGAAAGTGGGAAGGTAAAAGCAGGCACTTACCTGTGCAGGTGAGCACGTACACAATCTTTTATATCCATAAACTGCCTGTCTGTGAGGCACCACATGCGTGCGCGGGTGTATGTGCTGTTGTGGAGCAGCATCCAGGTGTAAGCCTGATTATCTTCCCACACATCTTTTAACGTGTGTGGAATAAGCTGCACGTACAGCTGACGTAGGTGTGCCTGGACTTTTCACACTTTAAGTAGATGCAGAGTCCTCAGTCCTCCATATGAAGAAAATCTACTCAAAAACTGACTTTATCTCTGTCTTTAGTTTATTTTGGTTGAACTCAGAGCCTACGATGAGGAAAAATGTAGCAGAGAGCATATATTTTCCTGCCCACTGCATGTCTGGACAGCATAGCTGAATGTATAGGCTTTGTATGCCTGGAGCTGGTGGGTGAGCTGTTCAGGCCAGGACAGAGAGCCTGTCTGTGTCTTAGTCAGTACATCATTCCTGGCTTGCTTTTTCCACAAAGAGTCACCTAAATCTTTAAAGAACAGAGGCAGCTTGTTGGAGTAGAGGAAAGAAATTCTGTAGCTCTGCTAGCTCATTTTTTTAGTATCTCTTGAATCTTTCTGAGATTAAGGATGTGGTTCCAGGCATGCTGGAGTTTTTTTCTGCTTTGAAATCAAACAAAAGGGCCTAGCTATAGATAAGGGTATGGCAAGGAAAGTTAACCCTTAGGTTGCTAGTAAACTTTTGGCTTTATTTCCAGCTTAACACTGTCTGGAGTGTGACTAGATGGCACTGGCTCCCCTTCTTTAGAATGAAGAAAAAGACTTTAATGTCTTCCAGCGGGATCATCAAATGGAGTGAAGCGCTGCCAAGTTCAGTCTGAGCTGCAGGGCCCAGTGATTAAAAACAGGCCTGTGCCTTGAGGAGCAGGCAGATGAGGCTGTGTGTGACTGGCTCCACATTGCTTCTCCTTGCAAGGCAGGGCAGTCCCTGTCCAAACTGGAGATGCTGTCATATACTGGGAGTTTCAGGCACATTTAACTGCACATCACTTCTACAAGCTCTGAGACCTGACAGAAATGAGATGAATGATACAGAGCCACAGAGCCCCAGTTCCTCAGTTTGCCCTGTGTGGCACTGGGAGACTGAAGTAGGCACATTTGCTAAGTCTGTTCCCAGTGTGACTGAGAACAGTGATAATTCTCCCAAAGAAGATGCCCAGATAGCCGGCCTGGAACTGTCAGCATCTCAGACTTCCCTTTGACAGAACCCTTCCAGCCCTCTCCATAAATAGCTTTTAGATTGCTCTTTCTATGTATCTTAACACTATTTTTCTTTTCTAAGCCATGGACAAGTTCTGCAGCCACTGAACAAATGAGCAGTTTCTCCAAGGCAAACTTTTCAGTCCTGCTAACTGCAACTCTTGTGCTTTTCCTCTCTTAACACCAACCATTATGCTATTACTGCCAAAAGACTCAGCCTGGGTGCAGTCTTCCTCCTGAGCAGCATCTCTGGTGGCCCTTGCCTATGGCTCAGCAAAAAAAAAAGTAGGATAGAGAGAAAGAAAAAGCTCACAGCTGCTGTGTAACTGAAAAATGTAACAAAGGGAAAGTTTCAGTTAGCAAAAGACTTGTCTTGGGTGAAATATTTTGTCTGAGCAATGTTTGGTGATCCTTTCTAATGCTTCCCTGGAAAATTAGGGTTCAATTTCAAGGGAGAATGAAAGGCATAGATCTGCAGCTGGAGTTGGGTCGGAGTGGGGCTGCCAAACCTGGGTGTGAGGCAGCTGAGGGAGAGCTGGGCTGCGAGAAGTCTTTCACCCTGGCAATGACGTGAGTCCTCTACCCACCAAAAATCACCTATGCAGACTGTGTGATCTCACTAGCACAGCCCTTCAGCAGACACTGTCACACAAGAAGAAACCCATGCTTGTGCCAGCTCCTTTCACTCATCCTGTGATAGGTAGATCGTCATCTTCCTCAGTCATGTTTGTTTCATGCCTGGTTTTTCTTGTTACTTGTTTGTAATGGTCTGAATGGAGGTGAAGAATACTGCAGTATAAGAATATTTCAATGCCTTTATTTCCTGCAAAGATTGCTGTTTTCATCAAGGAGAAAAGTGTAACTGACCTTAGTGTGTGAGGAGGAAAGATGGGATCCCCAGCATCTGGCTGTACTGGAGACACCCACAGTGATGGTGAGACTTGTGAAGGGTCCATCTGCTGCTCCATCTGAGTCTCAAAGGAGATCACCCTTCTATCTCTTAGCATCGCATTCCTTTACCTCTGTGCTGGTGGTCTCTATTTGACTGTAGTCCTCTTGTCTCCAGAAGTGACTCACTGTAGATTGCACCTACAGAAAGCTATTGCTGTTGTGATCCAGGTTGGCTGTGAAGGCAAGGACTGATGCTGCCTGAAATGCATTGGAAATGTTGCTGATCACAGACCAGTCAAGGCTGGGGAAAAGTAAATTCTCTTCAGTGGAGATTATGCATGCACTTGTTCTGCCTGTGCTTGCTTATGTGTGTGTCTGACACTGCCTTTGTCCTCGATCTGAGTTAGGTGTAGAACCTCAGAACATGAGCTTATAGAAGAACACTGTACATGTGCTTTATGCCTGGGGAATGCAGAGCATTTACCTCCTTCCCAGAGTTTTCTCTAGACAGACCCATTAGGAAACAGATTCAGCAAGCAGGGATTTGAGAAAAGAGGGCTGCTATTGCTCTGACACGTGCCACATCCTGACCTCCCTGAATTTATATGTCTTGCATCTTGAAAAGTGGACACATATGTCATTTTAAGGAAATAGATATGCCCCATCATGACAGCAGGGATTACATGATGGGATTACAAAGCAATCCATGCAAAACCAGAAAGAGATTCGCTTTCCTAGAAACTGACTTCAGAGGCACCCAACTCAGTGAAAACTCAAAGAGATTAGAAATAAGAACTAGTAAAACCTTTACTCTGCAATAAACCCAACACATCCAGTGATAAAGATAAGTCACTCCCATGCTCCAGGGCATGCTCTCCTGCCAGGATGAGGGAATTTCCTTTGAGACTTTTCATGGCCCTCCAGCTTTGATACTGTAATGCAGTTGTGTAGGCTGTGGTGTAGGGAAAGTTTCTGTCTTCTGATGTGTAACAAACAGGCAAGGAAAGGAAATTGGGCTTCAGGATTCTTCTTGCAGCTTTCGTTCAGTGAGTTGAACCTGATAATGAGGGTTTGTTTCACTGAGCATTCAGCAGGCTTGGACTGAATATAGAAAGAGGTATGGTTTGACATGGTGTCTCCTGTAAAGAACAGTGATGGGTGGTTAGGGAATATCCTGCCAGGAGTTACTCTCATGAATTTAGCACTAAAAAAAAAGAAGACATGGTCATTAGTGGGGGAAGGTAAGTGGACCCTTCAGAAATGACCAAAATCCCTGGCCTGGTATGAGCACATATGTGCAAGTATTAAACACAGCTTCTGGCTATTGGGTGTGAAACAGTGTGACTCCAGTATTGCATGCTGCTTTTTTTATTTTCAGACCTGCAGGTTTAACTGAGTGCTGAATGAATGACCTAAAGATCCTTGATATCTACGGAAAACTTCTTGTATGTTTGAGAAATCCCTGAGTAGAATTTCCTGCCTGCTCTGGTCTGGTTTAATCTGAAATTCTGAGAATAGATTCTGAAATTCTGGAAGTAGATTCTGGGATTCCCTCACTTACTGAACTTTTATTGCCAAAACATTATTAACTTGGATACTCTCTTCCCTTACTCCACCAAACATGGTAGGGTGCTAGAATTAGTGTTTCAGAACTCAAATCAGCAGCAGTCCTTTCAGATGGAGCAGTCTCCTAGTAATAGGGATCGAACTAAAATCTCTGGCTTACACAACCTCTTCTGTCTTGCTGAAAAACCTGATGCCAGAACAAGTGGCATTCAGCAGCTGGTGTTGGCCAGGAACTCCATACTCCCCAGAGAAACAGACAGTGCTTCATACTTAATGATAAATGTCTACAGTAGATCTGACTAAAGAATTAACCTAGGCCAGTCTGGTTTTACGGAATATGGTGCTTCTGATATTTTCAAGATGCAAGAAGTACAGCACACAGTTTTTAGTAGGAAGGGCAGGATCTTGGATCTGGGTTTTGCATGCTTTTTACTGTTTTTTTTTTTTTTCATTTTAAATTTTCATTCAGCAAGTTTAATGAAAGGAAAAGAAATAGAAAGAGTCTGCCAGGATGGTGGAAGATTCTCAGAATATCCAGTTTTAATGTCGACAGCTGTACTCTGCTGTATTAGCAATCCCTACTGGGATTGCTGCCTGTTGGGCTGGCCAGCTGCAAACTAGTGGAGGGCAGCTGTGTGACAGCCTAAGCAGTGGGTGCATGCAGCAAGGACGTGTGCCCCATAAAGTCAATGTAGCCTTTGTTTTGGTCTTCTTGGGGTGGGAACTGCAGTGAAAGTATAATTACTTAGTCTAAATCCAGCACAGCTGTGGATAACCATAAACATAACCTTAAGCTCACCTTCCTTGTGTATGAGATACAAACCAGCTTAGGGCAGAGAGCAGTTTGAAGCACTGTCAAGCAGAAAAAAAATAATTTGTCATGTACTTCTTGTTTTTTAAAATAGCTTTATCCTTCAGAGTCTGTTAGAAACCTTCCCAAGGCTGCCCCCTCCATGTGAGCGCTTCCCTCCCCGCGTGCCCCAAGCAGGAGCTGAGGCAGGGTCAGGCTGGACCTGACTCTGGTGTCTCTCTCTCTCTCTGTGGTGCAGGGATCTTCGGGCAGCGCCTGGAGGACACGGTGCAGTACGAGCGGCGCTATGGGCAGCGCCTGGCCCCGCTGCTGGTGGAGCAGTGCGTGGACTTCATCCGCGAGCGTGGCCTCACCGAGGAGGGGCTCTTCCGCATGCCCGGGCAGGCCAACCTCGTCAAAGATCTGCAGGACTCTTTTGACTGTGGAGAGAAACCCCTTTTTGACAGGTGAGTTGGCATCACCAAATTCGGGCTGGTGTATGTGTGACATGTAAAATCTGCCAGGAATGTCCATGCAGTAGCAATCCTGGCTTGCATGTTCTCATGTTCTTTCCACAGTGTCATTCTCTCTGTTGAAAGCTCTGATGGAGCTTTCTCCCACATGGTGGTGGATGTGGAGGCCTTTATTCAGCTCAGTGGTGGAGCAGAGCTCATTGGTCTGTGTGAGGCTCCTCCAGTGTTTCAGCTTTAGCACATGTTGAATGAAAGGCATTGCTAGATTTGGGTGCAGCAAACTGAGAGGCTGGTGGGATCCCATCAGAGAAATGGGTGTGACAGAGCTGAACTAGGTGATGTACAGCTTTCAGATGTTGCACTCTCCCAGCAGACCTGCCTGGAGCAATATCTTGACTCTTCCTTTGTCACCAGGTTTTAGAATAGTCACCACCATCTGGCATGTTTTACCTGGCCTTTATGCCAGCAGCTGTTTTGTAGATGCTCAGCTTAATATTGGTTCCCATGGGAGGAGTGCCAGCCCTGTGTCTGAGTGCTCCATCCGAGGGCAGCAAGGGAAGGGCAGCTCTCAGCTGTGCTGTCTCTGCATTGGCCCTCGGGCAGTCAGATGATCAGAAAGATAAATGCCATCAAGGCCTTCCAGCCAACAGCTGTCCTTACCCTGTAACTAACATTCCATCCACTCTGTCATGAGTACATCCTGCCTGGAGTGAAGGTCAGCATTGTGCAAAGCTCAATGGCCCTTTGTGAAATGGGGCTTGACCCTAACAGAGACCTTGAACTTCAGGGATATTTGGATCCAAGGGTGTTGTGTAGATCTGGTCTGATCTCTATCACAGGTCCATAAATGAGATAAGATCTGGGATCTTGTCTTGCAGGCCTGGCACCATTTCTTGCTGGTCCTCACTAGCCCAGGCTTTCCAGGTGATGCCAGTGGCATCTGGTGTATTACCAGCACATTAACCTTGGGGGATTGCTTCCCCTGGACCTGCAGCCAGTCTCAACCTTGCCAATCCCTTCCCTTCCTGCCTACCACTGCAGGAAGAGCCAGCACTGTCTCCTGCGTGGGCAGAAAGTGTTTGGTCTCATCTTGGGAAGTATATCTGCAGAGTTTATTTGGAACATTCTTCTAATTCTTCCCTTCCCTCAGCTTCCCAGACCACCCATCCTCCTTTCTTTGATTCCTAACCACAAACAGCATTTGCTCCCTAAATGGAAGTGTCAAACATTTAGAAATATTTCCATGAAAAAATAAGTTTGAAATCATCAAATTTTCTCAGTTAATTTTTTCTTTAGCAAAACCTTTGTATTTTTAACTGAATGTCTGGGTGTTCTAGTTCAGAATTAGAATTATCTTAATTCAGTGCTTACACTGTGGAACAGGAGTATCTACAGAAGGAATTAATTAGGAGTGAAAATTTCAATTTCAAGTTTTATGTAGCCTTATCTAACTTCTTTGTTATGTAGATAAACCAAGCCTCCACACAGCATTTTTAAAGCAAAATACAATTGTACAATAGTTTGGATTGTGAGGGATCCTAAAGTTCACCTCCTTCAAGCCCCTTGCCATGGGCAGGGATACCTTCCACTAGATCAGGTTTCTCAGAGCCCATTCAACCTGGCTATGAACACTTCCAGGGATGGGGCATCCACAGAAACCTCTTGCAGTGCCTTACCCCGGCTCAGGTGCAGAAAGCATCTTTATTTCCACAGGCATTTGCACTGGCTAAACAGATCAGTGCTAAGTCTCCCCTTTGAGAGAGGCACCAAGGGCCTCCAGGAGGGATGGCTGCCTTGTGTGTGTCAGTGTGGAATGCAGCAAGGAAGGGTTCAGTGCACAATCAAAGGAAGCAAGCCTGGAGTACCTGAGTAGTGGAAAATTGAGGGTGTCCCAGTTGTTGCCTTTTGCTCTTTCCACCATTCCCCACACAGTCTGTCTCACACACCTGTAGTCACAGAGAGCAGGAAGGGAGCGGCAGTGCCCATCTGGCTACATGAAATCCTTCTCCTCCCAGCAACCAAAATTTTCTCCGTGTGTAACTACAGCTTATCTCTGTATGGCCTGGGATACCTTGACAGCAGAAGTGTGAAATCCTTATGCTTCTTTCCAAATCAGGTGCAGTGAAAGCAATATCCTGTCTTATTTCCCAGCTGCAGTCAGTGCTTTTAGACACCTTTTGTAACTACAGTGATATCCCAGGTTTATAGCCTGCCTTCCGCATGATGGATCAAACCTCTGTGATGGCTGACAATTCAAATATTTATTTTTAAAAGGCTTTCTTTTCCAATATTCTTATGAAAGGCCAGGTGTTGCTGTTTTGGAACCACCTGTAGCAGTCTGCTCCTGGTGTACTTTCATGTTGACTGAAAGTCTGGCTGTATTTCATATGGCACCATGGATGAACCAGTTACTGCAGCCAGTGGCCCTGAAGCTCTGTTCTGGGCTCTGCTTCTCAGGGATAGTCAGATTCACTATCCATGCCTGAAACTCCACACTAAAGGAAAAAAAAATAATAAGGGTACTGATCTCATTTGTAAAACACTATAATCAGCTGAAGAAAACCACTGTGTGAAACTCTGATATTCTTAAATATGATGGAGCTGTTTAATAGGAATAACATAAGCAGGATGAGGAGTATGTGGTATCTGTTGACAGCTTCCTGTTGTAGTTTTCCCAGCTTTCTTTTAGCTCTGTGTTCCAAAAAAGAAACATACTAAATAGAAGAGATTCAGCCTTTGGAGAGAAGAAAGGATTTGAAGCCTCTTGCCCAGTGTTCACTGATATGTTTTTCTCAGAATTCTTTAAAGACAGTCAGGGTAATGGTGGGTAGGGAGGAGCTGGTGACAGAATCTGTTTAGACTTCCAACAGTCAAAACCTTTGAGGAGGTTTTGTTAATCATCTGCGATGATTAACAGTGTTGTACCACAGGAAAATTGGAATGAGGGAGAGATACCCCCGTAGACCAGAAGCTGGGTAGCTGGAATGGGTTCATCATGGGATCTGACACCTCAACCCCAATTTCAAAGCAAAGGAGAAAGAAGAGGAAAAAGAGGTTCCTGGACTAGGAGAAAAAATAAAAGCTGATATCCTATCATACCAGATGGGCTAAGATGTTCCAGATACCACAAGCCAGGCAGCCATACCAAAAGGCAAAAGAGGACCTAGAGGAAATACAGCTTCCTCCATTTCTACTGAATGATTGAGCAGGGCACGTGGGAGCCCAGCCCATGAGCTGTACATGTGTGCTGGCTGGGGAGAGTATCAGGGAGGATCAGTGAGAGACTCAGAGGTTATGTTTCACAGAGCAGGGATGCATCTGTTGTCAGTGCTGTGTGATCACTGTGCACTTGCCTGCACTATTCCTCACATTCCTGGTCCACACTGGCAGATGAACCACAGTGTCACCCTGCCTTAAGCAGTATTATGGACAGGCATATCCCTTCCACTGCCTATGTTACCTGAGGTGCATTTCTGTCTTGACAGAATGGAGATTTCCCTTGTTCCCAGGCAGACCTTCCTGCCTACTACCAATGACTAGGAAGAGCTTCCTTCCATGGGCCTGCTTTGTCCCTAAGAGGGCCCTTGATACACCCCCCAAAAAAGGCATCAAGCTTTGGGGTAGTGTGGGTTTCTAAATTTCCTTCCCTGTTCTCTGTTGCAGCAACACAGATGTTCACACTGTGGCGTCCCTCCTGAAGCTTTACCTTCGAGAGCTGCCAGAGCCTGTCATCCCCTTTGCCAAATACGAAGACTTTCTTTCTTGTGGACAGCTACTCTCAAAAGATGAGGGAGAGGTCAGTGATCCTTCTAATCTGCCTCCTCAGAGGATGTTCCCAAGAAACAATGTAGTACAGGTTTTTTTCCTCATCTCCTCAAACTTGATTTAAATTAATGAAGTCCCTGGGAACCTTTCCCTGAATTTTCCTGGAGCTGTGAATGGGGTGCTGTTATCACAGGCTGCTACTTTAAAAAAAGTCAGTCTTGTAGCCTGGTGCTTCTTTCTTCAGAGCAAAGCTCTTGTGTAGCATAATTGGCAAGAGATGCAAGGTAGGAGGAAATCTGGGTTCCTTTCCCAGCTTTGCTGTTCACTCACTAATAAGCTGTATGGAGTCACTCCCTTTGTGTTTTCCATTTTATATATCAGAACCCTATACTCTCCTTTCCAAAGATTTTGGTGGATGAGACATTGATCAGTGCAATGGTCTTTGTATTTCTTAGAGGAAAGTCATTATGAGAAGGCAGGCTATGATATTATCCCAGAACTAGGGGGAAATAATGCTATGAATAATTTGCCAGAACCTTCTTACAATGCTCTTCTCTTTGGTTTCCAGGCGAGGGAAAGGGCTGACAAAAGCTACCAAGTCTGTGGCAGTCATGGAGTAGGATCATTTGCAATGTCTTTGATTGATCTTTTCTATCCATATTGTGGTGCTCCCTTAGCCTTTTGCAGATTGCAAAGACACATTAGATGTGGTCTGATGTGGGTGCCACCTTCTAGGACACAAACTTAAAGAGGCTGTTACTTGTGTCTTTTCTTTGCTAAAGAAGCCAAGGCCTGAGGGCTTGTAAGTTGTGGTCCCCAGTTCTGCCCCTTTTCTGTGTGTGGTCTTGTCTTTGTCTCTGGCAGAATTTGTAAAAGCTGTTCCTCACAGTGAGTCTGGGGTTCACTTTCAGTTCAAGTGGCAGAAGGCTCTGTGGAGATTGCCCTTTATGATGCCCACAGGAAGATGCTTGTTTGCATGCATCAAATGGATCATATGTGGCAATATAAGTTTTTTATGGTTAAAAGGCAAATTACACTCAAATGACACTTAACCTCTGGTCAACTGTGAGAAAGCAAATTTCTGTGCATGATGCAGCATGTTACCACACGTGGATATGTACCTGCATTCTCGACACAGCCACATCAGGGTGCCCGTGCACTAATGTTGTAATTTAGTGGGTAGAGGTGTGTGTCCACTCCCTCCAAAACTTGCTCATTTTCTGCCTTGTCCTTAGTGAACTCAGGCATCTCTACAGGGTGCTGTGCTACACACCCCACAGCAGTTATTTCACAAGAAACTGCAGCATTTCAAAGGCAGTGGAGCTGGTTTGATTTTGGTTGTAAGATGTGCAGACTGGGAAGTTTTGGATCCACTAAGCACTATTGCACAAGAGTAGAGACACTGCCAAATTGGGCAAACATAATTGTACATCCCTGCTCAGCTTATTAGCTATGTTGTTTGCCCGATTTTGTCTGCACAGGCTGCAGCAGTTTGGGAAGCAACATCTCTGTGAGCAAGGTCAGACTCAAATGACTTGTAGGGCAGAATTCTCTTTAGATTAGAAAGGCAATGGGGAGCACTAGGTAGCCAAAATGAGCACTTAGAAAGCACAGCACTGCTCATGGCAGAGAGTTGTTTTGTTAAGGTGCTGTTGTAAACATAAGCAATTTTGGTTTTGTCAGGGAAACCTGGAACCCCAACGTGGGCTGTTTACCTTTTCAGAAAGGAAGGTGGAGTGCACACAGCAGGGGTGGAGAGGCTGTACGTGCACAGTAGCACATGGAGCAGAATGCAGCACAAAGTCATGCCCAGCCTATGGGGCCTGACTTTCCTCCCACGTGGAAAATCCCCCTGCTCACAAACGTGGTTTCAGTGAAACCATGATTTTTAAGACGTAGTGGTAAGCAGGGAATTTAAAAATCAAACGTTTTGTTTTGTAAAGGTATTTTGAAACAAAATGCAATTGTACTGGTTTAATTTGAAGTACTGTTTTCTTTTAAATTTTCACTTGAAAGTTTTGAATGAGACTCTTAACATAATTTTTTTTTTTTTGGTATGTCCACCCTCACCTCACACCCAAAAAATCAGAATTGTCTACAGCAAAGTAGCCTTTCAGGTGAATTTGTGGGACCTCATGCTGCTACACTGGGACTATGGATAGGAATATTTGTGATGATTATTTGCCTAGCTCCAGTACTGCCCTAAGTTTTTACTCAAATTGCTTTTCATCTTCATTCTGCACCCAGCTGATCCCTGGTGTTTGAGTGCAAACAGGGCTGTAACACAGACCTTGGGTGGTGCTGAGGTCTCCAGGTGTTTCAGCAGGACTGCAGCATTAGAAAATATTTGATTCTGATCACACCTGACTGGGAGGAGGGTTTGAAAATTTAGAGCAAAGGGGATCTTCGAAAGCCTAAAAACTCATTTGAGTCTGAGCTGCCTTTACATGGTGGTATTTTAGCCTTCACTGCTACCTGTACATTAGAGAGGCACACAGCAGTTCAGTGGATTGAACACAGGTATTCAAGTTGGTTTTTTTTTTAAAGAGGCATCTGAATTCTTTATGAACATTTAAAGTGTTGCTAGTTTTCCAGCCAAGCTAGAAGCTCTGAATTGGTGCTGATCTGTTACACACATTGCAAAATCCTTGGGTTTGGGATCATTCATTGGAAAGCAGCATTTTCAAGGAGGTAAGAGTTATTTCTGCAAAATCCCATGGTAAATAACAGCACAGTGCTTCTGTTGCTTGCTGGGCTGCAGACATTGGCAATGATCAGTGCTGTTTGTCACTACAGGGGTTACAAGTTTGTGTTCTCCCCTGTGCTGTCACTGCGGTGTTCCTGGGCTAAGCCTCTGCCTTCTGTTGGTCAGGCCTTGGAAAGGACAAATCTGGCAGAGCTGATAGATGCTGCAGTAGGAGAGAGAACTTTTTTTACCTGTCAGGTGTTTGTACTTCCATGAATATAAAGATACTCTCTGTGCAATCCCATGCCTGAGATTCCTTGTGACAAAGCATGGATTGTAAATTCTTAGAACCGTTTTTTCTTTCAGGTAGCATCTTTTACCTTTAGGTCATGTTTCCCACTGTTCACAGCCGCCTAAGTTTCTCTTCCAAAGTTTTCTCTTACATCCAGTAGAGCCAATGGCATTTTAATTCAGAGCACTTGAAATACAGTGCCAAATGTCATCCTGATTTCCCTATTTGAAATAAATTGGGTTACAGAGCAAAATTCAAGAGAAATTAGGTCTGTTAGAACACCTAGTTCTGGTTCAAACTTGTCACTTGAAAGTTGACTGACCTGAACAACTGACCTTAACTTTCACACCAGTAGCAGCTGTCTTTGGCTGAAAAATTTTTAGAAGTTGAAAAAAGAGGATTGAGATTTTCAGAAGGGACTGGGCTTTTAATGGTGTCTCCATTGCTGTCACCATTAAATAAGCATAATGTTTAAGCTAAGGAATTATATAGTGGTTACTGCTTTTAAGAATTTTAATTTTCAGGTTTTTATTAGAGAACTTTTTTTTTTTTTTTTTGTACAGAATAAAAAAGTACCTGTATATTTAAGGTAATAAGGAGGCACTACACTATGGATCTTTCTGACTTGTCTGGACCAGAGAAATCAGGAATACATTGCAAGTGTTTGGCCAACAGAATTCCCTTCCTAACAGTTCTTAAAAAGGGGAGTTTGAAATGAATGTTCAGCTGTACTTTTTTGGAACCATTTCCTTCTGGAATTTCTCCATCATAAGTTCACAGCTATCACTCTT
Source organism: Zonotrichia leucophrys gambelii (assembly GCF_028769735.1). Lineage (NCBI taxonomy): Eukaryota > Metazoa > Chordata > Aves > Passeriformes > Passerellidae > Zonotrichia > Zonotrichia leucophrys. The sequence goes on from NC_088176.1 coordinate 17,874,935, forward strand.
CCTTAAATGTACTTTGGTATCTGTTTTTCCACAGAAGGTTTCATTGTGTCCAAAAATAAGCAAATCTCCAGGGCAACAGCAGCATTGAGGAACAAGCAAATGATACTTGGGATTGTGGTAGGACAATAACCTCCTGAGTCAGAGGTTTTCATTAGATGATTTAAGTAGCTTCAGGGCTTTAAGTCATTCCTTCAGCTGATGTGTCATCTTACATTTTAATGTAAAGACAGAAATTTTGTGAGGAATTATGTCCCAGGCCAGAATGACTGCAAATGGAAGTATGTCATTAAAACGGAGGCAGCTGAATTGGACTAATTTCGCTTTTTCAAGAAAAAACATTCCTCTGCTCAACTGAGCAATGCAGTTATTCTGCACTCAGTGCCTCCGAGTTTCAAACAGGAAAAGGCCCATCTGCTGATACCAGTGCCAGTGGACAGGCTTTAAAGGCTGCAGGCCTCACTAAATGAAGACTTCTATCTCAACCATTAAAGCTTACAGGAGGATTTCCACTAAGAACTGAATTGAGTTCTGGACATTGGGATTTTGGTAAGGCACAACACACTGGGTGACACCTCTTCTAAAGGAAAGCCTTTGTGTTACCCTCTGTTGTTCAGCATTTGGCTGTGGAAAGAGGACTTTATAGTCCTAAAGGAAGGTCATGTCTACTTTGCAGCATTTACATTAATAGCTCTGCTTCTTGTTTTTCCTGTCCCTCAGGGTACCCAGGAACTGGTTAAACAGGTGAAGAATTTGCCCCAAGCCAACTACAACCTCCTCAAATACATATGCAAGTAAGTGAAATTAATTAACACTTGGAAAAGTCTCTAAGTTTTGTGAGGCTGTCTTATATGCAAATAATATACTCTGAAAATATGAATATTCAAAACCCACCACTTAAGTATAAGTTACAACTCCTTTAAAAAATGTGGAGGTGAATGCAGCCTGCCTGAAGGAAGCTCCTGGTTTATCCAAGAGGATCAGCCAAGCAAATTGCTGCCACCTGCAGCCTTGGCAGCAGGCATGAATGATACTGATATATTATCTTGTTTATTTCAGAAGCACCTACAGATCACTAAAGGTAGACACTTATTCCAGATACTGCACACTTGGAAGATTATGACACAAGCTGAGTAGCAGATGCAGTCAGAATAGCCAGGCTGGTATTTGCTCTGGTTTGGAAGTGGGGTTGGAAGTGACTTCCTCTTGGATTCCCAGAGACCGTGCAGCCTTGTCTCCTTTCATGTCTGCTGATTTTCCCAGTTTTTGGGTTGCCTCTTTATCTGGGGATTGGAAGGAGATGATTTTTGAAGGCTACTTCCAACTCCAACCATTTTATGGTTCTGTGATCTGTATTTTGTTAGATTCAAGCCAAGCCACTAAGCTCTTTCCACAGGCTGCTAGTTCTCAGACAAGGATATGACTTACTACTTCTGTTATATCTGTAAGTGAAAATTCGCCCAAGTCAATCTATATAAATTGAGAATTCCTATAAAAATGCAAAAATCTGTCCTTTCAGACCCAGTAGTAGGCTGGGTCACTGCTAGGTGGGTACTTGTGGCAGAAACCATCCTGTCTTCTCTGGTTCATACACTGGGAGGGATCTGGGGTTACACTGAATATCTAAGCTACAGTAGTCCCTCAAATCATTTCAGGTGTCAGGGTTGTATGAAAACAGGACAAAACTCAATGCTTTTAGCTGAGAAGTGACTTACGAATTCCCTCTTCCTTTGATTTTTCTGGGGGGTTTTTCAAGGTTCCTTGATGAAGTTCAGGCTCATTCCAGCATTAACAAGATGAGTGTCCAGAACCTGGCTACAGTATTTGGACCAAACATTCTGCGGCCCAAAATGGAGGATCCAGTGACCATGATGGAAGGTAGGTGCTGCTCTGGGGGATGGCACAGCAGCTGTATTTTGGAGCTGCAAGTGAATGCCATACATTCCTTGGTAGCTGTATCAGTTGCCTGCACAGTCAGAACAAGTCAAGCCATTCCTTTCATCAGGGCCTGTGAGGGATGTTCCAGTTGGCATCTTATCCCACTTGCCACTGGACTGGGAGTGTCTCTCCTCTCCACCATGAGGAGCTGCCTCCACACCCCTGAAACTCTTTCTGAGCCTACTGCTAAAATGAAAGCACAGCTGTTTTTTACAGGAGGACTGTGCTTAAGTACCAAACTGCAGTCATTTAGTATTGGTGCATTTCAGTGGTTATACTGCTCCCTGTAGAGAACATCCAAGCCATGAGGAGAGGACTGTAGTTCTGGCTGTGGCACAGTGGCTACAACTAAAAGTGTCTTAGAAGTGTTGTCTTCTAAGGAGACTGTATGGATCAAAACTTCACATAATCAAAAATAATCAAAAATAAAAGAGTTAGTTTTGGATGTAAAAAAATCTAAGGCTTTAAAATTATTTGCTTCCATACAAATCAAGCAAGTTGACATTAGGGCTGGGATACAGCTCTTCTCCCAGGTTCCACTGAAACACAACTACTATTGTGTTTAGCAATAAAGTTTTGTAGGATTTTGGCAAGCCTGCCAAAATAATTGATTAATTAATTCAGCACAGATGGAGATGCTGTGCCCAGGATGCCTGAACTTGGCTCTGGTTCTGCTCCCTAGCTGTAGAGGACAGCTGATATGGTATTTTGTGTGATGCCAGTCCTTCACTGAAGGTCAGTGTTGTCATGCCTTAGCAGCAGCAGTGCCTTGAGCTCTTCACAGGTCATGTGCAGATGTGTCTCCCACGATGGCAGCTCACTGTAAGGCAGCAGGATAACTTCAGAGCATGACCTGATGTGTTATAGTAGTTCAGGGACTCGAAGCCTACCTCGGAGCTGTGGGCCATATTATTAAGGGTACATTTGATAGTTTCCCCTGGCTATATTATTAAGGATACGTTTGATACCTTCCCCTGTCTGTGCAGAAGGTGCAAATATCGGGGAGGAGCAGGGAGGGCGGGAGCAGTGCTCGTTGTTCGCTGGTGGAGCTGGGGACAGCTGTGAGCAGCCTGTGTGCGATGCTGGCACTTCCCCTAGTGGCCGCGGGGCCAGCGCTGGTGCGGCTCTCGCAGCCTGGCAGCAGCGTGCTCCCTGCCCGGCTGGCACAGGGACGGCTTTGGGCTAGCATCAGCTCAGGCATTTCGTTCTGCAGCTCATCCCATGGCAGAGGTGCCCGAACTCTGCGGAGGTGCACATGTGCTGGTGCTGGGGTCTCTCCTCATCATCGTGTAAAAACACTACAGTGATCTGACCCAGAATTCTGTATTGCCACAGGTCTGAACTATAAAAATATTGGGATGTGTAGGCTGGATTTTTAGACTTAATAATGATAGCAGGATTGGCAATGTTTTTATTTGAGTTGAGAATTTAGTTGAGGTTGGTTAGATAAAAGTAAAAGAGAAGTGGAAAGACCTTTTTTTTTTTTTTTTTTTTTGGCTTCAGAGTAGTCTGAGTTGCCTAAACAAACTGATAATGAGATCTTAATAAAAACCACTCTAATTGTGTCTCTCTTCAAATTTAACCCATGCATTTAAAATAGAAACACCTGAAGTTTGACAGCTAAATAGTTAGGAATGCCCTTATCTTCAAAACATTTAGTTCTCTTCCTGCATTCACAGACATGAAATAGAAGTGGTAGGTAAGCTAAGTACATCTTGCTATAGATCAAAAACTCATCAATAAAATCAAGCTCTTGCCTTGAACCCTGAGTATGTTATTCTCTTTCAGGCAATACTTAAAAATAGAATTGCTTACTCACCCTTCTAAAGGTTTTCCTCTTTTGTAGGAAGTGATTTATATTAGGTTTGGTAAGTGGTGTTCTCTATTAGTTCATAATGGTCTGCTCCACTCCTGAAAGACAGTGGCAGCACATTTCTCTGGGTTTAAACAACAGAGAGCACTTTCAGCACTTGCTGTACACCCTCTGCAAGTGCATATATAATGCAGATGTTAATACTTCCTGCAAGTTTCTCTAGATACTGAGTACAGCACAACGCCTGAGCTGAAATTTGTAGTTTTTCAATAAGAATATTTCTGGGCCTGTTCAGACCAAGAAACTGGGTCCAGCCTAGTCATGCCAACAGGCTGGGGTGAATCGCAGAGGTCTTTCATGTCTCCTCACCTGCTTGCCTTTGTTTTCCATCCACAGGCACCTCTCTGGTTCAGCACCTGATGACAGTGCTGATCAGTGAGCAGGGACGGATCTTTGCTGTTCCTCAGGCGGATGTGCCAGGGAACCAGCTGGAGATCAAACCAATGCGCCAGCGCAGCACTGTCGAGTGGATCTCCGAGGAGGACGGGGAGGACAGCAGGTCACAGAACAGCGCTGCCAGCCCCACTGATTTGCCTTCTGGCAATGCTGTGGCTCTGGAGGCCACTCCAGGACCTGCAGTGAAAATCACTCCTCCAGAGCAGAGTGGCAAATCAACCCAGCCTGCCACGAGCCCCAGTAAAAGAGTGCAGACACTGCCTCCATGGAAATATTCCTTCCGCCAGCAGGGAGCACGGTCTGTGAGCCCAAAGCTGGGCAGCTCTTCCTTAGACATCCCCAACCTCTCCTCCAGTGGGAACTGGTTGATGAACGGCCTGTACTCCCTCCGAGGCCATCGCCGGACAGCCTCTGGGGAGCGAGTGAAAGACTCGTGTTCCTCCCAGAGACTCTCCACTTACGACAATGTCCCCTCATCCAGCCTGTCCCTCAGCACCCACAGCATGGCCAGCACCACCTGGTCCACATCATCCTGTGAGATCTCCGTGATGGACTCGGTGAGCAGCTGCCCAGCCTGCCGGGCCAGTGACTCTTCTGCTTTGAGCTCCCTAAAAACCGAGTGGGTAACTCAGGGCTCGCTGTCCCAGAGCGAGGGCAAGACTGCAGATCTGGAGAACAGCATGGACAGGTTTGAAGCCTGCAGCAGCAGCAGCAGTGAACAGAGTGACCCGGCTGCAGCTTCCCGAGACTCTGTCCAATGCTCCAGGGCCTTACAGAGCTTGGTGGTGGAGCTAAAGACAGAGCTGAGCAAACAGAGGACTGAGTATGAGACTAGTATCAAAAGGTAATGTCTTCTGCAGGGGCACAAGGAAGTCATCTGTCAACATTCTCCCGTATGAACATGGGTGTGGGCTGCCAAGGGTACCAGGTTCTCAGCCCTGAAGTTTGGGGTTGGGTGACAGCAGATTTGCTTCTGCTTTTTCCTTGCTACTCTCTGAATCCAACATTTCTTTCTCTGATTTGAGAGAGCATCAAAAAGAAAACAAAGGGGACACAGGGAAATCCAATGCTTCACATTCTGTGTGTTCACTGTAAATGAGAGCTGCACAGGTAGTGCCAAAGTCTGCTCTTAGTGTCAGAGAAATAGCAAAGCAAACATCTTGTAGGGAGGAATTGGGACCCAGGATGGTCAGGCCTCAGCAAGGATAATCTGTGCAGGTGCTGATACTTGCACCAGACCAGTCTGAAACTGAGGGCTTATTCTTTTCCCAACTCCAGCATTCTTGAGGAAACTGCTCTTGATTATTTTCCACAGGTTTTTTTTGAGTGGTGGTATTGGGACTGCATCTCAGCTGTAATGTTTTGAGCAGCCCTTTTGTGTTGAACTTCTACAAACCTCACTTTTGGTATCTGATGGAGAAGAGTGGTCCTTGGCTGATGGGGCAGCCTAGCTTGGAAGAGCAGCAGTGTCATTTGCCAGCTGATGCTGTACTTTCCATCTGAGCTCAGAAAAATTCATTTCAGCTTTCAGGAGTGTTGTGTGTACGGCTGGGGCTAGGAAGTACTAATAACAAAGGAGTCATTAATTTGTGTGATATGTTAGGTTTTATGACTGTATGTGATAATAGAAAGACTTTTAGGAAAGCATTCAGGGGAAATACGCACATGAAATATTGGTGCTTAAAGGGATTAGATATATTTTAATATACAGCCATGTGCAAAATTGCACACCATATTGTAATACATGCTGCTCTGCAGCACCAGTATTCTGCACTGAAGAAGGGCTGTAGTCCCATTTCTTACAAAGAGTTGAGTTCTCAGGGTTTGGGGCTTTTTTGTTTTTGTGTTAAGGTGTTACTGTTATACTCCTTCAATTATTAAAACTCAGATTGGAACATGAGGTATGAAAATGCTGCCAGTCTCCCAGACATGGCACCAAAAGCACGTAAGACTGTTGGGATTGTGTAGCACAGCTTTAGGCTGCGGTTTTTGGCACTTTTTTCTTGTTAAGGTAGTTTCTCAAAAATGTATCTGAACCGTGATCTCTTCCCATGGGCCAGTTGTTAAGGTAGGTATTCCTCCTGCTATCTTCCTGCTTTATTTTATAATTTCCTCTGGTGGTGGCTTGCCAGCCCCCTCTGCGTTTCTGGCTCTTGCACTGTGCTGCCTTGGTGTGTGGAGCTGGAAGGAGAATCAGGCTGTGCAGCAGTTCCAGTTCCCACCTAACATCCCCAAGTGGGGGAAAAGCCCCACCTTGTTGTATTCAAAGTGTAAGAAAGAGCTCATGAAACACCAGCAGCTGCTAGCATGGGATGTTGGGAAAGGCCTGTGAATGAGGGTGGAAGTTCATGACTTACATGGTTTGCTTTTTTTGATGCCCTACTGATACAGAATGGGAGGAGGTGAGGGTTATGTGCCTTACATTTAATTGTGCAGAGCTGCCCTGGCAAGCCTTGTTGCAGGGATACAGTTAATAAACAGAAATACCAGGCTGAAGAACCTGGAAATGTGTAGCTGCACATTCTTGCCTGCTGCCTGGGGGAAGAGATGGTTTCCCACCTTTTATCAGTAAAACTGTGCCAATGATGCCTTAAGCTGCTGCAGGAGCATCTAGGAAGACCTGTTCTCCATTTCAGCTGTTGAGCTGCTTCAGCTCCAACACCTGCCTTTCCCTGCAGCTGGACAGGACAGAGAGCACTGTGGCTCCAGGGGAGGACTCTAAATTGGCCAGGTCTGACAGGGCAAAGTAGCTGAGAGGAAAATGCCTAATGAACTAAAGAGTTTCATAAAACCAGGCAAGGCGCAATCACTCCTTTTTGTATTAAACAGAATGACTCCAGCTGTTTGGGCCTACAGCCTGAAGGCTTGAAATTCTTAGACTTGACAGCACAGTCCAAGTTTTTCAGCTCTGAAAAATTTTGCAATGTTTTTACTACATCTGCAGCAATTTATAGGTGCAAAAGTATGTTCTTTTTCAGCTTGCATGGAAGTCTGCTACTATGGAAAGACAGGAGCTAACTAGCAAAGAAGGGAGGCTGCTTAGCACAAAAGATTTAGGCTTCCTCACCAGTTTTATTTTATTGAAGATAATTTAGTCCCCTGAAATTGCACATGTGCCTGTGTGGTTTGCAGAACTGTGTGTATCTAGCAGGACATGTTTTAATGAAAGAATATGAGCTTTTCTCTTGGCACGTACATAAGTGAAGGGAAAGCAGAGTGAGTACCTGCCTGGGGCAGAGGTAAGGAACACTTGCTGATGAAAAAGCTGTTATTTCTCATCAACTGCCCATTTTCTCTCTCTTAGTCAGAGGGAGGCAAGTTTTATTGCCTTCCTGTAACCACTCTGTTCCCGAGCATTTCTCCCTCAAGGCTAATATAATTACCAGACATTCTCTGTTGAGTTTCAGTAATTCATGTTTACCACCTGGCACTCTTCGGAAAGTGTAAGCATTGAGAGAGGACTGTTATGAATGTAGCAATGCTGTAAGTGCTGTGACTCTAAGTAATTCAGTCCTGAGTTAGCAGTTCAGGCTGCTGTAGTTGACCCCTAAACTCAGTGGTAAAAAATGTAATTGTCAACTCAGAGCTGTTATGTGTGTGTGGGGCAGCATCCCAGCTTCAGAAGTGTCATATTCCAGCTGATACTGGCTGGAGATAAAGGTCTGCCTTCATCCACAGGGGCTGCTTTTTGCTGAACTTGGTGCAGGTCAGTGCACCTGTGACTTCGATTCACTGTGAAAACTGTGACAATAATCAAACTGCCAACTTTAGCTGTATGTAAGCGAACAGAAAGCAAAAGTTTAAGGTGATGCATTGCCCCTTGTCAATGACAAACTTCACAGAGAATACCATCAAATGTTGGTGAGGAAGGACTATGATCTCATTCCTATCTGATCCATAAGGATGTTCCTCTATATGGGATATCCATATAGGGAAACACAGTATCACAGTAATGGATAAAGATTAAGGCATCGCAGTAATGGATAAAGATTATTTTGGGATTATATACTTGAACTCTGCCTAAGTGAGGAGTTAAGGAGTTAATCAATCTCCTCAGGCAGGCAGTCTGGTGCTGGAAAATAGGCATTGTTTTCTAACATTTGAGCATTTTCCTCAAGATGCAACTAAAGGAAGCTCTGCCCTAAATTGAACAGTAATGAAATAGCATTTATTCTGTCCTTTAAAACTTCCTCTTAAATTTAACATATTCTAAGTTGTTCCTCTTAGTTTTTTATAGTCATCAGCATTATTTATCCAGCCACTTTAAAAAGCCTTTTTTTTTTCTTCTCTGTTGGTTTTAAGAATTGAAGAAACAAGTGCAGACCTGAGGAACCAACTGGTTAGGTTAGAAGAAGAACTGGACCAAGAACGAAAGAAATACACAATGCTGGAGATAAAGCTGAGGAATTCCGAACGTGCTCGTGAAGATGCTGAGAAGAGAAATTACCTCCTGCAGAAGGAAATGGAAGAATTTTTTTCAACATTAGGATGTTTAACTGTTGGGAGTCAAAGTGCTAAAGTCCCCAAGTAGAACAACTATAGAAAATCCTGTTCCTGACAAAATGAGTGAAAATGCATATTTTGTTCTGGTATACTCATGTATCATGAGTAATTCTATAGTGATTGTGCTCTCAGTGACACTTGCCCTGTTGTCTCTACATGTGCTATAGTATTTGGGCCAGCTGGGAAAGACTGCTGACCATAAAGCTTGAAAATTTAGTGTCAGATTGACAAGAAAGAGTGGGTCCCCTCTGTATCCACAGAACAACAAAAACTCTTCTCCAGAGTGTCCTGCTGCCATCTTAGGACTCAGCTGCACCATCCTTTTGTTGGCTCAAGGAGAGTGGAAGGTCCTGCAGAGTGGGTGGATGGCCAGAACCAACAAACAAGCTGAGCCTGGAGCTGAGGGATCCCCACACTTGTGCTTGGGAAGGTGGCAGTTCCAGCCTGTCACCACAGCCAGGACATTTGCCAGACGGATTTAATGAGGTGGCTTTCGCCCTACTCCCTCCATAAAGTTTGTTCAAATTTCTCATTCCTAGAGTGATATTATTTTATGAAGATATTGCGAAAACAAGGTCTGCAAACATGCTGAAGATACCAAAATCTTGACAATTCACTAAAATTGTCCCTTACCCACCTAATATTTTTAGTGTTTCACAAAAATGCAGCTTTAAATTAAACTGTGATTAATAATGAGATTGGCTACACAAACTCTTTGGAACTTTAAATATGCACATTTTGCCTTAGGTATCTGAAGGTTTTCTGAGCCAAAAATAGAGCAGTATTAGCTGCAAGAAAAAAAAATCTTCTGAGATGATATATGTATTAAGGCAGAAGATGGAAGATCCTTATCATCAAAACACATCCAAACTTTAATAGCAAAACTTATGGTAAGAGAAATCAGTGCAATTGGGGTGGGGGTTGTCAGGGTGGTAAAGGGGGGAGGGTGGGGATCTATCCTTAAACTTTCCTGCACAATGTACACTTTCCTCCCTTGTAACATTTCTCCTTACACTAGCTGATATTTTTGTTGTTAGTTCTTACAGGGATATGAGGGGACAGGAAGAATACTGCACACAACCCATCATCCCAACTTCCTTACTTCTGCTAAGGAGAAATCATTAGAATGAAGCTGTGAGTTCTGGTAATTTGCTGCTGGGCTGACTTCCCTTCCAACTGATTTCAAGAAGTTCTGCATAGCATTTGTAACACCCATGCAGGCCATGCAGAGCCTGCACACAGAAAATTGTTTCACCAGATTCAGCTTGAATTTCTCACCTGCAAGCCCAGCATCGTTCACTTTGTCTTGGCACTCCATCTTTGACATCCTGAAGTAGCTTGGGAGTCTCTAAGGAGAAAGAATTTTAACAAAAAGTGCCACAACAACATGAACTGGCTAAAGGGAAAGTATGGACTGTAACGAAGAAGATTGCTTTATTTTAAGTATTATGAAAAAGTGCCCTGAATCTCATTTCTTACTAGAGAAAACTATGATTCACTGTCTGAAAATAACCTTAGAATGGGTTTTTACATACCAGGAGATAGTCAATACTGAAAGATATACTTTCTTCTCAGCATCTCACAGATATCCAGGTATTTCAATATTTTAAACATCTAGGTATGAACTTGTTTCTATTGCACTGTAAAACCTCTCCTTATTACAGAAATGTAAAAAATTGTAAACCATTTAAAGTGAGCAAAAAGCAGAATTTTAACCTAATCTTTCCTGGATAAGAAATGTCAAGCAAGGTGATACAGTAAATCATGTGGATTGGTGCACTCAGTTATTTCAAAACCTTTTTCCTACTTCCCAGGCTCTCCAGCTGCCCTGCATTCCTTACTGCCCCAGCTTGAGGCAGGTACCTGCATGTTCAGCAGCAGCTGCCTGCCACCTGCAGGCATCAGCATCATCCCCAATTTTTTTTCCCACCTCTGCCTTGAATTCATTACCAATGGTCTCAAGTTATCATTTAAGGAATAAGATGGCCATTTAAAACAGCAGCATAATCAGATGCACAATGTGAGAGAGAAGCAGTAACAGTGACTGAGCTGGAAAAGCAAGCAGTCTGACAGGGAGCTGGAGGTACAAGGTCAGTCATCACAAAAATAAACCTTAATGGGGGTGGTCTAATGGTTGTAAGTAGAACACCAGAAAACAACATTCAATCCCATTCAGTACTAGTAGCAAGCAGGGTATTTTATTACCCTTTTTTATTTCTACCCAAATCATAGAAGGCTTTCACTAACAGCCCACACCTCCCTTATATTGCATTACCTCCTGTATGTATCCAGTGCAGACTGCTCCTTTTAGTTCACACTCCAAACTCAAGCAAGTTAACCAGCAGTCCTGGCCCCTGCTCGTCTGGTGTGTCTGGTGTTCACTCTCCCAGTTAGCAGGGCTCAATTCTTAAGTACTTAACCTTAGGTAACTGCTAACAAACCTACCTATCCCAAACTTGCAGATCCAGGATAGAATCATGAGATCTGTAACACTGCACAATGTGGTATCCAAAATAAAATTAAGTCTTTTTAATATGCAAAGAAACTCTATGCACTCAAAATGAGGAGTGAAACAAACCAGTTCCAGACTGGCTGTTGTGCTCCATCAACATCTATGGCTCTCGTTCATGAGGAATAAATTTCAGCTGCTTCTGAAGATGAGCCACTGCAGTAAATAAACCTGGCAAGAAGCTGCAAACAACCCAGTTCACACTAAAATGCACTACAGTGGGATGTTAACCTCAAGTGCAGCAACCAGAGCATAATGCTAAATTCCTGACATGGGCAATTATGCAAGAAATGAGATCCACTTTTACACAGCTTTGAAGAACGCTATGTCTTTATGTGAAGAAGATGATAAACCTTTTCCTACCTTTCCTGTTTCCATACTCTTCTCCACCAATGCATTTCTCCACAGCAAGCACTGGAGACTACACCTTATTTTGCAGACATTTCACTTGTTGCAGTCCCTGATTTAAATGTCAGCTTTCTTAGCAAGTGTTTGTCTGGTTATTGTTAATTAAACATGACAGGAGGTTCCTGGAATAGATAAAGTTTTACCACAGCTTCACCTGTGCCATCCTCCCAGCCTGGAATATCCCTTCCAGTATTATGCAGGCAAAAAAACAAAACGGTAAAAACTTTTCAGTGAAAAAACCCCAACATATGCTTTAAAAAAAAGCAAAACAGCCACACTTCAGAATAACAAAGAAAACTTCGGTAGTAGTGGCATTTCTAACACAAAAAGGAACATGAATTAATAGCTTAATGACTCATCTACATTCACATGAGAGTTCCACTGAAGGCAGCAGCATTCAGGAGTGTTTCAGTCCTGAGGCACCAGACAAATCCTGGGCAGAGCAATGACTCTCTCTGGCCTTGCTCTGTAATAACATTATCATGGGAAACTGGCTGCACTTTATGCTGATTTATGCAAATAAAGAAGAATATTTCTGAGTTCCCTACCACATTCCTAGAAGCACATTCCACAAATTGGTGACCCAGATAAACAAAGCTGCCTGCACTGTGGTCACAGTCCCTCTCCCTTGAAACTGGGCACAAAGGCACCACCAGCACAGCTCAAAGGCAGCTGCAGTTGTTAAGGAAGCACTGAAACCCTGCTGGAAGTGACTTTTGTTGGGACTTACCTGTGGGAGAAGTGCCAGTGCAATGGGTGCTCCAGGCATCCAAGTCAGCTCTCCAGAAGTCAGATCCTTCAAGCTTCTGCAAGATGCAGTGCTGAGAGATTCTCCCTTACACCAGGCAGCCCAAGGCTTACCTCTTTCAGCAGCACAGCTCTCAGCTGTATTTCCAGGAATTAAGGTGGCTGCAGCTGGCAGCAAGGGAGCAAGAATGGATTCCCACTGGTCACAAAGACCATGAATATTGTTATCAGTCAGTGGCACATCCAAAGTCCATGGGAATGAAGAAATGGAAAAAACATGTCACTTTGCCCACAAGTGAGCTCACACACAAGCCAGGATAGTACCATTAAAAAACAGATGAATGCTCAGGAAGGACTCTCACTAATAAGATTACAAGTGCAGCCCTAGTATGCAATCCATATGAAATCCACTGCAGGCTGGCAATGAAGAAACATTAAATGCATGGTGGTCAAACTTTTTTTTTCTTTTTTATTTAAAATATCATTATAACCAACTGACATACTAGATAACAATGTATACATTCCAGTGGTGCACATGTAATGACCTATGGCATGAATGAGTTAAAAAAACCCCACAATGTTCTCAGTAATGCCCACCAACAGCTTATTTGGAGGGAATAAAGGAAAAGCAGAAAAAGGTATCAAATGTGGGGAAGAAAAAAAAAATTAGTTTTCCCCAGTATTTTTAATGGTGTATCTTCCCCTTCGTATTTCTTGGGACATAATAAGAATATACTTCAAGAAGGGCAGAAGGAATGATCACAATAATTGGGGTGGGATTTTTTTCTCAACTTTAGTAATAAAAGTTAAAGAACTCTCAAAAATAGACTAGATATTGGGCCTACAAAAGTAATTCATCTGTATGCAAAGCTTACCAAGAATTATTCCTTTTGTAAAATGTAAAGGATGAGCTGACATTACTAGTAAGCTATTTTTACCCTACAAAACCAGACTACAGTAATAAAATCACCAATTTACAGCTAACACAATAATCTAGATGTACATTACTGTACACAGGCTATATATACATTACACATGAACATCCTACGTGAAATAGATAAGAAACATACTGATATTGTCTCAACATTGGCCAATAGGTTTGTTTTTCTAAAGGAGGTGTATTTTCTATTCACATTCAGTGTAGTTCCAATAGCAAGGGTTAGCTTTGCTTACTTAAGAAACGTAGAAAGTTTGTGTGAGGTAGATCAAGAAAACCTAGCTTAAATTTTGAACTGCAGAAATAGAAACACAATGTGATCTGTAACACAGACATACAAAGAGAAGGGAGTGAGAGACCATTTAAAATACTATTATCCAGTGCCCTTAACTAAGAATATATTAAATTAATTGAAAATTCGGGTAGGCAGTACAGTCTTATCACATGCTTCAATAAAAACCTCTTTCTAATTCTGCTGAAAAATACAGACAGGCTCTCCTTCAACTGCTCCAAACCACTGACAGGAAAATGAAATGTAACAGTATGGACAAGCTGCTGTCAAAAGCAAATAACAATATAGCTACAGACTGTAATTCACTCCCTTTAGCAACTTGAAAAAGTAAGACAAAGTATAAGCTGAACCTTCTTCTCCACTTTTGCCCATGATCTTTATCAAAAAACATTTATTGTCATACTCTTCAGATTATTGGCTGCGTAGGACCATCCTCCTGTAGGAGGTTTTTGATGTTTTCCTTCATGCACTGCTGAGCTGAATGCTCCATCCATCCATCCCCTACAGAGCCCTGGCCCTGGGCAGCAGGGCCCTACTGGCATGCTGGTGCTGGGGACACAGGACACTCCCACCACACCACTGGTGCTGATGCTAGGTCCACCTGGAATTCCTGCCTGGAAAGATGCTGCTGCATCTCACATAGTGAAAGTTCTTCAAAGCTAAAAGCCCAAGCTTGGCCAGGGCAAAGTGCCACATCTGCTCAGCTGAGCACTGACCCAGGGATGAGCATGTTCCACCAGGCAGTTGTGCTCGGGCAGCACAGCTGCTCACACACACCAACACATCAGCTCTGAGCCACTGACTTGCACCAACAAAGGGCTTCCCAGCACAGCATCCCAGTACTCTCTAAGGGTACTAATTCCCCCCCAACCATCTCTATTTCAAGCCCTTGAACAACCTACTTCTACAGGAGGAGGGAGCTGCTTTACCCATGGCACAGCTTTGCCCATGAAAGGCAGACATCAATCTCGCTATTACTGCCCAACTTTGAACCTCACCTGAGATAAGGGAGCAGACAGCTCATGGTAATTCAATCCATATCAACTCCCAGTGGATTGGAATGGCCTTAGAAAGTTGCATGCACTTTAGTGAAGCCTGTTGTCTTGAGAAGATTCCAAATCAAAGTCTAAAATAAAACTTACCAATATTTTAAAATTGTACAGTGTATTGTATAGCATATAATCTAACAATAGACAAAGACAGCTGAATTCCAGTTACCCATTTGTTTGCTATCTGTGGCAGTGTACATCTATCTGAAAAAAATTTATATTTCAACAAATAAAAAGGGAAGTTAAGACTAGGATGCTGTTGTGATAATTTGATTACTGAATATGATTTTGTCTTTGAAATCTGCCATCACTTTAATTTGCCTAAAATGCAAACAACTGAAAAAAAAGAAAAAGCAACACTCCTGTGAAGATGGTGCCAAAAGTGAACTGTTGCCACAGGCAAAGCTCTGACCCTGCTGAAGCAATACCTTTAAGCACAGCTTGCACACACATTGCAACAGGCTGCAGTGGGCAGTTCCACACATTCACTAACTTTGCCTTGAAAGAAGAAAAGCTCAGTTCTCCTTAGCCCTTATCAGCTCAGTTCAGTTACTATATATTTCAGAAACTGGAAAGCAATAGCAAAAAATATTTTTAAGTTTCAAAATATTTCAATCATCACTGCAATCCAGTGGGGTCTAAAATAAATTTAAATAGAGACTAGATTTACCAATTTATTTTTAACAGCACTGAGAGGCATCAGAAGTTACTGTCAGTCTTAACTTCATTACACTGTGCAGACCACACTATCACTTGACCCTATAAAACAATGGAGTACTTTTGTTTGACCAAAACTTTTGGCTTAATTCACAGCTTAAACTTCGATAAAAAAAATTACAAAATAGACTGTTCCATTGGTCTCTGTTCAACATATTCTACATTCCAGTGCTAGATGAATCCAAACTTGTCCCGCCTGTTCTGAGATAATATACAATTTGGCAGGATCTTGCAAAAATAATTGCCTTAATACATGTGGCTTAGGAAGGCAATATTAAAATATTAGATATAAACAAGGAAAGCAAAATTACATGCACACAGCACTTACCAGCAGTCTAGCCAGGCCAGGAAACAACTGTGCAGTTTGTCAACTTAGTTATCTTTGAGACATTACCATTCCTTGCAACCCTGCATGTTTTTCAAAAAGACATGTTGGACATCGACATTACTACCACTTCTGTTTTTCTAATACTTACTGCAAAAACAAATTTTCCTCTTTCAGTTAAAACTTCAAAAAGATGCTTATTTAACCCAACAAGCAGAAGGAACCACACTGAAGACCACCAGTCACTCCTGGATGACCTCTGCAGGCAGTTACATTATTTGCTTATGCTCAGTGCCTGGCAAGACTTCTGTATTTTTTATGCTCATTTTTGTGAGCTTTACTAATTTGAATTCCTCTTCACATTCTAATTCACTAGACAAAATATGCATCTACACAAGGCAATCAATTATACAGCCTAGCTTCACTAAAAATCTGCATTTTCCAAAGAAATAAATTCTGAATGATTGTTTAACTCATACATAAACTTAAGTCAGTTATACATAAATCATTCTGTAAATATAAAATGTAAACAGTTAAAATACTTCTGTGAGGAGCAGCACCATCTTACATGACTATTTATTAACTGTTCTATATATCTCAATATATCTTTTGTTTAAAAAGTGTATTGAAACTTGGAGCTTCGTTAATGAAAACTACTGAATATTTACGACTTAAAATGAACCACTGCTAAGATTTCTGCTACACTGATCTCATGGTGAAATGAAAGAGATAAATATTAATTTATACAGCACTACTTCTCCCCCCTTTGGATGGCATATATTGCTCAATTAATGCATTAGCTACAGAAATCCTGAGGTTCTCCTACCACTTCATGGTTTTTAGCAATCAGTTACTTTTGGTGGAGAAAGAGTAGCTGAAGTTTTGCCCCTATTGCATTCATGTCATTCCCTCTTTGACCCAAAAAGCACTCAAAAAGTACTTGCCTTAGTAGACAAAACTAGTAAGAACCAGAACTCCCAAGAATCACATCTCACATGACAGTATAGCTACAGCATATTGATATTCCCTCTTGTCAGTCTAAACATCCTGGATGCACTTCATTTTGTGTGTACAAAAACAGGCTACGAGCTAGAAGTAAACAGTTTATTGGCATTGCAATGTATTATTCATGAAGTATCCTCATGTTTTATGGTGATCACAAGATTTGGCATGCCACAACTCTGCAGAAAACATGACATTACTCTGCTAGGCTGGATATTTCTGCAGCTTTGAAGATATGCTTTGCTTTCTTAAGTTCATAAACCCATTCAGATAATGTTACTTTGCAAAGGCTTTTTCTGTTTCTCTAAAAAAAACCTCACTAATTGTTGCTTTTGCTGAAGTACTATAGGCAAGTGGCCAAAATAAAAGAGGATTTTGTTCACTATCCAGCACCACAGTAGTATGCCTGAAACTACAGCTGGCTGCACTGAATTCTCTCCCCCTCCACCTGGGACACAGATGTATGACCAAGCATAAAACTTTGAAGGATATCATGAACAAAACATCTGGAATAAATTCTAATTAAAAAATTGAAAACCTATAAAATCTTAAATAATTCATCATATGGTAATGACCACAACATTAATATGTGCTTTGATAAAACAAATCTTACAAATTCAGTAAAAAAAGATCAGCAGCATAATAGTAAAGCAAATATGCAGATTTTAAAACGACAATAAAAATTACCAGGTTTAATATTTTACAGTTAATTACAGCAAAAAAGTGGCTGCTTATAACACAACTTACAGTTTGAAATTACAGCACTTTATGATGAATTCCATGATTATTTTTGAAAAAACACTCAAAAATACCACCAAATTTTAAAAGTGCCCTATTAATGACTAAAGGGACCCCCCTCCCACCCCCCAAAAGACCAAGTAGTCATCTACAGCAACCCAGAGGTCCAGCTGAGGTTTCTAGACTGCTGTCTGTATCAGAGGCCAATGTTGGATCTGTTGACATTGAAGACACATCGTTGACA
The DNA here is from genome assembly GCF_028769735.1 of Zonotrichia leucophrys gambelii. Taxonomy (NCBI): domain Eukaryota; kingdom Metazoa; phylum Chordata; class Aves; order Passeriformes; family Passerellidae; genus Zonotrichia; species Zonotrichia leucophrys. The sequence continues at coordinate 17,892,610 of NC_088176.1, forward strand.
GATGATGATGAAGATGGGTGTTGAGAGCCACTGATCACTGCTGCACCTGTGCTATGAGAAACAAAACAGCAAATCAGTTGCAGATACAGTTGCACAGTTCAGGACTTGCATTAGTCTGCCTATTCCTAATGGCTGTTACTTTTCTGTTTTGGCAAGTTTGAAGAGATGTGTCTCAATCTACCATCAAAATAAATAAAATCCACAAGTCTTTAACGTGGGGCTTAATAGATGGTGTGTCAGGAACTGAAATAAATGAAATATCAGTTATACAGGGACAATGATATGGGGATTGAACAGATCAGTAAAATGATGTCAGCCCTGAATATTCCACTCAAATATACAACGTCTCAATTCAAGAACCCTATTCTTGAGTTAGGGTTCTTTGATCAGCTTTACTCCCTCCTGACCTAAAACTCAGTGGAGCCTTGTACTGTGCTTTTATTGTAACCAACCTAAAGGGGCTGGCTGGCCACGTATAACCCCGTTCTTGGTTCTTTCCTCCAGGTCCATGACTTCCTTGTATATCAACTCTGAAAATGCAAAGAAGGAAAAAAAATGAATTTGCAACCCAAAGACTAGATCAGTAATACATCTCCTATTAAAATGTCCACTAAATTTCACAGGTCTATTACTGTGAAGAATTAGTTTTGAATAACAGATTAAACAGATTATAGGCTACACAACAACTGGCAAGTGATATAAAAAAGTACATTCTTTTCTGTTGGATCTGCAGTGGCCTGGGATGCTTGAGAACACACTGGCATTGCTCTAGGGCTCTTTTATTCAGGCTGCTTGGAGACCTGAGGCTAAGCTGAGTCCTAAGGCCCACTCAGTTTTTATCAATGATTTCTTTGGTAAGGGAAACTCGATCAGCAGTCTTTGAAGGAAGAGCCAGGACCACTTGAAGACTTGTCCTTCTAGGTCAGCATAACATACATAGCTCAAGCTTCTGCATCTTTTTCAACTGTAGCAGCTTGTCCAGAAGAGTTACCCTCCCTATAAATGCTGTCCTATGGACTGCAAAAGGTGACTGAGATGAACAGGTCTTTAGTTCACTTCAAAGGTTCATCTCCTTTGCTTGAATTGTTTGTGTCCCAACAATTGAGAGTCTGTGAAGCACTGGTCTGTTCCCCTGACATCCAAGAAGATGAAGTAAATAGTATTAAGTTGCTCAGAAGAACTTCAATAACAATAATCACTGGGGCCCAGCATATTCCCAAAAGGCTTATTATACTTCAAATGCCTTTCTTACCTTTCCACTCTTCTATTGTGTGCTCCCTCTCATCTAACTGCTTATCTGGTATCTTTGGTGGAGGCTGAAAAACAAAACTAACTCATCATAGAGTAATCAAAAGGGATATAGAACCAGTATAAATTAAAAATGAAAGTAACCATTCAGAAAATGAACCTCATTTAAAAATAATATTTACATCATTTTATATCTGCTCATACTTGGACTTATCCTGTTTTTTAGATGCTACCACATTTAAAGTTCTTCTGATTAACAAATTTGCTTACATTACTGTAACAGAGAAACAGTCTGGTAGAAGAGCTCCGAAGTACAGTAGTCTCTATCACAAGCAGCTTTTTTAGCTACTGTCAATTACTAAATTCTCTATCTAGCCATTACAGAGCAGCAGAACTATAATTGCTCTGTCTAAATCAAATAGTTTTTTCTATTCTTAGTGGCCATCACTGAACTTTTCTTTTTAAAAAAATAACTTTTCTCATAAACTGAAATTATCCTTCAACTTATTTCTCAAGGAAAAAATTTACATTAATCCCTTTGTTCATTAGTTTTAATAACTGAAAGCTCAAGATCTTGTATTCAGATTTTGCTGAAACACTTATTTCTAGTTGAAGAATAGTATCAATTCGTACAACTGATGAAAGCATTTTGCTTCCCTAAGAATAAATACCTCAGAACCCCATTAAGGGCAATCAAATCACACTGAAACTACTGAAGCTCAATACATTAGAACCTTATAGAAAAGATTTCAGATGCATGACTACATGTTCAGGAGATGATAGGCAATTATACACCAACACAGAGATACACAAACATAGAGACAGGTACCTCAGCCCATTCCTGATGCTACTTCTAATAAGCACATTTATCATTGTCAATAAAAACAATTATGGCTCAGTTAAGCTTCTAATGAAACGTGCAACTATCTTTTGTCAAGAAGTTGTTCCAAGCATCACAGCAAGATGGTTTCATACAGCAGATTGCCAAGCAGAGAACTAAACCAAGGACTTACAGCTTCTGCTTCTGATGGATCATACCAAACATTGATGTATGGGTGCTGCAGGGCTTCATCCACAGAGATTCTTTTAGAAGCATCTATAACCAGCATTTTTGATAACAAATCTCTTGCTTGACTTGCTGCAAAAATAAAATTTTCTGTTTAGATTACTCCCATATACAGAACACATAACACAGTGTTTCAAACTTTTAAAGAGAAGGGTCAGAGTAATCAAGTTCTAATTACATATCTATGCAACCCTCACATAATATAAGGTTTAGGAGAGTGGTCCATTTGATGACAAAAAAAACCTGAAGAAAATGACCCAGGTGGGAAAGGGGTCAAACATGTTTCATTATCCATTTTCAGCATACAGTGTCCCTTGCTGTGACAGCCTTATGTGAAACAGCTCAGGTGGCAGTGCAGCCTTGTCTCAAATAGCAGCAGGCAAGCACCTACTGCCCCTTTGTCACACGCTTTTAGTCACAGAGAACACGGTGAGAGATTCCACTGAGTAGGTGGCCTTTAGAACCAGAAAGTCTCTGAAGTAACTATAGGGTATCTATATATTATGAACATAAATTCTTTATTCTCATCCCTAGAGAACAAAGATCTGCTCTGCCTACACAACTTCTATTCCAACCTCCCCCCATTCTTCTCTAAACTGCTTTGGCATCTGCCATTGAGAAGAATATAGATATTTACATGTCTTTATAAAGACAGCTCCAAGAATAGAAGCTGTCTCATGAAGATATGAAAATGGAGGCAAACACATGTCAGCACGTTCATCCACTCCCATGATATAAATATGTAGAACCTAAGCAGGATGATTCTATAGTGAACAAAACCAAGCTACATTTCTGCTCAATATATCAAAGTTTTAAAACTTTTAAAACATACAACACACAGAAGACAGACCTTACCTTTAAGTTTATTGTGTTCAGAGTCAGCTGGGAAAAGGACATCTGGAAAGAGTTTTTCAAAACTATATCCAGCATATTTAGGTCTGTTCTCCACGTAAGTTCGGACTGTAGGCTGTAATTTCTTCATAAATTCGGGGCATGGTGTTCCTAGCTGCTCTATAACTTTATTCCATTGATCAATATCTAAGGTTATGCAGCTAAGAAAAACACTGTGTCTGGTTTTCAGCTACAAAGTTATGTTAAAACCACATGAAATAACCAACAGAGAAAACAGAGGAAATTATAATAAAGTATCAAGTTCATCATCATGACTTAGGACTACTTTCTTACATGGTGAAACAAAGCAAGACTATGACAGTGTAGTCAAGGCAACATGTATTTCACTCAAAATCATTATTGGCTAGAAAAGGATATAATTCTGAGAAACAGAATATTAGAAGACTCACAAAATATTTAAATACTACAAATTTAACTTAAGTCCTTGTTTGGGTCCTGGAGAACTTGCTCCCTGATCTGAACATACATTGGAAGCAGTCAAGCTACTACACATCACCAAGGCACTCCTGAGAATGACCCCAAGTGGGTGCTTTGTCCTTCATTCTCATCTTGGTACCTCAGCCCAATCCTGGGCAACCTCTCACCAAGGATGTGCAACACTCAGCACCAGTGGGCAGACAAAGGACCAAGGCCTGGCCCACACAGGTCAGTGACAATATTGTCAGGGACTTGAATGAAGTTAAAGAGTTTCAAGGATGCATAAGGAACATCTTAACTGAGAAGTTCACACACTGTAAAAGGGAGACTGACCACTTCAGGGCAGAAGTATTTAATATATTTTACTGAAACAAAAGAAGTAAAAATTGGTTCAGGAATTCCTAGTTGCAGATGGTTAAATACTGGGGAAGAGCTCAGATAAAATTTTATATATACTAATTCAGATTCTCCCCAACATTTTCTCTGTGGCTGCCATCAAAGACTGGATACCAGGCTACCCAAATCAACAGTGGGTTGAAGCAGGCCCTCTCTTATACTCTTAAAACTCAACAGCAGATCTCTATATAAGGATTCCCAAGCTCTGCTGAGCCTTAGTACAGGCCTTGACAAAAGAAACTATTTACATTGTATGGCACCAAGTCTAAATTAAAAAGCCATGCCAGCAAACTAGATGCATAAAGCAAAGCATGGTGCAGCTCATGCAATGACAGAGCTGTGTGAAAGTAAGAGTACTCTGGATTTCCTTACCATGGCTCAAAAATCTCCACCCCATTTTCACCCCTAAATGGTACTACATCAAATTTTAAACAGTAACCTGTACCAAAAGCAGGAAACATTTCTGATGACATCTAAACAAGACACTCTGTAAGTAATAATAAAACAAATAGGATCTCAAAGTCCAATGATTTTCACTAATTTTAGCAAGGATCTAGAAGTTTTAGTTCTGTTTGTTTGGAGCAGACTCTGTGTCTGAAATACTGTTCACAGGACAACCCATATAGACACCACCAAACCATTCACGGAATAGAAAGACAGAAATACCAGATATTTCTGAAAGCTCCTTGCAGGATCATTTCTGCACACAGAAAATAAATCTCGAGAATGTAACTAATGAAGATGGTTAGGAATTTTGGTAAACATTCTCTATAAACGCAAAGAATAGTAATTACTGTCATGCTCAGGCACTAAACAAGATTAGTAAATTACTACATAAAAATGAATTCCGAAGTAAAACCAATGCATGTGAACCAAGAAAACACCCTCTAAACAAAAAGAAGTCTGTCCTAATTGTGACAACATTCAAAAGTAATGAAGAGGGACTATATTACACTGGAAAAAGAAAAGACGAGGGGAAAAAAATGAAAAGAAAAAATAAGGCTGTTTGCCCAAGTGGTATATAATGAACTTGCAAACTGGTATTTGAAAAGGCAGTTTAAAACCAGTATTTTAAAAATTAGAACTACCTTAATCTTGAATTGTATCACTGCAGTATCTTTTGACCTTTTACAACTACATCTCAGGCCAAGGGTAAGGATACGATCTGTACCAGGAAATAAAACACCACCTTTGATCATTTCTCCCATGATGCACCCAACTGACCAAATGTCAACTGAAAACAAAATGCAATGATATTAACATAAAAGATAGTTATTAAAATAAAATAAATAAAAATATCTAGACACAGACATACACATGAAGTGACTATAAAAAGCATGTGCAATGAAAATGAGTGAAGGTGAATGTATGCTAACTACAGGACCAGCAGAGACTATGTCCTACTGCTAGGTGCAGCCTGAATATAAATGATTTTTTTTTAAGTGTATCACAAGAAAAATCCATGTTCATTTAATAAAAAAAAAAAATTGTACAATATGCATCTTCATGACACAACATCAATAAGAAGGTTAATGACTTCCTAACTAATTCAACCTGCTGCAGCAGCACAAGGATACAGTCCCTTCCTGGAAAGAGGATTTTGTGGCAAACCATTTCGCCCATAATGCACCCCACAGACCATAAATCCACTATGTTTGTAGCACAAAAAGAAGGAAAAGCAAAGCAAACGGTCATTTAAAATTAAAAGAAGCATAACATGACTGCATCCTATAAATTGCAGAGACAGCACAGGAAGAAGAGCAAGTCTTGTATTAACCAATGAAAACAGTTTAACATACACCATGTGTAAGGATTAGCTTTTAACTGTCTCAAATACAAGGCAGAAAAACATCCTTTTGTTTAATATAGTGCTAGAGCAAGAGCTTGAGCAGAGAGAGAGAGACACACGAATCAGGCAGAGTAAAGGTCTTCTCCAAGGCTGGAGGCTTCAAAGCTACCTCTGCCAAGGGAACAGATTCAAGCATCAAAGACAGATTGATCCCTTGAAAGTAATTCCACTGTATTTGTAGGAATAATTCTAAAAGTAACTAAGTAAATTGACTTGTAAAAATATTGCCTATTGAAACAGTTCATGCTTTTTATGAGAATTACATAGGAATTACAATTGGACATCAAGTATTTCCTAGAAGTCAGATTACCATGCATCTCTCTCTCGCTTTAAATAAAAAGCAAACAGAATCAGTAAAAGATCACTTAGAATTTTAGAGGATCAGTTAATGACAATGTTAGTATGCTCCTAGATTTTCAGTTCAAATAATTTGTTTTAAATTGTCTCCAGGTACACTGAAATAACATTTTATACAAAAGAAAAACTTAAAAGCAATTTTTAAAAAATGAAATACGCATTTTCTACATTACCTTAAAATAAATCACTCAGAAGACATAAAGATGCACAAGTTTACTTTGTACAGGTAAGCCAATTTCTTTTGCAGTTACTTTCAGAAAGTATTGTTAATTCCATATGCAAAACTTTCTTGAAGTCATAACAATGAAATTTTATTATTATAAGGACTTTTATGTCAAATATGACACTGGATTTTCAATTAAGCAGATAAGAGGGGGATTTAAGTGACAACAATCTTATAGTAAGAATTATATGTGAATGTTCTGAAGGAGCTCAACAATGTCAAGCAAACATTATTGCTTCTTATTTTTCAATATTTCTTCTCCTTTATTTATTAAAGTTCCTCTAAAATAGCATCTAGATAATATGATAGGAGATCAAAGTTGTGCATATTAATAGGTCAAAATTAAGGGCCTTGCTCATTTAAAAAATATTATCAACAGCTTAGTTTAGTGCTCTTTTTCCTTTAAAAACTTTTTTTCAAATACTTAAGTACATATTATTTGGCTTAGAGACCCAAAGAAGCCAAGTTTTGCATTTGACTTTTTAAATAAAATTCTGAATGTTGACTTTTTGATCTTTAAACAATCTGCTGCCATCACAACCCAAAATATACCCAAATCTCTTGTAATTAGCTTGTGTCCAACACGATAAAGTTACCATGCTTCTGGTATCCCTACAAAACCAAACTCCAGATGTTTTGTGGTGTTTTGACTTATTGCTTTCTATAATCAAACAAAAACCTGTCTAATTACATTCTCTGATTTTGTAGCAAGCTGAACCAACGATACTGTGAATACTTTCACAGAAGACTAATGAAGAAGGTTCTGTCATGCACACTAACAATCCAAACAAATAAATATCTCAGTCTTGCAACAGAGGTCCACTCTCATTCCTCTGAGCTGGCTTTTTTTCATTGCTAGCACCATTCACAGACAGCCTGAAGTCCCTTGCTGCAATGGGATGCAGTTGCCAGGCAGGTCTGCAGACTGTGTTAGGAATGCCGAAAAGCAGAGCAAGCTCCAATTGTGTCAGGAGGTGAGGAGCCACACCTCACACCCCCTGGAGACAGCTCAGGGCCTCCATGGAGGCCTGGCAGCAGAGTTTGAGACACACAGGGTGACCTGTGGGCACTGCCAGCCTGAGGTGGTGACAAGGCAGCAGAGTTTGAGACACACAGGGTGACCTGTGGGCACTGCCAGCCTGAGGTGGTGACAAGTGAAAGCAGGGAGCTGCCTGAGCACAGGGACAGCACAGCAGTGAAACGGCGGCCAAACCAGGCCACTCCAATGGAGCATCAGCAATGACAGCACACTTGGCTCTCCTAATGGCTACCAGAGCTGTTTCCTTGCAGGTGCAATGTATTTGATGATGTGTTTCTCTCAAATGACAGATCTTTTTTTATTTTCCTGAAGAAGATACTGAGAGGCAAACTGGTCACAGAGTGAGTATGGTCAGGAGGAAGTGTATGCAAAGTAAAATCCCCCTGGAATTTGTCATGGACCTCAAGAATCTATGATGCATGAACTGTCATCTTGACCGCATTGTCTGCATGCTTGTCTCAAGTATATTATTGAGATTTACTTCAGCAACATTAAGAACTTAGTGCAAAAGGCTTAAAGGAGGCTGATTTTAATAAGAAGCAATGCTATAGTAGGTAATCTTAACTTGTTTGTTCCTCAGTAGACTTTATGCTCCCTATCCCCTTTTATGCTCTCTACCTCCTGAAAGGCCATACCAAATATGGTTATTTAGCAACTAATTCAGTACACATATCTACTGAAGAATTACAATTTCTTCTTCACCAGGAATAAAGTCAGATGAAGATATATCATAGTACATACCACATATTAAGAAAATATACTTCCAGTTCTTCCTGGATGTCATATAATCTACCAAGGAAGTTATTTAAATTTTTAAACAAACAAGGCCCTCAATTTCTTCTCCTATTAAATGCAAACATTTTCTAATGCGTTGAGTTGAATAAACAAATTGGTGTATCCAGAATCTGCATTTTGGTCACAAGACTGATTTATAAAATTTCTACAGCTTGAAAAAAACATTAACATGTAAAATGTGGTGTGCCAAACAAAAAAAATAAAGCTATGCCAAAGAAAGACTATATTTGCTGACCGTTTTCTTTGTATCCCATCCCTAGGATGACCTCTGGTGCTCTGTAGTAACGAGTCACTACATAAGGCGTCATCATAAAACTAGTTCCTGCAGTTCTGGCCAGTCCAAAGTCAAGAATCTTCAAAGTGCAGTCTGACTTTACTACTATATTACTGGGCTTTAAATCCTTTAAAAAGAAACATCATAGATGACTGCTAAGACAAGCACAAAGTAGCCTGTGGTTCACATTTTAAAAAGATAATACTGGTAACATTAAATCCCACGCACACAACTAGGTTATTGCTATAACTGCAGCTTTTTTTCCCTTGCATCAATTTATGTGCATTCAGCAGATTACAGAATTAATTCCTTTATTGTGCTTGTAGATTTATATAGCAATTAAAGAAGGAAAATACAACCAGCATTATAAGATATGTTAGCAATGTCTGAAATAAATTGAGGTTAGTAAGAAGTGTTAGCTCTCGGGAAAGGTCTAGAAACTGCTCACTGGAACAATAATTATTACTACAGTGCAGTACAGAAGTAACATGACAATTACTTGATTCAATAATCATCTTGATACAAGAATTATTAGAATTATAATGAATGTAAAAGGTTCATTTGCTAGTTGAGGTTACATTACCTCTTTTGAATCAATGTATTTCTCTGAACAGAAATCTCCATGCCCACATGGTTTTAGTTTCCAATTTATGACTTGGTTTTATATTAAGTTTGGCAACCAAACCCAAAAAGACACCATTGAAAAACTGCCAAAAATTAACACAATCCTTGAATTGGAGTGGAAAATGCTGACCCGACTCCAGATTGTTTTGGTTAGCAACATGGTAACTATTCTCTACACTTGAACCCTATTGACAATAGTGGCTTTGCAACATTTATTTATACAAACACTACACTGGCTTTCTCTGTCATCACCTCAGCAGGATCTTACACACACCTGAACGTCACAGAGTAAATATTATAGAGTAACTTCAGAATAACTTTGCAATCATAAAATCATCCACAGCACACAGGACAACACAGATAAGACTAAGATACCTCCTCTCCACACTCTACTGAGATTAATGAGAGAAAAACCTGAGATGTGACAGAGAACTCCAGCACTTGAGCAGTAAGCATTTAGTAAGTAGCCCTGTCATTGTTTCCTAAAGACTTGAAGGTTGATTTCTGCCAGATTTATGTAGTTTTCATTTGTATTTGGATGACTTTCAGCAATCTCCTCATAATGCTAAGAAAACTGCATTAAAGATTGAGAGGAAACAACAAAAAGAATTCCAGTACAACAGAATTTTAATGACTAGCTAAAAGTCTTGCATACATACATATTCACATGCATTTCCACACAAAGACTCTGCCGACAACTTCACCTTAAAACATTCTCAAATACCCCAAATTAATTTAAGCTCTATAAGGCCTTCTGGCCATTTAATATGCATGTTTCAGATTCTGCTACATTCCTTTTTATTATCAGCTTTATTTCTACACACTTATTATTTTCAGGATGTTCACTGCAGAATGCCAGGCACATGCTCAGGGTATTAACTACACGCACCCTCCCCAAAGCAGCAGGATTAGCACTCAAAATGTTAAGAGATCTTCTCTTTGCTTACCAAATGCTGTCCATTCTTATTTCTGAACACCATGTAGCTGTCATGAAGCCTAGGATCAAAATGATGAATTGACTTACACTACATTAAAATTCATGCAGAGATGCAAAACCTGCATCTCATATATATATATATATATATATATATATATATATATATCTTCTGTTAAATAAACAGAAACTAAAAAGCTCATTTAGGAGTGATGAAATTAATTAGGATGGATAAATATAACCAGAACCTATAGCAAAAATTTTCTCACTGAACCTTGAAAATGTAAAATGTCAGTGCTTACGAAACAGATTTTGCATGGCCGTCTCTCCATTAGCCAAAGGAGACAGGGACATCTCTGGAGGGTAATTCATGGCTTCTTGGGGGCTTTTCACTTTCTAACAGAAGATTTGTGAAAGGCTTCCATAATTAGGCCCCTTGTTAAGTAGTCAAAATTGGGCAGAATTCAATGTTTCAGAGCCTCCATGCGAGACTAACGAGCCACTCTGTGTCCCTCAGAAAGTCAGTGAGGCACAACTCTGCAATGTTCATCATTCATCCTCAGACTATGAAATATAAATGAACATGTACTTCTATATTGGCTGGAAATTGCATCTCTGCAAAATGTTTGGAACACAGTAATGTTGACTGGCCAACATTTGGTAAAGTCAGTGCAAAGTTATGGTCAAATCTTCACCATTGATATGGCAACTAAGTTTGCCCCTACGACTTCAAGATGAAACTGAATGAAACTCTTTGTGTTTGATCTCTGCCTTGTTCCATGCCTCTAGCTTGCTACCAAAAAAACACTTAATTCTATAGTACAAAGAGTTACCACTGCAGCCACATGGTCTGTGTGACACATGCCCTTTGCAGGATATCTTCCTTGTACTCCAAGGTTTTGTACAGCTTCCTCCACAGAGAAACAAATCTGTGACACTTTGCATCTTGATGCAAAAAGGCACAATGAACTTATCAGGTAACTCTGTGCCTGAATATCCTCAATCTTCTAAAAAAGTCTAAGAAGAAGCTGTAAGCTGAAAATCTACCAGGAAGACATGCAAGTGAAATGTCCTTCAAAAGCATCTGCACATGTCCTTTAAAAGCATTCATGCATACATATGGTGCTATTTACATAGCAATTGTATTTAGTTTCCTTAGGACAGTTTATCCCTGTATGATAGGAAGCATTTCAAAGACTTAACCCATATTTACAGAGGAAGGAATTCTAACCTCAAAGCTGTCTTTACTCTTGCCCAACTACCTAAGTAGTTACTTCTTTTCTGTAAATGTAAAAATGTTTAAATTAATCCACAACTTCTACAGGATCAATGCCCACTTCAGAGGAGTACAAACCACCCTGAGGCAAGCACACTTTTAGAAGCTCCCTTAAGCTTGAGCTAAGATCCACAGAGAGACATTCTTACTTTACTTACTGTAGCATATCCAGACAATACACTGTTTTCTGAAACTAAAAAAGACCTAGGAAAATCCACAGCATTAAACCTGCACACGTAAATATTGAGGAGGAAATGTGAAACTGTATGCAAACCATTATTTCAGACCTACAGGTACATGACATTAAAACAGGTGAGGCTGCATATTTTCAGTCATAGGCAATATGGTACCACAACAGTAAGTGGAACAATCTAGTTTTGCTGAGCATTCCCAGAACAGGGCAGAAGGCCCAAGTGACCTATCTCAAATGCCCAAAAGCAGACCAAGCAACCATCATTGTCTGGTTGCAGGCAATGCATCTCCCTCCCTTGCCCATCTCTTCCAACACAGTTCAGTGAAATTGCATGCAAGAAGGAAGGTTTCACCTTCATTCCTTGAGCTCCTCACTGGAATGAAGCAGCTAATGAGTACTAGAACTAGCTGAGCAAAAGGAAGCAGCATTGGCTCACTCAAGCTGTATTTTCCATTCAAATAATCATCCCTGTTTCCCTGGGGAAAAGATGGCACACTGAACAGAAGTGTCAGACTGCAGATCCAGCTTGCAGACCATTCAACACCCCAATCCCAATGGCATCCTAACATAGCAATTCCTGTGGCAGTGCACAGGAAGTTATAACCAGAAAATCTCAAGCAATTTTTAATCTCTATACCATTACATACAAGATGCTCACTTGAACAAGCAACCTTAAATTCAAAATTTCTTGACTAGATTGCAACATACACATGCCATTTAAAAAGCTGTAGTCAGTTTTGCCTGTTAACCATCTGAGTGAATAATTTGTGACACACAGGTATTATCCAAGTTCCAAAGACAAGTCTTTATCTGGAGATTTCAGATAGTTATTCATTACTCTGTTAGTAAAGAAGAAATAAAATGGGCAGTTCTTTCCAAAGATGGAATTTCAGGTTTGGTTACCAAAACAATAAAGGCAGAGACACTTCCAGATATCCTTTCCTGCCATGACTACTGAAGTAGAATATTATACAGAATTAGAGGAGGTAATGCAACTCACTGCAAAAATCTTCAGTGTGCAGATTGTTACCAAATCATTTAAACATTCAAAAAGCTCATTACAGAATTATCCTGGAAAAAAATGTGATTTCCCTTCAGCTTTCTCTCCCTGCCTATGGGACAGGCTATGAAACACCCTTCATGCTTCTATTTCTAACTTCTTTTACCTTTTAAATACTCAAGAAAAAAACAGAACAGGTGCAATGCAAATTATACATTTTAGTTTGCTTACCCTATGAATAATCCCAGCTGAATGAAGATGTTTGATACCACACAGCATTTGATATAGCAGATAGGACATTCGTTCATGGTCCAGCTCCATCTGAATCACTTGGCAGAGATTTGCATCCATGAGCTCCATCACTATGTAGCTTACCAAGAAAAAAAAATAATCAGATAATACTGCCATTTTGTATTCTCTCTCTTAATCATCTTTTCATAAAATAAATTCTCAGCTTTAGCTCAAATCTGACTTACACATCTTGAAATTCTTCCAGGGATTTTTGTGGTGTGAACACATTCAGTAGGCCGATTATCTGCAGGAAGGGGGAGAGGAAGGTAATTGTACCACAGCAATAACAAACTTGCAGAATCAACATTTCAAAACTGGTAACTATTATTCTGATATGAACCTCCTGGCATACACTGAAGCTCAAATGATTTTGAAAGAAGCATTTTTCCTCCACAAATGACATAATCTAAAGACACTCCATGTGTTAACAAGATGATATTCAAATCTTAAAACCTAAGTAGCTTAGTCACTCTTTCCCTTCTTCCTACTTTCAGTTTGAAGACCTGGTAAGATTTTTTTTGTACATGAGGAATAATAAAATTAAAATCAATGAAGACTCCCTAAAAGATACCCCATTGCCACTGACAGAGGTGAAGAAACAACTTCATCCAAACAGAAAAACATGTTCTTACAAATGCTTTAGAACATTTTGCATTAAGAATGGATAGGACATAGAGAAAGAGGCCAAGCTACTACTCATCAAGAATCAGGCAGGCTTGCAATAGTTAATCATCATACAAATTATGCTGTTAGGTGGAACATCCTTCAGTGAATCCACATATAAACCACCTGTGTAAGAAAAATTACAAAATTTTCCCAAAAAAGCCAGAAGATCAAGCAAGTTTCCTATGACACTCTCCCTCCCTAGCAGTCAGGAGAAATTTTATCTTCCTGATGGGGGATTAAAAGAGAAGGTAAAATAGGCTGCACACATCTGACTCTGAAGGAAGAAAATGGCCAACATCAGCCTCCTGCAGTTCAACTCCAATGAATTTATCACCTATTCGCTTCCCATTTCTGTGATCTTGTCTACTGCACAGCTTCATAAATGCTTGGACAGCAACTGCTGTCACAATATATGCATCTAAACTCATTCATCCACCAGGGGGAGAAAAAAGAGGTATTACAGCCTATTTCTTTTTTCTCCTATGTGTCTAGCAGCAGGATGCACTTACCAGCCATGGTACTCTTACTTGACAGCTGCTTGTAAATTTTAGCAATATAACACTGAGTCCCTTGCTGAGTTTGAAGGGGGTATTTAAAGACTGGGCAGGTATTAAAACTAGTCAATAACAGCTCTTCTGCAAGACCCTTCTGTACTTATCATGGAGATACAGCTGTGCAACGGAAATCTCCTCTGAAGTCACTTTCCACACTTTTACAAAAGATAACCTCCCAGTTAATTCTTCAAGATGTGAAGGAGGACACTGCACTCACGTTTTTGTGATTAACACACTTCATAAGAACGAGCTCTCTGTAGGCTCTTTTAGCATGGGTTTGGTTCTGAAACGGTCGACTTAACTTCTTGATTGCAACATTCCGCTCCAGGATGGCATCATAAGCTGCACTGTAATTAAAAATAACATTACTACATCTCTGGCATCAAGGTCCTTTAAGCTGTGGCAGTTGCAAACATTTTAGCTAATTTGTACCATGTCTGCAGAAACCCCAAATTTTCAGTGTTATCCAGCTTTAGGAATGTGATATAGCAAAGTGCTCTTGTATGCTGAGTGATTCAAAATTTAAAAATATTTCCCAGCTTCAGAGCAGCAACACATGACAATCTCTACAATATAATGCAGTATTTCTCCTTCCAAAGATACCGAGTTCTTGCCACTCACTGGCACTCAAGAACAGACCATCTACAAAAGATCCAAAACACTTCAAACATAAAAGGCACATCAATTTTACATAAAATCTTCACACTAAAAGGGAGAAGGCAGGAAAAGTAGGTTATAAAAAGGCCCCATGCTTTAAATTATGTATTTGCTTAATATCTTGATGACAATGACAGCATCAAAGTCAAGACAAAAAAAAAAAGCTAAGAAAGCTTTAACCTCTAGATGTCACTGGCTTTAACTTGTTGGAAAAAAACCCAACACTTTGTTTACAGACTAATGCCAACATTGTCATACGATTCAGTGACAGAGGCTGTTTAACTGATGAAGACTGTTATTGGAGACAACTCCCTTACATATCACATTTCCATGACAGGAAGTCATGGCTTGTTTTTCCTGTAAGAGCTAATATAATAGATGACTGCCATGCAGACTCGGGAAATATTTATCAGTTACTAAAAAAGTCTCAATAGAGAAAGTATTATTTTCTTGTCTCTTCTCAATAATGGTACTCCAATCTAATGAAGAATATCTGCCAGTAAACAGTAGGATCTATTAAATCCAACTCACTACTTTAAGAAGTGGATTGTATGCATGTGGGCTTGAATGATTTGTAATTTATCATCAACAAAACCTCTAGACACTACTAAAGAAAAAGAATGGGAACAACATGTACTGGTAACTTTCTTTGATGTACATTTTCCACTGTAACTGGAATTCCCCCACCTGCCCCAAAGATAAGGATTATTTTAGGAAAGATGGCCAACATAGGACTTCTGTTCTAGTACTTAAACTTCTGCATTCCCTGTACATAATAGAAGCCTAGAGCCTATTTCAGTATCAGGCCATCTATTTAATATTCCCCCTAATCAAGTAGGATCAGTTACAATAACAACAAAAAAGAAACAAATACAAACCATGACCACTGACAACAAAAACTCCAATCCAAAGAACTGCACTGTATGGAGACATATGAGCAAGATTTAACCACAGTCCTCATCAGGGAAAGCTGCTGCAATTTAACTAAAAAGGCCTCAATTACACCACTAGCAGCAACTACAGAATGGTCCTAGAGTAACTACATGGTCAGCTTTGGGATCTCTGCTCTAGGAAGGGCAACATATTTGGAAAACAGGCAGTAGTTAACATATGACTGGCCATCAGAAGGACAGTAATAATATCTAAAGCTTTTACTGGGATTTCCATAGCAACTAAACAAACTAGTCAAGCAACTGTCTGCATCCTCAGTTTGCTAACACACATGCAAACAAAATTCAGATCAGTTACTTTGTTGCTGCTAGTTAATACCAGTAATCTTAATGCCAGAAGTTACTATTTCAAAAACAACTTTCTAGTGTTTTTTTTTTCAAATTTACATTTACACTTTTCACACTGTTTTGTTAATCCTGCTAAAATACAAACATGAATTAAAAACCCACCTATACCATATATTCTCTTTACACTGATCAAGAACAAGATCAAGGTAGTAAAGAGATGACAGAACTGAGATTACACTCTCCCCTTTCTCTTCCTTTATGCTTTTGTATTTTTATGTACCTGGTTAACATCTTAAGAGTTAAAATAAACTGAAAAACTGGCTAGGTCCTGTGATATTTACATCCTTTTCAAACATTCAAAAAAGCTTCCAGGAAGGTTAAGCCAACATTTCTCTCTGAGGCAATACCAATGCACAGGACACAGTGCCTACAAGCAGCTAGTTGTCAACAACTTAAATCAACTGGACATTTTTCAGTCCACACAGCAGAGCTCTTATTCAAAGAATGACATTGTCAAGTCATACTTTCCCAAACTGCATCAGGCACTTCCATATGACAGCCAGCATCCCAAATGCTTACTCACTGGTATCAAGGACTACTCAGATTGTGACACAGACCCCTATCAAGCCATTTCAAGTAGTGCAAACATTTACAAGCAGCAAACATTCTACAGAGTATTTCTGCCTTTTGTTTCACTGCAAGCAGCGTGGTTTAGGATTAGTTTCTTTATCCAGTTTCTTTTTTCCCCATTAATTTACAGGACTCAGCACAACTGGCTGAATTTGCACAGAAGGGCATCAATTCCAAAGTTGAACAGGTCAAAAAGCAACAGCAAGCCCTTGCTAAGGTAAAATGGTCATCAGTTACCATTGCTGTTTTGCCTGTAAAAGGTAATTCTCCACACTCCTGGCTCTGTAACACCCAACACTCAAAAAACTATGTTAAGGAAACCTAAAGGTACATTTAAATTTTAAAGAAACCTTACCATACTATCCCTTGTGCTCCTGATCCTATTGGTTTCAAATTCTGATACCGTTTCAATACGGTGAAAGTTGAGTCTCCAATTTCAACACTGTAAAAATTGTTGTCACGCTTGCTCCTGCTCATGACGGCAACTTGGTTACTTCACTTCATCCAAATTTTGCTTCTGGCCTATGAAGACATAAAATTGGAAAAACTAAGATTTCACAACTGTGTGGAACCTGACATAAGGCAAAACTCCTTTTAAGACACACAAGACACTTCCCAAATAAATCCCAAGCGCACATTTAAGTTATTTCTAGTGACTGCAGGAGTAAGATGGCAGGTGTTTGAAATGCTGTAATGGATGATAAAAAAATCTGAGATGGAAATGACAGAAGACCAAAAGGCAGGAAGCTCCACAGCACCCAGAGAGCTTCAAGAGTCCTACCATCCCTCCATCCACACATGTACAGCACAGGAGCAGGGCCTGGGCCAGACACTCTCCAGAGGCCCCATTCCACCTGAATCATTGCATAATTTCATCAATAAAAGTGTGATGGAACATGAACAAGTCTTCCAGACATTGCAATCATTAAAATACTCTTGGTCACAACCAGCAGGGATACCTGACACTGATATGGAAATACACACAGTCAATTGAAGCCAGAAAAGGAAAACTGGCCTTGTCAGATATCTTTCATGAGGAAAAAGTAATAATCACAGCAGTATTTAAAAGAACTCATTGTTTATTTTTACTAATAACACAAGAAAGGAGGGAGAGATATCCCAGAGTGAGGAAGGAGAATTTAACTTGCTGTTAAATTCTCATTCCTTTCTCTGCAGCCCTACACAGTGTTCATCAAAAATTGTCAATCTGTACTGTGACAGCAAGAGGTACAGTCTCTCTCTTCATTTTAAATGCATGCTCTCCTAGCATAAAACAGATTTACTCAGTGCTTCAGAAGACATGGAGCCAATTCTCAGAAAAGCCATTTCTCCTTGCACATTTTGTTTATACCTTAATTGGAAAACACAACATGAAAAGCCAGGATTCATCCTTTGCTATAATGCATCATCTCTTACTCTAAGAGTATCCTTTTATGCAAGAAATCATACATACTCAGCTTATTTCTACTTCAGTTAAGAAGTACAGCTGACAAGATATTTTCATATCCCAGTACCCTGAAATACAATAAACAGAAGAAATGAGAAAAACCAGAGATGGGAACAACCATCATTAATTACAAGATTCACATTAAATCAGACTTGATTTTCATGATCATGACTTCTAAAGCAATCTTCTCCTAAACAAGCAAGGATCAAGTGGGCTAAGTCTTGGAAGAAACTTTGGATGCTAAGCCAGCAAACAGTCTCAGGGACAAGACATGTCTGAGGTACAACACAAACACCAACTAACAGTGATCTGTCTACATGTGCTGGCACAACTGTTCTACAGTGAAAGATTACTACAGGAGCTGCTCTGAAGTAGGACTGACAAAAAATAAAGACCATGACAGTCAAAGAGATGAAGAAATGGAAGAAGGCAATTTTGAAATAAAACAGTTACATATATTAATACATTAAATAGTAATATAATCAACATAATATAACAACATAAGCTACCTATCAATGATGATTCAATAACCCATTTTCATGGTGTTAGATACTAGAAGGCATCTAAGATCATGAAAATCAATGTTCTGTAGGAATCTGTTGTTGACCTAGAAAATAGAAAAATCCAACAGTTCTTCAAGTACATGCCAGTTTGCTACTGAATGCAAAACAAATGGACAGTGTATATAAAGCTCTTGCATTAATGACTCTTATTTAATTTCTTTGTGAAAATATAGTTCACACATAGCTGATTTGTATGCATCATGTGTTTTTGAATGCTTGTCTAATTTTCAGCTGTCACCTTTAAAGGTATCTGGATAGCTGCTAAATGGATAGTTCAAACACAGCCTAGAGTTTTCACAGATGCTTGCTTCAAAGGCTCAACTTTAGAAAACAAAAGAATTGTTTCTAAAGGTAACTTCATAGCTCATTCAGTTAGTCTCAGAAGTAATTACAGTTTTAATGTTTTGTTTGTCCATGTTGCCCTCGAAACTGAATGTTGTATTTTGCAATACTTCCAGCTCTGTTAAATATTAATGCAGATAGAACATTTGGATAAAGGAGTTACCATTATCTGGGTGAAAACTGCAGCAAGATATTACTAAACCATTACAAATGCAAAAGATGTCTAAAAACCTGAAGCTTATTCAAGAACGGAATATTCTCACTGATGAGACTCTAGGACTTGCATGGCTTTCACAGATCAGATGGTTTTAAGCTGAACAACCTCCAGCTGCCTGAAGCACTCCTAATGCTGCCACGTGTTTAAGGAGGTCTCCAGCTGCTGTGCCCTGGCAGTGCCTCTCCCCTCAGCTACTGCACACCTGCATTACACAGAGCCCTGCCTGCCCACACCACTCACAGCACAGGAGGCACAGCACAAACTGGAATTCAACAGCTCTGATCTCAGGAGCTATTTTCTGCTTGCAACTATTACACAAAACCACAAATATACTGGAGTGATTCTTGTACAGCTCAGATCAGAAGGACAGTGCAGGTACATTTCTTAAAATAACTACATTTTAATGTATCTTTTGTCCACCAAGAAGTCAAACTTCACTTGTTACAGATTCAGTAAAGCAAAAGTGAACACTAGATCTCAGTGATCACCAGAAAAAGAAGTACTGAGGCTGGGGAAACCTGCATAAACATGACAAGGGCACATTTAGACTTCTATGTTATGACTTGCCTACTGCTTTCAAGTTCAAACAGAATAAGGTAGTGTCACCCCAGTTTGCTCAAACACATGAAATTTAAGGCACATTTAATTTTTTTTACACTTTAGGACAGCTACATTTTTTATAGCTTTTATACAAGGAGAATTCAAAACCAATTACTTGATTTCCCAGAACCTGTTGAGTATTCAACAATAAACAGATGGCTTTCTCCACTAAAGATGGTAATTTCAGAAAAGATGACAGGCTCAGTATAGACAAATAAATTTGGCTATAAAGCAAAATATTCCTGAGTACACAACAGCAAATGCATCTTAATAAAATGTAATATGGACTGTTTAAATCAAGGAATTACTTCATTGGTTTGGCAAATACTGTTGCCAGATTGATATATCTCAGGGATATAGAGCCCTCTCTGTTAATCTAACTCTGTCCTCAGTAAAATTTAACAGGGAACAACTACGTAGAGTCCTAAATTCATAAACAATGGACTAAATCCACTAATATGAATGCAACCTTTGCCATAATTTAATGTTGCAGTTTACAGGCTCATATAGTGACTAACAACATGCTCCAGCTGCATCACATGATGACTTTCCAGTCATCTAGGAAACTAGATACAGTTTTCTTCATATGTATCTGCCACCTCACTTATTAAGAGAGTGTAATTGAGGAGTCTACTAGAAGGGGAGAACATACAGGGAAATGAACCACCCCCTTCTCCACTCCAGCAGTCTTCTCTTGGCCAGGAGTCACCTCACCACAGTTTCCACAGAAGAGATGATAATCTATTTGAAGGTAATTGCAATCGACTGAACTTAATTATGCACTCCAAAAGTCACCTGGAGGCCCTTTTATAACAAGGAGGTACCTACTACTTAAACAGCACAGGTTCACAGTGTCTGATAATCTAATTTTAGTCTTCACAACTGATGTCTTTGACCAGATTCCAGTTCTGTTTGAAACAGACAAGTAATCCTATTATCTTTCATAGAGGGAGCTTTCTTGCAATGCTCAGCTCCAGATATAAGCACATAAATAGCATAAAGGGCCTCAAGAGCCACAAGGTCCTCAGAGTTTTCACCCTGATTAGTAGTGACTGTGGAGTTTTTCCAGATCCTGATTCAAAACAGAAATATTTATTTAAAATTTACCAAGGAGAACATGAAAATAAAAATAACAACAAAGCAGAGCCTGAATTAGTAGAGGAACATCTGGGCGGTTTTTAACCCCATCTGTAACACATGCAATGAGGATGATGCAGGAGATCAGAATCCAGCCTTGAGGATGAACTGAGGATGCTCTAGGGAAACACTAGAGGTACTGATAAATGCTACTCTATTTATCAAAAATTCATCAACAGACTCCATGTTCAGCCCTCTATTTTTTCCTCTTACAAAAACAGGTGAACTTTTACCCTTTATAATGCTGTAGTAGAATTTGAGGGGCAGGAAAGGAGTAAACTTCTTCATGGGAAAAAAAATCAGCAACTTTTTCTTTTTAATCTGAATTACACTTAGCAAGCTTCCTGCATTTTAAATCTTCCCCACCCTAATATTTATGTACTTAATAAACTACAATAGAAGGGGGCAAAATGAGTCAAGAAAATTTCATATCTACTGAAAGCCAGCTTCCAGCTCAGAGACAGACTAGAAGTCATAGAAAGAAAATATACACACGCAAAAAAAGGACATATCTTTTTTTATCCATGCAAAAAATGCATGCTCTGTTTTTCATCTTAATTCAAGTGACCTGCTGCTTTTTTCAGTCACTTCAGTCAGCCCACAAAGGGGCTGTGCCAGCAGCTACAGCACCTGGGTAGAGCACAGGTTAACAGCCTGATCCCCAACCACTAACACTGGGAGCTTCCTTGTTTGCTCTGAAGGGAGGGACAGGAGAGGGGAATTATTCCTGACAGCCAGGCAAGAGGAACATTCTTATTTCCCAAGCAGAGCTTCCAGCAGCAGCTGCTGGCAAATGCAGCCCCTTGAGTTTTCCCTTTTCAGGCTGTTACTCGCCCTCTGGTGAAAAAGCCAATTTCACTGACACTGAGGACAGACACGTTCTGTGGTGTCACTGAAGCAGGATGCCCCAGGGATTATATCTGCACAGTCAGTCATACAGACAGGAACTTGAAGCTGGCATGTTCTCCACTGCCTCCCCTGTCAGATCCCTCTGATCAATACTATAGCAACTAATCAAAAGCAAATGTTTCCACTAAAGATTGTGCTATTTTGGGAACCTCACTCCAAATGGTTTCAAAACTCACAATAAAAGCTTAATAACAAAATAAGGAATGAGCTCAAACAGCTAATTTTCAACATGATGTCTTCTGCACCAGTGCTGGAATTCCCTGCATCAAATTACATTCAAATACATTCAATTCAGCCTGAAATAGCAATCACTCACAGGTGCAGTCACCAGTGCCAAAATATTAACAGCTGAACCTGAAATTAGGGAAACCTGAAGTTGGAGACAGGGATTTTTGTATAAGGCAACTGGAACTGGAGCTTTTCCACTTCCATGTCACCAGTACCTTGGAACAGTCGATACACTGTCAGAAGTAACTAATGACTGAGAGGCTGTTTAGCTGTAAGGAAAGACCTCCAACTGGCAGTGATCAAATTAAGACTGTAACTAGCAAAATACTGATACTGTCTATAAACAGGCAGTGTAAGATCACATACAAACATGCAGAAACAGCTCCTGTCGTTAAACACTGCTCCAGGTGAGCCATTCCCTGGCACTGCTGGCACAGCTGGAAGGGACAGAAGCACTGAAGGTCCAGCAGCAATTTCACACACTGCTCCCCATAGAGCACAGGCAGAGTCGGCACCTCCACACCACATTTCCCTCAGAAGCTCAAAGCAAGCGTTTATGCAAACCAAGTACAACATACCAGTGTTTTCTCATCCTGCCTGCTGAACAAGGGTCAGCTGAACTGCTGAACCTGCATTCACTGCTTCTGAGTATCCTCTATATAAAAATCAATATTACTGCACATTTCTAAAGCAAATTCTCATATTGTGAAATATCTCTTGCAAAACATCGAAAATAAGCCAATAATTTCTGGTACCACTAAAACATTAGCTTTGTTTAACATCAAATTCAATTAATCTGAGAACTGAATTCTTTATAGTCAGATAAAACACATCACACACCTTGCACAAGCAGGATAATGAAGAACCAAGTAACAAATGCACCACAGTAAATTACTTACAAGCAATGAAAGTTTCGCAGTGATTCTCTTTTCAAAACAGATATTTTTTGGTTTTTATCAGTAAATTTCCTATTGAGAGAATTAATTCACCTTCTTCCTTTTGCACCTACATTTCTCTACACTCTAAGACATTGTCCCATAATGCCATTAGTCTACAAATTACAGCCCTTTTACTACAAAAAAAATACTAAAAGAATGCATATAATAGTCATTCATGAAGAGTTAAGGCATTATTTGTTAATGGCACAAGACAATTAAAGAGACTGCCATAAAGCACAGGAAAAATGCCACGTGGGCTGTATGTTTATCTTACACACACAAATATTACCTAAACCAGTCAGGTAACTGATTCACTTCTAGCACTTTGAGCTAGTCAGTTTTATTTTTCTTTTACAACTGTACCTGGTCATAGAATAAATTTTTACAACTAAAGCAGCTGGTCATAGAAGAAATTATCCATACTTATGGTTTAGGGCCTGCTGGCCAATTAGGTAAAACACACATTACAGCCACCAGCAGCTCTAATTTCATCACGAGGGAAGTTAAACAAAATTAAGATTCAGAAAAATGAGAAGTCAAAACACAGAGACTTAAAGTAGCCTGAGGACAAGGAAAGAAAGATGCACAAGTGAACGCATGCTATCAGCTCCATGAAAAGGTGAAAATTTGTGCTTGCTTATCTACCATTCCTTCAGCCATTTCCCTCTCCCCTCTAAGCAAAGAGCGTCTGCCAGTTTGTGACAGGGAAATGAAACCTCACATTTCTTCATCATCTGTGATTATTACACACCAAGTGCTATCCAGATTGCCAGGTTTCTGAAATATAATATCTTTAAAGGTACATAATCTAAACATGAAGCTATCTCTAGAGAAAGACACTACCATAAACCTTAAACCTACCTCAAACCTCCTGAAAGTTGCACCATGACTTACAAAGCTTAAGAATTGCCCAAACTTTATCTGAGGCTTTCAAGTTGATTTTGGTGATAGACACAGTCCTGGTGATCCAAATCAGGAGCAAGACAGCAACACTTACAACTTCCCAGCACTTCTCACTGTCAACTCCTACAACACAGCTGCTCTGGAACAGGAGTGCACCCTCTCTGGAAAAACCCCACCTGTGGCCAACAGCACTTAACTAATTCTTACCCAGTTACAGATCACTTCTAATCCAGTTCACTACAGAGCCACTCTGCTGCAATATGGTATTCTGTATTACATGTTTTCCAGGGGGCTGCATTTTGTGATAAGGCTACATGTGACACAAAGCTTATCACAGGAGGTTGTACAGTGAAATTATGTATTTGCAATAGAATACACTGCGGAGTTCATATATTCTTATATATTCTTGTTTTATTAAGTCCTTAGACATCAGCAGAGACTGTTTCAGAAAAGTATGCTCCATTCCCTTTAAAGAGGGTTTTAGATTCAAATGCCAGGAGGCTGTCAATGAGGCAGGCTGCAGCATGCAATACTCACCAGCCTGAAAACTGGCATTTCTAATGATGAAGATTCTCATCCAACATTTCCTCTTGACTTTTTTTATTGACTCCTGAACTGTGACTTTAATTAACCATGAAGGAATTTATTAGGTAGCATTTTTCTAGAACAAGCATTATCAGAATGAGTAGTGCTATATTTACAGCAAAAAATATCACTCTGCAAACTCTGCTGTGCTACACTAGATAGGAGAACAGCTCTACAGCTTCTTCATTGTAATGTCATACGAAACTCCACTACAGATTGGTTCCATGACAAATCCTATTATCATAATATATGGTAATATAATATGTTGTGTCTTGCAGGTCAGTTTTGTCACAGAAATCATAAACCACAATAGCTTCAACAAAAGAAAACTTGTGTAACTCTACATTTTGGTAAAGAAGCTGTTATGACAAGAGATTAAAAGACTATTCTTAGCAAAACTATCCTTTTCAGAAATAATAGGATAAGACAAGGATCTTCCAATTCCTTAATCCTTTTTCAAATAAAAGATTATAGAAAAGAATGGTAAATGGGGAGAAAATCAAGGTATGCATGTTTTTCAAAGCTTAAAATATTCAGGTTTATTGCAGGACACTATTTTGCAATTTAATTTGGTTTGGTTTTTTGTAAATACTACTCTTAAATTCTGAAATCAGTGAAAATTCAGTAAAGCAACTGTTCAACAAACTGTTCTATTTCAAGCATCTGATTTAACTGTCAGAAGTGCAATCTAAGTGCCTGCTGCTGTACCTTGAAAACATGTTTAATCATAATCATGCCTAAACCATGACTGAAACCACTGCATTCTAGGGAATGCCATTCCCTGTTGCCTTACGTAGATCCCTTTACACACAATCGTGTCCTGGCCCATTCAGCTCACTCAGGTACTTGAAAAAAACATAACTATGTATAACTTGAAATTGAGAAGAAAATAATAAATTACTAATCTGGGCACAACACTGTTTCTGCTGACTGCCTAAGGCAGGGATAATTCCCACCATTCCTCAAAGGCCTGCCTTCGTATGGTAGCTCTCTGCACATCCAGTGACCACTGCCAAAGCAACAGAGGGAAACCACCAGCAAAATAAAAGTGAATATAACTCAGAGTGCCTCAATGAGATCTGCACAGGTTTAGAAGCAGAATCCTGCCCTGAGAGTAATCCTGAGTGGGAGGAAATGCTTGTTCTTTAACCTCTTTTTGCAGGGGGAAAAAAAAAGCATATAAAAGCTAAATGTTTCAGCAAAAAACAAAATTAAATGGTTTTTTAATTGTTTTAAAGGACAACAGTAAACAAAAGATACCAGATACCAAGTGACCTAAAATAGTAATTAAATATCAGTGATCAAGAGGACAATAGCTATAGAACATTAGAGGAAGGAAGGATTTGGGTAACAGCTGGGAAAAAAGTTTTCAGATTGCTTTAAAACTACATTGATTTTAACTTCTAATCCCAGCTACGAAAACTGAGAATCCAATTATGAATGTGCTACTTTTGTTAATTCATGCATTTATCTGTGAAATACAAGCAGATTAATGTGCTATGAAATCCTGTCTAAAGTATTTGGCATAAAATACCTCTATAATAAGAGCTTTAGAATGGAACAGAAAACTTGAACACATGACAACTTCAACACTAAGAATTCCTTCAGATACCTCTTGTAACACAATACAGTACTTTGCACAATTTCTTGGGAGTAGGGTGGGAAGGAAGGCAGCACATTTCTAAATAAAGCAACTACTTTGTGGGTAATTTGTAGGAAACTACACCAATAATTACTAACAGCAACAGTGTGTTCTGTTGTCCCATTTCTCTTAGACTTCAGTAGTGCCTGATGCTCTACCCCAGGGCAGGTGTTGGTAGCAGGGGGCTACAGGGGTGCTGCTGTGAGAAGCTGCCAGCAGCTTCCTCCATGTCCAGCAGAGGCAATGCCAGCCAGCACCAGGATGGACACGCTGTGGCCAAGGCTGCCCAGCCAGGAGCGCTGCAACACCTCTGTGCCAACAGCCTGTACTGGGCCTGGCTCAGCTGCAGCTCCTTCTCCCACGGCAGCCTCACAGCGCTGTGCTCTGCCCTGGCAGCTACACAGGGGTTGGTAACACACCTGAGCTCTGGCTCTTACTGAGCAGAGCTGGCAGCACCAGCTCTCCAACATTCCTCTCATCAAGGGGCTGGGTGTGGGCAAGATCCTGGGAGGGCACAAAACTAGGCGAGCTGACCCAAATTAAAAACAAATATGCCTTACCATATGGCAGAAGTTCCCAAAAATAGGAAGTGTTTGAGAATTTCCATTCTTTAAATAAGAATATTAGCCTTCAGAAGCACTGCTGTGCACCATACACTAGCCCTGGTGGATATGCCTACAAAGAGTTGTGATGAGAGATTTTCTGAAGAAAACTAAGAAGAATTTCAAATAAACTAAAATACAGGGAGAATAAAGTATCCCTCATCACATCAAGGTTTTGTGATTTTCCCACAATGCCATGCTAGTATTAACAAAACCTTTTTATGTCCAATATAATCTTATTATAAACTGAACTGCCTTTTTTCTTCCACCATCTTGACACTTAAGTGGCACAAGAACCTTGTAATGTTTTTTTTTTTTTAAAGGCAAAAGAAACCCTGTCTATTGTTCAACAAGGATGAGTTCTGTACTGCCGCAACTGCACAAATAAAAGTCACCCACTGCTGGAAGGCTTCGCTGCTCATTAAATGAGCCACTGCCGTGCACAAGGACCTTCCTCTTACTGTGTGTCTCCTGAGCATTCACTTCTTGGCATGAAATTAAACAAGCGAACCTAGCCCACAGCCTTTCTAATAAACCTCTTATAGTTCATCATGTCACTACTTTTCTGTGAAGGTGACCAGGATGTTTGACACCACCCAAAACACAATGAACAATGCAGAATTTACCAAGAGTTATGCTGGTTGGCATGTCAGCCATGGCATTCACTTTTACTGTTTCCATAGTAAAACTTAACATTAGGATTACATCTTCAAAACTGTGTCTTTTTATATGGTACTGCAACATCATCTTAGGTGTTAAAGCTACTAAAGAACACATCTAGGATTCTAAAACACATGTCATCCTTAACACCAGATTTCCTACACAATTCTCTCAAGAGTCACACATGAGCAGCTGCATTCACATATTAAAATACTACAGGTTCATACCAGGACAGCTGCTTTGTTAAGATACAAAACACTCACTCTGGGTTGCAACTGTCTGTAGTGCTCACCTCACTTTCACTAAGACCTCTGGTTGGTTTTGCTAAAGAGACAAATATGTAAGAACTTACAGAAACAAATGAGATGCAGGACATCTTCTCAAGGCAGCAGAAGCATTGAAGAGAGATTTATGGCCCTGTTCCTTTCTTCCAGCTGCCATTAGTCCTGTCCCTCTGCAGTGACGGATTGCTACTGTGACTAGCCGGAACTCAGAGCTGGTTTGCTCCATGAAGCCACTTGCTGGGATAACCACACTCCAGCTAAGCACAAGGAACCATCACCCACCCAGAAGCTGCTAACTTGTTCCTCCAACACAGAGAGCAAGACCTGGACTAACTTCAGCTGGCTACCAGGCTGTTGACTGCCTGCTGTTTCTTTGGAGATGGGTTTCTAAATTCATCATAGTGATCACAGGCATGACAGGTACCATAAGCCTTTTTTTTGGCCTTTATGCTAGCCTGGAAGCACTTCTTGCCTAGTCAGCTGGAAAGTTCAATGCAGGGCAGAAAAATACGTATTGCCACCATCAGACTTGAACTAAGATGCTCATCTCAACTCACAACTCCTCCCTTCACAACTTGTAACAGTGCTGAGCAACCTGGTTTACCTAAATCACTGTGCCTTTGTTTTGCCAACTTCCTCAGGCTACTTGGAAAACAGAAGCTTTAAAATCCATAAACAGTAGAATTAGAATATTAGGCTTAGAAGCAACCTCTGTAGATCATCTATAAAGCAAGTAGAACTTCAAATTTGTATTCCCCTCATGGCTGCTTGTTGAGTCTAAAGTCTGTATGGATGAAGACTTCATGGCCCTTATGGGCTCTTGATCCATAAGAGGGGCTGACTGCTACACTAAGACATTAATTCCCTCATAACCTACTGAAACTTCCATTTTTATGTCTTGCAGCCATTGATTCATTCAGAGGGGCAAGTGGCTCCATCACCTCTCTAACCCCTTCCTAAAGCTGGTAAAATGTAGCAATGATGTTCTCCCTCAGGTCCAGTCCTTTGTGCACTCTCAGGTACTCGAGCCCTCACCCACCTGCAGAAGCCAGGGCTGGACTGCCCTGTGTGTCTCCCCACAGGGGGGGTGTGTGTGACCCCAGCAGCCCTGCAGGGGAGTGTCACAGCTGGGAACAGCTCCTCCCGGTACCTGCTGCTCAGACCCTGCCCCTGGCAGCCCAGGCAGTAATCACCCTGCAGGGCTGCAGGGGCACAGTGCTGACTCCTGCCCAGTAGGAACTCCAGATCCTCTTCTGCCAGCAACCAGCAGCTGAAGAACCACTTTCATTTTATAAACCTGGGCAATTCCATGACTTTTGAGATTCCAGCGAGAAACAGGATAGTCCCTGTTCATCATTCGTATTTCACAAATATCAAAACACCAGACTTGAGACATTTCAACATTTGTTCAGCAGATAAGGAGAAAGGTAAATGCTTCAATGGATACAGACTACAATAATGGGACACTTTAGCAATCGTTCACAGGTCAAAGAATAAATACTGAGTTAAGACATTTTCCTGCACACTTTTTATACATATATATATATATATATATAAATTCTTAGTATAGTATCAGTAAAGTAATGGAAGGTTGTCAGAGTTGTGTGCTTGTCTCTTTTTTCTTAAACACTCAAAAATCAATAATTACAGCAAACAGGCTGTCCAGTAGCGCTGCAGAATCAATGTGTGCCCTTTTGGTTTAAGTGTACACACAAATAAGCTCGTATACAGTATTTGCTTTGTTACCAACACAAGTGACCATTGAGTTGAAGTATATTTTTCTGTCAGTCCTCATTTTACCATTAGTCTGCAATATTCAGCTAAGAATGATTAATAAGCATCCCATCTGTTCACATATCAAGTAGCATTTATCCAACAATAAAAATGACATTACAGGCAACAATAGTTTTAGTATCAAGCTTACAGGCAATCAATTTGAATAGAAAAAGAATCAAGAATTAGTCCTTAATAACTTAAAAGAAAAGATCATTTAAGGAGAAATGTGTAGTTGTTAATTATAAGCTTGGCACACCAAGATCGTTATCTGTTCACACACAAGAATACCTTTAAAAGTATTTCAGAGTCCATGGCAAAACTGTGGTAAATTTCACAGCAGGCAAGCAACATAAGTAGGCTCAACTGGATTTTTAAAGAGCTTTCAAATGCCAAGACATCTTTCCATAACATAAACGGAAGCCTGTTTCTGCAGGTTTTGAATTAAGGACTAAGGGGTTTCTTAAAGGAACCATTTACAGCAACAAACATTTAACCTTTATTAAAAAACAACGAGGCTCAAAACAAGATTGGTCTAATTTCCAAACACTATATATAGAGAAACATATAGAGAAAACAACAAATACAGTAAAACTCTATACATACATCCCTTTTGTTGTCAAGGAGAGGGATTGGGAGGGTGGGAAATGAAGGTTAAGAAATAGCACACCATACTTTTCAGGAGACTATTAAAAAGGACATATATATTTGCCCAGAATGCTGGATCAATCTTCAGAAATGAGGAACTAAATGTGCAGTTTCTATGCATCTTTTGTTCAAATAATTTAGGCAGTTGAGGAAGGATGAAAAGAAAACCAAAACATATATATATATATATAGTAAATAGCCATTTCGGGTAAATAACAGGCAGAAAATAAATTCATTTGTTACCATCTTGAAACATTTATTCTTTAATATTTGCACAACAATTCTACCCAAGGCATTTGCAAAGAAGCTTACACCTGCACACCTAATAAGCCACCAAAAGACGTGGTCTTTAAAGAGCAGGGTTAAAAATAAAAATACAAAATCCACACACAACTGCCTAAACCACACAGTCCAAAAACTACAGGACCTGGAACCCTCTTAGATCACCTTACTAATATTTCTGATTTAGAAGTCTCCATGAAGTATATGGTAGCCTACAAGACTACACTGAAAGCTCATGCAAGCCACTGCTCGAGAAACTTTGGGAACTTTTGCAGTAGAAAACATTAAAATGCTTTCTTTCAGAGTACAACTTTGTACATCCTCTGCAATTAGTTTTGGTTCAGCAGACACTTCTCTATTTCTCTTCTCCTATTGCACTTTTCCCCAGCTAGCCTTGAAAACCATCAAGATCTGCAGGCAGTCTGCCCTGGCACCCCATGTTATGCATCCCACCATTAAATTAGCCTGGATTACACATCTTTGAATCAAGTGGGGCAAATGGGAAGATGGCTGTGCCAAGAGACCGAGATCAAAGCAGAGGACTATTTGAAATTCAACATTTTTATTAGCTGCAATTAGAAGAATCAAGAGCTTCCCTTCCTTATATACAAGGAACACTCCAGTCAGTGAAATCACTTTGACAGCACCCTTAAATAAGTTTGGCCCAGATTCATTTCATGTTACAGTTTAAACCATTTCCAAGTTATCTAACACACGGATATTCCCGCAGACATGCACGTCAGTTCCTATTCTGCCCTGCAAGTTCATTTGTTGGCACCTCCTCAACTGAGAGGTTCTCAGAGGTCTCACCTGACTGCAATACCATCTCCACACCTGTAAAGTCTCCACACCTGTAAGTAAAACCCAGCTGCAATGAGTAGGCTT
Source organism: Zonotrichia leucophrys gambelii (assembly GCF_028769735.1). Classification (NCBI taxonomy): domain Eukaryota; kingdom Metazoa; phylum Chordata; class Aves; order Passeriformes; family Passerellidae; genus Zonotrichia; species Zonotrichia leucophrys. The sequence continues at coordinate 17,923,894 of NC_088176.1, forward strand.
GCTCAATTGCACATGCACATACCCTAGGGCAAGTAATACTTTCCATCCTCGAACAAGCATAACACCCTTTGTGTTTGTATTATCAGATAGGCCAAAGCGTGTAGGATTTGTCGATTGCCTGAAAGCCTTCAGCAAGGCTGTTCTGTACAACAGTTCTGTTCAACACCACACCATATGTGCAAAACCATTATTGTAGCTAGGGAGTGGAACAAATAATCAAGTGGAATTTATTTTTGTAGGTTAATAAAGAAGCTCAGATCAAACTTCACTGATGGAACTGCTCCAGGCAGAAAGGCATAAAGAAACAGGAAGGAAAGCTGGATGTAACGACACAGAAATCAAAAGCAAAAGAAATTCTGCAAAGGGGCAGCTCATCCCCTTTGAAAGAAATTTAAGATTTAAAAGGCAAAAGAATCACAGACATTGCCGGTCACCGCCAGCCCGTGCATCTAGAGCAGCTACATTATCCCAGAGAAGTATCTTCTGCTTTAAGAGGCATTTTTCAGAACAAGGTCGCGGTGGGGCTGCATTCCCACCACCCCGCCCTATAACGCTCCTTCCCCGAGCACGGAGCGGCCAGCCCGGCCTGCCCGGGTGCCCCCGCTCCCGGGAGGAGGAGGAGGAGCCCCGCGCCGAGCCTCCTGCCCCTCCTGCCACACCAACAAAGAGGTCCCCGCCATTATCCACCCGCACCTCTCCCGGCCCCCGGCCCCGAGCAGGCACGGAAGGTCACCGGGCCGGAGCGCCCCGCACCGCCGCCCGCCCCCGGGCAAGGGCACGGCCGGTCCCGGCTCCCTTCCCGCCCGCCGAAACGTAAACAAAACCTCCCGGGCCGGCCCAGGCCCCGCGGCGCGGCCGCTGTCCCGCCCGCCCCGGCATCGCACCGCCGCCCCGCTGCCCTCCGCCCGCCGCCGCTCCCGAGGGCTGCCCCCAGCCCCGCTCACCGACCACCGCCTCCGGCCTCGGCCGCTGAGTAATGAGCCGGGCCCGGGCCGCGCACAGGCTCCGCGCTCCGCCCGCCGCGGCTGCGGCTGCGCCGCCCCTGCGCTCGCCCCGCCCCGCCCGGCTCGGCGCTGCTCGCTCCGCCGCCCGCCCGCCCGGGGCCCCGAGCCCGGCCCCGCCGCCTCCAGCCCGCCCGCCGGGTTCCCGCTGCCCCCGGTCCTCACCGCCCCCGGCCCGCCTGGCTCCCACCGCGTCCCTGCGGGGCTTTGGCATCCCGGCCCTCGCATCCCCGCTGGGCAGCACCATCGCTCTGCCTCCTCCGCGCCCTTTCCCTGGAGCAATTCCTTTCCTGGATTACGCCGGGTAGCCAGAGCTCTCTTCCTGCTGGGGCTTTCATGAAATATTTGCGTGTTTTCAGGCCTTTGCCCGGCGCTCCGTGCCAGTGGCTGGCACGCTCCCTCGCAGCCTGGCATGGGTGCTGCTCGCTGACACCGTTCAGGCCTTGGCAGCTCCAGCTGCACGCTGGCATGGCAGTGCTTTACTCATCACTGGGCTTCTGGAATGGTGTAACCTCCTCTTGTTTTCTGTCTGGTTTAGTGCAGATTTTCCTCTACATCTTAGGGGAATTCTCTTGGCTTTTTCATCCCATTGCCTTTGGTTTCTGGCACTTGACATGAGTACTCACTCCTTAGACTTTAAATATTTTCCTTGGTATATCATTGTGGGGTATTTTTTTACTTGTTTGTTTTTGTTTTTCCTTTTCTTCAGGAAGGTCCCTGCTTAGAGACAAAAGGAGGCCACTCAGTAAGCTGCAGCACGCCTTTGTATATTTTTACTGCAAAAAACAGGCCCTAAGACCCTATGAGCAGTATTTAAAAATACATACAGTCTCTCAGTTAGGCAAGGTACAGTGAAAAGGACATTTCACATTTAATTCACTGTCAAACATGTGGCCCATGTCACATTTTTGAAGATGCCAATCAATCAAGATTTTTGTTGACGACAGCTTTTATCCCTCCTTAATAAGCATAGACTTTTACATGCTAAAGGCAGTGCTTTAGAATATTCCTGTTTTGCCCACTATCTTGGTGCTAAAAGTTTCACCTCCATAATTCTGTCCATACACTACTCATACACCCATTTTGGTGAGACCACTGCATGCTGCCCTTAAAATTCTCACTTAATTTAAGCAATTTCTATCCATATGTTAAAGTGGTTCTTCTACAGATTTCCACAGGCAGCTATATGAAGCCTCCTTTACATCTACACATAAAAAAACCCCAACAAAACAAAAACTATTGCTCAGACTCTGTACCAGTCCTCCTCAGGTGCCTCTGGGCTCTGTGTGGGAGCACACCTCCCACATTACCTCTGATCATTTCCGTGGGACATCCCCCAAACAGAATTAACCAGATTTTAGCTCCAAGGCTTTTACTTATTGCAGTGTGTTAGATCAGACCCAGGCATTTCATTCCCTTCTATTTTTACCTATGCCAACAGCAAAGCTCAGAAGGCACAAAGGGCAATATGAATGCCCAAAGTACACAGCAGGCAAAACTTTATCTGGATAGGTCATATTCATCTTGGCCAGGTAATTAAAGCAGCCTGCAGATTGAGGTCTTGGCACCTTCAGATGTTTATTTGTGTAGGCACATAGACTTCTAGTGTTAACCTCTGGTCTCTGCACAGTAAGAAACAGGTGAGGTGACATCATGTTCAGCCAGGTCAGTTATTTGCAACAAGTCTCATGCCCTTACAGAACTGATGTTCTCCAAATGATTTTGGGGGAGTCATTGTTCCTGATCATCCCATCTGATGTAAAATTGCACTCAGATTTGCAAGTGAAGGACAACAGTCCCTTTAAAGTATGATATGGTGTTTTGCTGAGGATCCAAGTTTGTAACATTTCTTTTTTCCTTTAAGGTATAATCAAACTCTCCTTAAGATTTTATAGTTTACAAACATAATTCTTTTAGAAAGAGACATATTTCTGAGTGAATTTTAAAACTAGTCCTTACAACTTTATATACAATCAGCATCTATTGCCATCTTGAATGTAAACCTGATAAGCAACAGAAACAATGATGCAGAAATTACACAAAAAGATCAGATTGGTGTTGTAAAGCATGATAGTAGAGGCTGGAAAATACATAAAGGTAATATGAATGAAAATTCTGAAAAGAAGAATTTCATTCCATAAATTTGCTATTTACCATTATATTGCTTTAATACTAAAGATAATGTGATAGATAATCTATAAAGTTCCTGTACAGAATGGAAAATTTTCAGGACATCAAAATAGTAATTCTTCAAGTAAGAATGAAAAGTTCCTTTGATTGTCTGTATAACCGATTTTCAAAACAAGTCCCTATATAAGAAAAGGAAACTTTGAGAATGTCATTGAGCATCACTATAGTATTGTTTTCATGCACTGCAGAAATATTTTCTTATAAACATTATGGCTACATTATAAACTCCTCTATTACATATGTCTTTGTGGAAAAGTGTTTTCTGGATTGTCCTGACTGATACCTAAGAAAATACAAAACTAAATTCCTGATAACCATGAAAGTAAACAGATATTTTGTAACAGGCTGCAACAAAGTCATCATTTTTCTCTGGGCCTCTCAACAGATCAGAATACAGTAGAGAGCAGGAGCATGAATTCATTAGGACAGAACATACAGACAGCCAGACAGAAGATTCATACTTCTTCATAGAGCATCAATAGCTGAAAGGGGAAAAACATTTGGAGAACAATATAAAGAGAGAAGACTGTGAAGAAAAGTGTGGCTACCTGCAGGGGTTAGGTCTCTCCAGCAAGGACTGGCCCTGCTGAAGCTCCAGAATCACATAAACTCGACAGAAGTTTTGGTGATGGGTTTGACAAGGTGCATAGTAAATAGTGAGAAAAGCTGAAAGGTGGTAAGGGTCTCTTTGGAAAAATATTGGGACTCACCAACCTCAGAACTTGAATCTTCCTTTTCAAAATAAATATGAAATTTTATATATAAGAATCTGATGAGCAGGTTTGTTTTGTAATAAAAACTCCACAATTGAATTGGTGAACAATCTGAGCCTGAAAATCAACCTCATACATGCAATTGTCAATCACTCTCTTATCTCCTCAGTTTCAGTGTTTATGTAGCAGTAGTCTTGGATTTGGACTGCTGCTTTAAATTAAGTATTATTGAGTGTTTAATAAATATTTGGATTTTAAAATTGTCAGTAAAATCTGAATTATGTCAAAATACTGCAAACTTTCTCACTCCCCTGCACTGGTCTACAAGTAGGTTTATGAACATTAAGGTGTTTGGATTTAGCAGTCATGAAATTACATCCAAAATGTAGTTTTGTCTTTTTTTAATATTTTCATTAGCTTGTCAATTACCATACTTGCGGTAGTAAACAACATTTTAGCATATTGATGTTTATAAACTGCAAAGCAAAAAATTCAGGCTCAAATCTTTGGAGACAAGGAAATAGATCTGAATGTCTGACACAAATTTTGATGTACAAAAATCAGAATGTCAAAAACGAGATTCTGTAACATAAAATAATGTGTCAAAACGTAGAAGGAGTATTCATTTTTGTTCACAAAGCATCCATAGTACAGTGATTTATATTTGCACAAGAATGGATTAGCATAATACACAGAGTAACTCAGCTGGGTGGGACTGTAGTGAACATCCTCTCAGTCAAAGGAAGGTGTTTGAAAGAGCTGCTTCAACAAGAGGAGATCAATAGGAATTGTGGGTACTCAGGGGACACATTTTTTCCTAGTTTGGGCTTGAGAAGCCACAGCCAGGATCAACATCCATATCCTCTTGTGCAAACTGATAAATATTGTCTGATGAGCAAGACAGATATATGAGGAAAGGCAATACTAACTATGAACATTTTTAGAAAATTCTGGAAGCAATACAAATATAAATAAATAAAGAATTTTTAGTAACAACATATTTCTGAAACATTTTTTTCATCATTGGTTGTGGCAAAGAAGAAAGAAAAAATTTCCATTTCACTTCTTCATAGAATTATAATATTATAGAATTATTATAATAGTAATATTACAGAATTGTTATAATAATAATATTACAGCCTAGAAAGGTGTACAAAAAAATCACACATACTAATTGCTGATGAATACAGCTGATGTTAAAATGTCCTTTTAATATTGAAAATAATCTAATGAAAGAAATGTAACAGCTAGATTTTAAAAATTAATTCTGTCTTGCAAAGCATTATGAAATCAGCTCCTAGTAATAACTAGAGTGACCTGTATTCCCTCTTTAAAAGGAACGAGAAATAGGCAGTAGTTGCAAAATGCAGTTATACACTCGGATTTTGACTATTAGTAAATAATAATGAACTGGAGCAAATGTTTTTCTTTATTAGTAACCAACCTGAATGGAGCACTTGCTGGCTTGAGCAAATGTAGGAGGAGGCAAGCAGCCACCATGGGGCACCCTGCGACAGGTTACAGAGGGAATGGCAAGGTGGGGCCATGCTCACAGCTGATCCTGAAGCTCAGACATTCCTGCACACCTAGTCAGAAATTTTGTTCTCTCAAGTACCATTAATGCCATTCACCCCTTCTTTGTTGTTCCTGAAAAATTCTTCCTCAGCTGCCATAATTCCATGTACAGACAATTTGTATTAATTGTTGCACTGAGTAAATAGGCAGTAAAGTATCTGCAATCCTTAGATATATTCAGCCAACTGGAAATTGTTTGTGGAGGCATGTGTAGGTAAACTATTAGAAAACAGTGTTTATGGGGTCACATACCTCATATTTCTACACACTGACATTAACACAGCATAGGATGCTCTTTATTTATACTACTATTCAATAGAAATTATTCATAGGCAAATTCAATACAAGTTCTTAGGATTTGGCATTACTTTTGTAAATTACATACTGGCATCCCTTCCTGCACCCTTATCACTGAAGAGTTAGTGTTTGGCTTTCTAAGAATAATTCCAGAGCAAAGGGCATTTTCAGGATTCAGAACAAGGCCATAGGAAATTTTGTATCAGCTTTTTCTTCCTTGTTATCACAAAGTGATCATAACTGGAAAATCTCCTGTATCATCCTCTCTTCATGGTTTCTGCTACATGAGACCATCCAAAGTTGACAAGTCTTACACAGAATAACACCATTGATGACTCTGACACTGAACACAGGGTAAGGTAAACTTTCACTAAATGTCTCTCCAACCAGCATTCAGTGTTCTTCATCCAGGAGTGCACCAATTCTTGTCAAAGTTTTTAACTTTCAACTTCTAAATGCAAAACACCCATTTTAGGTTAGATAACCTATCATACATTATCTCTGAAAAGAGCTGGAAAATTAAATTGGCCAACACTAGTTTTCTTACATCCTGTCTAAATGCTAGTTGAATCTAGCACTACATGTAATGATTCCAATACAAAACCTGAAAAGTTCAGAAAGTAGTTTTGAAAAACAAGAGACAGTGAGCTAAATGGTAGGTAAAGGAGGAATATAGACAACTTAATCTCTTTTGACTTTGTAAATCTTATGATTTTACTAAAGCATTTTGAAGATACTTGATAGTGTGTGTTAAGTCTATACTGCATAAAACCTTACTTAGCACTCAGTGAACCACATTAGGCAGAATAAGGAGGGCAACTTCAATAGTAAATGATCCCCTGTGGGTGAAACTGTACCTCTTTATGCTAGTTTGGTGCCTGCACACATCTCTGCCTTATGGAATAGCATCCTGTGACGAGTTATGTACACTCCTTCTAGGATTTTGAAATGAAGATATATTTTGATCACTTCAGCTATTGTAAAGAAAAAAACTACTTTCACTCTATAAGTAAAGTGTTCATATGATATGCACAAGTATATGTTAATGTACACAGGCTTCATTGTGGTGACAAAGCATAAAATATAGAAAATCTCTGTTGCAAAAGAGAGAAAAAATTTTTTCCCCTTACCACCAGTGTCCATGTCCTTGCTGGGTAAAATGGCTATTTTCCATGAAACTATGCATTGATTATATACATGGAACTCCTTCCCATATCCCAGAAACCTTTAGAACTTCAGTCTTTCTTTCCTCAGATTAATTGCTTGAACTTACTTTTGTAATTTAGAAAGTGGTTCCATTACAGTCTGAGAGCATTTGGCATTAAACAGTAATCACTTCACAGCCTCTCTTCTTGTATCCTAGAGGGAGGCATTGGAGGATGTATCATAGGAATACTGGCCTCCCATTGAATTACTTCTGCGATCAGCAGAGCTGTAATCAGGTGTCACAAACAGGAGCTATTTGTTCAATAATGTTTTATTACCTCACATCTCAAAAGCAGTGTAAGAAGCAAAAGCAAATAAAACATACTGAACTATAAGTGGTATTTTAATTGGGTCTCATCCATTCATAGAACTTTCTAAAGATTTAGAAACTCCCAGAGGTTTGAGCCAGACTTTGCCAGCTAAGGACAATTTTCTTAAGGAAAACTGGTTGCTGTCATGAGTGGCAATAAGAGTTATATTGCCTTCCTGCGCTCTTCAAACACAAACTTAGAAACAAACTCCAATACACCTCCACTCCCAGTTTAGTGGTATTTTTTAAATTATGTTAGGAATTATTTCTCACAGGGAAACAGGCTGTTCAGATACTGGCCTCTTGCCTTTTTTAAACTGAGCTTAGGGTTACACAAATTAGATATAATTCCCCCAAAGATACTGCTGTGAAACACCCCTGACAGCCACGACCAGAAGGAGAGCATAAACTCACCTCCCTGTATCACTTTGCTAAGCTAAATATAGATGATTGGGCCATCTGCTTAGAAACCGTGATGGAAATTGAACTTTATTAGCACATCTAGTAGACACAGGGATAAAGCATGGAAGTGGTTAGGCCCTGTTGTATGACATAAGAAGATCCAAAACATAAAGGGGGATTCCCTGGTTTTTCTGAAAGCTCAAGCTCTGACAGCTCAAGCAGTCCATGATCTGTTCCATGGGACCCCAAAGTAAAACTAGTTAAAACTTAACAAAAGCAATTCTGTTTAAGAGAAACCACAGCCCCAAGCTGTGGTTGTAGTTTTGACAACTTGCTTGTACCACCATCAACTGAGAAGTAAATAGTAATCTTCACCTTTATGTAAACTTTAAGAGCTTCCCACACTTCAGCTTCTGTGGGATAAAAAGGCATTAATGTCAGAGAATAATTGGATTCTGGCCATTGCCAGTTCTCAGAAAGCAGGGAGGAACATAAGGGAGATCCTAAGCCTCCATCCAGCAGTTCCTTCACTGGGATAAATAGCCTTTCATCTTGTTAACCTTCTTTCATAGTGATCTAGTTACATAAACTTTGCTGCAATTGCATACATGTCACCTGTACACCTATCAATACATGAACAGAAGGAATTCAGCTGAAGCTCTCATACTGTATATTTTGAGTTTATGAGTCTGAAATACTGCTTTGGTTCAAATCAGTAGGTTGTAAGTGATTTTTTATGGCTGCTTTCAATGACTGCTTTCAATGGCTATTTAGAATAAAGAAGAAACCATGGGTGAGAGTTTTATCTCACAAATCTGGAACTGCTGCTTACACCAACAGAGTTACCACAGGTTTGCAATTGCATATTTTCATGAGTAGAATCATCAAGTCTTTTCTTAAAGTAATAGAACATAAAGCCTTTAGGAACTTTGATTAGTTAATCGAATCAGGATTTCCACCTGATTTAACAGGAGCATGTTCACACAACACATTATTTCTAGCAAAATGATTCAACAAGGCACACACCCAGTTAACTCTGCAAACAGCATTATACACACACCTACTTAAATCAAATCTGGTAGGTACAAATGCATCTCTAAAAATAACTTCCTGTCTCCTCCCCACTCATTACCTGGAGAAGGAGCAGTCACAAACTTCTGTGTTGATTTTGTCCTGTAGTGTGACTGTATCAGACAATAAGCAAAATGCTTCCTGAGCTGCATCAATGCTCAGATTTTATTTTTTTCATTAATAGCCTTTTTGCTGATTTGTTGGTATCTGGATCGACAAATTCAAAACATGAAGAGCAGTATCAGTCTAATGATCACAGGAGAAGGCAACAAATAGTTTTTTTTGGTAAGGTCTATCAATAAGTGTTCATTTTCCAACTCCAGCATGTTCTGTTTGGGATATCTCAGATGTGAGACCTTTCATTCTATTTTTATTCCTGCCTGCAGTCCTGTCAGACTTCCTGTCAGATCAGATTTATGACTTCTGGACCAAGCCAGAATTTATAAAAAATAGATTTATTTTGCTGCTTATCCAAAGAAGGATATGAAAGGATGGGTGATGTACCCAGTGGGAGAATTCAGCAAAATATATGTTTTCTGTGATATTTTGGATAAGGCAATATTGCACTTCCAAGTGTCAAAAGAGAGGATTTACAGCCATTGAGATGATGAAAACCTGAATAAATTTTCTTTAAAGACAAATAAAGAAGACCATAGCTTATATATTTTCCTCAAAAGCACACATCAACACTCATACACTGGAAGGGTTGACTAAACTCAATGTGAAATCCAGAGTGTGGGCTAGGAACAACAGTGGCAGAATTCACAGTGACTGAGAAAGGAAAAAGGAAATATGAGGCTGGTTTCTTCTTTTTTTTTTCCATGTTGAACTTAAATGACTAGTTGCATGCAGTTAGACAATGAAAGAAATCAAAGATTTTCATTTTGACATGAACAGGGAAATCTACACTACAGCAATCTGTGAGATATTGCCATGATGAAAATGCATTTGCATATTCCATTGTTCAGGGACAAAATATAGGGAGAACAATTAAACAAATGAAGATTTTTGGACTTATAAAAAAAAAAAAAAAATAGAATTAAAGAGAAACAGAGCTGGGAAAAATGCAGGAATAACTCATGTGAAGAGCTTACTGAGTAAGTCCAATAGAACTCCCTTCTGTTTTACTAAGGTTTCGTTTTCCCTTCACTTCTTACAGCCAGCTCACAGTTGCCCTGCAGCATCCCAAGAGCTCCCTCTTTCCTGCTCTGAGCATAGCTGCACCCTGCTGTAATTAACAAAAAATTTTCAGACTAGACAATATTAAAAAATGATCAAATTTCCTTCCTTTAGTTTTTGGTTCGTTTCCTTTCCTGCCAGGTGGACCCATCAAAATCTTATCTGCATTGTTTATTGAGTCTGGAGGATTTTGCTGCTGATAAAAGACACACTCACCCCTCAGACCATCAGTCTCTGCTTTGGCTGTGCTGTTGCTCCCTGGATTGGCCGGGGGCAGAAAGTGACATCAGCCTATGGGGCTTAGACCTAATGCTCCCGTGTGCGTCAGGTAATCCAATTGAGCCCTTGTAAGTTGACAGACCCAGAGGTTTATACTGAGCCACTTCCTAAAAGCTGATTCTCATTACCTGGCAAGTGAACTACCAGGGGAAAAAAAAAAAAAAAAAAAAAAAAGAGAAAAAGAAAGAAAGAAAAAAAAAGGAAGGAGTGTAAACAGCCTTAGCAGACATGACATTGCCCTCAACTTCAAACCAGGAGCTGCTAGGTTTGGCTTGCAAGTGAGAGAAGGAACCTCACTGTTTACTTGCTTAGCCACTTGCCAGACCACACAGTGCTTAGTTACAGATACAAACAAAGCAAGAGAAAGAAGGGAAGAAAGGGGGAAAGAAAGAGAGAAGACAGAAGGTAAGAAAGAGAGAGAGAAAAATCCAAGAAACAGAAGTCCAATCAAGACCTGAATATGTTTAATGATATATTTACAACTATTATGGTCTAAACAACCATTATTAGGCAAAAACATAGAAGATTAGAGACTGTTCTGGATGCGGCATCTGTCCAACTTGTACAGGTAGGTTCTTACGTATTTCTTTTAATCTCATTATCAATTAAATAAGTATTAAATCACTCATTTTCTTGGCTTTGTACAGCAGTATCTAGTATTTACCATGTTGTTTGAGTTTTTTACATTAAATTTCATTTAATTTCTCTTAAATTATTAGCTAATTCTGATTAGTAAGCTACTTGTTTGTATGATAATATAGAGCTGACTGGATTGTCATCCAGAATGTCAGTGCTCAGTCCCTCCTGCCTTCTTTGGGAGTTAGAAACATTCACCTACCATAGAATTGCACTGTAAAAAAATCAGGGTACCTCAGCATAGTCTTGTTTCCTATTGAAGGCAAAGAAGTCGAAGGCACTAAAGTGTTCCTGCTCTTATGGCAGGGATAAGTGCTTGTTTGCATAACACAGCTGACATGATTCTGGAAAATATGTTTAAGTACATTATTTTTTCATGGATTTGTACTAAGTACTATTATTTTGGAAAGAGCACTGAACTCCAAACAGCAGAAAGATTACCAGTGATTACAACCTGTGACTAAAGACTCTTAACTAAGAAACTGCTTTCCTAATTTCTCCTCCACTGCTCTTCAATGTTTTTTAGCAAGTCCCTACGTAACAGTTTGCAGTTTCTAAAATAAAAGCAACCTTATTTTCTGGACGTTTTCTCATAGGCTTCATAATCATTACTGATCTAGAAATTTATAGATGTAGATTCCAGACAAATACAAATACTGATAATTTACCATTAACATGTGAAGTGAATTATTAATGATGGGAAAACACATCATCCTCAATGATGTGGTAAAATAAGAGTCTTTTATTGAGTCTTTCTTAATAAAAGAACCAGTCAACATTAGAATCAAGATCAGAAGCTTTGAATATCTCTCTTCTGCAAGCAAAGGTGTAACTGTGGCACTGTCAGAACTCAAGAACTCGCTTTAACAATAAGTAAACCATAGCAGCATTGACTACAATAGGATTAGATGTGAGAAGCTATGGAGAGACTTTGGGAAGACTGGACAATATAATCTAAAATCTTAGCTCTTCATCTTTCATTTAGTACCTGAAGAAGCTGGTGTACAGCCTGCTCAGGTTCTTTTACCTGTGTTGTGGTGTTACCTATTAACCTCAGCATCAGCATATCCCTTGACCCTTCATTCCCTGTCCCTAGTCTGGCACAAGGCTGCCTCATTTCAGAGAATTATAAGGCCTTTAAAAGGACATAAATCAATCAATGTAAAGAGAAACATTACCATGGTGTTTGAGTTCTACTGCCCTACTATTTCTGGCACTGCAGCAGCAGAGAGCTTTGAAGCTTCAATCTTTGAAGTGCTAGAACAATGCAGATAATGTATTAGATGTATTAGATTGAATTCTGGGCCACCAGTCCGGTCTACTCTTATGTAGAATAAGCTTTTATGAAAGGTGCATGTAAAAAAGCAAAGAAAAAAAAAAGTAGCACTGGCTACTTTAGAGGCAGGAGCTGTCTATCATAGACAGATATTCTATGAGGTCCTTGGCATTTGGCATCAGCTGGGGCAGAGGAGAAGGGGCATGTAAACTTAGCAAGAATGAACATAGCACAACTTTCTTTTGATTGCAGTTATCCAGTGATATCTTTGTAAGGCACTTCTATTGAAAGAATATCTACTTGCAAACTGACTGCAGACTACAGTGTAATATTTTTCTCTGAAATTCACTAGTAGGTTCCTTTTGAAGTAGAGAGGAAATAGGAATTTGACCCTAGAAGTCTGATTTTGTAGGATGCTGGGTTTTTCTAAATTTTCTTTTGGTATCAATAATATTTTGTGTCTTTAAGGAACAATGTCCATAGGTCTTGTAATAAAGTCAAACTTTTAGCACCCTTACCACCCAGCTCATGAAATTCCCATAGAGAGGCACATACCTTCACTATTCAGGAGCTAGATTTCAACTCTCCCCTTCAAAGATTAGACTGTCCAGAGACTGCTCCACCTCATGTGAAGTTTATGATTTCCTAGAAAAGAAATTAATCTCTCTGTAGCAGTGAAATTTTATCCCCCTTCAGTGCTGAATAACTTGCAATAGTCTGGTTAATTGTCCTATTTATTTAAGTACATTCTTCTAGAAAGGAAATAAAATAATTTATAACAGAGAGTGAAAAAATACCATATAATGAAGGCTTCACTTCAGCTATAATTTCTGGGACACAATCTTTACAAAGCAAGCTCACACTTTAGCAACAAGGCAACTCCCTTATTGACTTGTCATTGTTTGCAGATTTGGCTCTGCCTTACATATTTGAACAGAAGTTTTAAACAGCATTTTAAGTGTTTATTCCAATTATAAACCCACACATTTCCAGCCCTTATTTCAGAGAGTTAAATCTCATATTTAATGAGATTCATCTCTCTGGTATGAGGAATATTGTGACTTCTCTCCAAAATTATAAAAAGTTTACAGTGAGTTAGAGTTTAAAATTTGTATATGGAATATATGTGAATAAATGAAGTTATGATGCAAATTAATTCTAAAGTATAATTTTCAAAAGATGTCCACTTTTCAGCATTTTCAAACTTTGCACATAGTTAAATTTTGTTGTAATAGCATGGACAAGCAGTAGGTTGTTCTTAAGTAAGAAATTAGAAAATATTCAGCTTTTTTATCCAGTTACTACGCTTATGTATCCAGATCAAAAACATAATATCATGAATGATAGCATGTATCCAGAACTCTTTAAATGTATATAAAAGGGTATATATATATTGGACGTAGCCCAATATGTATTATATACAGAAGAGGCTCAGAGTTTAATGCAGACATTTAAGAAAGTCTAAAGCACACAAGGCAGGCACCTTCTATCCCCAAAGTCTTTCCCTTTTCATTTCTCTAAAATATGCATACACTTATGACTGAGATACTACATTTATTATTTATTACTACTTAAGAGACTACATTTATTTCCAATACAGTTTTTTCTGTATTTCCCCTAAAATTATCAGTAACAATCTGAATTTAATTACCTTAATTCAACCAATTGAATTACCTTAATTCAATTTAAACTGTAATTAAATATATTTTAAGAATTTACTTGGGTTTTCATTTTACATGCTCTAGATGAATATTGCCTGTAAAGCAAATCTATTTAGTTGTCATTTCTTAGTAAAATATTTCTATACTATATTTTTATAACTTTGATTTTCCTTATGGAAGAACACTGTTCTTCAAGAAGAGAATACAACCTGAAGTATTAAATCAGAACAATCATCAACATAATAGATGTAATCAGACAGTATTCAAAGCTCATGGCTACAGGCTGATGTTATCATCTTCTTTCCTCTTGCATGTTACAGTTTTGTGGGTTGTTACGAATCAGATAAAAAACAAAAAAGATTTAGAGTTGTCATTTGCAGTTTGGTCACAGCTTTCATTGATTCTTCAGGATCTTCTAAAAACCTAGTCCTAAATATTTTGGAAACCAACATCTCTCAAAATCTCAATACAGTATTCAAATTTTCAGGACTTCAGGTGGGGCTTTTTTTAGTGTTTCAGTTTTTTTAAGAAGAAAAACATGAAGCCCTGAGCAACAAAGAATTGTGATCCTCATGTGAAAACTGTTCATTTAAGAATATTTCAGTCTAGACACTTCAGTGCAGCAAAATTATTTCACTGATCCCAAACTGCCCGTGGAGACCCAGAATCAGATTAATTTCTGTTTTGGAATAATCTTTTGCCTCCATAAAAAGCAAGTCATATCTTCCCATTTTAATTCAGAAATTATTATCTATATCAAACATTTAATCTGTGTGCACGCTAGGATAACTTTAAATTTCAAAATTGTCTCTGCATTCAATTTTATAACTATATGATTTTTAAGGGTACAAAGGAAATCAGTTAAGTATTTCCCTGGAGATACTTCCTACTGAATGCAGGTTTATGCCAAATGCTGTTCCTGCCACCATGACTCAGAGGAGTCAGAGGCAGAGAGATTGATACATAATTCCTTTTCTATTGGTGACCACAGAAGAGACTCAGGACAGGTTGTTCATAAATTCTGTAAATTTATTTTGAAATTAACAGAGGTTATTTCAAAACTATAGCTCAATCCCATTTTTATCCTATTTTTAATTCTCCTAATTTTGTATTCCAAATTTGATTTATTATGCAGCCAGTCTTGAGATAGGCTGCAAGAACTTTTCTTAGTATATTAGGAATACTTGATATTAAACAATGATTTTCCTCCCTTAGTGAGATACTATTTGTGTTTTGATTTCAATCTATTCCTCCAGTCCCTTTTGATGAAGTTTCTGAACTTTTGTGTCATAAAGATGTAAAGATTCAAATTTATCCCTTCTCTTAAATATAAGGCACTTCAAAGCAATGTGTTACAGTCAGTTATTAATCTTTGATGGGGAGAATCACAGAGAAAAACAAGAGGTAGGAAAGCCAGACTGATTTTATCTTGGTGGAGGTCTGGGTATGGTCAGAAATTACATTGCTTGATATGTAATTAACCCACTGTCCAGCACTCTGGTCAAGTAAAAGGATGTTGACTTGCTGACTAAAAAAGCATTTTTCTTTTAACTTTTCATTTTAAAAGATCTTTCAGAATTGGCAAGCCTGCCTTATTCATCTGCCTCTATGGAACTCTTTTCAGTACTTGTTAGCCCTCCAACATCCTAGTTAAGTGTCACTTCAAGTTTCCATATTTCCTGGTCTTGAAAACAGATTGCTTGAAGTCTTGCTGACCAGCACCTGAGGTCCTCTGGATAATTCCCTTCTTTCAGAAATCTTTCTTTTCCCCCACTGCATCTTGCTGCCACTAATACAAGAAGTTCTGCCTTTTGCTATCCTGAGGATTGAGCAGGACCTTGGGTATGGTCATTTTTAAGGTGCTTTTAGACTATCAGGTAGCACCTGAGACTTAACAGGGACTGCTAACATAGCTAAGAAATTGGAGTACAACAGATGAAAGGGATAGAAGCCTAAGGAAAATACCATGTCTAGAGAAAGATGCCTAAAGACCATCTCTTTATAGACTTGTGTCTAGTTTTATCAGTATGTCCTTCAATGCCAACTAGAAGAAGCAATTCCATGTCTCTAAAGTTGCTCTTGCAAATGACTGATGGATCCTCAGGCACTGCAGGTAAATTAAGCACAATCTGTATTAGCCAACTCCAGGCATGTCCAAGTGTAGTGGGTCACACCAGCTTCCATGGACTGTTATGAGTAGGGAACCTTTCCTGGATACAGTGGAGCAAATGGAAGAAGTTACACTCCAAGTTCCTCTCACTTTTCTGTCAGTAGACACCTACACTCGTTTAGTGAGGTTCATGGCCAATGCCAGCAACCTCTCAGGTCTTTCAGAGCACCTGGTTAAGTGGCCCCTCTCTGGCTCAATCTTGTCAAAATCAATTAGTCATCTCATTATAATAGAGGGGCTGTGATGGGCATATATGTCCAAACCATAAATGGGCCTTCCTAGACAGAATTTTTTACAAAACTTACATTTGTTTACACCATCCAGCAAATCAAGAGTTTGGTTCAGTTTACAGATAAGTATTTTGCAATATACACACACAGAGCAATGAAGCAGAACTGGAAGTTCAGTCACACAAAAGACAAGACCTGGGCATAAACAGCTTCCAGGCAGTAAAAATTTGAAAGGCCTTTCTGATTTGACAGAGGCCCTTCCAGTTCACAGAATGCTTGATTCCTCCCAAGGTTAATCCTTTGTTATTGTTGTAATTGCTGTCGTTGTGTTTATACACAAACTATTTTGCCAGAGTTGTCATTTCCAGTTGTTCTTCAGGATGTCCAGATGGGACAAATCTGTTCTTGCTTCATGCCTTTACAAGAAGACCAGAAACAAACTTGACTCCATATTTTCAAAAACTAAATGTGATTTCTCCTTCCTCATCATCTTCTTCACTGGTGTGTCCTATGATCTCCTTTCATCTTTTTTTCACCACCATCCAGATAATGGATTGACTTTCATGCCATAAAACTTACTGTACAGCCAAACCTACTCCCCAGTAAATTCCCTCTGATAAGTGGGAAATGAAAAGGGCTCTCATGTAGTTAGAGATCCAGCTGACCCATTCCTCTTGAGGATATTTAATGCACTTGACTGTGTTTGATAAGGGAAGGTCAGTTTTCCTACAAAAATAATAGTTTTTAGCTCTTTTGCTTTCTTTACACAGTAAACAAAATAGCAAAAGTAAAGACAAAGATTAACCAAAGCCAAGTTGCTCCTTTATATTTTACTAAAGAAGACTGCCAAATCCAATAAGGTGACCTTGACATATGAAATTAGTAATGCACAATTGTTGCTAAGTCTAAAAAATTTTCAGATGTAAAGGTGTAGATCATTTACTTTCATGATGAATTCAATTTCTTTCATTGATTCCAGTTTTCAATGACAAAAACTTGCACATATGATAAAACAAATGCACCAAAATGTACCAACGAATTCTTTAAGAAAAATGTGATAAATAGACAGATGTTGCTGGCAAAATAATGGGTTAGCCTCATCCCAATGAAACTTTTTATATCTATGCAAGAAGAGTTGGAAAAATCTGAGGACTTTAGAGAGGCCACATAATAAATAAATGTGTTGCAAAGATTAGAACAGGGAGGATATTTTAGGCTAATTTGGATGGTATTATCTTCTTCCATAGACATCAGCAAAATCAGCCTTTGACCTCAAAACACAAATTGGCACTGGAAGCTCTTTGCTACTTTTTCCAGTCACAAAAACATTAACCTCAATATCCTGGCCAAACTCCAAAAGTGGGTGATTACATTCTGGTGCTCTAATTTTCCCCTGCAGGCTCAACCAGATCCAGCATAATTTCCTGATATGTAGTGTTACTGAAAAAAAAACCCCTTTTTTCAACGTTCCTGTCAATTTCTCCTTCTTGCCTCCTCATTTGTATGCCTTGTCTTATGAGTTGTAGGTTGTTTGAAGGTCAGAATTGTTTGGTTCTGGATCACAGATTTTACTAAACTGAGGGACTATGAACATGGCCGGTGCTGCAATGATAACAATATCTTTCCATCCCTTTTACTCTCTTATAATACACATAGTGTAGCCTGGCTATAGTTTTTTCCCCAACCACTCACGCAGTCAGGCTTTTGTTAAATATCACATCATCTTGAGAATCAGAAGTCAAAACCACAGCCTAGAGATACAGGGCATTCTGAGTGTGTTTAAAAACCAGTTGCCAATTTGATTGTAAAATAGCACATTGCCTAACTCCACCTTGTTTTAAAGCAATAATTTGTTAAAGAGATTATGATTTCCATGGCCATACAATATAATATTTTTTCAAGAAGTTTGGATATAATTGATAGCAGAATTCATTTAACTCACATTTTGTATTGATCTGAGACATAACTTACTCTTAGGAAAAAACATTCTCTACAAAAGCATTTCTGATGTAACTGCTGATTTCACTTTGGTTCTAAAAAGCTGCACACCTGCACTTTGGGTAGTTTCTTACTGAGTAACTTAAACTAGTTAGAAATATCAGCACTGAGATCACTTGGTACAAGCACTTCTATCTAAAACAGAGGATGCAGTGCTTCTTCCCCCAGCAATCTCAAATAAAACAGCACTAAGTGCAATCTGGTGGATTACCTGTATAGAGAAGCCACACAGATTCTGCTCTGGGGACGTGAATTTATTGCTTAGTCCCAGTACCACAGGGTTAAGTGAAATGCTATCACAGTAATTTATTATTAAGAGAAACGGTGATGGCTTAGATTAAGAAGATTTGTCTGTCTCTTCTAATTAAGGTTAGGTTTGTAAGAAGCTTTACTGCCCTTTGAAGCTACAGAGACTAAAATTAGGACTCTGGTTCCGTTTAAAATGTCACTAGGTTGGTCTATAATCCTGTGGTGGTTTCTACAAGGGATCATTCCTTCTATGTTGTGATTCCTTGTTTGCAGGATAGTGAGCCGGGACAAGACCACATGAAGCAAAGTCTGAGCAGTCTGTTAATGAGCAACCAGCTGGTCCTACAGGACACTGTGAGGCTCTTCCAGTTACCCCTTGAGGAGTCCATACTGAACGGGAATTTGGCAAAGCACCCAGCTGTAAGACACAAAGAGTTCTATTGCTGGCACAGAGCAAATGGTGGCAATAAATGGGCTGTGTACAGAGAGTGAAAAAGTTTGGGGGGGCAAGAGCCGTCCTAAGGCTGTGAGTGAACTCATTTTACAGTGGTGTTTACAATCCTATATGTGACAGCAGCATCCCAGGCTATAGTGTCCTCACTGCTGTAGTGTCCTCACTGCTGATCTACAGACAATGTCAAAACTCAAATCAGTAAATGGATCACTTCTAACTTTTCTTATTATTCCCCTATTTACACAGCATCAAATGAACCTGTGGGGCTGTTACAGGAGAGAAATAGCAAAAGCTGTTCAAAAATTTTTAGGAAATTTGAAGATTGGATTCAGTTTTCTTTAGTGATGCGTAGACCTAGAGCAGCTCTGACTAGAGTAGTTAATTATAGAAACAGATGGAAAGATCAGGTGCATTTATGAAGAGCAAAGCCCTCTTTGAGAATATTTAGCATGACAGAATATTTGAAGGAAAAGTAGCCATGGTGCTTCAAGTCAAAACTCAGTTTCTGGTTGGCTGGGTTATTAAAATACTCCAGTAGGTTGGACATGAAATTATGATTCACTACAGAGTGCCTTTCTCTAAATGATCTGAAGCTGTGTTTCAACTGAGACAAAACAGTATAAGTGTGTGGATGCACATTCTTCTTCTAGGTCTTATGTACCTGTCAGATAGGACAGGGTGCTGGGAGCCACTAAATTGCTATTCAGTAGTTTAAAAGGAGAATAATCTTTTAATTTGGTTTAGTGAAACAAAGCAAGTTTATATGTGTATTGGAAGGGATGAACTGCAAGCACTGAGTCTCAGATATGTGAGCAAGAAAATCTCTAATCAATTAATTCAGTAAGAATCTACCAGCTTTTACTGATCAATCTGTTGAGCAATTAATGAAATTTAATTGCTCTGTTGCAACCTTAATAAACTTTTTATGTTACAGGGCATATCTTTTGCATTGTATTCTTTTTTTCTTAGATAAACTCTGTAATGTTTTTATAGACAGGAAAATCCAATTAAGCAGCAAAATCAATCACCTGTCATTCAAATAACCACTCATAAAATCTGAGCAGCACATATTCATGAAGGACCTCCTGAGTAAAAGCTATTTACTCTCCACAGAATCTTATGACTGCTTTCAAATGAGGAGTGAAAGGGCTCAAAAAGATTACAGGAAGTCACTTAGTTCAGTCCCCTTTATTTACTCAGATTAAGACAGGGATAAACAATACCCACCTATTCTGAACAAATAGAGCAGGGTGGTTCACAAAGTATTTCTTACAGTGAGAGAAGGGTACAGGTATAATCAGTAGGGCTTGTCTTGAGCAGTTCAGTCTATTTTACTGTGTCCAAACCCCAGTGTCTACTGCAGCAGGCATGAGCAGTTCCTGTGTGACACTGGCCGAGGTCCTGTGGGCAAAAGGAAGCTCTCTGGAGGAAGAAGAAATATGGGCACTCCTGCACCTGTCCACAAGGCAGCTTCTGGAGGATCTTCACAGAGGTGAGGTGACAAACATCTTTATAAGAGTTCTTACTGTTGGAAATTAATTATTGAGCTATTTCAATTCTTTTGAGTTTGTTTATTTGTGGGGGTGGGGTGGAGACAAAAAACCTAATGGCACTAACAGCATATTGCTAACAAAAGTAAGAAATCTTTCAGTGCTGCTGGGATTACGTGCAGATTGCTCTGCCTACACAGAAGATCTTCACACAGTTTTGGCTTTTTTTTTTTTCAAATTAAACATCAAGTAGTAATTAATCTAAGTACAATTATATGCAGACAGAAGAGTCCTTCCTGAAGTCTGAATAACATGCACCCAGAGAAAGTGCAGTGCCAGCTAGGCTCATGTCCTTCATGGACTGATAGAGAAGGGCAGACAAATCCACATGGCTCTCCATTCAGCTAGTAAGAGATTTTATCCTTGATGATAATAATGTAACTTATCATTATGATGTTTGCTTGCCAAGCAGGCCAGCTTGAGAGAGCACAGAGCACAACTGAGCAACAACAAGAGAGCACAGCTGAGCAACCTGTCACATTTTGAGAACTGTTTATGTGAACGGGTATTCTTTTTGAGGGGAGAATGGATGAGATGTGTTCTTACCTCATAAGCATGTAGAATCAAAATAAAAAATAGAGCAAACAAGTGATGTGTAACTTCTACTATAGCTGGAGGAGTGAAAAGTCATAAATTCATTACCAACTAGTTTTTAATGGGCTGGAACACTATAGCAGGTTGACTATACCATCAGTTCCCTATTAACTGGTGTAACAAGGGGATAGACTAGCCCAGGAAATACAAGCACCATAATTGTGCAAAGGAGTGAAGCACAGAAATACCCACCTGGATAGGTTCAGCATAGGTCCATCTATTGACTCAGCCAGACACTAAGCAGACACTATGCTCTTCTGATTGCTCACTTACCAAAACATTTTTTTTTTTTTTAAGAGATAATCAGCCTATGTTCCCTATGCTACACCAGATAAATTTAGGGTATCAGAACATGAAAACTAAACCAAGAAGAAGTAGGGGTGTACAACCAAACTGGGCTGCAGGCCAAGTGTTAGGCTGCTAAAACTTGTCTTTAGGGAGCTCAAGTCCAGAAGTGATGTCAATCTGGAGTCATTCTGAAGCTGAATCCACAGTGTTCCAGCTATTTTGAGCACAGGGAAGGTTACCTGCCAGTGCATAGCATCATCCCAGTTGAGTAAGGCATATCTCTGACTCCACATCTCCCAATTGCAGCTATATTGTTTCTGTAATCAGCCTCTTTTCAAGGCTAATGCTGCCACATTTGCTGTGCTGTGCATGGTGCAATAAATCATGCCAGATCTCATGATGATCAGCACCACTTGTCACAGAATATTCCTGGTGTGCTGGGGCACTGCCAGGTTAGGCAGGAATGCCACTCGTTGGCTGGCCAGCCCTACAGAAGGCCAGGTATTCTCCACTAGGATGAAGTACAAGCTGGCTGGCTGCTCCTCAAACAGACAAGCTTCCCAGCATGTGTGACTTGTGTTTGCGTACAACACTACAGAAAACATGCAAGGAGCAAAAGAGAACACTAGCTGAAGATTACCATGGTCAGAGAGCCCAGCAATCACCAGGCAAGGCCACAGTGACAAGGCAGGTCTGAGGTCAGGCTGGGAAGTCAGTCTGTGGCTCAGGACCAATAAGGTCCCCAGTCAGGCAAGTCATTCTGGGTCCATCTCCAGTGATGAGTTTGGTTATACAGGTGAGATGCCAGAAATATGATTTTCTGAGTACAGTGAATTAAACGCTAAGATCTCCATTTTATCAACTTCAACATTTTTCAGACCCTGCCATCTGTGTGATTTGCCCATGGTCAGTACTACTGTCTGCTGAAGGAAATTTGTTTTTCCAAAACAATGCATCTCAGACAGAAGCTGCCCCTTTCAGTGCACCAGAATTGCTCCACCGCCCAAGTAAAAACCAGCACTTTGGACTAACAAAGGTGAGGAATATTGCAAAGTGCATCTTGACAGCACCTCATGAAGACAAGTTTGTGGGTTTTAATGCAATTTGCCAGGCATCTACTGTCACATCCCATTTCTAATAAAACTAATCAAATTAGGCTATAGTTAGAAAGATGTTACATGTATCTTGCAGCTTATTGCTGGATTAGCATGCATGTCAACATCAAAATCAATTTTGAACATCAGTCCCACAGGCCTGAAGAAATGTATTATTTGTAAAGGCCTACAGAAAAGAAGAATATTTCTATGGAATGGTGTTCAAGCAGATATGGTAATTGTAATCTCAGAAGCAGCAGGACTGCAGTATCTGTACAATCAGAGGGTAGAAGCAGTCCCAGGAAGTCAGAAATTTGTTCAGCTTTGTTAACAAATGAGTCTGACAAATGAGTCTCTCTGGAAAGACAGTAAGATATAACATTCAGGCACCTCAAAGTTTTAAATACCACTCAGACCACATACTCCCCTCAGGCAGAACACAGTATTTTCAGCTTCCCACACAACTGACCACTTAGACACTAGGCAGAAAAATGAAGCTGTGGAATAGGCAGCCTTATTCCAGTAATTATTTTCCTGCATATAACAGCTAGTCAGTCCCACAGGTAGGGGGGAATTTTAATCAGCAATGGGAGAGCTTCAAAATTAAGAATGGAGTTCAGTTTTCTTTCCCTACTTCTGGCATCTTTGAACAGAGGGCAGCCTGGTTCAGCCCCTCAAGCTGAACAGTACTAATGATGCCAAGATGAATTTTTTGCCTTTTCTTTTACATACTTTTTATATAACTTTTGTGTATCCTCAGAATTCTTAGCATGCATACTTGTAACTCCTTAAGTCTGATAACTTAGCATAGCCCTAGTAATTTATTAAGCCAGGAGACCAGACATCCTAAAGGCCTCATAGTAGGAGACCGGAAAACCATACGTTGTCTTGGGAAACCAAGGTCCTGTCTAGAACATACCCTGTAAACTACAGATTCAGCCCATCCATGGGGTAATTCATTGGATGGGGTAATATCATACCATTCATCCAGCCCTCCCATTGGGGCACCCCTGTGAGATATGCAGATTTGTAAGGTCTATAAATTGTATACCAGTGATCTGTCGTGTGTGTGCATTGTGGCACAGCTCGCATTGGCAAAACGGTGCACCATAAGGATCCTTATTAAAACACCAAGACAAAAACTCCTTATCATCATGTCTAGCTCTCAGTTTTTTAAGACCAGGAAAAGACATCACTAATTGCATGCAACCTACTCCATAAGCTAAGAGTCATTATTTTACTTTTAGATACGTTTACTCTAGTTTTTTTTAAAAAATCATCTATATGATTCTGTGACTTCTGCCATTTTGTGACCATAGACACAAAGAGATGGTGTGTCTATTATGAGGCTTTCCTATACTGATTTCCTGTATTGATTTCACACAGGGTTTCCTTTTCTGTTTTGACAGATGCTGGTGTATTCCTTAGGAATGACCCTCTATTGGTCAGCAGATTACCAGGTTCCTCCAAACCAGGCCAGTAACACAAAAACTTTTGTTTTCATTTATTCTGGTAGGTTTAAAGAATGAGAGGCATAGTCTTAAGTATCACTAAGAAGAGCTTTGTGTTTTGGACCACTAGAAAAGAATTTAAGAGCTTGTGTGAAGGTCAAGCTTCACCAAAAATATCAGTTCACACAAATCAGGGAATTTAGTTGGAGCTCATCTTTTCTTTCCTTTCCTTTTTTTTTCTCCCCTATGTTTCTTCAAAAACTAGCAAAGTGGTTGAATCTTATCCTTGGAGGAATTTAAAAGATGTGTAGTTGTGGCACTTAGGGACATGACTTAGTGGTGGACTTGCCAGTGCTACATTTATGATTGCACTCAATGATATTAAAGGTCTTTTTCAATTACTCCACAATTCTATTACTCAAAGATAGACAGGACTAAAACAAAAACATCATGTTGGCATGTTGGCATGTGCTGTGCACATTTATGTGCTTTTCCAAAAAATAGGATGGAAGAATAAAACTAAACAACTCCCCTTATTTCTGAACAAATTCTATCAGTATCTCTGCAAGCTGAAATTACAAGTTTCTTGCTTACCCAGAATCCTTCCAAAGACTTGCAACATACATTTTGCTTCATTTCTATATTGATGCTTTTGGTTGCTTGTTCTCAATTTGGAGAACACAGATTTCTAGTAGATTTAACCTCCCCTTCACATTGTTCTAAGAGAAAAAGCTTTATAAGCTAAATGGCCTTAAAATATAAGTATCTGGTCTCTATGACAACAGTTGTGGCTGGTAAAACTCCTCACCTTTTTGAAGCTAATGCTACCACATACCTTACTTCCATGAATCTTTGATTCACAGTCTAATTAACAAAGCTCTGGAGCAAACTGAACTGTCTGTCACCAAGAAGCCCCTATTGGGGCAACAATCATTCTTGGAGATGTTAATTCCCTCCAAGGCTATCCTGGATCCCACTATAGGTTCATTCCATGCTCTTATGCTGCTTGTCTGGAATTCTCCCAAAGTCTAAAGGAATTCAGTGCATGTTCCTCACCCAGGCTTACAGAAAGGCTTACAGAAATTCCTGGTCCCAGATTACACAGGATTTCAGTCCCCTGGGAGATGTCACTTAACAGTACCTCTATTTTGACTCAGTCCCTCCAGCTGAGTGACCAACTACATACACTCTTGCTGACACTGTGTGAAGATCTGCCACACAGAAGACTTTCTCTGGAATCCATTCTGGAAGCATGTGAAGCACATCAGAAGGAATCTGCTTCCTTACCAGCAAAATTCTACATAAAGAGAATGGTTCAGTTTGCAGTGGGAAGTGTCAGTGAGGTAAGTACTACTCTCACACTTCAGTCATCTCCTTTTCTGTTGTTAGAGAGGTGCCCAGCAACATGGGAGACAGGTGAGTGATTGCCAGAATTAATGTTTGTATGGATTAAGGAAGTGAGATTTGGTTCTAGACTTCTAAGCAGGAAATTGTGTGGGCATGTGTACAAGCAAATAAAGCAATGAAGCCATCTCACACACCACTTCTACACTCCTGGGAAGTGATTGAGCTTTTGTATTTACAGTATCTTAATTTCTTTAGTTAGTACTGAAGCAATGATAACCTTTACAGAGACCTCATATTGGCCAAAGTAAAGCACCTTACACAACAGTAAAAATTTCTCCATTGCCGTTCTGGTTTCAGGGTTTCTTGATGGAATCCAAAGAAATCTCATTTACATCACGTTAGGAAGTTAGGTCATTGTCCTTGTGTGGAACTGAATATTTGCTGTGCAATCAAACCTGATCACATGAGATCTTTAAAAAAGAGCACATAAGTTTTTTCAAAATTTGAAATATCAGAAACCATTTTTGTTGACAAGCTGAATGACAATGGAAGAAAACACACCAGAAATTTTTTGTTTTCAGTCAGTATTCAATATGATTCTGAGAATAATTTTTCCCTTGCACTCTTTCCTACTCTCTTTGCTACTGCAACAGAGGGTGTCCTCTCTTAAACTTAGCTAGCACGAGAGCATGGAACCAACATACTCAGTCCCACTTTGTGTTACTCTGAGAAAATGAAGGTGCTTATCCAAAGCAGATCAGCAGCCTCTGACAGCCAGAGGGCAAGGATCGCTTCACTTTGAGAGTCTGAAGTTCACATATCATATGACAGTGACTTTGAATATTGCTGCCTTCCAGACAGAGCAGGTGGTCACTGAAGACAGCACAGCCTCCCAGCTCAACAGAAGTCATGTGATAAGGAAAAGACTGCATGAAAAAATATCCGACACCTCAACACTGGCATCCCAGATGAATTTCCGCCAAGGTAAAGAAAGATTTATAACCTGAACTCTCTAATAAGGATACAGACAGCCTTTACTGTGTCTTTCCCAAAGTAGATGGATTGTTTAATTTCATGCTGTAGTGATTACATGTAGTGTTAGATAGGATAGTTACTGCTGTACATATAAATTACTTCATAATGGAAAGACTCTGAGGCAAGTCAGTGAGGTTTCTTTTCCTTATTTTCACAAAAGACAGTAGTCTCAGGGCTGTGAAGCAACAATAACAAATCAGCTTGTACAGATTTGACTCTTAAAGCACTTTGCATAAAACCTGTGCATATAAAACTCCTCTACTTTCAAAACTGCTTTTGTACTTTGCATACTCCAGTGTATTTTTGAAGGTGAGGTTCTGTGAGATTATCTTCCTGCCATTAAGGAATATATATTCATCTTTCTTATTTGATCATTCAAGCAAAGATTTGTGGTTTCTTTTTTTGATTTTAGTTTAATTTTCTATTCAAAAGATGTTTTATTAATTCATACATGAATTGCTGGAGTGATTTCAAGACAAGGCCAAATCCTGCTCACTATATATATAAAACAGTATATACCAATTTTTTATTTAATTTGACTAAGATCAAGATTTATTCTCTCTCAGAGTAATTATATAACTCTGTAAGTAATTCTGTCTTTTTTTCTAGTGTCCACAGTGTACTGTTCACTTTGACAGAGATCTCTGATTTTGGAGCAAGGGGAAAGCTGGCCCAAGCTACACAGGATTTTTTTTTAATATGCTCAGCATTAGGCATATGAACAATACAATTCCTATTCAGTAAATCACACATATGCTCCGTGAAATCAGCCAGAACCAAACACAGACTTAAATATATCTGGAACATTTTATTAGGTATTATTGCTTATAAGAAAAGGGGATTCTTTTGGAAACATACAGAAAAACTACTCCCCAAGGCATATTGGTTCACTCACTCAAGAACTGAGCTTATAGATTCACACTTGCAAAAGTAAATAGAAATTCTTCTGCTGCCAAAAGGGATGGCCCCATTTTCAACCTCATATTAGTCACAAATTCCTGCCAGTTTTCTTACACTGGTTCTAGGGATAATGCATCTGATGAGATCTCTGTGTTTGTCCGTGACTCAGGTCACTTGACTTACACTTGCCAAAGGACTTCAGTGAATTAGAGTGTCAATTATATTGAAAATGTGTGAGCTGCAGTTTGCAAGACAGCATTCCATTTCTTCCTTTTTTTAAATTAAAAATTATGTTTCAGAGATTCTGTAAAAGGACAAGAGAGAATGAAAACAAAGTAAAATCATTGTGCAAGAAAAATATGTACATCCTAATGAATTAGGATGACCCATTTAATGGAATTTCTGCATTTGACTCTGGTAGTGGATTCTGTTTGGACATTGTCCAACCAGCACACAGAAAGAAGAAGCTGTAGCTCAAGGTTTTGGACCTCAGAGTACAAGGAATAAGAACTTTGCAGGCTATCTGCACTTTGCAACCTTTCAGTTAAATATATAGAACAGAATTAATGTATTAAATTTGTTTTATGTGGAATAGTTGAGAAATATGAAAGCAAATTTTGGTCAGAATAAGATTAGGAAAGTAATAGAATTAAGTTCCCAAGCTTTCCTCAGTCTTTAAGGAATTTGAGTCAGGGTTAGAATACAGAAGGATGAGGACTATATAAAAATTAGCCCATCCAAATGTTATTTACATTAACATGCAAATACAATGACTTATAATCAAAGTATATGATTCACCACATTTGCTTCCTGTTTCCAGACAAAGGGCCCAGATTAATGAACTATAGTCAGTCAACAGAAGATTACAGACAACTGTCTGTGGATTATAGTGACTCTAATAGTATTTCTGAAAGTACATCTTTGATACTGTCTAACCGAGGACACCGGAGAGGTAAGATTCTTAAAAAAGATTATGTTTGTGAATTATGTATTTATCTCTTTTGTCCCCTGAAGTGTGGGACTGACCACATACTAGGTGACAGATATTCCTATGCAACTTGGGAGGTATATTTGTGCTAAATTGTAGAGAAGAAAGACACTTTTATATTAGATTCTTTTTCACTTGTGTCTGACAGTAAAGCTATATATTCCCTGGTTACCATGTAACCCCATCAGCTCTTTCTTGCTTCTTGCCCCCTTTGCCAGGTAAAGCTGCTCAGCAGGTCACAAAGTTTGACATTATGTTTTTGGCACATGGGGTCTTGACACAGAAAAAGTGGAACTACCCCTCAAATGCAATGCGGTGGGCAATGTCAAGATGCCAACTCCAAAATCAGTTGAATCTATAAATAATACCTAAGAGTGAATGTTCTATGAGGACATAATTCAGAGAGAAATTAGGCACATCCTGGGGAAAAAACACATCATGTCTTACCCTCAGCCCTAAGCCCTCAGCCCAAGGATGAGGAAAGCGAGGTTACTCCTGTTAATACTTTCCTCCTGCAAGGTGCTTTTCTGAAGCTCCAGAATTGCAATCAATACCAGCAGCAATAAAAACCTGAGACTTCAGCTGCTCCATGAGTGACACATATGCATGAGTCACACACACAGTCACACACAGGGAAGGTAAAGTCAGAATAGAAATCTGTTTTGTAAGCAGTTTAAAAGACATTTTGGTCATAAACTTAACAAAGGCTCATTCCAGTGACTTTGTGCATATCTCAGTCTCCACTGAAACACTGGTAGCTGTGCATACTCAGGATTTTTTAAGACAGGATTCTAAAAATACATGAGTAAACACAGAATGTGAGAGCTTGTTTGTCACAGGCATTCTTTCATGACATAATATATTTTTAAAAAAGCATTCTTCTATGAAAAGAAATATTACCTAGAGCACCATTATCAAAGGAGATGAATATCTCTATCAAGACTGTACATTAGGAGCTCCTTTAACATAAAGTAAATCTATAGCATCAACTTCTTTGAAGAATACATGTTAATTTAATGTCAGATGTGTCTTGGATTTGTGATCAAAGCATGGCAGTCTGGCCACTAAAAGTAACCAAGTTGTCCCACTGCTATAACACTTGATATAGAAAGACTAAGGGGAATTTTATGGTCTTGTCAAAATATATTTATGCAATTATTTTAATACCACAGTGCAAGCAGAGAATTTTGTGAGGTTTTCTCATTAAAAAGCATGCTTCAGGATTGAATCTTAACTTTGTTAACTAGCTTATCTCAAATCTCACATTTTGTCACTACCATCTGCAGCTTGAAAAATCCCCACATGTTTATGCTTATTTTAGCAATGAGACTAGATTTTCTAAGTTTCAAAATTGCAGTTGGTTGGTTGGTACACTAGAATTCAGTGTCACGTTTTCATGTTGGAATTCAGAGTGAAGTCTCAGGGTGTAGTGCATGAATGTTTTATCAAAATTATTACCCTTCCATGATAAGCTTCCACACAGCTTATCTTACCACCTCTATCATGCTACTTATGTAATAGTTTGATATGCAATTCTTCAAATAAGATCAATGAAATGATCCAAGTGAACAAAAATTTAACCTTCTCATCCTTCCCTAAAGATTTCAAACATCTCTGCTGATACAGGAAACATTCATAGAACTACCGCTTGAATAACCCTCTCTGGTTCTCCCTCTAAATCTCAACCTTCATGTATTTGGACAAAGCACACCTGTTCACTCCGTAGCAACAGAGATGCTGAAGGTGAAAAACAATGCAATCCTTATTTGCTAAGGACCTACAAACCATCCACTGCTTCTACCGTGTTTTTAAGTTGTAAAAACATTCACAATATATTTAACATAGAAAGAAACCAGGGGAATAGACACCATCATTCTCATTTCATTGATTTCATATTCTACTCTGATTAAGCCAGAGAAGTTTCATGTCTTTTTCTGCCCATTTTATGCCTGAAAATAGAATAACAAAAATTGGGCATAATTTTTGAAGAGAAAAAGCTGATTCACAAATTACCCCCATAGAGATGGAAATGACTATTGTACCTATACAGCCATTGTACCTAGACAGCTGTTTTCCAAATTACATTCACATAAAGGGTTATGAAGAGGAAGTAACAATAACTAGGGAACTGGGAATACTGCTGGTATAGAATTCACTAATCCTATTAAATAGCCATTTATCATGTCCAAGCAAGGACACAAGAGAGGAAGCTGCCAGTCTAAATTTCTTCCCTGTTGTAATTGTCCCAACATCTGATGCTGAGTGCTGCTATTGTTGCTTGAATATTGAAATTTCCTTTATTTATTGAAGGAAGAGTTCCAGAGACACACAGATCATGTGACACCACACTTAGTGGATCAAGGACAGAAAGCAGCTACAAGCTCTTCATAAACAGGTAAGCTCAATTCAGATTCTACAAGATGGAAGCTGTTTTATAAGCAAGTGGAGCCAGGAACTAGTGTGGCAATGACAGTATCAGAAAAGGCCTGAATTGCATTTGAGACTGTTTTGCTTATAGATACTATTTATATAGAATAACTAATAAATACATATTATTCTATTATGTAGAATAAATAAATAATATTCACCTATACTTGGTTTGGTTCCAAGTGGAACAGTCCAAAAGCTCCAGTGAATAGAACTTGAGCCCTGCACAATCCATACCAAACAAATTCAGGATTTCCACATTTACTCTGCACCACTGTGTCCTGCCAGATGCCACAGGCCCCCCAGAACAGCTGCCCCAGCTGTGTCTGCACCAGGCAGGGAAGCAGCACTATCCCTCCCTCTGTGACTGAAACAGATGGGAAGCTGCTCCACAGAGACTGTGAAAGGATGGATTTGATGATCGTAGAGGTCTTTTCTAACCTTACTAATTATATAGTTTATTAAGGGAAAAATATCTTGAGAAGGTATGAATAGTCATCACTTTTCGTGTCAAGGCATTCTGTCAGAGTCCTTATTTGTCCACATTCAGATTTTGAATGTGGTCTTGCCTTGCTGTCACATTAAAGCACTGTCACACCTTAAGTGTTCTGGAGTGGTTATGTCAGACCACGTACGTAATGTATAATTTTCATTTGCATTTCCACTTCAGTGCTTATACTGATTTTTCTCACTTGTGTCAGTCACACCCAGCCCTACACCACCACTGTACTGGTAAGTTGCAGGTAACCCAGGGTCACCAGCAGTAAAGACCTCTGCTCCGTCATGAGGATTAGCCTCATTTGAGCCATGGCATGGACAGCAGCCCTGTAGACATTGGCAAAGAAAACTGAGGATTGTACAGCTGATGCTAACTCCTTTTCAAAAGCCAGGGAAACTCCACTGCTGCCAAACAAGAGTTTTCTAGACTGGTGTTAGCACAGTGCAGCTATAGTCATGGCTGCTTCCAAAGGAAGAAGAGATGTAAGTACTGTCAGCCTCTAGGCACCACAAAGACCAGAATCCCACAGTTAAGCACCATGTAATCCCTACAGACATCCCATTTAATTTGGGTTCCTGACCCAGTTAAACAGGAGTTTCTTCTTTTAACACGAGTAATTCTGTCCCACAGGAAATGCTCAATTTAGATCAACTCCCAATTAAATGTGTCCCAAGTAAACAGTTTGAACTTCCTGATAAATCAGCCATGATAATCTGGGCAATATGAGATATCCCAGTACACCTGTAAAAATGCAACAAGAGATTGCAGGATAGTGGCTGCTTTTGTCAAGAAAGAAGTTTCTGTCTACTTGTCTAACTACACACACACACACATATTTATACATGTGTTCACCAGCATCTATATATACTCACATGGAAAACATCATTACTTTCTACATTAAAACTATAGTACAAAGACAGCTTTCTGATCTGAGATTTCACACACCTTTCTCTTAATTAAATTGAAAATTCCCTCAGTTCCCTAGGACGTTAATTTATCCTAAAGAATTAGTATTCAAATAATTTAATTCCCATTCTTGGAAAATTCTGAATAATGTAACAACAAATGTTAAGGCTTTCTGAAGCTTTTTTCTTGAGAAAATAATAAATAGGAATTTGCTTCATCCTGTAGAATTCACAGAAGGGAATGGGGCTACAGTCTTTGCCTGTTGGCTTCACCAAAGTTAAACCAGCTGGATCTGGCTCACCAAATGAAGAAAAGAAACAAACCTGACTCTATTGAATCAAAGCAGAGTTACGATTTATGTATAAAGGGCACCAGTAATATTACTCCTGTTAAATTATTTCTCTTTTTCTCTAAAGAAACATTAGGGAGCTTATAGCAGACATTGCCCTGGACTTCATAGCATTCCAGTAGTTACTGTACCTTAAGCTCTCTGTCCCCAGGTCGCTGTTGTGTTGACTGCATGTTTTATATTTTCCTCACTATGCATTTCCCTTGGAGGTCGGTGAGCGCTGTAGAAGAAATCCCGGCTGGAACTCAGAGGAACGGCCGACAGAACCTGCTGAGCTTGGGCTCCACCTTCTCCGTGTCCACAAAGGACTACTCAGCAGCTGCTGCATCACAGAAATGCTTCTTCCACAGGAAGGAAAAGGTGAATGATGAAAAACATATAAGCTGATTTCAAAATGTAAATATCACTAAAGAGAAGCCTCTCATCTAATTTTTGTTTGACAGTGATGTGCATAATAACTACTGACTTATCTTATTAGATGAATATTCTAAATTGACAGACTCCAAATTAGGCATAATCCAGTTGTGCTGTCAGAACTGAAGGCAGTGAAAGCAATTGTCCATAAGGACTATGCAAAAGCTCATAATTGATCCCTCTCTGACCTACATATGATTTCTGCCAGCATCAAACACCATATGGACTGTTTTCACCAACCACTTTCACAGCAGCTTCAGAACAGCAAAAAAATTTACCGAGGCACTTTACCCAAATGTCTGCTAGCCAATGATGCTGAAAGGACTTAAAATTTTTTTACAGTGCATGTCTGGACAGAAAGCATAGGCTGGCAGTGAATGTGCCCAGACAGTAGTTCTCCTAATTGACTATTTCTACTTGATAAGTTGTGGTAGGACTCTGTTAAATGGAAAGGATAATGTTTCTTTATATGGTATGTTGTTTTGCAATCTTTTCCAGATTGCAAAAATTCAGAAATAACTGAATCACAGAAAACTCCACCATGATCCTTCATATGGAGTTTTCTGCTGTGGAACAAGAAGGGACAGGTTTCAGGCTGATGAGCCCTTTCATCTCCTCCCAGTTCAGAACCTCAATAGTGACCAGTGACAAAAATTTGGTCAAGAGCTTCAGTTAAATACTTTGGAAAATTATCTTTTCTCATATAAATTTTGTTTTAAATTTCCTTATTATGGTTTTTGTGGGGAATATAACAGCCTTTCACAGGAGTTCAGCAACTGTTACAACATAGTGTTAGTCCCTCTTTAATGTGATACAAAACTGCATTGTCTGTTGGTAGGACCATAGTATTATTAAACTATTTTTTTAAAGTATCTAAATGGGTCAAGTTACTAAGTCGTGGGAACAGCTGGAAGGATTCACATCTTATTACTTGAAGACATTTAATTATTTGTGTCTGCTTAAGAGATCTAAAAGCATAGATGTATCTGATGAAAACTCAATATATAAAATTAGTTGAGGTGGATACTCAGCAAGAAAAAAAGACCTTAAAACTGTTGAAGTTTTTTGAAATTAAAACAAAAGAATACAATGTCTACTAATAAGAACCATCAGTCAGTCCTTATTATGGGGAAGAAAGCAGCTCTGCATTCCAGTTTAGTTCACAGGGAAGCTGGGTTTATTTAATCACAGCAGTGTGTATGTATGTGTTTACATGTCAGTGACTGTCCTCAGAGAATTTGGGAATCAAATGAGAAAAGGTCTCAGAATAAATTAAGTTTCTATAAGTGTCATGAAAATAGGTGCCTTGCAAAGGAAATGGATCTTGATTAAGTGCCTTTACAGAAGAAAAGGTCTCAGCATGAGCTTACCTCTACTTAGACCCTGGAGAGTACACACAGGAGGGACCCCAAACAGAGAGAAGCCATCAGTCATCATCTGCACCTTATTAGACACTGAAGTCAATTAGGTCCAGAATATAGAACAATAGAAATGGGTTTTATTGATACTTGTGCTCAAGATCTTAATTCCATTAAAAAGACTCACTAAATTTCTAAATTGCCTCCTTGCAGTTTTCAGGTCCAGAATTTGTTATTTTGTCTAGTGAGCCACCAGTGACCTTACAGCTGCCTGGATCAATTGTGGTAAGAATGAACATTAAGAATCTAGAACTAATCCAGTGACATTTTAGTCAGGGTTCTTTGTAAGTAGCACCTGAGCCTCAAGCCAGCATTTTCTCCATGTCCTCCTCTCAAAACTAGCTGGAGTTCCTGCAGAGGTATTGAGACTTGAAAGGATGTGCTTTAATTATTAGTGCTTTTTAGTTATTTCTGTTGGTGCAAAAAAAGCTTAATTTATCCTTCTTGGCTAAGAATGCTCACTTTAGCCCTAGAGCTATGAGACAAAGACTGTACAGCAAATCTGCAATATGACATCTAGTTCCAATGTATGGAACTTCTCCAGCTTGCAAGCACATGCTTTACTTTTCATCAAGATAAGATAGAAAGTTGACAGAGACAGCAATAAAAATGAGAGCAAAGCAAATTTGGAATTAGCCCCAAATCTAGAATAACCCTGGTGACTGGAGAATTTGAGTATGGTCAGCTGTTTTGTTGTGATTCTTTGGGTTTTAAGAAAATTAGAAAGGTTTGTGATATTAATTTATGATAGGGAGACAGAGAATAGCATGATGTGGTGCCCAATTCCATCAGGTTGCATAGAGACAGGCTACTTGTGAGCCTCAGTAATAAAATGCTGTGGAACTTGCACTGCTTGTACTTGGCACTCATTCTTCATTCTTTCTTGCATGTTCTTAGACTAAAAAAGGGAAATCCTATTTGTCCCAAAGGGATCTCAATGTGATTCTACTCAATGGGCAGTGCCTTGAGGTGCAATGTGACATCAAGACCAAGGCAAGAGATGTTTTCAACACTGTGGTGGCATATGCAAACTTGGTGGAACATTTCTACTTTGGCTTGGCTTACCTGAAAGGTAATGAGACAGTTAAGTACAGCTCTGTCCCTCAGTGCCTCTGTAGTTACTTTATCAATGAATTCCAGTAAGAATTCATCAAAGAATCATTCAAGAATTCATCAAAGAATCATTCATCAAGAATTCATTCAAAGATCCTTTAAGATCCTTAGGTAGAAGCAGATACAAAGCTTGTGCAGAAGTAAGGTATGTTGGATTGAACTGCACTGCACTGATGTAAAGCCTGTCTGCCCTAGGACTGTGCATCAGCACAGCCATAAAACATTTACAGGTTGATACTCCCAGGCAGAAATGGCTGTGTCCCAGCCTTGCACTCAAATAACACTGAGCCATGCAGCTCCAGCAGAAATTCCAGGAAGCATTGCACTGGGAAAGGCTGCCTGTGCTTATTCCTAGATATAAGTGGGATACAGGCTCAGCTGTGTTATCTACCAGACCCACTCTCCCCAGTCCCCTTCTGATGGCAGGCACAGCGGAGACACTGGGAAAGAGCACACCTTGTGTGTAGGGCATGAGGATTACAAAGGGGTGCAGAACCTGAATGGTGGGAAGAATGCAAGCCCCATGAATCCTTGAGTGATTTCTCAGATACCGCACTAATCCAGCATCTAACATTTGTAGTCCAAAATTACATACTGTCCTAAGTTCTACATCAAATGAGGAATAAGTTAAATCATGACACAGAGAAGTAAATCTCAGCTGACATCCCAAATCCATTTTATTTTTTATTGCTAGTGATGCACTCTATGAAGACAGCAGAACTAAGCTGCTGAAGTATATCCAGGTTTATCACAGAGCCCAAAATTCTCATTTCAGGTAAAGAATTCTTCTTTTTGGATGAGGACACCAAACTCTACAAAGTGGCCCCAGATGGCTGGAATGACCAACCCAAGAAGAAAATGTCCATCATTAATTTCACTCTCTTTATAAGGATAAAATTCTTTGTCAACCACTTTAATGTTATTCAGTAAGTGCAAAATTCTGCTGACTGAAGAAAAACCAGTAGCATTTAGGGATACTATCCAAAGCTCCTCCTGAGTTCCTAAATCCTTTTCTATTCCAGGCATGGCTTGACAAGGCATCAGTTTTACCTGCAGCTTCGTAAAGATATTTTGGAGGAGCGATTATATTGCAGTGATGAGACTGCCCTGAAACTCGGCGCTTTGGCTTTACAGGCAGAGCTTGGCAATTATGCTTCTGAGGTGTGCAGAAATAATACAGTATATCTCAGAGGTCTCTCTCTACAACTTTTTCAGCTTTTGTTTGTGACATACAGTTTAAAGAAGAAATGTGAATAGCAGAGAACTTCAGTTAAGTCCTCCAGATAAGTCCTTCAGACTCAATTATAAAAATTATTAAAATATTCCTGATTATAGAGTAGTAATGAGCCAGGTGAATTTACCAGGAAATATGGCAGAATGATGAGAGAGTCTAGGTCCTTCATAATTGATAATATATCCTAGAAACTCCAGAAAATCTGTAGAAAGTTTCCAACACAGGGCCAGCTTAGATGTGCAGAGGGGCTTAAAGAGGTTAGTAAATAAGGAAGACAAAAGCAAAGGCACCCTTCAGAATTCACAGCTATCTTATGTGTAGGCTCAGATCCACAAGCTGCAAAGACAGGGAGGTCTCTGATTGCATATCTGAACTAGCTGTCCTAGTTTCAAGTGTAAAGAAAACACCCATTTATGTTGGCTTCCATTTCTTCAGCTATGTAAATCAGGATAGCTCTGTTGATTGAACTCTGAGTGGTCAGATCCACCATGGCAAGGGGTCCCCACTGTAGGTTGTACTGATGCAGCTGTAGCTGTCAGCTCTAAGAGCAGGACACACCTGCAGGCCCAGCTCCTTTCCCCCCTCTGCCCAAAGAAGTTTGAGCAGCTGCCTGAGCACAGGGGCAAGAGGCAATTTGGCTGTCAGGGCACTATGTGCTGTTC
This sequence comes from Zonotrichia leucophrys gambelii, assembly GCF_028769735.1. Lineage (NCBI taxonomy): Eukaryota > Metazoa > Chordata > Aves > Passeriformes > Passerellidae > Zonotrichia > Zonotrichia leucophrys. The sequence continues at coordinate 17,961,060 of NC_088176.1, forward strand.
CCACTTTCCTTTGGGAAATGGTAGCAAGGCAACTTCTGCATATGGGTCACCCTGGAAATGAAATGCAACGAATAAGAAAAGTCAAGAAAGAACAAAAGGCTCCTGTCTCTCTGTTTTTTTTCAATTTTTTTGCCCCCCAGATGCATGGGAAGAGCTATTTTCGTGTTGAAGACTACGTCCCAGCCAGTCGAATAGAGAAAATGACCCTGGCATACGTACAGCGAGAGCTTGCTAAATTACATCGCATGAATCGCTCCCTTTTTGAGGATGAAGCAGAACTGGAGTTTTTAAAGGTAACTTGCCATACCCCAAACACTATTAATTTTGAGGCAGAAAGCCCCTCTCTATTTAATGTTGTCTATTTTCTTCTTGCCTGACACACTGGATTTTAGATATGGTGAAAAAAATTTGAATAGTCAACAAAAACCTCAGAATTTCATTCTGCTGTAGATACTGTCACTTATCACTGAGAGTTTTTATAGCACGTTTTGGTGTATTTGCAGCATTCTAAGGTTTGATGTAAATTTTTGGCATGTTACCAACATGTCTGGGCTCCAGAAGATTATAAAACATGAGAATAAGCACTTTTTTGACTTCTGAAATTACAGCAGCTGTTCAGCCACTTCCTAAACATGTAGCAATTTTTTGTTTAAAAGTATCTGTGAGCCCTGGAAGTGAGGAAGGAATTATCTGAAGTATTTTCTCACTTGACTATTTCTCTAGGGCTCTAAAGTGTCATGATGATGTGGGATTTCACTTTTTTCCTGCTAATTTCTCTTTCTCCCCAGACGTCTTTGCATTCCATCAAATGAAAAATATCAAGGATTAGATAATGGATAAATACCAGTAGTCATTTTGCTGCAGTGCCCCATGCTGGTATTTATAGCATCATCTTAGTTTAGTTGCTATTTAATTATATTAGTTCCTCATCTAACACTGTCAGTGCAATTGAAGAAATAGATTGAAGCTTAGCCTTAATGACAGTCCCATCATGTGTGGCAAATCCCATGAAGAAAAAGCAGCTTTGTTAGTATCTGTTTCAATGAATAAATCTGTAGAAGGAGCCAACTCATCATAGAAAGTGAGAAAGACCCCATGGCAAGAACATGTAAATTCCAAATATGAAAGGGATTAAAAATTAAAACCCAGATTCAGCTAGCGATTATAGATGCCCCAGTTTTCAGGACCTGAACATTTGTACTTTGGTTACTTTCTGAGAAAACAGATCTTCTTAAAGTGTTTTATTTTGGTCACTGAAAATCTCTGTTCACAATTGAAAAGTCATTTGAGGATTCTACATTAGCTTCCCAGAAAGAAAATGTAGGGTTTTAGGATAAACTCACATTGGTCTGCAGATCAGACAGTAAATCCCAGTCATATTCCATAGTTCTGTAATGTGTCTGAGTCACATTTTAACACTTTTGTGGCCAAGTACAGGAGGTAGAAAGACAAGCATGAACACCCAGAACATCTAGGTGAGTTTCTCAGAATATCCCCTACATGGTTAGATGGCAGGGGCAGACACTGGCTCCTCAGACACTCAGAAGCATTTTCTCCTCTATCTACCTTTCTTCCCATGAATCTTTCTGAGTAAGGCATGGTAAAAGCACTTTTTCTCTAAAGGTGACTCAGCAGCTTCCTGAATATGGAGTGTTATTCTATCGTGTGTCCCAAGAGAAGAAAGGGACAGAAGGGGACATCATCCTGGGAATCTGTGCCAAAGGCATCATCGTCTATGAGAACAAAAATCACACCAGAATCGCCAGTTTAAGATTTCAGTGGCGTGAAACAGAGAGAATTTCAGCTCACGTGAGTTGGAACTAACTGAATCTCTTTACTGCCTTCCTGTTGCTTTGATAAATTAATTGCATTCAGAACAAGAATTAGATTCACTCCATATGGGCAAGTCCTTTCTGAAAAGAGTTTAAAGTCAAAGCTGGATCTGGATGTGCATATGAACATACTGAGTTCTTTGTGAAGTATAGTTCTGCAGTATTTATGCCAAGGCCAAAGACAAATTACCATAAAACTGAATAATCTGGTGCTGACTATTACAGAGACTATGCCAAATCTCTCCACAGCATGTTTCATATCCATTCCTCTCTTGTCTTTACTGCTCTTTTCTTCTGTTTTTCTGTCTACATCAGGTCATGGGATGATGTCTTCCACTTTCCAGATCTCATTATTCCCACCCTCATCTCTTAGTATATTGAAGACTGTTAACAAATTAGTATTGGTGATGTGACCCATTTCTAAATGGGATTTTGACATTAGAGGTATATCAATGTACTGTTGTACGGTTTAGGTGTCAAACTGGATCACACATTTCCCAGTTTGTTTGCTCTCCAAAAATGGTCCTTCTCCCCCTTGAAGATATGTTCCTTTTCATATTAAATTTGTTTAATAATTGTAATATCTGTAGGGCCAAATTTTGCAGTTTTAGCAACCTGCTATCACTGCATTCAATGTCCTAAGGATCTTGACTTTTGACATAGAAGAGTTCTGATCCCAATGACAGACACCTGGCTTACAAGTGCTGAATTTACAACAGGCCTTTACTGAGAACAAAAGGGATGCAGTCAGGCATAAATACAACTGAACGAACCAACAAGATATAAATGAACTGTCAGTGCCTCAATATAATGACTGATATATACAGCAACCTGTGCTTTTTTTTTCCTCTTCAGAGAAAAAAATTCATGATTGAAAGCAGTTTCAGTGGTAAGAAACACACCTTCATTACTGATACAGCAAAGACATGTAAATACCTACTGGACCTCTGCTCTGCCCAGCACAAATTCAATGCACAGATGAATTCTAGGCAACTTCGTCAAACCTCATCAGGTATATTTTAAGCTTATGTTTATGCTAGTCTGTATCAAGCTGAGTTTTTGTTTTATTTTTCAATGTGTCTCCAATTTCTTGCTGTCGCTCCATCCTCCAAGTCCCCTCTCGAGCCTACCCAATGAGAACCTAAATAAATTAATATCTTCTTCAGCACCACCTTGTTTCAGAAAAATGAAATCTTTTGAGGGGCCAGATTTTTATATAGCAGAGCCCAAGCATCATTAAGCAAGTAGTAGATTTCACAGAAAGGTAGAAAACTGGACAGCAAGTGTTACCACCAAGATGCTCCCCATTTGACTTCACTTGTGCAAATGACTCAGTTCCTTGGTGTCTCTCTGAACTTTGGAGAGCACATGTTCCTAGAGCTCCTGTCTTCCCACATATAAATATGCTGGAGTGGAAGGCCTGTGAAGGATGAGAAACTACCAACCTGGATAATTCAGACTCTGAAAGACAGACGTTTCTTATACACCAATCATTTACAAAATACACTTCACAGAAATATTCAGGTTTAAATTATATAGGGTTGTACATTTCACCTGTCTTTGTGGAAAATGCATTTGTAGTATAATTCACAGAAATTAAACCTAAATGCAGCATGTACTTTTTATGAAAGAAAACTCCTTCTACTCACCCCAAGGCCTAGGTATCCTTAAGGATAAAAGAACAAATATATCTGTAATATAAAGGATAAAAGAACCAATATAGCTGTAATTTTTTCCTGGCATATTCAAAAGATTTAATTTAAATTTCCTTTAAGCTTAAAAAATGCAATAATATCAGTGGATTTATCTTTGCTTCCCTTCTCTTGCTTCTCATTTAGAGGACAGTAAATTTGTGGAAATAGACAAATCGAATTCTGCATATGCAGCTCAGCATGAACACCTTGCCCTTATTCAGAGACTGTCTCGCTCAGAGAATGTGCTCTATGGAGCAAACCTGGAAAACCTTTCTGCTGGGATGATGAGCAAATCTTGTGATAACCTCAGTGTGGAAACCAACAATAGGACTAGACACAAAAGCAATCTTGGCAGGTAGGTTTGCCTTTTCTCTCTGAACATGTGTAAGACTCAGGCATAAACTATTTTTTTTAAAGTTCTTACTATGGTCACACCAAAAGGTCTGGGGCTCCATGGTGCCAGCAGTAGTGCAAATGCAGGCACGAAGTTAATAGACTAAGAGAGAACAACTTGAAAAAGAGTGACATTTAAATTTTTACCAGACTCAAGAATAAACCACTAATTGGGTTATGAGGAAGTATAAAAATGAGGAAGAATAAATGTAAAATCTTCAATGTCTGTATCTTCACTGGAAATTACAGCATGAGAATTAAAAAACCATCAGGAGCTGGTTTTGAGCAGGAATGCAGAGACCATTACTTAGTTGATTCCTCCATGTCCAAATGTGTAATCCATAGGGGAATAGTGCAAGAACTTCTCCCTCTTTGTTTTGGTGCATTCACCTGTGTAGGTGGTTACTATAGCTACCCAGGCTCAAGATGAATTCTAGTGCCTTTTAGAGCACTAAGAGTTAGAATAGAGTGGAGGAGAACATGAACTACCAGAAAAACTTTCAGATATGGTTTTGTCTAAATGGACTAAATGAATGATGGGGAAGTTATGCAGTGTTTTCCTGATACCTGCACTCAGCTCAGAGCAAAACACAGGAGGAATCAGTCATGATGAGTGGTCTAATGGCAGCTGTTATTTGGAAGTAAATGTTGGCAAGGATAAACCACTTCTCCCCTAAAATGAAATATGTGCCAGAAATCAGAATACTCATTGAAAGGCCATAAACCTGTGCATTCCCAACTCTGATAAATACCACTGCTGATTTTTTATTGTAACAGTCTTCCTTTCCTGCCCTGCAGGTCTCTATCAGGGCTATCCCAGTCAGAAATGCACATTAATTTGAATGGAAAGCAAAGGAGTTATGATTTTCTCTCTATCCATTCAACTCAGAACACCATCAGTGGTAAGTATATTAATCATAAAGAGAGACAGTACCCTTCCATGTTTATTGTTTCAATAGAAGGAGACCAACATGTATTTTACTTACAGATTAAAGACTATCTTTTTTTCCTTCTAGTAATGGAAATTAGTCCAGAGTTTAGCAAGACAAGCTGTTTTCTTCTCCTTAAGCCCCACTTTGCATCAGGTTCAGTGGTAAAGGACTTGGTGGTAAAATGATTCTATAATGGTGCCTAATGCTCTACAGAGATGTAGTTCAGTATACCCAGAGACTCTTGCATGGGACAATATCCCTGTGCTCAGAGGTCATTGTTTGGTTCAAAACTGAGATCTACAACTCAATAAATAATGCATGGGACAGCATGGACCTGGATAAAGGCTCCAGGTCTTTACTCTGCTCTTGCACTTGCATGATACTAAGGACTGAATATCTAATTTTCTATCAGAAGCCAGACTGCATGCACATGGGGAGCCAATCTATGGAACATGAAGTTATGCTTATCTGGTTAGTCTATTTAAAAATTAGAACACTACTATAGACACACTGTGGCAATTGCCCAATGTTAAGTAGTCACCGTTGCAATCAGTGTTGGTTGGACTGCACCTTCAGGTCCCATAGGGCCTAAGGCTAGAGCCCACAGGAGATTTTGTGTCCAAATCACCCTCAGTTTCAATGGGCACTACATGCTTGACTCTTTAAATATTCTAGTCTTAATAAAAACACTGCAGAAAAACATATATTGTCCCAGAAAGGAACATTGTAGGACAAGGTCGCACAGCTCTGTAAAGAGTTTTTTAGAAAGAATGAAAACTTCTGAACACTTGTTTGAGCTTTCTTCCAGAATTATATTGATTCAAAGTAACAGTAATGTTGAGGTCAAGGATAAAACATATATTAATTTTGAAGCCTTAGTTTTGCATAGTACGTGAATATTCCCAGCATGCTGTATTCCTAGCATTAATCTACATTTATTCTAGCTGTTTTGTTTCTGCAGCACCTGGATCACCAGCCACCCAAAAGGAAGTTTTGCTAAGTGGTCTAGAAAGAGAAATCATATGTGTCAGCCTAAAACGTGACCCTAAGAATGGATTTGGTAAGTAAAGAACATAAATGTTACGTTTGTTACTGGGACTATCAGGTCCTGGTGCTAACACTGATGCTTGCTGACTCAGGCTGGGCAAGACTGTAAAATCCTTTAGTCCATTTATTCTTCTTATAGAGTAAGAGTACCAATCTCTGTGAAGGACTCAGAATTTCCAGGACTGAAAAGGACTAAGAACAAAAATCAAGACTGTGACATTTTCAGAGGATTAAATAAGGCCACAGAGACCAAAGGAACCAAGTGCTAAGAGTAGATTGAGAAAACCATGGTTTTAGTTTTGTATCTGAAATACACATGTACTGATTTTATTTATCTTAGACCTTACAGGTGGTGCCTGTGAGGGTGTAAAATATTTACACCAACTTTGCATAAATGTTTCCCAACTTTTGGATTATTATCTGGATAATATTTTTGTTATATATTACCTTAATCACACTGTATCAAGTTCTTGTGGATAACTTCAGAAGTTCAGACCATCATGTTTTACAAATGACCATTAATACAATTAAAAACCAAATTTATGAATGGTGCAGGTCCGTGTGTAATATCCTAATCCCAAATTCAACTATTATAGAAGTGAGAAGAATATATTTCAATAGTCAGAGTTAGGATAGTGAAACTGAACTACTGAACAATAGATTTCATTTTCTTAGATCTCTTACATTAGAAGTTTACATGGCCCTCCTCAGGTTTCCTGTTTGCATGATGTAGAATGATGTTCAAATTTATCTCATGAGCTTTTATACCATTTCCCTCCTGCAGGTGTTAAATGCTGCAGGTCCACCTAGTTCATGACTCATGAAATACAGTAGTTAGAGTCTCTAAAAGTACTGAGCCAGGAAAACGTTATTATTGGGAAATTATATCTAAGTAGTTATCAAAGTCACCAGCACACTTTAATTATAACGTAAGTTTAAAGCTCTCCCAAGTCAAGACCTTGATGCCCTGTAAATCAAAGCTCCCCATCCTTCAGATCATGTACAAAAGGTATGCCACTGGAGTAAGAGCCTTTTGTGCTCCTAAGATTCATCTTTTTTCATACTGCCAGTGTTTGCATTCTCATGCTATCTCGTTTTTGCAGGTTTTGTAATTATTGGAGGAGAAAATGTAGGAAAATTAGACCTCGGTATCTTTATCGCTTCAATTATCCCTGGGGGACCTGCAGACAGAGCTGGAAATATCAAACCAGGTCATTTTCTGCACTTTTTAATTAGAATTAAAATACTTGCATAGTTTAAAGTTAGCTTATCTGGATTTATTTCCTTATTTAGATGTGCTTTCTCTTGCTTTTATCTTTTTTTTCTTAAGGAGGACGACTCATCTCTGTGAATAATATCAGTCTGGAGGGTGTTTCATTTAATACTGCAGTTAAAATCATACAGAACTCTCCTGATGAAGTGGAGCTTATCATCTCTCAACCCAAAGGTATAAAGGCAAAGGCCTCTGCTGGCTCTTGGATGCTAATGGTTAACTCAGGACACTCATCTCTAATGGGCACTGGGATGTAGTACTACATTCCTGCTACTGACTGCCATAGAACAACCATACACTAAAATAGTTGACTTCTGGTAGGTATCATGTGATGTCTCTGCTACATCAGTGTGAAAAAATCTATTATGGGCTGCCTCGCTGAAGATTACAGGAATTTTGGCATTTCTTTCTCTGACAGAGAGGCATAGTCCTCTGCAGTGAGGAAGCAAACACATTTCTGAACACCTACAATAGCAGTGCTCCATTTTACATTGACTAACTCATTTTACAGATCTGATTTCACAATCAGTTGAAATAAGTAGCTACTTTGCCCCCTTGTGCTGGGTTATAATAATATTTTTCTTCAAGTTTACTTGCTACTTGCATTTAACGATATTTTATTTTGGTATGGCTTTACAGACATGTATGAAGAAGGATTAAATGAAGAAAAGAATCTATCAAGAGGAAACAGCACTAGTGGATCTGAGATCTCTTGTGTAGACAGTGGGAGAAAAAAGATTCAGGATTGTCATACAGCTCTCCCCAAAGAACAGGACACAAATACAGAACTTGAGAAGACTCTCCCTTGGAATTTAGCATCAAAATTGGGCCCTAGGATTCCAGTTCCTTCAGCTAATAGCCTGGATATAGAGGTAACTGCGATTTTGATGCTGCTCAGTAATGTTACACGCAGCACACAACACACAACATACCAGATACATGTAGAAGGGAAAGTCTTTGTGAAGGAAAGGAGATAGAAAACCTCAAAATAAATTACATTGGAAATGTCAAAATGATGGACTATCTAAAGTATGTGAATAAATGGGGAAACTGTTCTACAAAATATTTTAAAAATTCTCCCTCCTTTTTCCAGTGGAGGGACAAAATTTTGATTATATTCTTGCAGTCTTTTAAGTTTTCAAACCAGTCCCAGAACATGCCATGTCTAATTTCCTACTTCTAGATATCCTCCCTATATATACTCAGGTTATGTGCATTTAGACAGATTGCATTTTGAGTAGCATAAGCTTAAGTTTCCAATAATATCAGAGATATAAATGGTAATGCTCCAGGTTTATAATCAAACCTTTTACATCTTCTGGAAATGTTCTCCTTTTTTTTTTTTTAAATTCCTTCCCCTCCCCCTTTTCTTTTTAAACCAAGATGCTGTAATCTCATTAAAGTTTTTATTTTTGAGACAGGCAGTTGATTCTTCCCACTTACCATCTCCATCAGAAACCAACTCAAAGGAAGTCTACACGGTGGAGCTTCTTAAAGAAGATGGGACTTTTGGAATCAGTGTGACTGCAAGTATCACTGTTAATCTTTAATTGTCTGTCAAATTGTTACCTGACTGAGAACAAAGACAGGAGAAGATAGGCTGGTAACAGAAACTGTTAGCATGGCACATTGTGAACCTAAGTGTCCACTGATTGACACAGAGTGCATGAAGTACTGTCGCTGCTCATTGCCTGGTTCTCACCCACACCATCTGGGAAAGAAGTGTCCTGGCATAAAGCACGTGGCAGTACAAACCCTTTTTGTCCTGACTTGATGTGAGAACAAACCTACCACTGAAAGCAGAGTTTGGTCAGGGAGGACTAGAGAAGGTCAGGGAGGACTACAGAAGAAATATCTGCCACATTTGGATAACAAGTTCTTGTCCTAGCTATTTAATTTGAATTTACCCCTCCAGGCTGAGATGTCTCTACAGTCTTTGCTGAAATGGAATGTAAAGCAACATCCATTTCATTGCCTGCAGAAGAAATTAAGGGTCATCTTTTTCATCTGAATTTGGCCAGGGGATGTAGATGGACAGATCATGATTCTTAGGTTAATCTGAAATTTCTAGGAGTGCTCAAGTTCAGGTCCATGCTTAATATATTGTTCAAAAGATTAGTGTTTGAAGAATGGATATTGCATAGCTTAGAAGCTGAGCTAGAGAATAACTGAAAGATGCAAGACCATTTTATGTGAGCACAGGGAGAAATTTATGAACATTTAGTAACTATTTTTATGTAGTCACATTGAAATACATTGCATTTTCCTGAGAAAATAAGATTACTGCCTATGGAAGTATATTACAACTAGATGGGGTTTTAGAGTAATAAGGTTTGGAGTAATATCCTCTTTTCCTTTTCCCCAATATTTAAAGAAGAAAGCAATTCCTGAAGCAGTTACTTTGCAGTGCATGTGTAAGTTGCTTTGATGTTTACCACAGGAAGAATATATGAAGACTCTAATCTGTGGGCATGTTTTGCAGGGTGGAATTAACACCAGTGTGCGTCATGGTGGGATATATGTGAAGTCAATCATTCCCAGGGGACCAGCAGATAAGGATGGACAAATAAAGATAGGTAACATGTCTGGCAATAAAACCCTGGGCTGCAGTGAGTTCACTGTTAGTGTGGACAATGAAACACATTTGGGATTGGAGGTGCTACAACTGCAAAGTGTAATATATGGTCCATCATTCCTCAGCCTGTCCCTGTACTACATGAAGGGATGCCACTGAAAAAACAGAAGCCTCACATTAACACTGTAGAGTTACAGTTCTGTGGCTGCCATCAGGCTAGTGACTCTGACATCATTGTTACTGTGCTAACCAGATGCTAGCACTGCATTTACTTACAGAATACCCTGGAATGCTTTAGCTGCTGGTTATAGAGTGCTGTACAGCAAGCAGTATTGCTTTCCTATGAATTAATATTAATTTGACACATGTAAGAAAGAAGATCTATTGTAATGTGGGCAGCCTCAAGGTTTACACCCTCTGAACCTGAACATCAAAGCAACTGGATGTTCTTTTTTTTTACCTCAGGTGATCGTCTGCTGGAAGTAGATGGCATCAGCCTCTGTGGCATCACGCACAAACAGGCTGTGGAACACCTTAAGAAATCTGGCCAGGTTTGTGCAAGAGCAGAGATCAATAAGACACACAGTACACTAACCTGGACTTAGTATGAGGCATAGTAGCCAAGCCTGGCCAAAAGAACCATCCCTCCCTCTGCTCCCACCCTATTCCTCTAAACAGAAAAGGAAAAAAGGCTTAGGACTCACTGTGTCCAATGTAACTGGAACCTGTTTATCACTGTTTTAGATTGCCAGACTGGTTTTAGAAAGGGGAAACTACCAATTGGCAGAGCCTTGTCTGACTGCTAATGACAGAAAGGAGGACCAATGTGCAGTTGTTTCTGTGGCAACATCCCTCACAGATGGCACCAAGGACTGCTGCTTTTTGACAGATGGTAAGCGATAAAGAAGGAACTCAGGGTGACTTCCTACGATGTGCAGGAAAGGAATGAATGAAAATAATTCTATGAAATTTCTTTGGGTTGGAAGGAAAACCATATACTGAATAGAATTATAATATTAAATATTAATGACATAATCAAAAATAAATTCTGAAAAATATATTTCTAATGTTTATAGAGTTATAGTGGCTAGATATAGCTGAATTTGCCCTAGTCATCAATACTGTATCTCTCAGCCTTTGTGAGACTGGCCTGGCAAGGGACACACTGTCTGTACCCCACAGCATCCTCGGGCAGGAAGCAGCTGTGTGGATGTGGCCAGGCTGTTACCCAGGGAGAGCCTCACCAGCACAGCTGCTGATGCTCTGACAGTGATGAAGCTGGAGGGAACTGGAGACTGTCATCACTTAATTTCTCAAAAGCACAAGATTTACAGATCACTTACACAGAATTTACCCAACAAATAAAGGCTGTATCATTAACTGAAGGTTGTCTCATAAGCACCAAGTCTGAACCATACTTTTCCATGGGGCAGTTACTCCACTGGAATTCAGCTACAAGCATGGTGTTTGGGAAAGGCCTAAACTAACTACAGAAGAGTAAAATCTATGCAACACTTACAGAAGAATATCAGAAAAAGATAGCATGTGAATCTCTTTATGTTGGTACAAAAAGCTTTTCCCCTTTATGGGCTGGTACCAGACTGTGAGCACATGGTGGAATAGATTCCAGTTCTCCCTATTCTGACTGTGAGATTTCAAAGACTTACATAAGATAGAGGAACACCTAAACCTTCTTTTGGCTTTATTATTAGTAGATCTACCTCTGCAGCACACAGGTAAAAAGTCTTTTGAGAGTATAGTTTATATTGGCTCCTCAGGGGGTACATATGCCATGGTTCCCACTTTTTTCCCAATCTCTGATTTGAGCAGATAACACATTTGAAGTGAAATTAACCAAGAATTCTGGAGGCCTTGGATTTAGTGTTCTGCAGATGGAAGGAGATGCTTGTGAACACCTTGGAGGAGCTATTGTCAGGATCAAAAGACTGTTTCCAGGGCAGCCAGCTGAAGAGAATGGAGAAATTGAAGTTGGAGATGTCATTTTAGCTGTGAATGGGAAACCTCTCAAAGGGCTCCTGTATCAGGTAGCAGGAAGTGTTATTACTGGGGCTCCATCTGGGTAACAGGTTAATAAAGACAATGCATTTAAACTTAATTATCACCAGAGGGAGGCAGAATTTGCATACAATTAATCTGATTTCTATGTAGGATTCTCCTCTAGAACTCCTATGTAGAATTTCCGTTCTAAATGAATTCTGACAGTGAATTTCATCTGCTATTTAATTTCTAAGTTTCTACCATTAATGTATGAATTCTATTGTTAGATGCACACCAGTTGTTAATTAGTTGGAATCTTTGTTGCTTTTATGCATGATTGGAACAATTTTACCCTGTGGTCATTTGTGCTTTGTAATGTCATTCTAAATATAATGCCCCAGATTCAAATTTCTACCAAGATTGGTAAGTCCTGTGTAAGTTTTTAACCTGGAATGAGAAATTCTATACTCAATTAAGAAATTAAATGGTAATGGCCTACATGTGGATTTATTTTTCTTCATTGGAATATGGCAGTTTGGGGAGTTATGCTGAAATAATTGACCAAAGATGTTACTGCTACACATGGTTTGAATGAATTTTCCTGAAAATTCTGTTTTCTTCAAGAAAAGAAAATTAATTAACCTAAACCTGTTGTGCCTGATGGCGAAGCGCAAGTTTATAAATAGAACTGACTTTACATTAGATACATATTCACCTATAAACTATGGTCCATTTGTATGACAATCCTTCAGTGGTGAATGTTGGCCCTCATACCTCTGGTATGAGAGAAATATAGCATTCACTATAAAAATTTTCTCCATCTCAGTTGGTAAAATGACATGTAAGATTTACTCTGTCCCATCAGAAATATAACATTCCTTCTTTCTGTTTAGGATGTCCTGCACTTGTTAAGAGGAGCTCCTCGAGAAGTTACGCTGCTACTTTGCAGACCACCAAAAGGTGTTCTTCCAGAAATAGAGCCGATTGCCCTGGTAAGGCAAAGCTTCTGACAGAAACTTGCTTCTGTAAACCTGCAAAGACACTACTACATTTTCTATCCAGTCTTGAACAAGGCAACTTTCCCTTTTCTCCAAGGCCCTCAATTCCATTTCTTTCCTGGTTTCAACTCAGCCTGCGAAGTTCAATTTATAGTTTCTTAGCAACCAAAATAATACAAATCTGGCAGACATTAAACATATTTATCCTAGTTAAGTTGCTGTACTATCATTGGAGTGAAACAGCACGTACCCAAGCAGGTCTTCTAGTGGTGCTTCTAAAAATGCTCTATCAGATCCTCAGCCAGAAACTACAGATATTCTAAAATGCAGCTATTTTAACTCCCCAAAGTGAGAAGAAAATAAAGAACTTTTCCTATCCAGACTATCTCTTAATGAAGTTTAAAAAATGGAATAATAGTTTCAACTGGTTATTCAGGTTCTCCTTCTTCAGGAAGAAGTGACAGTCACAACCATCTCCAGATATCAAACTGACTCCAGGTGCTCTTCTGCAGTGTGCCCTTGGCTGATTTCTATGGTCAAGTCGCATGGGAGTCAAGTCTGGAAACTCCTTCCATGGAATGAAGAGAATATAGACACAACATTGAGGCATGATATGAACGGATACATTAAAAAATAACCTCTAGCAAATAATTCATTAGGAAAAGTGACCTGGTGGAGTAGTTTTGATTGGAATTCTTGTAGAATGTGAAAAATAAGCATTAAGACAAAAGTGTTATTTGGTAAGAGAGTACCTTCTATTTTTTCTCCTTCCTCCCAGCTACCATTTGGTATTTTCCCATTCAGAAGCTCGTTAATATTGCCTTTTCAAAATATTTTGCTCTTGAAGGAAAATGATGGGAGATTATAAATGAGTTACACTAACTTTTCTGTTTTTTTAATAGACTCCAGCACCATCTCCAATTAAGGACTTTGTGGCAGAAATGCCAGGCAGCACAGGGGCAGGAAACAGCATGGATCAATCTACCAGTGATGGAAGTAGCACCTCTCCAGACCTCGAAGACTGCCTTGATTCTCCAGTGGGAGAAGATTTCAGTGAGCCTCCGGAGGATGACAGCTCAGCTTACGAAGAGCAGGAAGCTGAGTTTCAAGAGAAACCCATTCAGAAACTCCCAACTTCCAGAGAAAGTTTCTATAAGCATCTTTGGAAGATTCATCAAGAAGCTTCCAGTTCTGAAATCTTCCACTCTCTAGAGGAGGAAGTGAAGCAGAACTGCTACTCACCGTGTGAGTTTGGGCAGGCCAAAAGGTAGGGAGTACCAAAATCTGTTCTCCAGCCTTTCCTTTGACTCTTAGGACTTTGAAAGGTAATTGCTTAGGTTTAAGTACAGGGCTCTCTGCTTCTAATCACTCCTAATTACTGAAGGTTTTGTTTTATTATCTGATTCTGACTCACCTAATCTGCTTTCCCTATTTACTCTCATCTTATTAGAATTTTGCATAAGTCTGCATTGAGAGTTCTGCACCACTGTAATCATTTATGCTGTTGAGCTGAAGGTGTTGCCGTTTGAAATCAGTGGAAAGATACCTGTTCACCTCAACAGGAAACAAATACTTTTATTGATTATATGATCTTTTGCTTTAATTTGTTTTCAGAGTTGACTTAAATAGGGCACCAAATTTTTTTCTTAATTGTGCGATCTCTTAATTTCAATTTTTTTCATAGGAAATAAAAACACCTCAGAAGAGAAACTGTGATGAAGGAGGGAAAAAAAGGGTTATTTCATGTTTTCTGGCCTTCAGAAGCCAATAGAACCCCTGAACCAGAGGAATTATACAATAAAATACAGTGCAAATGGACTCAGTCTCCTTTCACATTCCTTTGAATATATCAGACACTATCAGAAGACAATTAATTCCATTTTCATCATCCTTCCCAGTACAAAAAAGTATAAATTATCAGAACAGAAAGGATTGATACAAAGACAAATTGGAAGTCTTCTAGAGGCCTTTAACTTACAGCTTTAGTAATTTTATTGAGAATCTAATTTTTATTTCCCCATACAGTCACTTGAAATGATTTTGTTACTTTTGACTCTCATCAAGCACAGCCCCAGACAGTTGTGTCTGGGGAGGGACAGCACTACCCGGCACTGCAAGCCAAGTGGGATCAGAGGGGCAGCTCATAATTTTAGCATTTCTTTGTCAAGTGCAGAAGCTTCACTCAATTCATGAATGAAGCTCCTGCTTAATTTTCTGCTTCTATACTTCTGAGAGTAAAATCAGCAGAAATATGTCTGCAGCAAACGTATTTGCCAAGAGATAATACAGATTCAATGAAACTAAGTTTATGTGGGAAAATACCAATTCCAAGAAAAATTTTGGATTCTTTCCAAAAAGGAAGTTCTGAAATAAATGTTTTTGTTTGATACATTTTCAGTATCATATAGTATCAGCTTTTGCATTTTTAAAAGGAAGCCAGAGAAGTTTAGGATGCCATGCATTTTAAACAATATATTAAATATAATCTCAATTTAAATCTTTCCAGCTAAAACCAGACAAAATCCCCAGAAGGAAATAGGCATTAATAAAGGACTTCCTTTTGATTAATGAAGAAATTTCTCCAGATTACTCAAAATATTTCATGCAAATGTATAAATTTTCTGATAAGAATTTTACAGAGATCTTCTGTGATTTCATACAGGACATGGAATTTATTTTAATTTTAGTTGTCTATGTTTGCTTAGGAGACAATGGACAGTTCACTTCTATCAAAGAGCAAACATCCTGGCTGACATAGATGTGAATATGCCATTTTAGGTGTTTTTAAGATGAATGAATGTTTAGCAATATTTCAATAAGGATTGATATGAAGAAAACATACTTTAAAATAAAAGTGTTTCTAGCATTTTTATGAGCTTTAATGGTAAATTTTTGGGAGACGATGCCAGAGACGTCTACTCAGGCTCATGAAGGACAACAGCCAAAACTATTAAACACAGCATTTGTGATTACAGTTTGGGCTTGAACATCAAAAGTGCTGAATATTTTGTTTGCAATATAGTGGAACAGAATGAATAATAATTTTAATTCAATTAATTTAGTAAGTCCATTGGTGGTTTTCAGACAACTCATATGCTTCAAGTTAAGCATAAGAATAAAGGCAAGCTTATAAAGAGGAGTATGGACTTCTTTTTAAGAAGAAACAGGAACCACTTCATATTTCATGTTTCTGGTCAGTGCCCAGTTACCCAGGAATGACCTGTAGAAGCCAGAGATGTGGCTGGCATTTCTTTTCCCAGAAAAATGCTAACATAAAAATTGTAAGGGTATTTTAATGTCCATACTGCTTACCAGAAAAGTTAATTAATTTGTTTATGGAAGATTAAATAATTAATGGTCTGGGCTTTGTACAATTAATCTTTTTGAGAAGCAATCAAAGTACTAATTAATGCCTTAAAAAAATTAAGAGTGCAAGATTTTGCAAAGGTAAATAATGGAAGCTTTTTAATCTTTCAAGCAGCTTTGCAAAATATTGATTACTTATTTGCTTTTGTACTACCATTGAAGGATTCAGACAGCAATTCAGTACCATAACCAGTAATTCAGTTAAAATGAAAATAAGGTAATGCATAAATAGTAGACTTTTCAGTGGCCATCTAATAAAGCATATGGAGGAAAACCCCAGCACTGAAATCTTTTTATTTTCCAGCCACATATTTAATAAGAGTCATGATGACCTATTGAACACAAAATGTATGCCTGAAACTCTCTCTCTAACCCCTATTGATGAAGAGTATCTCACTGTCAGCTCAATGTCTGTGACCTCCCTTCCACGAGGAGGAAGCTCCAAGACAGTCTCTGCAACCCCACAGCCACGTGATTGTGGTCCCTCATCACCATCCCTGCCTGCCAGAGAGGCACATGACAGTGACAATGAATGGGAAGACTTGGAGGAACCCGAGGAAGAGAAGGAAGAAAATGAAGAGTGTATTCAGGTATGTGATGGGCACCAAATGACTGACTGGTAGAATACAAGGGAAAAGAAACAATTTTAAGAATGTTACAGTCTTAAACAATAATTTTAACCCATTTTCTATGCTATTTTCACATGACTTTTTTTTCTTTTTTTACTTTCCTGAATATTCACAATCTTCAAATAAAGCAGACCTTTCACTATGCCCTGCTCTCCAGAATTCTTAACCATTTGCCTTAAGGCTATTTCTTTTTTCTTGGCATCTTACTATTTCTCCAACTTTCCAAAATTCTGCATTATTATTCTCAGTGTACAAAGACCTAAAAGCTGTCTAGTAGCTTCTAAAATTAATTGGAGTCAGCTACTTGGATTTTTCCTGCCATGTTTCAAGGCCATGCAGAAAATCACTTTGTTACAGCGATATTGCTGTAATGTCCTGATAAGAAAGTATGATTCTTGTGCTAATTACTATTCAAAATATAAGGCTCAGTCCTGCCAAATGCTGAACATCTTGCATTCCTATGACACTAATGAGCTCTGAATTCCTACTAATTTGAGAGCTCTGTGGACAAAATTTAGCTGCAGGCATTTCCTTCAGTGGGGCAGCAATAGCAGTAATAACAGTGATCTTGCACCCTGCTATCACAATGCTTGTCAGCTCAGAGGCCTCCATGCCTTTCTTTACACATTCCAAATGCCTAATTCCAGATCCTGGTGGCATTCTTTGCTTTACTAGGCCCTATAAGTCAATCAACATGAACCTCCACAATTATGGGATGTGGCAGAACACCTTTTACATACTCTTGTACCATCTGAGGATCTGATTCTTACCTGCATATAAAAATTATGGAATATGTTACTGAAGCAACAGAAAAGCCTACATCAAAAGAACTGTGCTTGTTTTAACAGGAAATGGAGATCTTTGTGACTTTGACAAAGTCAGAGAACAATGGTTATGGATTCTCTGTAGTTCTTAACAAAATGGACACCTGCCTGTATGTTGATGAAATCTTGAATGATCCTGCCCTTTCTGATGGAAGATTGAGAAGGGGAGACAGAATCATTATGGTACAGTAATTTTTTGAGTTTATGCAGAGGAGAAAATATTTACAGATCAATGTCATCATTGGCATTCTTTGTTTAGTATCACCCATTTATCACATACTTAGGTATGTAAATAAATAATATAATAAATCTAATTCTGCTGACCTCAGTTGGATAAATCTCAGGCTGAATAGATTGTATGATGAGGCAAATAAAATTAATCTAGGAACATTCAAGACAAGTGAGACATTAAATGCCTTCCAAATAAATTATATAAACTGAATTAATGTAATAAGGTGATACGTGACACACAAAGGATGCAGGAATTGTGTCCTTTGTAATGTAATAACAAAACCTTTTTTCAGCCCGGTTCATGTTCAATTTTTTTGCATAAAACCTTCTTCCTTGTTTTTTGCAACAAGATCTTGAGTTTCAATGGGAGAAAAAGCTATTTTTATTAAAGCTCTGCATTCAGAAAAATAAAAGTTCAAAAAAGAAATATTATTGCAATCTTAATTGTTAAATGTATTGACATTAAATATCACAGCAAAGCAATAAAAAGGAAGTAAAATCTAATTTAAGCTCATATGCAAAATTCAGAGTAGAGGGAGAAGTAAATGATGGTCAATGAGATGTATGACATGATTTTACTGGTTTGTCATTTAGGTGAATGGAATTGATGTAACATCTTTGCCATGCAATGAAGTCCTGACTTTACTGCAAAGCTCTCCTCCAGATCTGCACCTTGTGGTTGGCCGTGCTGACACTGACCCACGTCCCTCAGTTAGGCCAGATGAGATTCCTGAAATTACTCTCACAAAGGGTGCTGATGGACAGCTAGGTGTGTACTAAATGTTGTATTTGCTATTTTGGACAGGAATGACAGCCTGAGATAATCATAGGAATGACAGGATAATCATAAGCAAACATGCATTTGGATCAGTAAGATCCAAACTGACCTTGACACCTTTATGCTCTTCATCACCCATGACCAAGGAATGAGAGCTTTTTTTGTGGGCAACACCTAAGAGGGAAGACTAATATCTCTTGTTAGACTAATGAAGGTATCTGGAAAAATGATCTTTGGATTATCACCCCACTAACTGAAGTTTCTGGCAGATTTCCAGTATCATATTTTTATGTTACTTATATACATAAGTTTTGGGTGGTTGGATAATAATGTCTACTACCTGCAGAGACACATAAAGATCTATTTGGACGGAAAGAAAATAATTGAAGAAAAGGTAAAGTTTAAGAAGGATGAGCCATAGGTTGAGACTACACTTTGCTATTCAAAAAATCTCCACTTGATTCACCACAGACACAAGGTTTTATCTACAAACAATACAAACAATAAAAGAAATCCCCACAATGTGAGTACCTTGATATTTCTGTAGCATGTTATGAGTACTGCACACAGATAAAACTGTAGCCTCAGGAAGCAGTATGGCTATACGTGCTCATGTACAGCAGGTAGGAACTAGTTATTTCAGAGATTCTTTGAGTGTAGTTTGCACTGTGTAGGTCCCTCCTCAGCTGTTGTAGGCCTCCTTTCCCATGGCACTCTGAAGACTGCAAGGCATTTAAATGTGCATGTAATGAGGGAGCTGCTGCTATGCAGCTCAGTGTCCTATTGCAATGACTATTGAACATCAGGGGAAATAAAGCACTAGGACAGCACTGAAACACAGAGATGGACACCACCATTTAAGTTTTTCCATACTTTTTAAATATCTAATGGCATTTCACTCTTTCAGTCAAGCTTATAAATCCCGTTTTACTGGGGCAAGACTGTTATTTATAATGTCAGTGATTTCTTCAGCCTATCTTTCAGTGACTCACATTTGTTCCACTTTCAGTCACTGACAGTGAAATTCTAAACACACTGCCACAAAAGATGCTTTCTCTGCATTATTCTAGGCTTGAAGCTGACAGGAGGAGCTGGAAGCATGTTACAAGGTATTTATGTGCTAGACATAGTGCCTGGCTCTCCTGCCAGTGTGGAAGGCAGTTTGCAGCCACGAGATCAGATTGTTTACATCTGTGGACTGTGCACTGAGGGCATTAGCCTGGATGATGCAGTGAGAGTGTGTGAAGCTGCCACCCAGAATGTTCAAATCAAAGCCACAAGGTAAATCTGAGCATACCTCATCCTCATGCTGAAGCAGCTTTCTAAATTTTACATCAACAAGTCAAACCACACAAAACTAAAAAATGCTTTATCTCAAAGGTCTGAATGTTGCAACCTGATAAATAACATTCATAAGACATCTTAACTCCTTGTAATTAAAACTGACAGTGCAAGTACGAGTAGACTCACACAAGACAAATGAAAACTCTTCAAATTTCATCATCCAAAACCAAATGTGAAGCCTTTAACTGAGGCTGAGCATCATTTTCATATGTCTTGTTCTCTAGGGAAAATCTTTCTATTTCTTCACTAGTGTGAACTTTCCCTTTATAGTCTCAGATTCACAACTACAAGGAAGAAACTATTTCTGATCAGAAATTCTGAGATAATTCCAACAGATAAAACGTTTTAGAAAGGTGCTAAAAATGCAGCATTTAACGTGCAGCATGACCAGAAAGTCTTTCCAGACCTGAACAATAATTGGCTGTAAAGGATTTTTCTCATCAGTTCATGGCTGCACTTTTGATTCATTGTGTTGCACACTCTGATATCACCAGCTCAGGTCCTGGACTGATGCAGAAATAGCTTCCAAAGATCCCAGAGGAACAGTAAAATATTAACTCAAAGCATGTGAGTAACTGAGTTATGTAACCAGACCCTGTGACAGAATGGCTGTCACAGCTGCCTTAACATAGTTCAAACTTCTATTACTGTTTTATTAACTTGTGCTTATCTAACAGAAGAAGAAACTGCTGCCTCCTCATACATCTTGCTGTACAACAAGTTAGTAGCAGCACCTCCTGATTGTCAGAATTTACAAACTAAGGAGCTAAACAGAAATAGGGTAAAAGAACTTACAAAAGAGCATTCCCACTTTATACAGGGGGTAACCAAAGCTGAATTCAAAATGGACCAGAAAGCAGCTCTGTATTGAGCCAGGTGATTTAACATGCTTATTTTTTTCCCCAACACATTTCAATAAAATGTTTCACTACAGTCAAATATTTTCATATATTGATATCAATTCTCTTTAGAAAAGTACCACTAACAAAATTGTAGAAGGACAACTACAATTTAGATAATTGCATTTCTAAAAATAATTTTCATATGTGCTTTACAAAGCATACAGCGCTTAATGGCTCATATATTTCACTTTTTCTGCCCCCAGAAATGGCAATCCAGTGGTTCCTATAGAGCAGGAAAATAGTAAGTAAGGCTAACGTTTTTGGGTTTTAGTTCAAAACTTGCTGATTTTGAAAAAAAGCATAAGGTATTGATTAATTGCATTTAAAACTTATTAACAATTTGTAATTTGCCATTCAGTATTTCTGTTATGGCCATTTTAAGAGTCTGAAGAAAATTTGGTAGCCGTTTAAAGATAGAAATAAAATGTATAGTTTTCTGTAAAAAAAGTAATTTATTACATCTTCAGTTTCTTTTTTTTAAAATTTGTTATTAAATAGGAATTTTATGTGGTCATATTTCAAGATCTGTTTGGACTGAAACTATTCTATAAGAAGTTTTCCAGCACTTCTTGAGCCACTATTTAATATGAGTGACTACTTCATCATCTAGACCACCTTTTTATACTCTTATTAATGAAGTAAATAGAATCAGCAGGCAGCACTAATATCTGTTAGTTAAAATAAAAGCATTCCTATAAGGGGAGATATTTAATACTCTAACTGATACAAAACTTCAGCAATCATCTGAGCCACAAAGATTTGATCAGAATTGCTCCAGCAGCCTAAGGAGTCTGAGCAAGCACAGGCTGCACCTGCACCCTCAGGTGGAAGGGAAGGAATCACATCTAGGTCAGCACATACAAAGGGTGTTAGTTATGCAAGTAATACTTTCAAATGCACTTTTGGCTGCAGCATTAAGTCAGACCTAACCCCAGTTTCATTTACCTGACTGGATATCTCAGTGGTTTTTGAGTTTTTTTAAAATTATGCAAACATGACTTCAAAAAGTACCTCTGGACCACAATTATTCACATGCCTACACTGATCTGAATACTGGCATATGGTTACCTGAAGAACTTTTTTCAAGTCAAGTTAGTGACAGATTTCCTTAGACATGTAGCCATGTGTCTGTTTCTATAAACTGAAGCAATTTTCTACAAGATATGGATAAAGTTATGTGTACCCTCAGTTAACACGATAGAACTAAAGCACAGTAAATGTGTAGCCTGGTAGGATTTTGCTTACACAGCCTTATGTGAGCTTTGTAGATTCCAAAATTTCTCAAGACACCTTCAAATAGGAAATGAGACCTGCTCCATCTCTGATAGCATTATGAATGCTGTACTGGCACAGTTACCTGCCTCTCCTATAAAACAAGATGTGTAAGGTCCTGCACATGCGTCAGAGCAATCCCAAACATAAACACTTGGGCAGAGAACAGACTGAGAGCAGCCCTGAGAAGGACTTGAGAGTGTTGGTTGATGAAAAGCTAAACATGACTGAGCAATGTGCAATCACAGCCCAGAAGGCCTGTCCTGGGCTGTACCAAAGGCAGTATGGCCATCAGGTTGAGTGAGGGGATTCTGCCCCACTGCTCTGTGAGACCCCACCTGGAGTGCTGCATGCAACTCTGCAGGCCCCAGCATAGCAAGCACATGGACCTGTTGGAACAATTTAAAGGGGAGGCCATGAAGATGGTCACAGGGCTGGAGCACCTGAGCACAGGGCTCTCCTTTGAAGACAGGCTGGGAGAGTTGGAGTTGTTCGGCCTGGACAAGAGATGATGCTGGGGAGACCTTACAGCTCCTTCCAGTTCCTAAAGGGTACTGCAGAGAGACTTCGACAAAGGCATGTAGTGATAAGACAAGGGGGAATGGCATCAAACTGAAAGAGGGCAGGTTTAGATTAGATAGTAGGGAGAAATTCTTTACTGTGATGGTGGTGTGACACTGGATCAGGTTGCTCAGAGAAGTTGTGGACACCTCATCCTTTAAAATCTCCAGGTCCAGGCTGGATGAGGCTTTCAGCAACCTGGTCTAGTGAAAGGTGTCCCTGCTCATGGCAGAGGGTGGAAACTAGATGATTTTTAAGGTCCTTTTAAACCCAAACTGCTCTATGATTCTATGATTCTTCCATTAAAAAGGCACATTAAAAAACCTATACTAATTTTGCATTTGGTGTTCCATTTGCTATCACCACTCATAGATTTATTGATGAATCCGTAATAATTTGTTATTAAGAAAGCAAGCCTTCATTTTTATAGGTTTAGTTACAAGAACACATACTAAAATTGCAATTGCAAAAGGCAGCTTTTTTAAACTACAGGGCATTAATTCTTTTCAATAATTCACACATTAAGAGTACTTTGTGGAAGACAGCTAAGATCAGAATATGATAAAGCAAAACCACAAAACTGGGGGGCTGATAGAGGTGGGAGTGTTCCTTCATCTGCCTGATCATTGCCACATGTCTAGAGTGACTCAGTCTGGTCTCTGATTGTTGCTACAATTTTTAAAATAACAATGGCTAAGATGCAGTAGCTCTGCAATTCATGACTGAAATGTTTATATCTCTGTGCAAATTGGCAAACTTCATCATGCAGTGATCTCACACTGCTTCGTATAGCATAAATATTGGATATTGATGCTTTGTTTAATAATCTAAGCACAGAGTTTGCATTCCATGGGTACATGAAGTTTAGCAGGAGGCCTGTCAGAGCAAACATACATGTTTGTTTTTAGGGCCACCAGCTGAAACAGAGAAAGCCAATATTTCTTTGTCAAATGAAAACCTGAACTCCCAGGAACAGCATCTGCTGCATGAACATGGTAAGGAACTTTGCATTTTTCAATTAGGATTAGTAAAATTGTGTTCTTTGAAAGAAAAGTAAGTTTATAGGTGATAATAGCATCACCTGGGAAAGATTAGTCTTCATAAAAAATCCTGCCTCCCTCAGAGTTTCAGAGAACATTTATACATTACTGCTCTCCATCTGGTGTCTCTGTAGGATGCAATTCTTAAAGCTTCTTTTGGAACCTGCTCACGGGGAGGTAAAAAGGTCACAGTGATTCACATTTCAGGAGTTTTAGGCCACATAAATCCGAGGGATTTATTTTGTATTTCACATATAAAATATCAAATGTTTTATTATGTCTCTGAATGAGATTTTGAGTGTTATACTGTAGAGTATTTTACCATGAGTGTTATACTGTAGAGTATTTTACCAGGACAACTATCTAAAAATTGTTCTTCCTTTTTCACAGAGAAACATTTGGAGGAAACAAACTGTGATGATCAGCAGAACACTCCTGATTCTCCAGAATGTAAAGTAAGTGACACTCTGAGGTATGAGGTGGTTCATCAAGTGAAGTGAGCTATATGGAGAGAGGTTTTTTCAATAGTGGTATTTAATGCATTTTCTTCCTCTCTTTGAAAATGTGAATATAATGCACTTGGAGAGTGTCCTGTAAGTGTTGAATTGTATTCAGCATTCACACAGTAGAATGCACTGGGCACTTCCTGGGGACAGACTCTTCTGTTGCTGTCTTTCAATGCTTAGAAAGAAGGCAGCAAAGGAAAAAGACACAGAATGTCACAGCATGGGATTCTGGGGAAAATACGTGCAATTGTTAAACATTTTCCACAACAATCTTTGAAAACTGAGATTAATGTGTTTCATTCTGCAATTTTCAGACAGACATTTGAAAATAGAGTAAAATTAGCCCAATCTTTGCAGTACTATGCAGCACTGATATAGACCGATATGAACTTGGCAAGAGTAATGCATTTTTCAAGTTATTTATTATTTATTATCAATTCCTGAATGCACAGGAATGTTGTTGTTCGGGGAAGAAAAGTTATTTCCATGCTCAGCATACAATGCTTGAAAATTCTTACAAGCGCAAACATCACTTCTATTGGCGCAAAGGCATGGAAAGTAACTTTAATTTAAATGACCCAAAGTGGGAGTGGTATTTCATGTGAATAGATATAGATTAAGTATTTTTCTCTTTATTGTGTAAAAAAGCTGTTTCTTGTTAAAATTAGACCTCCAACCTGGCAAAAAATTTCAAACAATTTCCTAATTTTTTATTATGTCATCACTATTTCACTATTACTGCTTCTTCTGCATGATTTAATCCATGACGGCTTATCTGTTCCACCTGCAAAAATATTTCAGAAGGCTGATACTTGTGGCAGTGGAACTAGTCATGCTGCAAGTCATAAACATTTCTAGCTTGCTGCTATTTCTGACATAGTACTTGACCCTAAAAAAGCAGCTGATTTTAAAAGCAAATGAAGTGCTAAAGTAAGAGATGGAAATGTTGGGATTACAAGATTAAGATCTAAATTAGAGAAGAATAAGAGAATAAACTATGTACTGCATTACTGTCACGCCGGATGTAAGAATGCCTTATTTGTCAATTAAGGTGATTTATCTGATATATTATAAAAGGATTACAGAAGTACACATTTCTTTGCTCTTAAGGGTTATTTTTCCCCAGCAGCAATTATTAAACAGAGTATGAAAATAAGTATGTACTATTTTTATTCTGATACATACATGCAGCTCTTATCTTGATTCCTGGAAGTTCTGTAGATCTATTCAAGAGCAGAGTAGGAAATATCCCATAATCCACATCAGACAGTGAGGACTGTGGAAATAATGGGAATCTTGAGTAATAAAAATGCAAACAAAATACAGCCCTGAATAAATGTCACTTTAGACTGCATCCTTGTCTATTGTAGGACTTCATTATTAAGATTGAGCTGGAAAAAGCAGAAAATGGAAGCCTGGGATTTGCACTGGTAGGTGGAAAAAATGGCAGGGCTATCCTAATAAAAGCCATCAGCCCGGACAGCAGTGCAGATCTGGATGGGAGACTTCAAGTTGGTGACATCTTACTGAAGGTAATGTTCGTTCTCCATTGCTTTGGCTCACATTTTCTCTACTTTATAATGAGCATCTGTCCAATACAAAGTGGAGCAGATTGGAAATCTGATGCTGCTTTGCACAGTAACATGTAGGAGGTGCTGTCCCTTGGCTCCTGGTGGTCAGAGGGCTGTCCTGAGACCCCTGTGTCTTCCCTGGAGTTCAGCCTCCTGTGGGACTGGGCCTCCCCAGAGCTGGACACCCCAGCAGAAGCAGACCCAGAATCACAGAGCAAGCAGCCAAGTGCACCTACTCCTGACTGTAACTGTGCCTAGTGAGGATTCCAGAGAAACTTCAGGGAAACCAGAGGAACTGGCCAGGCATGCAGGTCACAGCTAACCAGGAGACTACAGGGAAGAACCTGTCACGTTAGGTATTATCAAGACAAACAAAAAGCACTGGAATTAGGGCTTTTCAGTCTTTATTTAAAATCTTACTATCCTAGCCACTCTGTCACCTTTTAATATAAGTATTCCTTTTTGTTACACCAAATTACTTTTTCTTCTCCCTCCATGAGTTTCAAAATTGTTTGATTTTCTGGCTTTGATTTACTTCCATCTCTCTTTCATCTTCTCAATGAAGAATGGGGGAAAGCCCACTTACTATCTCAGATGATAATTCTGTGGTGTCCTGCTGGCAATCATGGCATAAAGATAAAGAGGTGAAGGATCAAGTGAGTCAGGAGAGAATGAGAATTCTCTCCCACAAATGGGAGAAAATGATGACACATGAAGTTCAAAGAAGTTATATGAAGATTTCCCAGTGCTAGAGCTTTGTGCTACAGGAATGTGGAAATACACATCATTGTATTTTTCAGGTGAATGAGACCTTTGTGTCTGGTCTGCCACGCCAAACAGTCACAGATCTGCTGCGCAAGGCGCAAGGCACCGTTCAACTCACTGTCTGCCGAAGCCTGGCTTTGCACTGGGCCTATTCAGGCAACCAGAGCAACAGAGCTCCCACTCCAAACACAAAGGCAGAGCCTGGTAAGCACCCACATCCACTCATCATATGACAGAAGTGGGAATATGGTTGCCTGAATTCAACTTTGGTCTTAGTGAAACAAGTCAATTTTACAGTCAGTCCTGTCTCATAGCTGTAGGTACAAACACATTCTTCACCCTGATTTGCAGCTCTGGCTAAACTGCTCAAGACATAGGACCACAGGGAAGAAATGCCCAAGTGTGATTTTTAAATCTAGGAACAAAGCTGTAAGACCCTCAAAGATGCTTTAATTCAGTTTAAGCTTTTTTAAGTCGTGAATGTTGGTCTGATTTCACCCCATTTTATGCAACTCATTGATGAAATCACAGCCTGGTTTTGGCTCAGTTGCTAAAATACTTCTCCCACAAATTTCACATCCCATCGCTCCTACTTATCTCCTGGATGCACTACACCTCCTGTTCTGTCTGGCAGACAGAGCCTCTCTCTTCTGTGGTGTTCATGCTCAAACACAGAAGCCTCTGCTCCCAGGTCTATTGTTATTCATTTGAGAGCAAACCCATCTTGCAAAGGGCAGTACTTACAGGCATGACTAACTCTATGGAAGAACTTTGTGCTCTATGCTCTGCTCTATTGAATTCTCAAAAAAATCCAAACTAATTAAAGCTGGGAGTGGAAGCAAGGATATAAAACTACCAATAGATTACATAGTTATAGTCCTCAACGTTTTATTTCTTTGAATACTGAAACATTTCCTATAATGTGGAGAAACGTAAGTGGGAAGGATATAGAATTCCTCCTTCTGGCCTGCTGGTTATTGAAGGCTTTGTTTCAAGTATTCATAATCAAGATACTGCCATTGCCATTTTCTTCTTACATGACATCAGTGAATTACGTAGTTTCTGGGAAGTTTGAACTGTTTTCCTGAAAAACACAATGGTATTACAGAAGTAGTGGCAGCAAAGTTAATTTATGGTATTTTTCCCTTAGCACTGTGAAGGAATGAGCTGGGTTAGGGAGAGCAGATTTAAATTGTTTCATGGTTTTTTATAGCTGCTGTTGATACAGGGCTTTCTTTCAGTGTATCTTCTGGCAGTCTGAATTATGCTGGCTTCTTTGGTGGCGACATATGGCATTTGTGCACTATTAACCCTCCCAGGCATTCACAAGAGGGAGATTCCATGCTAGTTTAAGGCACCATATTTCAGTGCCCCATCTGAGGTCAAAGTCCTTTGGTCTAAGCAGCAGAGAACAAACGGACCTATATTTTCATGCATTTGATTTTTTTTTTGTTTGTTTGTTTTCTGGTATTCAGCAAGTGGTGGGGAAAGCCTGCAAGCTCAGCCTGTTTTCAGTTTCAAGCAAGAAGGCTCCAACCAAATGTGCAACAAGGTAAAATCAGAGAAGTTTTCAGAAGTTATCAGGCAATGTACTCATGTTTGTTTACAATGTGAGTTTGCTGCAATGTGGGCAAGAACCAGACCTTCTTGATGAAAAAAATATTTAATCTGAGGGAAGTGTGCTGCCATGACTGGAGCTGCTGACATTTGAGTGAGTCAGGATTCCACTGAGACAAGAGCATATGATAAGTAGAATACATATGCTAAAAGGGTGGAGGGAAGAAAGGCTGCATATGCAAGTCT
This sequence comes from Zonotrichia leucophrys gambelii, assembly GCF_028769735.1. Lineage (NCBI taxonomy): Eukaryota > Metazoa > Chordata > Aves > Passeriformes > Passerellidae > Zonotrichia > Zonotrichia leucophrys. The sequence goes on from NC_088176.1 coordinate 17,989,394, forward strand.
TGTTCTGATTCTTTATAATACTGAAATGAATAATTTATTAATTTTATCATCCTTTCAGTACTTCTAAACCATGTACATGAAAAGATTTCTATCCAGCTATCTCCACTACTATTCAAAATTCAAATGCATCTAAATTTCTTCAAATATGACTATTATTTTGAATCTTAGTAAATCCTGCAAGACATTCCACATTAAATTTCAGAGCATTTATTATTTATAAATTTAAAACTGTAAAACTCCTCAGTAAATGTGAGAAAATTAGGTCTTATCCTCAAGAAAACAAATGAAAAACCCAAACCCTGATTCAAGTAATGTAATTGAACCAGAAAAAGAAAAATGGTAATTTGAAATAATTATTTATCAAGTGTTACAGCTGAGAAGAAGCTGCTTTCATATACTAATAGCAGATATCCTGCATTATTATTTAAATGTAGGACCTAGTCATTACTCTTTAGGATGGATAAACAGCCACCAGTACTATTGCTTCTATTGCATATGGAGGATCATCAAGGGTCTGCCTTCTCTGTTAGCTGAGTGCTTCTTCAGCAGAGCAGCTGCACCCTGCTCCTACCATTAGCATTGTTGTGTCTAAGATAAAAAAGGAAATTATTACCAACAGCTCCATCTCAGGTGCTGGTGCTTCCTGCTGCCAAGAACTGGGAGAAGAAGAATGTGACTCATGATTCCTGTGATTGCATTTTCTTTCTCAGATCAGAGAAGATATAACCAACCTTTCAAAGTCAGTCATGCATGCTGAGATGTAGAGGTGTCTCTGGACTGTGCTATTGCTCAGAAACTTACAAATCTAATAAGGCTTTTTACTCCGACTAGTTACTGCAATACACACTTTTGTCTGAAAGTGGAAACTATTTTATTTTCCCTTTCCTTCTTAAGCAAAGGACATGTTTCTGTCAGAAATAAGAGTGTTGATGAAAGTAACTACATTCTTGATGTTTCTGTGTACTGATTTTTCACAGCTTTTTCTTATTTGAAATATGCAGGATGCAGAAAGAACAGACAAATCTCCTCTGCAAGGTCAGCTGGCTGGACAAGACTACAAGGACCTCATCAGTAATGTTTCAGACAGGTAAGTCTTTCAAATGAAGTAAAACTATTAAAATAAATAGTATGGATAAATTATTTGTATATTTCCAGCTCTGTCCTAGTGTGGTATGAAAACGACAGAACACGGGTCTATTGGAACGCAGCTCCACCTTGAGGAAGAGCTGCTAAACAGCTTCCACACAACTACTAAGATAAGAGAATTGAAGCTTTCAGGTGTAAGGCCTAACAATGGAAAAATATCCTACATGAAAATACTCACTAGCTGTGAGAAACCTTACTTCCAGTCATTTTTGAGCATCTTTTTATTCAGAGTATGTTCTTACCTCTGAAAAAACCAACAACAATTGCATACTGAAAATAGTATTTTTAGTAGCTATATTTGCAAACAATACGCCAGACAAAATGCTACTACAGCACCTTGAACTTATGATCTTCAGAGTTCTGATTAATTCTTGTAAAGAGCTGCCCAAAAAAGTTAAAAATAAGCACAAGCAGATTAAACACAAAATCTTTGTATGGTTCAGATTATCTAAGCTTCTGTCACTTCAATTGACATTGTTTTGCAGGTCACAGAAATGTGTAGAATGTGAAAGCTGCAGAAGAGAAAATCAACAGTCTGAATCAGGCAGCTGGAGCAATGAAGATGATGTTATGCCCCACAGGATTCCTGTTCTACCTAGAAGTAATCATGCAAAAACTTCTCTTGTTTCTTCAACAGTATAGCCCAGCATCTCCATACATGTACACTGAGAACAACACTAGTCCCTTGTACACAAGCTAAGGATTTGCTCTTTCAGTCTAAAAGATCAGAGCACTCAGGACACAATTTTTACTACTGATGCACAGATAGGCCATCCAAACTTTTGTAACTCTTAAAGGAGACACGAGGTCTCTCCTCTCTCCCTGACTGTTCCCATACAACTTCCCAAAATAAGTAAATAAACACTTAAAATGCAGAACAAAGGGTCAAATTGTCTCTCAAGACCTCTTACTCAGAATCACTGAATTTCACCCCTCATGACAATTTCATTAAAATCTCTAGAACTGATGTGCTTAAGCAGGTACTGAAGCACTTTCATAGCTCAGGTGCCAAAGCCCCTCTGACACCCAGAAGAGTTTACAGAAAGAATCTGCCTAATTGTTCCTTTATGAAAATTAAGCTCCTTCTACTCCAAATGAGAATAATTTGTGAAAGGAATGATACTGAAGATGCTGCAGTATCTCACAGATTCTGTGAAATACAGATTGCTCTCTCTGTCCTTGCTTCTTCTCACCCAGTGGAAGCAATGAGTTGCTGATGGCTCTTATTAGAAGTAAAACATAGGTAACTCCCTCACACTAACAAGCCTTGCTGGCCAACAAACAGAACATTATAAACAATCTATCATCTACTACCTGCTCAGAGTTTGGGATTTTTTAATTCCCCTTGATCTGTAAGGAGAGGTGTGTGGGAAATAACGTGCTCTGTCTGGAGTGGGGATCTGTCTTCACTGCCACCCTCAGCTTGATAATAGGAGCCTCTTTGAGGGTTAGAGACTGGAATACAGGCAGAAAATGTCTTAAAAGCTCAGGCAAAGTGGGGGCAAGTTGTAGCCCAGACATAAACACAGCAAGCACAACTCTATTGGAACAGAAATTAATTAAGAGTAGTGATGATACAATACAGGAGGAGAGCAGAGCAATGCTTCTTGTCTTCATCCTGCAACAAACCCCTGGGACACATCATCAGCTTTTCTTTGAGACAGCTGGTATGTTATCCTTTGCAAACAGCAGCCTATGACTAAAAATCCCAAATTCCATAATTCCTCTACCTCAAACCATTATTTTTTACATAAAAAGCTACTGTTTTTACTCAACATGGGAACAGAAGTTTTTCTATCACTCCAGTAGAGTAGTGATATTTTTTCAGGTGCAATGTTTATCCATTTTCCTAATCTGTCAAGTACTGGACCAGAACACACATTTCAGGATGAGCTAAGTAGTAAAAGTGAGTCGTGACTTTGGTGCATCAAAGACAGTTCATATATTGCTCTTGAAGGGCAGTATGAGTTAAGATGAGAAGAAAAATGTATTTGCTTACTTCAGGAAGGAAGAATTTGCCGTGATTATTCCTAGCAGTGGAGTGGGCCAATACTAATTGGTATGGAAATGTTGGAAATGCAAAGATGATTCTCTGTAAAGATGTGGCCAGTCTCCTATACCAGTATAAACTAGCATTAAAGTCTCCAATTCTGCAAGAACAGTTTATTTAGAACAGACTGTATTTAGAAACTATGTGAGGAAATAACTTGCAATAGTTGGATCTGCTTCCAAATAACATGAAATGTGGTGCTAGTTGTATCCATGATGTTGACTTCTTCTTTCTGCTGTGAACATAAGTAAGTTGAAAATATTTTCTTCCATTTTCTCATATTTCACTTCCACAATATAAGCAGCAAAATATATATACACACTGCAGCTCCCTAGTTTTCAAAGCCAAGATTCTGCACTATGAACAATAATAATTAAAACTTCTTGCTTTTTTGTTATTTCTTTTGAGTTTTTGTTTGCTTTTTTTTTTTTTTTTTGTTGATACATAGACAGAACCTTTGCTTCTGGAGATGAACTGACTCAGTTAATTAACTTGAAACCATCACAGAGTGGAGTAGATCCAAGGACTGGCATAACAGGTCTTATTCAAGGACTTCAGCTGCAGATTGAGAATCAAGAGGTGCTAAAGGAGTTTATGGTAAACTTTGATCACTTCTTAAGAGTTAAAAGTTCAGCAAAGCTAAGAAAGTGGCTTTCCATACAATGCATACTGTATGGGAGTTCACTTTGTATATCTTTACTGCATCCTTTTCCTCTGACATTTATTCCTGCCAAAATGGGGTTTCTGCTCTGCTGTTTGGGTGGTAGTACAGTATTTGCATATCTCTTTCCACGTCTATCAGTCTTACTATGTTCCCTGTTCAAAGACACTTCCCATGTAGAAGGAAAATAAAAAATGTAACATTCAAAATGTAGATTAGGAATTACTTTTTCCTAGACTGACTTCTTCTTACCCCCTCAGCTCTGCTGAACATCTACCTAAGAACTATCCTAGGGGCTGCACCTAAGCAAGAAATCCATGCTGCTAAGGATTCACTAAAGTAGAAACAGTTGAAAGGAAATTGTTCCACTCAAAGGAACACCCCACTTATCCATGTAACTCATTGCCACAAGATGCTGTTATGATCAGGAACTTTGTAATGAAATTACAAAGAAAAAGTAATGTACCTCCACAGATAACGAAAACACATAATTATATCTGATTGCATATAAATAATGAAAAAAAAAGTAAAATTAGGAAGGCTTGTAAAATCTCTTGTTTCAGAACATAAACAGAATATGAAGTTATCATCAAATTCCCAAAGAACAGATTATTTCATTATTCTTCAAGATATTTTCCTTTAAAGGACATGCTCATTACCAGTGCAATGGATTGCTGCCACTTTTCCATAGTAATTGCAATGTTATCAGTTTCTTTCACTTGCCTTTATATCTCTGACTTTCTGGGTACAAAATCCCACAGGCTGAAGTGTATAGGATTTGCTGGCATTCCCTAAAGGCTCAAGGGCATGTATTAATTTTCATTCATTACATTCCATTACTGATGTAGGTGTAGCTTACTATGAGCTCAGTCACACATCTGCACAGAAAACATAAAGATCTAATAAGTAAAGTGCTGGTTACCAAAGGCAGTGGATATTTTATCTGAGTAAAAGCCGTAGGAACTGATGCAAGTGTTCAAGAACTGTCATATGTATTTCAGTTCTTATAAATGTATAGTGGCAGAATGTGATGATTGAGCATTGTGCAACGCACAGAAAATAGGTAGAAGAATAACAAAAACATCGAGGTAACACAAAAATTTAATGAAATGAACTTGCACATTCCTGCTTCTGACTACTCTGCATTCAATTCCTCTAAATTTGCTGTGAAGTTCTTCATGACTGTATGATTTGCACTTAATATCATTGGTGCTGTTCTCTATACTTATCACTTATTCCATCACTGAAAAGTATTCAGTCATTTTTGCACTGTTCATAGTGCAATAGTTACTGCTTGTGTTATCAATCATAAATGCTGACATTTGGCCAACACAGTATTCCAAACATCTATAATACAGCAATATACAAAAGGGACTTGTAACGATGGGGTCTGAGGATGAGGGTTGGAAATATCACTTGAAAATGCAGAAATAATATATATTGCAGGGAAGAGAAAATACAAAGCAAATTGAATTTTTTGCCTAGAAGTTTAGAGAATGATGTACTGATTCTCTTCTGTAACAAGTCTACTTGCCAGCCTTGGGTTATACACAGCAGTAAAATTTGTTGACACTGACACTGTAAAAGCTGTCTGTTGAGGACGGGAACAACATAGATTGACTATTTCTTTTTGATCTAGGCTTTAGAACATGTGAAGCCAATAGATGACTGCAGAACTGGCAAAGCACCAGAAAACCAGAATAAAAACAGATACCGAGATATCCTTCCATGTAAGTATGCACAGAAATGAGAACATACATTTGGTGAACAAAGTCATCAGAGGAACACAAAAAAAAATTCTGGACCCTTGATGTCTTCCTAAACTGCAGCAACAGGACAACACATGCAAAAATGTGTGTCATCTCTATCTTCAGTGATGCAGTATATATATTCTTAGAGGTTCTTCTCCTTTATAACACCAATATCCAGTGACAACATTCCTATGCAATACATGAGAAGCAGCACTGGGTACACTATGTTGGAACACTGGAAAACAATTCTATAGTAATTAGAAGGCTTTTCACAGTGTTACACAAGTACCTCAAGAGAAATAGAGCTGCAATGAACCATAGAATTTATCTGTGGGAATTCCTACTTGCAATGGTTAATATTAGTGCTACTAGTCAAATGTGTTCTAAAATCCAGAGGGATACTTTTCTGGAGAGACTGAGGTCTCTTCTTTCCTGAGTTCTGGAGATGGTAGAACTCTGTTTCAGTTCCACAACTGAAATAGCATCTTTCTATTTCTGTACAGATGATAAGACACGAGTTCCTCTGGGAGAAAAGAATGGCTACATTAATGCAAGTTACATTAGAATGAATGTTGGAGAAGAGGAACACTTTTATATTATAACCCAAGGGCCTCTTCCATCCACTATGGCTGATTTCTGGCAAATGGTCTGGGAGAGTGAATCAGATGTGATTGCCATGATGACAAAAGAAGTGGAGCTAGGGCAAGTCAAATGCCATCGATATTGGCCTGAATCTCCCTATAACTCTAAAGAACTGGCTAATTTCTATCTCAGGCTACACAATTACCAGCCTCTGGAATACTTCATAATTAGAAAAATAGAAATTATCAGCAAGCAGGTAAGTTGATTTAATACTTTCATATATGATGAAATTGATTACATAGTTTATGTGAGTAGATACAAGTAGTATTGTCTGCTTCTTCTATAATATGTGCCCAGTATTTTTGGGGGATGTAAAAATCTGAATAACAGGCATGAAATCAGGATTAATGAGGTGCTTTCTTCTCGCTCATTGCATAAGCAATGGATATAATATTGCATATGTTTGGACAAGGACTTCCAAAAATGAGACCTCTAATAGTCACAGAACTGGTGTGTTCAGTGTTTTGCAGAATTGTTTACTGTTCTCATCAAATCAGATCCCCACCACAGTGGATTCATATTTGTAATGGTGGTTGAATGGAAAGGGGGAGAAGGTGGCTTTCATCCTAGAATTTAGGACAAATGATACATTTTTGTTCATGAAAATACACAAACACACATGAAACTGCAAATCTAGCAGCAATTTGTTAGAAACTTAACAAATACAGAATCCAGGTGGAAGAACACAGAAAACAGGGCAGGTATAAGTCCATCATTCTTGCCTCAATATTAAGCAAAGCTTTGCAAAAATTTCTGCAGGGCATATTATCTAGTGGCATAATTAAAACATCTGTGCCAGACTAAACTTGGTGCCTTTTCCATCAAGATAACATTTGAGGAAATGCACCTTATGTCACTGAGTGTGAAGCATTGTAAAGCATTTGATAGGAGTCTTCCTGAAAGACTCTTAAAATGGCAATATAGAACACCACATGTGATTGTTTCAATGAACATGCTAAGTTTGCTATGTTTGTACTAAATCAGTAGCAACTACAGAAAGCCACAGGTCTACTTCAGCAGAAATCCAGATTTACATTCAAATTCATCTGATAGTAAAAATCAAGGTAGTTAGCATTCAGATTTTAACATGGTTTTGTGAACTGCCAACAAGAAGCTTTGACCCAGGAAAATTTAGTTAATATTACCAATAAATGACATAACTACATTCTTTCAAGGCAACTGAATAACTTAAGCATCTCATCAAAGTCATGTGAAGTAAATTTCCTAGGCCTGTGTTCCTGAGTGCGTTTCTTGAAATCTAAAGAAACATTAATAGAGTCAAGTATGAAAAGCTAAAGAACTGAAGAGTAAAAAAACAATTTTAGGAATGAGGCTGTAGGAAAATTTTAGTGGAATTCCTTGAAAATTGGTTTTGGGACTGATAATTCTTATGCTTTCTTGTCTCTCTTTTCCAGACAGAAGAAAAGCGCATTATAAGTCATTTGCAATTTACCACTTGGCCAGACCACAATACTTCCAAACTGGCCGAGCAGCTTGTAAAATTTATTTGTTACATGAGAAAAGCTCACAGGAGAGGACCTATTATTGCTCACTGCAGCACTGGCATTGGAAGAAGTGGAGTTTTGCTGTGTGTTGAAATTCTTCTCAGCCATATAGAAAAAGATTTATGTGTAAGTATCAAACAGGTCATTGTTAAGTATTACAAATTTGGTAGGGATGTCAACGGCATGGTGGGAACATCTTAGAACAGAATAAATCCTCTAAGAATTCACCCTAACAAAACAGAATAAACCCAGCTTTCATTGTTTTAAACCACAAAGATAGTAACTACAAATATACTGTTTCTAAAAGAGCTGTCACAGCCTCCCTATCTGAATATGCTTAAATTTTTCTTTCTAATTTGCACATCAACCAAAGTAAAAACAATTCTCTTCTGACAGTTCAACATCAAGCAGATAGTGAGAGATTTGCGAGATCAGCGTTTTGGCATGATCCAAACTAAGGTAAGTTGTAAATATGCAACTAGATCATTGTTTTTTAAAAAGCCTCAATCCGTGGTACAGCTCCATATGCTATGATAAAGCTGGGGCTTAAACTATCATTTTAGTGCTCTCATTGAGGAAAATAACAGCCCTCTAGGCAAGGGGTGTCCAGTTTTAAATATGAAAGTCTGTGTATTACTCAATAAGTGAAATAAAAGTAAAACAGCAATACAAGACAAATACAACACACCCCCTTTCTTTTTCTAAAACAAGAAGAAAAGGAAGTATCACAGAAACAGGGATTTACTATAAACCCTACCCTGCAAAATTATACCCTTTAGTTGAATTCTTGCTATTGATGAGTTATCATCACCAAGTAAACTCTTCTATCCTCAGCTAAACCCACTCCTGAAAACATTTTTCACTCAAAAAAAAGAAAATATGCTGCTAACTCACCTTAGAGAAAACACCTGGTGGGAATAAAAACAAGAGAAGACTCAAGTTCTTCCTATAGGCAAATATTTTAGCACATGCTTTGATAGATTTTCCTTCAGGGTAATGACTGAGCATGAGACTAAAATTAAGCAAATATATAACCTTCACTATCCTTAATGACAGTTGAGTACATGCTTAAACTACAGAGTCCCTGTACTTTTACTAGTGATGGAACAAAATGAATAAGGATTCTCTGAAATATGTACGTTTTGTATCCATATGATATAGATGTGATATTATATAACATTTAAACATATAACTTCAGCTAGTCCATCCTTCTTTGTCTAGAATTTATGTTGAATGTAAGCAGGTGTTTCACACTGGTGTCTCCACACACAGGATGAGTATTTATTCTGTTATGAAGTTGTGCTGGAAGTCCTTCAGATCCTGCGAGCCATGGATTCCTACTGAGTATGATTCCTATAGTATGACTCTTCCTGTTGCTATTCCACTGGACTCCAGGGACTGCTCTGCAACTACTTTAAAGAGATATCATGCCAGCACAGACAAGTGTTATAATATATGCTTTTTTAGATTACAAAGTAATTTAAAAACCTTGCTTAACGTGTCCTGTGCAAGTCATTTATTTCTTGGCTCAAAGTATGCAGAAACAGCCAGCCAGCACTGCAACACTGCTGTGTCAAACTGCTATGGACAATTTTTGCATTCTGTGTAATAACATATTCATTGTTAGGAATATGTGTTGGGACTGTAGCAAGGATGTAGCAGCCTTTGGAATTAGCTTTAGTATCCAGAGGGCAACTATAAAGATCTAAGATTCTATTGTTGTTAGGGTAAGATTAGTTGTCCCTCATCTATTGTTGTGCACTGTTTACTTCCGGACTGCAAATCAGTGTTTACTCCGCCAGTTATACTTTTGCATGGAAGGACTCAGTTTGGTGACCTTTGGTTGCTTGAACAATCTAGACCCATTTCCTGCCCATGAGTTTATACCACTATCACCAGACATCTTAAATCAAGAAATTGACATAAAAAGTAGGATGCCTTTAAACCCTGGTCCTCTTCAAAGGAAGAGCATTCTAATAATTGGATGGAATATTAATTTTTTCATAGCAATATGAACAGATGTAGATAGCACCAATATTTTCATTCCTCATCCATAGAAAAAGAAATGCAATACTAAGCCCAGTGAAAAAACTGTGTGTGCGTTGTGGTACACACGAACATTTCATCTTTCCCTAATCCTTTATATTGATTAACTATTGTCTCATTCTTACCTAGGATCTGAAATATGGGATGTCCTGCTGGTTTCAGTTGGGGCTGAATCAGATCTTTAAATTAAAGAACTCTCTGTACAGTTTATTTTTCTTGTAAAAAGTGTTTCTGTTCGTGTGGGTGGATTTGAACAGAAATCTGCTGTTCAAGGTGTAAGATTGTATTTTTTTTCCATTTGTTGTACTTCTAAGTCCTTATCTAGAAAGTGACATATGGAAGTGATTAGATATGCATTAGAAGATATGCATTATTAGATATATTTACAAGGAATGCCTATTATTAGATATGCATTTCTTGTAAACATAGGAAACTGAAAATATCTAACTAAATTGTATATATTTTTAAAACTTGGTTTCTGCAAAAGAGAAAAGATTAGGAGGTATCGGGTATAAAACAGCAGTTGAAGCAAGAAAATAAAATAACTATTTATTTTATTACCTATTACGAATTAGAGGTTTATAATTCAGAAAGAATGGGGTATTAAATAAAAATTTAAAGTATGGCTTTTAGAAAAAGCCACTGTAATACAATTATAATTAAGGACAAGGCCCATTTTTTCTTTCTGCTCTCCAATAGTCTGAAGACAGTCTCCAATATAGAAATGCAATTATGTGAGCCAGATGCCAATTTCAAACTTTATTAATAAAGTTCCAGAGCAATGCTAAATAAATTCAGGAATAACCCCAGATTTATATTTATATAAACATATAAAGAACTCAATGTTTTGTCTTAAATTCATTGAATTTGGTCCTTCCTTGAAGCATTACTCTCCATGTATTCTGCATTTATTATCTCTATGTTGCATACGAAGGTCTGTTCACACAATTTTGTCAAATATCAACAGCCAATTTTTTTCTCATAACTTTTTTAACTTAATTTGGTATTTGGCCTTTCACTTTAATTGCTTCACATGTACTAGGCAATCAATGCATTACACTGTAATGAATACACAATCCATCTTTTGTACCACAATAATTTAATAAGCTTCCTAGTAAAAATATTCCTGTATTTTATGCAAAGGTATTTTTTTTTCTGTGGCTTAGAACAAGTATTCTGGACTTAGAAGACAATCCTCAAAGGTCATTATTTGTACATCATCTTTGCAGCTGTTTGACAGATGTGCTTGCTGTTTGACATAAGTTTTTCCTGTTTTACAGAGATATTAAAAAGATTTATTAAAACAATCTGCTTAATTTCAATTTCTTTTTATAAAAAAAGCAGCTGCAATACCTAACTATTAACCAAGTCGAGCTCTAGGGAAAATATTTTATTCATGAGGGCTTGTCTGTAAACTTCCTCCAAAGGCAGATTTTGTGATGATGTATAGTGGAATGTGGCCACATCCAGCGGCTGATAAGCATTTCCCCACACACACAGCACAACTGAGTGTCCCACCTCTGTGTTCTTTATTCATGCACAACTCCCTGGAGATCCAGGCTCACTGATGTGAACTCATTTCGAACAAAAGATAACCCGTCTTTACAGAGCTCACACTACTTGACAAGTCAGGATACACTGAAAAGAAAGGAAAATCTACTGTCTCATTTCATTCATAGGCAAGTGAAGCAGTGGTTGGTGATTTGTCCAAGGTTTACAGAGTTTTGTAAAACTTAGGAACTAAACACAGATGATAAAATCTCTCATTCTTTGCCTACACACAAAGCTATCTTTCCTCAGTTAGAAAATAGGGTCATACTGCTCTGGATGATTTCTGATGAGATATTGTTTAGCACATGAAGTGCTCTGACTGGAATTTGCACACACTGTAATATGCAGATGTGTTATGGCACAGAACCTCAGTCTGTGCCAATGGTCACCCTTCTTACTTCAGAGAAGTGGTATTGAGATCACCCTTTGTGCTCTAACACCTGGTTGCCCATCAGGACAAACTGCAGTGCAAATGTGAACAAAAAGAGTACGTTTATTGAAGATATTGCCTGCCATAACAAGCACACCAAAGAAGTAAACATATGCTAGTCCTCAGATTCATACTGTAGTACAAAACCTTGTCAGTCATAATTTGTTTTCAGCCAGTACCTCTGTCCACAGAACAGCACAAATTGTAATCATATTTTGGACAAGTTTTACCAGCACTGAGTCTGCTGTTAAGCTTTTTTATAGCTACCATTTTATCTCAATTTAAAAGCAAGTACAGCAAGAACAACCACTGCATAGCTGTAAGGTTACAAAATCATGTGTGTAGGGGAAAACAAATGTCCACATTTTTCTATTAACATTTTCATTGAGTTCCATGGACCCAGAACTGCTTCATGCTGATGTCTCTGTGTACTCTAGTACCCCATCTGCAATGGAAAAGATACCTGAAAATACCCACATCTGACAAAATGGGTGTTACTGTCTTCAGGAGCATTGTCAGGTATAAATAACTGACTTGTCCTAATATAATCATGTTTCCTTTAAAATTTCTTAGATAGCCTGAGCGACCAGCCAGTAATTTTTTTCTGTCTTTTCAGCTGAAGTTTATGGCCTCACTGAGCAACAGGCCCTTCTGTGTCAGAACTAATACAGCAACTGCAGAGGGTCCGTCCTGAAAAAGAGCAGCAGTCGCTGCCCCCTAGGGGCACATCGCGACAGCGACAGGGCCAGGTGCAGCCGGTCGCTCCTGCCCTGGGCACAGACCCACACCGTGCCCCTCAGCTGCAGAGTAAACACAGCCAGATAAATATAACAGGGGGCTTGCGGGCAGATTCCAATTGCTAACTGAAATTATGCCACTGTGACTTCTTGCCTATACCTACAAGTGCAGCTAGAAACTCTCACAGGAACATTCTTTCTATTGGATAACAGAAATACTGAATGGAATTATTTTCTGAGGAAAAAATAAAAATCATTCACAGGACTAAAATGGGGCACCCCTTCCACAGACAGGGTCTTCACAGTGTGTTGCACCCACACTGGATGCTTGCTTGCTGCAGCACAAATCAGAGTTCCCAACATCTGAAGGAATGTAAATTTATCTATACTATTCGCTCTTCCTTTAAAGTGTTAGCATTAATAAATAGTACTTTGCATAGTCTCAGTGCCTTAATTATTGGAATTACACAGGAGCAGAAACTCCAGCTTCAAGACACTCAGTTACTCGTGAATGATAATGCTACTTCTCACAGCTTAAATCACAAAGCTGGACTCAACATGAAGATTCCCTGCCTACTGCTTGCAAAGCTGACTAAATATTATTGTAATTGAGCTCTTTACACAGAAAAGAGAGCTCACCCTTGCAGGCTAAGCAGACAGAGTTAGAGTCCACTATTAGATGAATCTTTTAAATGTCCAGTAACGTGTGTGATGGAAAGGCACAGCACTTATAAGATATGTGAACCCTGAAGAGTGGTTTGCACATAATCTTGCATGGGTGTAGCTTTGTAGGGTTAGAATTAAGCTTGTGAAACTAGAAAAGTATTCTGTATTGTCATACTGATACATGAGAATATATCACTTTGTGCACATCAGGAATAATAGAACCTCATACTTCATTCATGCTTCTCCAGGCCCAACAGCATGAACAACTAACACTGGATCCCAGAACCACAACTCAGAATAGCTGAGACTGGAAGGAAGCTCTGGGAACCATCCAGTGTAAACCCTCCAACTCCCAGCAGTGTCACCTTGAGCTCAGAACTCTATTCATATGGGTTTTGGGTATCTCCAGGATGGACACTCCTTGACACCTCTAGGCAACCTGTTCCGCTATTTGGCCATCCTCAGTGTAAAAAAGGTTTTTTCTGATGTTTAAAGGAAATTTCCTGGATTTCAGTTTGTGTCCATAGCATCCTGTCCTGTCTTTTGATACCACTAAGAGAAATCTATTTCTGTTTATTTATCTCTTTACTCCCCCCCATTTAGGAATTTGTACAGATTAGTAAGATCCCCCTGAGCATTCTCTTCCCCACGCTCAACAGCCCAAACTCTCTCAGCTTCTCCTTACACAACAGACGTTTCTTAATTACAATTACTTAATCATCACAGTGGCCTTAATATGCAAGTACTGGTTTAGAGAGATTAGAAGATTCCATCCAACAGCTACATCCAACAGCCTACTGAAATTAGGAGGTAGAGTTTTTGGTGCCTATTGACAAGCTATTGATAGCTGCAGTTTTAATACTACTTAAGGACCGATCAAGGCCTGAGGAAACAATGCAGGAGATAAAGAAAAGATGCAGAGTATGGAGCATGTCTTTGATGTCAGTCTGAAATATCTGCCAGCAATCATCTCTACTTTTTTACATAGTCTTAACAGTTCAGTGTCCTCCCATATGAAGTAGGTGGCTATTCAGAATTCACTGCCTTTTCTGCACAGTACCAGTTACACATTCACGCCTGAGGGACAGTGAACTTTTTGCAATCCTGTTCTGAATTATACAGCTATTTAGCTTTCTCATTAAACCATTCAAAAACAAAACCCCAAAAAGCAGTTAAAATGCCTGAGAGCAGTACACCCCCAACCAGGCGACAGACACAATGGGGACTATACAGTAGCTGTCCAGCACCCCGGCTCATTACACAACCTAGCAATTAACTGAGGTTGCCTGTGCTCCCTCCCCTCCCTGCATTTGTTCTCTTGAGAGATGACAATCCCTTCTTCTCCTTCCTGTTCAACACTCTTGGAAAGACATGCCAATGACTGTAGGCTTTCCTTTCCCATCACACTGCTGTAAAAAGCTTCTAACTACTTCCATTACCACTTCCTTCATGGCTGAAGCAGATTTATTCCAGGCAAGGCACCAGCTGCAGTATCCTTGGCTCATTCAGCACACCTACCAATAGTTCCCAAGGCAGAAACAACATGCTGGGAGTTTGCTTAATGCCAGCACCTTTGGATAAGTGACAAGGACACTACGAGAAATAATGAACATTAGGGAAATGTAGCTATAGCAACACAAGTATTCACAAAGCAAATCCCCACCATGAGCACAAGGAAACTGCTGTTATTGTATTTGTAAAAGTGCTGATAAAGCAGGAGCTTGGGCTACAATATCAGGAGAAGGCATGCCTGGCCTGCAGTCTTGCCACAGATGGTAACACATGCAAAAGCACCCCTACAGCAGACAGAAACTTAGCTCACACACTTTCAGAAATGCTGGATGAAACAACAGATCCAAATTTGAGCCTTTGTAAGAAAATCCCAAACTCTCCCCAGCTCCTTATTTTCCTGCTTCAGATTTTACTGCAGGTTTAGCACCATGTCATCAAAGGAACCATCCTGATGACACTGTCATGCTGATCAGAAAGCTGCCATTGTTCCAGAAGCAGGAACTGAACCTTGGTCTCTCATTAACCTATGCTGCTTCCACCCTTTTTTATCCACTTAAAGCAGGCAAAACTTGTAGTTGAGTCTTCAACAGGAACACAGACATTGCTTTCTGACTTCTTTTTTTAATCATAAGATGGAACAACTGAATTACTCTCAAGGAATTTTGACTTCCACTTGATATAAGAAATAAAAAGTTAGTTTATTTAACTTGGAATAGCACTACACATATTCCTCCAGAACTCCTGGGTTCCTCTCCTCATCATATCTATAATTCACTTCAAGAAAAGTTCCTTAACAGTATCATGCCTCATTTTCTTTGTCTACTGCTCTGCTGTCTTAAAGAAGATGCATGAGGCACAGGTAATGTTTGGGAAGAGTTGAGTGAGTACTCAAGTAAAAGACAATACAAATACATGAAATATTCTTCATGCTTGCACTTTTCAGTTACCACACACTCCCCTTCACCTCTGTGAGTGAGTTAGGACACACGTAGCATATATCTATCTCTATTATTAGGAAATTACACTGAATCATTAAGTGGAAAAATTCACTAAGGGAAAGAGTAGGATTCTGCTCAGGTATTGTTTGAAAAAGGAGTAAGAACAAAGTGTTATTTGACAGCTAGAAATTCTGCTAGTATTACTTACTTGAGTCACTTAGCATGGACTCAACACCATTACTTTTGCTTGACAGCAATTTTAGATCAAAAGACCTAAAACTCTATGGGATCTCTGTTCCCATAGACAGAATCCACACAAAGCCTGGAATGCCAGCAGCCTGGGATGACCACACCTCTCAGCTCAATACAAATACCCAACTCCTTCAGAGTAACATTGCTCTAGGCAAAAGCATCCATCTCCTTCCTTCCAGAGCACTCCATGCCAGCCCCTGCCAAGATTTTCAATGACACGGAGATTTCTCCACCTACTCCTTCTCTCAACAACATTCACTTAGATCCCTGGCTAAAAGCTGGGTGGCTGCTGGGTTATGCTCCTCTGCTAGACTTGGTCAGTGGCCCAAAAGGTTCAATTATCCCGAGTCCTCCTGGGATTTACATAATACTCCTTTGAGGTCTATCAAAGCATCTGATGAAACTCAGTTACTTCCTTGGAGCTCTAAGAAGAACACAGATTAAACTGGGAACACAAACATCAAGTTAGCATGTTAAAAATATCCAATGAATAAAATATCCTTTTCATTTTCCTTTATCAACAGTTCTCCTCTCTTATTAGTTCCATTAATAGGGCAAAAGGTTTACACACCTCGCTTATGGCTGTGCATCTTAACTCTGAGTTTTTTCTAAAGTCCTTGAGGAATTCAAATTACAGCTAGGCTACCTCCAGGTGGTCGGGACTTGACTGATCAATGGCCCGTAGCCAGCTGAAGTGATTACAGCCTTGGGCAGGAAATTATTGTTATCAAAGTTGCTGCTTCCTGTAGCTTCAGCCCAACTTGCCTCAAAATCATTACACAGCACAGATGGGGATAATGTGCCCATTATTCCCATGTCCATATGCTCATAGAGGAGCTATGTCCTCTCTGTAGCTTTATACATGTTCAGTTCCCTTCACAGTTTCCCTCCAAAATGCCAGTACTTCTGTTCCTGTATGGCTGTTCTTTGAGCACTGATTGGGATGTGGGTGATCTGCTTTTAACTCTCAGTTACTTCTATAACACTGAGAGAACCAAGCCTGTATATTGCTATTGTCTTAATTTCTGGTAGAGGTAGAACATTCTTTCTCCAAATTCATCCCATGTCCCGAGCACACATAAAGTGCACCAGTATGTGAGAAAGCTGGCAAGATTGGGAAGGGCATCTGCATTAGTGTGGATGCATTTACCTGCCATGGGAGCAGGCTGATAATGGATACAGATTGCCAAAAAATCAGGCAGGAAATGGGGCTAGCTGGGAGAATATTCACCTTCCATCCTTCTTTAACATTTTGTGGTAATGTTCTTTTTTCCTTTTTTCCTCACCTTCTGCCAAATGACAGAATAATCTACACTAAAATCAGATATCAAGACAGAGTAAGGTATGTGTTTGCATGTGAGTGCACGTATGTCACACTGCTTTCTATAGAACAGAATCAAAAATATTCAACCAAGTGTCCTTCTACAGCTAGTAGAGACTTTGTAACTGTGGATTTTACCTTCATTCCTGTCTGGGTGAATCTTTCAATAGGAGAATCTTTCTGACCCAAAAGATGATATGTGTATAGCATAGTGTTGAACAAGGCTTTCTGTGCATGGACTTAACAGCTTACCTCTATCTCATAACAGTTCCATGAACTCCTCATTGTCAGCAGAACTGCATCCAGCTCCAGCATTGGCCAGGGAAGCTAAAATAATGGTCTCGCCCAACCCTAAACTCCAAAGGTTCCATATAGCCTACCATGTTAAAGGCCTAAGGTCTACCCAGCTAGTTGTAGGTTTGTGCCCTGTGCTCATTATGCCTGTGCAAGCAGTCCCTCACCAGACCAGCTTCCAGCAAGGGCCCCTCTGTGTGCAGCTCTGTGCTTGCAGAGTCCTGGCAGGATGGGTGCTGACAATGGCCTGTCAGAGGGCGAAATCTCCCAGTGGAAATGTGTGTGATGGACCCACTGGAGTGAATTAGGTCACCTCGTGCTGTCAGAAACAATAGGGACAGAGCTCATACAATGGCAAGCAGCCTCATATATGAAGGTCTATGGACAACTGGTTCTGCTAAAAAAGGTTATCAGCAGTGATACTACACAGCAGGACATCACTGCAGACATGAACTGGCATGTGAAGAGAGGCAGAGGTCTGAACAGCTCAAGGCACACAAGCAGAATCCTCAGATTGAAAAAATTTTCTCTTGAGCAGCTAAGAGAGCATCTGCTTTGGACTTGATAGGCTGAAAATCATCCCTGCTTTGTCCTCTAACCTAACTCTTTCTTACCAAAGAATGAAAATATAAAGAAGCTGCAGTAACAGGCTGCAATTTTTTAAACTTACCAGTAGCTTTAAGGTTTTCAGCATCCTTCAATGCTCATCCACATTCTGGATTCTCAGTTGCAGCTAGATCTATGGTGTAGCCTTCATAATTGCTTCTGAAAACTTCGACCATCATTTTACTGATTCCCTCCTAAATTCATTCTTTTCCATTACAAATCCTAAAAAGGGAGGAAGAAGAAAAGGAGGTTGATTAATAACCAATTGATTCAGACTTTTGTCTCTTTATCAAATACCCCATAAAACCTCTGGCAAAAGCAGGGAATGCTCTCTTTGAGCCTTTGCAGGAAATGTCTCCCTGCAAAAGCAGGGGACATACTGTTCCAATATTTAAGACACTCAGAGAAAATCTTGCTGGTTATTATTTGCTCCATCATGTGAAGGAAGCTGCAGAAATGCTGTACACAGCTAGATCCAAAAAGTGCACTTGCAAAAATGAGAGGAAAGGCAATAGTGCTTATGTTTATAGGATTTGAAAGAGGCAGAAAAAAAGGGAAAATCCATTCACAAACATATTCATGCAGATCAAATGGGATAATTATTTTGAACTTCATGCAATATCTTTCATCTTTCCTTATCAGAATTAGCTTTAACTTCACTACCTTTCCCTTTACTGAAGTTTTGTGTCCACTGCCAGACCCCACCCCTCATCCTAACTCTGGACACATATATCTAATTGCTCACTAGTGGGATGCTGAACAAATCCACAACAGTACATTCCAGCTAAGGTACTATATGTGCTTTCTGCAAATTTAAACACGATGGAGACTGGTTATATCATGGGGGCCTAGAATTGCATGCTGAGCATTTATGACCTGCATAATTTGGGTTTTATACTGATACTCTGACCAGACTGATAAAAAGATAGCATTTACATTCCTGCAAATTCCTTGTATTTCAGCTCTGTTATGTCCCACCAGCATTTCAAGCCCTTTGATCTCTGAACTAGATAGCATTCAGCATGTATCATTATAACATCATGTTTAGATTTTATACTATTGTGTTTCTGAGCATAATATAAATAATTTTTTGCTTGTTTTTGGGAGGCTGTTTTTAAAATTTGTTTTTATAAATTATTATTTGCAGTCATCACAAAAGGGTTGCGATCCTTCCAGCTCCCACCAGATGTCACCAAGCTCTCAAGGATCTTTGGAGTTAGGGCAGTAGAAGCCTCTTGCTTGAGTGCTAGTGCAGTGTCTTTCCCTTTTCAAGAGAACAGGGTAAGGAGCTGAGGGCAGTCTTGCCTTGTCAGTGGATGAAATGCTGCTGAATCACCGGTGGGCCAAAGCTGCCATGATTTCACTGCTGTTGAACAGTTTTATCTGAAAGGAGTCAATCTCTTTTCACATACTACCAGGGAATAACACCATCACAGCTCTGCTCTCTGGCTGACACACGTGTCAGAGCAGGAAGCCATACAATAACATGCACAGGAAGCAAGTTTGTGTTACTGCCTTCCAGGCTACCCACTTAGGTGAAGTGGCCTGCTTGTGGCCTGCACAGGGAGTACTGAACTAACTGGGCACTGAAGCCAGCTTTCCATGCCCATTTTGAAAAACATTTCCCAGTAAGCATTTTGATTTTTTAGACAGTGGTTCTCTTCTGAGTTTTACTGAGTGCTGAGCATTGTGGTCTCCCACACAGTATAAATGCCTGAGGTCTCACTACTCAAATATGCCTGTTCCTCTGGAATGAGCCAGCTTGCCAAGAGGCTCCCCTCAATGCATCCCAATTGGCAGAATAGCACTCTCAAGGCTCTGCCATCAGAGGAAATATTCAGACTCAAAGAGATTAGATGCACAGACTAAGATGAATAGAAGTTGACAAATATCCAAGATGTATTTTTGAGAATGAAGAGGCTGAACTGAAAATGAATGGATTTTAATGAGAGAAGGAAAGGAAATTCACCATGAATTGCAGACATCTATTGTCCTGAAAGGACATTGTTCCCCATGGCCCCAGAACAAACATGAAAGGAACACATTTCATGAGGTATTGTTGGGGCTGGCTTGACTATGGCAGCTTGGGCTTGGATAGAACTTTTTGCGGAGGGTTTCAAATAATTCCACTTCTGAGAGCATTATTTATGGGCCTTTTACAGACACTGAAGTACACATTGGGACAAAATTACTTGTCCTTACAGTGAACAGCTCCCAGAGCTGGGAAAGTGAATCCTGATCAGTATCAATGAACCTCTGCCCTAGGCCTTATTTCTGCAACCTTGCACATGGGGAAACTTGGCAGCTGGTTTTCTTACACCAGCTCTCACAAATGACATTGTACTGAAGCAGTTATTGTCCATAAGAATAGCAGAGCCTGTTTGTCCTTTGTAGCTGGGAATGGATTGGACATTGCTCCCTACAGAGTCCACAGCAGCCAAGACCATGCAGATAAACACAGTTTTGGCACACTTGTTGGTGCCCTGATAGGCTGACAACAGTCTCAGGGTGATTCAGCTCAGGAGATAATCTCATTCCTGTGCAAGTCACCCTAGTTAGTCTTGTGTCCTGCCCCCTGCAGCTATCAGTGTTACGTTCTCCTCCTGGTCCAGCAAAATAGCTTCCAATCTAAACTGGAATACCCTCAGACCTAAGGTGTGAGTTGTCTCTAAGAACTGTGTATATCTTTTGAAAAGTTCATGACTGCAGATGGAATGTGCACCAACTACTCACCACTTCATGATTCTATGGTCCCCATTCTTATTGCTGAGAAGGAGAGGGGAAATAAAATTCCAGCCTGGGCTTTCTCTCCACTTTTTTTCCCCTACATCAACTAAAGTGATCTATATAGTTACCACAAACACCTCTTCTTCTGGGAACATTTTCCTCAGTTGAGACAATGACTAAAAACAATATAATTGTATTTCCAATGCTTTCTTTTCTGACAGAATAGTAATTTCTCATCCTGCCATAAACATCACACTTTGACAAGTACACAGAAACAACCAACATTTAAAAGGCAAGGTAGACATTGTAACACATCGTCATCTAGTACAGAATCAAATTACCCTTCTTTCCTCTCTCCCATCAGCATCCATTGTCATGACATACTCTACTTACGCACATGTGACTCTGGGATTAGAAGCACAAACCTCTGCCATTTACTGAGCATTGCTTTTCTCCTTCACTACAGGCAGACATGATCACAACTGACACAATGCCTTTGCTCACACAGCAGCCAGCCTTGTTCAGTTTTTGTGCAGCCCATGCTAGTGAACGTTCACTGCTTCTGGTACCCAGTGCAGCTACACAGTAATTCTAATAGCTGGCAGCTCTTTTGCAGCTGCCTGAGCTGCAGTCAGATCCATGACCACAATGTTGCTATGAACTTGAAAGGCCATCTGAGTATTTTGCTTTTTATTTGTTTCATAACTGATGGGAATTTTTCCACCTTTGATGCTATTGTAAGGAATTCAAGCCATAAAGCAGAAGGGTAGCAGGACTCTGGTCAGCTGAACACTAACCAATTCCAATCTAAAAGGTCTGTATTTTACTTCTGACTCTTTTCTTGATCCATTTGCCTTCTCAATATTGTTCTATTTCTCATCTCTTAATTATAAATCATCATTATTCCCAATTAAGAAAAAAAAAAAGAGATGAAGGGAAAAGAATGAAAAAAGAAAAGCAACAATGAATTTCAAAACATATCTGAAAAGCCAAAACTTTTTTGGTTTCCTGAAACTGTAGAAGCCCCCAGGAACAACTCCTGTTTCCAAGCACTTCAATAAGGAATTTGAGCCAAGAGATACTTTGATTCTTCATTAAAAAGAACTCCTTAGAGGTCAACTTATCTTGAATGGTCCTGATGTAATAAAGTATTAATAGAGAGAAATCAATTTCCAATATTACTGTCATATCATGCTGTCAGAAATAAGTGCACCTACCTACATGGCTCAGGTTTAGTTACCTTAGTCCTGCTGTAGAGAGGCAGCCCTACCTGTTGCCTGGCCCTACAGCAAAGAAGAATAGCACATGCTATCCCACACAGAAATATCTGACTTCTTAGTTGCATCGAGGGTCCTTATTTGTCTGTATGTAATTCCTTAACAAAGAAATGAGGCTCACAGCAGTTGATCACAGAAATCTCCTTGTAGTGAAGATTTGTGGTTTCTCCCAGTCATGTAGCCCCTTCAGACTTAGCTTCATTCCAGTCTGGGTTTAAAAAATTGCTAATGGAAAATACTTCCACACCCAGTGGCTAATTACTTTCTCCCTCAGAAGTAAAATCTTGGGTTGGTTATGAATTCACTACTCTTAACTGTTAGTTTCAAGGGAGAGCAGAAAGGCCTAAAAGGGACAAAGGAGATCCTGCAGTACCTATAGGATTGTTCTTATGCTTTTGTCTTCTAAATCCTACTTCTAAGTAATTGATAATTAGGATTTGTGTTGATTCATGTCTGCAAACCTAGAGCATAAAAAATGTATTAGTGATATTCACTAAACTTTCTATAATTTCCTTTACCACCTATAAGGTTCAGCGTTGCTGACATCAAATGCCTGAAAATGAGAGAGGCCTTTCTTCAAAAACTGGAGATTCATTTAAAAAATAACCGTTTATTTTTTTATTCAGTAGTGTTCCAATTGTTCAAGGTTGTATGTTCAGATTTTCTTCCTCAGCCACAAGCATTTTTTACTTCATAAGCAGATGACTCCATGACCAAGTTTTTCAAGGGGAAAATAGGAAATAATAGGCAAAATAGTTCTCTTTAAAACACAGGACTTAGTGTTGCTGACAGCTCCTACACAGTTCCAAACGAAACTGCACACAGGCCACAAGTAGTAGGAAGTTTTTTGCTGACACCCTAAAGTTCAGAGGCTATGCTTTCCTTCCTGTCTTACCACCACCAAAGAGGAAAAAGATATTAATATAAATACAAACTGTGATTGTGTTCCTGGAAGGAAACATATCAGATTAAGCATGCAGGAAGGGAGCCTTGGTGTTCTCCAGAAGGTTCCTCAGTTTCCAATATGAGAGGCACCGGGTGTTGTACAAACTCCAATATCAACAAAGCAGTTGTGACCATCTAAAATGCACTATACAGTCTGGAAAGCCACATTCAGAACCACGGTTAGGGGCAATACACATCTAAGGAAACTACTCTGATCCTTCTGATTCCCTCACTGGATTCTGAGATATTTAAGAGCCAGAATCTTACAGACCTCATCTCTGTCCAGATTTTGGTTCAGCTGCCTCTTCTGGCACAAGACAAATCATAATGAGTTCTAACAGCCTCTCAGTTGCCCATCTTGTCTGAAAGAAGGTCACTCCAACTGGGGCATCTGGCAAAGCTAGAAGTAGCAGCAGAGATACTTTGAGTGTGAAAGGCAATGCTGAGAAATTGAGTCATTTGGTTCCCAAGCACAGCTGGCTGCCTTCATGTCCCTGAGAGGACTAGGGCCTGGGGGAGGGGTATAAATCGCATGTTTCAAACTGTCCCTATTAACTAGACATTTCATTTAAATTGCACTTAGCACCTGCCTCCAATTACCTGACTCCAAGGCCCATGTGTGACAGAAGCTGGAGCTCTGATTAAATCCGTGCTTCGTACTAGTGAGCCATTAAGCCAAATCAAGGCTCACCGCTCCTTTGAAGGAGATCATTTGTCTTCATTAAAAGTGTCCATCCTTGATTGCCCTGACAGGAGCTTCTCTCTGAAAGATAATAAGGTCTGTTATTGTTGAGAGGGAAAATAATGTATTTCAGCCCTCTAGAGAGTGATTTGTATTTATTAATGTTCTCACAAATTACTGTACCCTGATTAACCTGTGATTGTGACAGGCAGCAGGGTGTGCTGCTCATCATGGCCATTCATGCTGGCCACTGTCTCTCCTGACATCACTAAGGGGCAACAGCGCATAAGAAAGTGGCCTCCTGCCCCTCAGTGATGCCTAAGGTCCATTAGGGAGTGATGGACAAAGCTTTAGCCAAGTTGTGAAAACCCAACTAATCACATCTTTGATCAGATCCTAATCTTTGGTCCAGATATAGAGGACTACACAAACATCAGCATCTTTGATATGAATATAACTATAACGCTACACATGTGAACCGTGTCTTATACTTCTCATCCACAGAGTTTCAAGTATTTTACAAAGGAGCTCATGCTCATGTGAGAAGCCAGGGAAAAAAGCACAGGCGCAGAATTCACATTTTCTGAACCACTAGCCATGCCATTTGGCACAGTGAAAACTGTACAAATCCTATCACACTGTTCTTTTGTGACAATCAAAATCAGACTAGAATCAGTGCTCTTCCACAACAACATCATAAGTAAACCTTCTCCAAAGGTCCTGTGCACAGTTTCCAGGAAACATGCAGGAGGCTTAGAAGTAGTTAAATAGTTGCAATTCCTACTGCAGTAAGAGTGTTTGGTAGCTCATCTCTGGGTTCAGTCCTGAGTGTCTTTTGTCCACCCCCCCAGAAATTTAGAGCTTATAGTTTGATACAATAGCCAATTCTAGCTAAAATAAGCTTATTCCATTCCCCCTGGCCTTTAGGTAATTCTCATCAGACCATTATGCTGGGGTTCATTTTCTGTGAGAAAACAGTGTCAGATAAACACTTCATAGTGCCCAGGTCAGAAAATAGGAATGTGTCTGAAGATCTGCTCTCATCTGTGCCATCAAACTTCTGTTAGTTCAGCAGAATTCAAAAAGGGACATTTGAGTCAGTCCTCTACAAATGAAGGAGATACAGTGTGGGAAGAAGTTGAAAGAAAGCAGAATTTCAGAGCAAATTCAAAAGGGATTTTCCACTGAAGCTTCAGGGTATAGCCAGTTCCAGTAGCTTCTAGTATATCTCCAAGTCAGAGAACTCTGGGGTCATATTACTCCCTAAATTCAAAATCAAACTGAGCTTTTGATACAGTGACAGAAAATGGATTTGTGCTCTGAGTTCTCTAAAGCAGAGACAGAAACTTCCCAAGCAGAAAGGTTCAAAAGGTTCCATGGCCTTATTATGTTATGGAGGCAAGGGCTGTCAGGCCACTGAAGCCATGCCCATGGAGCAAGCAGAGGCTGATACTCCCCAGAGGAGCTGAGCCAGCAGCACTGCAGGGTGTGCAAGAGCTCTGCTCATGCAGAAAGCACACCCAGGCTCAGATGAGGCCATACTCTGCCACGGGATGTGAGAGCCAAGGAGAGACATCGTATGCCCTTCTGTAAAATAGCCTTTTGGTCTGTAATAGGAGAAAGCACTTGGTTGCCAAAGCAATTTAGACTGCCAGCATAGCTGAGGGATGGCCAGGGAGAAGTTTCAGTAGCCTGGAGGCTGGTAAACTACTCTTGCAGATTGAAGCTCCAACTTTTTTCTAAACTTTGAATCTCTTGTTTTGGTAAGTCTTCTCATTTCTTTAAATACACACTTAAACAGTCATTTGTTTAGAACTGATTTACTAGTGATATTAGCCAGACGAAGAAGCAGAGCATGTGACCCTAAAATTCCTCAAATGTCTCTTTAAAACTCTCTTCCATAAAGATCTGTACAAAACACTGGGTAATGTTTAGACAGTTGAAATGCCCCCACACTTGTTTTAAATATCCAACGGTCAGGTCACAAAGAGTCGGAGTTTGCTACAGCCATCCTTTGAGTATGGCTCTAATTCATTAAGCCTAGCAGCTCAGAAGCCATTATTTTTATGATAAAATTCTCTGTCATACTGGCCACAAAAATAGCCAGCACTTTTTTTACTACACGTATCCTTACTCGTTGCCTCTTCCTTTGTACATCTTTCCTAGTGTTTCACTTTACTTTGCTTTGCAAATGATATTTAGCTGTCATGTAGAACTACTTGCAGCATTTCCACTGGAAGTTTCATTGTTATCTACTGACTTCAACAAAGTAACAGTGAAAAGTACCCAGAAAACCTTTTTTTCTTAATTCCAACTTTTAAATTAATGAGGTTTGGACTTGAAAAATTGTATTAAGTTCATCCATCTCATACAGCACATACTCATCTCTAGGTGAACAGATATGTGAAATAATTTAAAAGTGCTGTATTATAAAGTATGTTTGTTGTTCTGCAGTGAAATTTTGTATAATTCTCTTTTCCTAGGAATTTCTGAAATTAAACATAAGTAATACCCAGAGAGATCTAGGCTGTTGAGCTCATGTCTATAATAAATCATGCATATGATTATTCTGCAGCTCTATTTACTAGCAGTAGAAGTGATAGGAAGGCATTTTATCTAAAAGTACACACTGAGAAGAACACAGACTTCACCTTCATACTGTACTTTACCTTGCCATCAGAGCTCTTTGAGCCAAGACAGTCAAACAACTGAGAGGTCAGAAAGAAGAGAGCAGAGACTGACTGACTCACATGTGGTCTGTCAGTACCTTACTGAGAGCAAAACCTCTGCTCTCATAAGCAGCCTGGATTCCTCATCATTCCTCACAGGCAAGTAAAACCTGTCATCCCTCTTAATGTGTGGCTGAGAACTTATCAGCCACTTATCAGAAGCTGGTTGATCTGGCAGAGCCATGTTTTATGGAATGTAATGTTCAGGTGGCTCTGATCATGCCTGTGCCATTGGAAATGGGGTCGTTCTGTGTATCCTGTGATTCTCTCTGCACCACAGCATTCTGGATTTCTCTAGTCTGAGCCTGAAGTCTTTAATTAGTCTATTACACCAATCCTCTGCCATTTCCTCACTCCCCAGGAATCCTTTGGTATCCTGTCCTGTTATCTCCAAGGCAAATATGAATAAGGGTCTCGATGATTGGGTAAATAGTGCAGAAAACAGATGTGAGGGGCTGCAAAGTGTATACATTATGAATAGTATTGCAATAATATCTTTAATCCCTTAATGAGGGCACTTTGTCAGGGTAAGGGAAGATAGACAGACTGAGGGATTTTGCAGCTGTACACAGAAGCCTAAAGAATGCTCTTAAGCTAACAAACGTAACCAACATCACAACATGTTCTTACTTACTATCTTCATGAAAATTAATACTCCATGAAAATTGCACTCATTTGCACATGTTTTCAGAAATTGTGCTTTTGTTTTCATGGAAGGACCCTCTTGCTTATTAATAAATTTATTTGCTTTAAGAACAGCAGAGAAGCAGAGAATGAGAGCTATAATCTGAATGACATCTGAGAATGGCTGAGACCTACACACCTTTGTTGGGCATTTTGGGCAATACTTTTCATGATCTGCTTACAGAAGTTGCCCCAAACTGGCACAGTGCTATGTGTGGAAAGTCCTCAAGTGCTGCCTACAGTTACATGGAAAAGTGTGCATGAACCCAGTAAGCAAGAAAATACAGTCTAGGGAGCTGATGGTCTGACACTGCTTTCCTTCCCAGAGCTCTGGGGGATGCCTGCTAATGCTGTAACACATCTAGGCCCTTCTGGGGGCAGGCCAGATTCCTGTCCATGATTAGAAATAGCATGCAAGAGGCTTGTCTTGTGGTATTCTGGCATTTCTGCCTCCAGACCCAGATGGAAACCAAACATGAAAGAACATCTTATTCCAATAGTTTAGACACTCCAAAGGTTTGGGTTATGTTTGGTACTAAAATTGTGGGATGAAAGTGGGCAGAGAGAAGAAGGATTGACACAAACAATTTTTCCCTGCTACCATCTAGACTTGTGTTATGGAAAGATTTCTTTACTTAATCTTTCCTCTAAAGATGTACACCTGACATGTCACAGAATTTAGCACTACTGATATTGTGGCTGTTAGTGCATACTCACTTATCCCTGCTGTAATATGACAAATCAGCACTTACACTCCCAACCTTAGAGGCAGCAGCAGCCTAACACTAAACTAGGCATACTACTGGATAGAAAATACAAAAAAATGCTGGAATAAAGAAGTAAGAGCAGCAAGGCAATCCAGTATACTATCTATGCAATTGTTTGGAACAGTGGGGAAAAATGAAGTACTTAAAGTTTCTTAAACTCTCAATGCAGTAATCTTTAGCCCTCTCCTTATAAGAGCAAAGGCCAGGCATGGAAAAGATGAGTTCTGTTTTCTCAATGCATTGACCAACATAAACGATCTGACACAAGAAAAAGCTACCCAGAAAATAATGGTCGGTAAAGTTAAATACAATTTAAATACAAGGGTAAAAGAGAAGAAGCACAGCCAGTATTTCCCTTTCAAGTGACAAGCTGTTTTCAGCCTTGGCTTTTACAGTTTTTTTGTGCCATTCCACTCTTTGACACACTGCACCCTGCCATTACTAACCTTAAGTGGAGAGGGTAGCAAAAAAATCAGGGAAGTATCAAAAAAAGTTGTGCCTTTCTCTCTAGATCCTAACCAAACCATCTAAATCTAAATGTGTGAACAGAGGTCTAGTAGGGGGCATCCAGGCCATCAAAGCCAGTCCCCCCCAGCTGTAGACAACCAAGCAACAACTGAGCTGGCAAATATGTGGAGGTTCTTTAGCAAGATTCCCAAGATTTCCAGCTGGAAAACCCCAGCCTATGCTGCCAAGCATTAACACACAACTTCTGCTTCAGACTCCAGCTGGAGCTAGGGATTACAGAGACATGCATGAAAAAAAATCACTGTTAACAAAAAGGGACCCTTTGAACCAAGTTTTTCCAAGCTGCCAAGATGAGCCACAGAAACCATTTGAACACTCAGTGGTTCAAGTAGAACAGAACTGGAAAGATGAGTCTGCATTCATTTGGGTAAAATGCAGGCAAGTGGAATATTATTATCTCATGGCCCTACGGAATAAGGCACTTATATCTTCTTAATATGAAAAAATTTCTGGAATCTCTGTTGTATGTATTATTCTGCCTGCTATCACGAAAATTTACTTGATTTCACTACGAAAATTGTCTTCACCCGCATTGAGACTTCATTCTAATGGTTGCTGTGCAGTCCCTGCCTTCTAAAATTAATCTGTAAAACATATCTGATTTTATGTATGTTTGCTCTGGAGATATATCCAACACTAAATATACCCCATATACCCTGCTCCAAACACTTACTAAGTTTATAATAAAATTATCTTCTACTTTCTTTAATTCTAAGAATGAATAAAACCAAAAGAGATGAAGGAAAAGACCAGTAACATTTAATTCATATGTGCTGAGGTGACTTCACTCAGCATAACCCTTCTGGTTGCTAAAAAGAAGGATTTCCAGCTAGCAGTCTAAGTGACATTGCAACCATTCTTTTGTGAAAGTTTCAATTTCTCCATTTCCTATTATCATGGCAATACAATCTTCAGAAGTAAATTATTCTAAGTCTCAAACCTCTTAAGTTCAAACCAGATATTACAACCCTGCTTATATTCCATTAGCACTTCAGGGGACTTAAGTGAAGTTCCAAGTGTCCAGCGCTATCCAGATCAAAAAGAGAAACAAAAAAAAATGTCCAGCCATTTGTACTATGCTACAAATAATGAGAATTAATGAACTTCGAAGGGTTTTTCCACATTTTATACAGACAGTGGCTGCTTTGAATAGTGCCTGATCATATATTATTAAACCTCAGATTTTGGTGGGGTTTTTGCTGTGCTGGATCCAAACACCATGAGAATCCAAAGTAATTGTAAAAAGTTTTCATTTATTCTATTTGGGGATTTACAAATCTCAGAGCAGAAGACCTTCTTATTACCTGAACTAGTCAAACAATCTTCATCCTTTGATCTTCCTCCAATTAATTTCAAATGGCACGAGGGAATAAACAGGATTAGCCAGTCAGCCCCATTTCAAAGCTTTAATCAGTTTGTAAATGAACTTCAAGACAGCTAACCATTCTCCAAGTGGGGAAGCTCAGCATCACCAGTGATGAATGCCTACATTTCGTGACAAGGTCTATTTCCATTTGCACTGAGACTTCCTAATAGCACACATGTGGCAACTTGTGCAACTGCTGCATTATGAATCGGATTGGAGAAATTGAAAAGCTTTTCAGTCCTTCTGTGTACAGAGTGGGCAAAATGCCAGACCTGGAATAAGGGAAGGTGCCAAGTTTCCAGTTGTCATGAGTCACGACTGCTAAAAAAGAAAACGCGCACACACATACGTGTATGTGTGCATGCGTAGAAAACATATTCTGCACCTTCTCTCTGATACTCTGTACTTTCTCACTTTTACTCAAAGTAGCCAAATTCAAGACAGTTAATTCCTGCCTAAATTTTCTTATGGGATAAGGGGGTAGTCTCTTCCTTTTCATTCGGTTTTGTCAATAGCACCTGTTCCCAAATGCTACAAAGCAGCCATGGAATAATCCATTATCTACAATTCCATGGGATTCATCTGATAAAATTACATCCCATACATTTGATAAAATCAATGACTACAGCATGATTAAGAACAACTGTAAATTTAATTTCATTGACACTCACTTTTAACTTTATTTTAACTAAGTGACACTTTTCCATGGCTTCATTGCTTCCTGAAGCTGACTCAAACATTGCTAGCTTTGGGTATAGAAGAGCAGCACAGAAGGGTGTGAGAAAAATACACACTTATCGCTGTTCTGAGTTTCACATCTGTAGAAATATAAAATTATTTGCCTACTTGGGACATTAGATAACAATTTATTACTTTAATCTAGATATGCATACTATGGCAGAATTCAGAATTTGAACATCATGTTTACTTTACATCAGTTTAAGCTCTCTGAAAATTAGAGCCACACCAAGCTCCAGGGTTCTCCATCTGATTCAGCCCTCTGTGTGAGGAACATTAATAATACTGCATATAGATCTGGCACTGTCATACCTTGAAAATGTGACAATTTAATGGATTGCTACTTAAAAAAAAAAAAATATGCGTCTCTAAATGTTTTGACCCAGAAGCAGTACAAGGAATCCCTGATATTAAAATAAATACATATTTCTCTTTATTTCTGGTACATAATCTTCTGAACTGTAGTAAAATGAGACTTGAAAACTAAGTAACAAAATACAAGAAGGTGATTACTGAGCAAAGAGAGCTGCACTTAAAAAGCAAAGCAACCAGTGATTTTTAGCAACACACAGAATTCATATAGCTTCAAAGCATCAACATAAATCGTATTTTCTGGGAATTCCTAATGGAGCTCTATACCACACCAAGGAAGTCCATAACATTGTCAGAAACATAGATAAGAGATAAAGATATTTTGCAGTCTTTTTTGTACACTATAACCTTTGCTGAGGGGGTTGGGGAGAAGGAAAAGAAAAAAAAGTAAAAAGAAAAGGAAAAAAATGCTTCCAAACAGGGTGAGAAGATGAAGAAGAGGAGGGGGAATGGATGGGTGGGACCCCAGACCGAGTGTCTCTTCCCTTCAGAATTTGTTGCACATGTCAGCATACAACAAGCCAGTGGAATTGTTCAGGGCAGACCTTATTAATTACTGTTCTGTTGGTGGCAGATGATAATGCTCACAACTGCAATTGTCATTATGCCACCAATCATCCCAATCCATGCACTTGCCAGAGCAGCAGCCTTTGAAAAACGCAAGCACAAGCAATGAGCAGGCATCTGTGATGATCTACAGGGGCTGCCCTGGGAAACTGCTTCTCTTTGAATATTCCAGCTTGAATTTTCAGTGCCTTAAGAGCATCCCCTCCTATCCCACTGTGTTCTTTAAACTCCTGCACCTTGTTCTCCTTGGGGTGCCACACTCTGCTGGCTGGATGGATTGGCACAATAAGCTTTCATTCACATAAACCTGTACTGTTCATACAGGTAATGTCCTTCCACAACACTGGCATCTAGAGGAGAAAGCCAAAGCAAATGGAAACTCTCAATACTATTGTTAAGTGAAAGTTTCCAACTTTTTGGCAGTGGAACTGGGATGCTTATTTTTAGAAACTAAAATATTGACTCCATCCCGCCCCCCTCCTTCAAACAGATGGAAAAAGAAGTCAGGCCAACCTATACTGATGAAAAGCATGCCCAATGCTTTGGGAGGAAAGCTCAGGAACAGTTTATACAAGGAAAACACTAGTCTGACATTTTCTGGCCAAATCAGTGGCAGCTTGGGTTATCTGCAGCAAACATGCCACTTAGACATACCCACAGAAATGTCAGGCTTTTCCAGGCTGCTAACTCATAAATATAATTCTAGTCGGTAATAGTGATGTTTTACTCGCTTATACCAAGATCTATTTGCTTAGCCCTTCTGCAACCAACAATTTCTGCCAGTGATGCATTCTGAGATGTAACTCTGAGCAGGTTCAAGTCTAAATGTCATACCTGTGCCAAGCCAGCCTTCTACACTGGAATGGAGTCTAACTGAACCTCAGGAGCAAAGACTATCATGACCTTGTTCAGCATGCTACAGGAAATGTTCAAATCAACCTGAACACTGCAGCAGATGGTGCTAATTTTTTTGGCAGGGTGGGGGTTTGGAGTTGGTTTTGTTTGGGGTATTTTTTTTCATTGGGTTTTTTTTGGTTGTGGGGTGGTGTGGGGTTTTTTTTTTTTTTTGGTTGGTTTTTTGTGTGGTTTTTTTTTTTTTTTTTTTTTTTTTTTTTTTTTTTTCTAATTGCTGTTCTTCTAGTTTCAGGAGTTAATTGAATACAATATTCTAAGGAGAGCTCTGCTTCTCAGGTTTTGTGAGGATAGGCATTTTGGAGTTAAAATACAGACATATGATTCTGATGGCTGGGAGATTCCAGCCGTTGAATTCTTAACCAAACTCTGGTTATTTAGAGGTTCATCCACGACTTGCAGACCAGATGGGGTGAGGAATTCATTTGCCTTGCCGGGAGCTGCTTGTCGTATTCACCTTTTTATTGCTAAGTTGTTCTTCCAGTTCTCAGCATGCTTTTCTGCTGTGTTCCAGGAACAATAAGAAAGTTCTCCCATTGCATACTCAGTGCATGAGTTTCCATGCTTGCAGCCTAACCCCATAAAGCCTAGAAAAAGTCAAGCTGATGTGGCCAAAGATTGCCTTGAAATTTACAGTGCTGCTTAGATTCTGGTAAGTAGTTTCTTCATAACAAATTTTTGTTTACTGACCATGATGAAAGACATCATAGTAAAATTTGTTCTTTGTCATAAGACACACACATGCTGAGGCCTGCTTTTACTGTCCCACACACAGCACCTAACCCAGGGCCTTGTGTTGGTGAAACAGAAGTGTGAACAGACTTTTTTTTCCCAAGTAACACATGTGATACAGTTCATGTCTCATGACAGGTCATGAAAGGGCAAAGGATGAGAGAACAGTTTGTTCATGCTGCCCCATTGCAGCACACATCCTGTCTGTAATCCAGTTTACACCTCCACAGCTCTTTGCTTTACTTTTGATTTTATGAGAACAAACTCAAACTTCAACTGGAACTGGCTTCTCTTTTTAGAGTCCTTTTGTTTTGACACCTTTATTTGCTTCAGAAGCACACACAACTCCTTTTACATACTGTGGGGACCATGACAGAACCTACCTGCTGTGGGTGTCTAGATAAATTTTTAAAAAAGCTATTATCACTATAGTATTTCCTAACTTGCCCTTATCCCTCTATGTACATATACTTTAACATTACACTGTGATCAATACCTAAAATGGTTTAAAAACACAAGGAGGGCCGACCCATTTCAAAATAATACTCCTCCTCTTCCTTTGTGTTGTTTTCAGAAATCTGAGCATCGGAAAAAAGCAGACCATGAGCAAGCTGAGTCAATAGACCAGAACCAGTGCTGAAGTGATACACAATGTCTGTCTTTTCTGAGGGCAACACAGTTCATTTATGTTTAACTTCCTTTGCAGTAAGAGCAAATATGATTCTTTTCCATGCTGCTAAAGAATATTAATGCATCCCTTGAGAAATCCAAACGTAATCTTTATCTTAATCTTTTATTCTGCAATGCAGCCTCAAAGAAAGTTGGTACAGATTAAATGTTACTCTGCCAGTCATGAAGTACTGACCAGATCTATTTCTGTATCATGGACACTTTTGCAGCTCAGTTAAAATGTTTTCATTAGTCTCCTAAATAATCTCAATCCCTATATGTTTATTGTACTAAAAGAGCTTTTGAAACCTTTTCTACCTTTAAAAGACTAAAATTAAAAAACAAAGGCATATAGCAATATTTCACAGATTCCCAA
The DNA here is from genome assembly GCF_028769735.1 of Zonotrichia leucophrys gambelii. Lineage (NCBI taxonomy): Eukaryota > Metazoa > Chordata > Aves > Passeriformes > Passerellidae > Zonotrichia > Zonotrichia leucophrys. Next base: position 18,023,573 of record NC_088176.1, read on the forward strand.
AATGGGTAAGGTTGGGAAGGATCACTGGAATTCATCTAGTCCAATTGCCTTGCTCAAGCAGGTGTCCCAGAGCACAATTGCGTCTAGATGGCTTTTGAATATCTCCACAGGAGACTCCACAACCTGTCTAGGTGATGTCTGAGAACTTCAGAGTTATTTTAAAATTAAATTCAAAAGAATGAATAAAAAAAAAAAAAAGGAAATTGATAAAATAAGCTTTTGTGTCATTGAAGTGAACATTGTTCTGGTACTGTTGCACAGTCTGACACAACTGTAGGATTCACCACTCAGGCATTCTCCAACCTGTGTGGTGGAATATCAGAGCAGGGAAAAAGATGGATACTGGCTGCCCATATGCTGTTGAAACTTAGCTGATAAACTCTTTTGTGTCATAAATCTGGAGAGAGATTATTGTAAGCAATGCACAGACAGAGGGCAGCACTCACGACTGCAGGGGGCACAGCTAGCAAATACCATACCTAGGACATGAGATGATTATTTTCTGACCCCTGCAGACTAACACACCTTGTACAGCACCCAGCCTCTGCTGGGTTCCTTGGGCAGGCTCCAGTCAGATTCTCCAGGAGCATAGTTGAAAAGGAGACACTAATGTACAAAAGAGGAGGAGAATTCACCGTAACAAGCCTTGGCATCCTCTTCCAATCGTGAGCACAAAACAGGTATCATGTTCTAAAGGTTGTTCTTACTTCCTTAATGAAGTTAACTTTGATGGCACACAACAGCACTTGGAGGCAGAAAACCCCAAAATATGTGCAAGTGAGACTAAGCTTTTCTAATTTTTTCTTCTCAATGAGAAATTTTGTTTTGAAAATTTAATTTCTGTGTACAAAGTGCAGGCATTTTAAAAGTTCAAAGTGAAGCAATGTTTTTAAACTACCAAAAAAAAATTTCAGGAAATTCACTCTATTTTTTTTTTGACTAGCAACTTTCTAGATTTCACTTTTTCATTCCAGTAAATACCCAGCTTTTCTTATTCTCTCATTTTTCATGGGAAAAAGAAACCAGAAAACCCAACAAATCAAACACAAAAACCCTGCCACCCCAAAATCCCAACCACAACAGAAATAAATCTCTCAAAGTCCATATAACTGCTAAAGGAGATAAGAAGTAGTAAGGGATTTTTAATAAGAACTGGAGTGCCATAAAGATGTCAGAGTAAGGCTTACAGGCATTTCCATTGCAAGCATTATTAAGCACCAGAGAAACAAAAGGAGGTTGTTTTTAACATTTGGAATATTTATCAAGTATATTTATCTGTTTTGGATCACTTTGAACTTCAGAGGCAGCCACTTCTTGCTACGTTTCAACAATGATCAAAAAAACTAAATGGGACGTTGTGAGCAGATCCCATTTCAAAACATTTGAAGGCTTTGCACGCTGAGTTTGATTCTGCTTAAGTAAATCTCATAAAATCATAAAATATCTTGTAAAAGCTGCCTAGAAAAGAAATCTGTGCTACACTGCCCTCCTAGCCCCTAACTGTGTTCTGTCCCCATGGACAATGTCCCCATTGTCTATCACAATGTCTCCACAACCTCCCAGCCTCTGCAGGAACAAGGAGCCCCAGCCCAATTCTCATGTACTCCAGCAGAGGTTGGAGAGGTTTAAATGTGGGTCTAACTGTCAGTAAATTTCATTTCACATAAATAAATTTTTACTGACATTTAATCACTGCTGAGGTGAACACAGCTAATTTGTTTCTTCCAAAGCCTCTTCTGGGTAAAGTCAGAATTTCCAAACTTTTTGTTGTTTGGACAAGAAAAGTGGCAAATTGCATGATCCTTCTCATCTTTATGTGCCAGGAAAGGATCATGGTGAGCAAGAGAAAAAGAGACAACTGTGGTAAACATGGTTTGGAACAAGCTTCCACTGAGAGTCTTTGGCAACAGATGAGAGCCTTCCACCACAATATCATTATTTCCAGTTAGCAAATTCAGATTTCATAGCTGCTCTCAGGAGACCACTGTCCTGCTACTATGAATCACTAACATCACTGCATGACCTTCTGCAAGTCCAACACCAAATGTGTTCCTTGCACTGAAGCAGAAAATAAGGCTTCACTGGCCACTCTTCATGTCAAAACCAGTAGCACAAAAAGTGCAAGGCTTATTACCCATTTACTTACTTCAAAAAAACATCACTTCATTCCTCCTCCCTCTACAATATTAATCTAACATAATTTTTTTTCATTTAAGTATTATCTGTAATATACTAGAAGCCTATAGCTCCAGCTGAGAGTGTTGTCACATCACAATAAATGGTCTGTAAATGTGCATATTAAATCTTCACTGTACACTTAGTTCAAACTTTTATTCCCAGCTGCCCCACACTGGACTTGTGTCTGTGCAGCTATATTGTGCAATCAGTTTAAGCTAACTGGCTTAAATTTTTCACTTTTAATAGCCTTTAAGCTGAGGCTCCTTGATTGATAAGGGAGGTCCTAGAGAGGATCTTGTGTGCTAGCTCCTCTTAATTTGTATTTAGTCAGCTAGCTGAAACTGGTATGGAAACTCAGTTGCTCTGGAAAAAAAATAAATCAGTGGACTGCATTGCATATTCACTCAGCTCTTTCTGCATGAAATCCCCTTTTTAATCTCCCTCAACCTCTCAGACTCTCTATTCACTCTCTTCCCATACAGAATCTTTTATTTCTTGTCTCTGTTTACTTCCTCCCACTTAAAGGCTTTCTCCTCTCATTGTCTGTTTTATATCCTAAACTTATTTAGCAACAGCCTTTTTCTTGTCTTCCCATTCCTGCTCAGCACTGACAGTCACATTGGATCTCTCCAGTTTCTGGGCTTTCAACCACCTTTTCCATTTCCCCCCCCACAGTCACATACCACTGCACATGCCTTGATCGAAGAATGTTTGGTGAAATCTCTGTATTTTCCTCCTCATTCTGGTTCTTTTCTGCCTGGAACCAGTGGTCCTTGAGTGATGGGGAGTGATGCTGCTGCATCCAATTTCTTCCTCAGAATGTGTGTATGGAAAGACACATCTAATAACCAGTTGCCAGGATGAAGAGGAACACATATAGGTTCTGTCCTTACACTCTGTCTGCCCCTACACGCTGCGTTTGGGGGGCCATTTCCTGCAAAACTGATTTGAAACCATTTGTAAATGAGGCCCAGAATGCAAGACTTTTCACTTAGACTAAAAAGTGAGGAAACATAAGGTGTCCCAATTCATAGACACACATCTGTTTCCAGCTTCCTCCAGAACTGACATGGAACTGGCATCATGCTTTGCTCTGCATCCCACAGAACCTCTGCTGATTGAAAGGGACATAGCAAAGCAGCCACATGGTTTTTGTTTATTTCTCTTTTATCAGTCTCTGTCATGAACCTCTCCCACCCCACAAACAATTGAAGTATCAGAATTTCATCTAATGCTTTCCATCCCCTCATTTCAAAGGCTCTGCGCTCTCAACACCTTCCAGCACATCCGCAGCCGAAGGTTCCCCTGGGTCAGCTGCCTCTGCTCAAGCCTAAGCCTGTCCCAGGTCTGGCTTTAGAACTGCTCACAGCTGTGGGAGGGGAGCAGGGAGAGAATGATCTGCCTTCTCTGGGCTTGAGACCCAGCCAGGAAGCTTAGGGCAAGATCTACTCCATAACAGTATTTGGGAAAATCTTTAAAAATCATCCTTCTGAGTTTGTTCTGCAAAATGTAGAGACTATTTCATTTTGGGGACTGTCTGAAAACATTTCAAAGCATTTATCTGTCACATAGGGTTATATGTATCTCTGCTCCAGATCCCACTGCCTGTGTAATTTCAACAAAGCATTTTAGATTAGGCCAGGAAAAGAAAAAACCAATTTGACCAAGGAGATTCATGTTTTAAGTTAAAGACAGTCCAAAAACTAATGTCTATTTTTATATTGCAGACAATTAGCAAGCTCATTAGGTTAAAGTGTAAATTCTCATGTGCATATTTTTTCAGGGAATGCTCTTGAAAATCCAGTTGTATTAAAGCAACAATAGGGTTTAAGTTTTTTAATGGACCACACAGTAATTGTTATCAACATTTTACCACTAAGGCACAGGATCAAGTTGTTGTGGGCCTGTTGTTTTTCAAAATCACGTTCTCTAATGTTTCTGAGCCTTCTACAATCATTAGGAATTATTCTTAAAATACCCCTGTTTTCCAAGGGGATATTGAACACATCCCAGAGACATGAAGCAATCAACCAATGGTCAGAAATTAAATTTCTGTTGTCTGGAATGCAAGGCCAGATTTCATTCATAATTATTTCCTTTTTATTTTCAAAACGTTTCATATTTCAAATTCCCTAACTCACATACATTTACAAAACAAGTTTAAATAGACCTCCAGTGTGTAGATTAAGACATTTGTCTGGGTTTTGGCAACTATTGTCATCAAACCATTGAGATACGGGCATTTTCTTGTATAAGAGAATGATCACTGTCAAAAACTGGTATAAGGTGTAAGTAGAAAACAAAATAGATTCAGCTGTACAGTTCAACATCTCAATGGGCCTTGAAAACATTTCTTTTGTTCCTTGAAAATAGCTCATGAATGTACTGCTGGCAAAGAACCACAGGTTGTTACAGACAAGACTTCTAACGTGGCTGCAGTAGAGGGAGCTGTTTTACCGGCTAAGGCAGAGAAAGCAGGTTGGGATTCCTGCCTTGGTAGGTACTAAGGAGCATTTTCAGAATGAACTACATCAGTTCTTTCCTTTGACAGCTGCATTCTATTGTTCTAGACTATTTGGACTAGTAGTATCCAAAGGCTGTAATTAAGCACTGATTTCTGTTGAATATCAACTCCCTACTTTTCCAGCACTACAAATACAATAAAATAATGGAAATAAGTAGGAAATCATGGGGTTTTTGTCTAGAGTGCTCTACCCTACATGTGAAGCCCATGACATCCAAGGCCTGATATGCTTGATAGTAGCTTTCAAATATCAACCCAGAGATGCTAATCACCTTGAAAGGATAGAACATCTTCACAATGAGACCAGGTTCTGTAGGAGTATATGTAGTACTGTGATCAAAGTCCAATAGTGATGGAGGATTTTTTGCTAAGCTAGAGTAGATAAGGTACAAGAAAAGCAAAGTGTATAATGTGCCTTGATAGGCAGTGATTTTAATTCACCATTTGGATGCATTGTATTCATGAAGTCAGAAGTCTAGATTTTGTTGGAAGCAGTGTATTAAGAAGAGTACTAGTTCTATCCCAAATACTATGCTCATATGTAGCACATTTGATGCCATTAAATTGTCATGTCATCAACTGAGAAAAATAAATTCTAGGATAAAATGCAGAGGGATTAGCCAGGAAAGAAACAAAACAGAAAAAGAGATGGAAAATAGCTGGAGAGACTTTTCTCTTTGTTGAAGTATTGCCACATAGCATCCTTGTCATATCCTCTCCCATTTCTGGGCATCGAAGTAGTACCAATATCCAAGAATATTTTCTATGTGCTGGCTGGTAGGATATACCTTTTTTCCTGGAACCAGTCATACCACAATAATCCAGGATTTTGTCTGCACTGCTGCAATACATCTACCTGTGACCAACTGCACATGGGCCACCCAGAAGCTCCAGCTGAATCAACAAGGCACAGCACGTTACCTCTTTCAGAGTAAGGGAAAAAGAGATGAAAACACATTGCACTGGGGCTTCTTGCTATATATTGGTAAAACATGGACCCACTTAAAGGCCCTGCCACTGATCTTCAAGGGGTCAGTAAGTAAGCTACTTACTGCCAGCTAAGGATAACAGCTATCAGTGAAAATGTTTAGGCTCTTCAAGGGAAAATAGAGGTAAGCCACAAACTTGGAGTTCATCTAATGGCTTTCTATTAGAAGTTAGGAGTGTCCAAAGATGTTATGCTCTGATCTGTGATGGACTGGAATCACATGAAAATGCGATGTCAGGTATCTGACATATGTCAGGTATTGATATCTGGAGAGACTTCCGTTCATAAGAATAAAACTGGAAATTTAAATTAAATTCAGCAATATGTTTAACCTGAAACAAACAAAGAAGGGGGAAAATAGGCATTTCAAATAGTTTGGATTTAACGGAAAAATAAAATCCTATTTTTCACTTTTAAAAGTGTTACTTTTCAAAATTACCTTAAGTGTTCCATACTTGCAGCAAAATTAAGATATTTCAAACATTATTTGGGCCACTTTACTGCATGGCCTCTGGGCAGTGGACGTTCAGAATGTGAATTGCTTCTCTCCCTGCCCTTCCTGACCTCCTCTCTCCATCTATGGCATTTCCCTTCCTGGATGTGAGCACGGTTCCATAATTCTATGCACTTCCTGCTGCTTGCCACCTACAAAATGGTAAATTACAGGAACTTCCACATACACAAAATTAACAAGAAATCAATTTGAATGATGACATTTTTCTAATAGCCTTTTAGATTAGTTCTTAGGGCACAATTATGAAAAAAAAGGACAGACTCAAGCTGAAATTACTAACTAGTGGCCTGTACAGCCTGATTCCTATCTTAGTGCAGATCTGGAAGGAGTCCAGTGGAGACCAAGAACGTGTTTCAGGGGCACTATACACAAACAGCTGGTGAAATATAATGATGCACTTGTGGCTGTGGGCAGCCTTACATCTCCAATGAGCTAAAACAGAAAATCTGGCCAGGCTGCACTCAGTTTCTTAGCAGTTACCTCCATTGTTAAGATGCTGTTCATAGGTTAAAAAAATCACTAGCCACTTCCATTCACAACACTTTGAAGCCATCTTCTCAGTATATCTTTAAAAATTATTGCTATTTTGATCATTTTCAGCCTGGAACAGATGCTCAGGTTTTCACAAAACATTTATACATTTTACTTTAATCCATCTTTGCTCAGCAAAACACCTCAACATATGTTTACTTCTAAGTGTTTTAGTCTTAGCTGGACTCCCAGCTGCCTGGAGGCACAGCCTCAGTGAGTGCTGCCCTGTTGCCTGCCTGTCACCACAGCAAGGGCATTAAAGCCTCTGGCACTTGGGGAGCTGTGCACACATTGTACATGAGCGAAGAGAAACAACTCACACCAGCCAGACATATACACAGAGATCTGGGAGGAGCACTCTGATATCAGGACCTGATGAAGTTCCTGGTGTTTCAACTCTCCCTGCACAGTTTGAGATGATATTTTGTCCTAGCAAAGCCTTGAGCTTTTAAGAAAGTAGCGCTCCTGATTCACAAGCATACGTTTCTCTTTAGAAAGGTGAACACAAAATATATTTCTAGATACTTTTCTGGAACTGGAAGAAAAAGTCTCAAGCCAGTCTTCTGTGTAGCACTCAGATTTTATATTATTTATATTCTGAAGAGAGAGTACTGGTAACTTTCATTAGTAATCAGATAAATTGATTATTAAGAAGAGGGTTTAAGCACTACCTATTTTAAAATAAATCTTTAATGATCCATTGCAGATTTAAAAAATAGATTGAAATGAACACCAGTTGAAAAAGTAATGAACAGTTTGTCATTCGAACTCACTCACCACTTCCAAGCTAAGTCCCCAGCTGTCCCACACCCTCCCATACAATCTTTATCATGACAACTCACATTCATCATCCTCCAGCTACACATCACTGTTGTGGAAGGAGCTGATGATAAAACAGAACCTCTCTAAACATACACTGAGTTCACTGATAGTAGTAACTGTGGATTGCTGGCACTCCCAGAGACACTGAGTAAGAGTTGGCTTTCTTTGTTGCCATCTCTTTAAAAGAGGAATTGTTGTGTGTGCACTTCCCACCTTTCTACCCCAAGCATCAATTACATCTCTGCAGTGGTTTCTGGAAAAGCCATTCTAGAGAGATCAGCTCTGTTACCTTGAGAGGTGGCACCACTTCAGATTCTCTCCTCCATTTGGAAATTCTTGCAACTGCACTAACTATTGAACTAAACTAATGTATTAACCCCAAATACATATAGGATTTTGGATTGGTCACCTTAGGAAAAGTTGCAGCAACGCAAAACTTCTCCACAGCCTTAAAGAGATCTGAAGCTCCATAGCTACAGAGAGGCTTGATCAGCTTTAGAAAAGAGAGGTTCAGTGGCACCAGCAGCTACATAAGTGTGCATGTACTCAGATGCAAAGAGAGCACAGCACCTGGCACCAGGGCTCCCTTGACTTTTCAAATGTTTGCAGCTGACAAGCACAGATGGCCAAGACATGGGGAAATGTCCACAGCAGGGGCAATCCAGAATGCATTGGCTGCTATGAATTGTCCTTTTTCATTTGCCAGGCAAGAAGCAGTAAGTAGAAGGCAGTCATGAAGAAAAGGGAATGAGTTAATGCTAATACTTACATGCAGATTCCAACAAACAGTAATGAAGTGTGCATGGTCCAAGAATAGAAGCAGAACAAGGAAAATGAAAGACGCCTATCCTGGGATGCACTGTCATGATTTTAAGAAATTTACTCATGGTATATTTGCAAAATAGGACTGCAAGGACCTCCAAAGAACACAACGTGGACTAGATGAAGCTGGGTTGGTTAAAGTTAAAAAGTACTTCAAGGAAGGATGAACTCAGGAAGCCCTATTTACTTGCATCAATTGTTGTATAGTAAATATAATAAACATATGTATATGTATACAAATGTATGGTAAAAAAATTACACAAACATCTATTTCAAAAATTTTTACAGCAAGAAAACTGACTTTCTATTCTCCTCCCATGCAAACTTTTTTAAACTAGAAACTACACTCTTCTTGAAAGTAATTTTATTTGAAAAAAGTCAAGTTTAAAGAAACTTAGAAGATGGGACACACCATTTATTTCTAAAAAAAAATCTCCACCTTTCATAATTCATATTGGAAAAAATGCTGAATGTGGGGGGAGGCAAGACAATTTTAGCTTTCTGTGATGGGAAAAAAAACCAAAAAGAAAACTCACAGACCTAAGCAAGTTGACTTGAACAGCTCTCATTTCTTACTGCAGTGTTCTCCAGTCCAGATTTTTGCTTTAGCAAATGTGTTTCTTCAGTAGACAGTACACAGTGCTACCTGCTATCATGCATCACTGCCACCATACCTGAACCCTGAGAACTACATTTCATGAGTGGATCTTTATATTTGATTTTTGTAAAACCACAGCATCTCTTTCCCTTCCAGGCTCAATAAACAGCTTAGTCAAGGTTTTGACTATCTGTTTCATTTAATTATATATGCCTTGATTTATGGTTCAGGAAAGGCTGTAAATGAGGACATCACATTTGCAATCCAACCTCAAAATGTTTTCAAAAGCAGCAACAGAAATCCTCACATGAAGTCTTATGAAAACAATCCCCAGGGGAACCACATGCAGGGCAGCCTAGTCAGCTTCTGTGTTTATCAAACAGGAGAGATGAATGGCTGACTTTGATTTTTTCCTAGGTGTGCAAGTAAAGAGTATTAAATTTGCTTATCCCAAAATGTTTACCTTCATCTGTCAGTGCTGGGAGCTGAACAGGTCGCTCTGTGCCCCAGGGGAGGCTCAGGCCAGGAGATGTGAGCCTGAGCTAATGTGGCTTGGCAGAACTACATGGTACCAGAAGGGCTGAGGGCTGTGGACTGTCAATTAACAAGGACACAAGGCATCAGAAATCATAAACCAGTTTCCAGGTGCTCAGCAAACCTCCCTCACTCAAACACCAGAGATTCCAGTGAGCACATAAAAATACAACAAAGAAAGAAAGGTAAGACCCCTAAGGAAATTAATATCAAACCCTCTTCATAGCACACCTGAATTTTGGAGCCATTAAAAGCAAATTCTGCCTGGGGCTCCATATTTATCAAGTGTCCTGTTATATTAATAGTGGAAGAAATTCTATCTTTAAGTCTTCTGTTCTTTAAGTGATTCAAGGCCAATGGCATCCAAAACAGCAGCAGATCTGGGATTGCCTGCACCCAGAGCTGCTGCAAGGCACCTTATGCACTCTCACATGGCACCTCCAGTGTATGCATAACTCTCAGGAAAAAATGTCAGGCAGGAATACGCTCAAATAATTAATCTCATGAACAGGGATTCTAAGGGAAGTTTCAGGATATGTAGTAAATATTTCAGGATATGTGGTAAATATGAAGAAAGAGTCCTGCAGGACTCTTTATATAATCTTGCATTATGTGAAACATATTTTTGTTCAAAGATAGGAAAACTTTAAAATCATATAGCAGCACCATAATATTTTATGCAAGACAACACAGTTATTCCTGCAACAACCTTAGAGTACATGGTTAATTTGTAGTGTTACTTTGAAGTTATGATGGGTGTCTTTTCAAATACCTGTCAGTGACAGAGAATCCAGCATACTTTTGGCAAATTATTTCATGAGGGAATTATATTCTGTTCTAGGAAGTGTTAAAATCTTTTTCATCAACAGATTAAACAAATCTCTCCCTCTTGTAGGTATTTTTTTTTAACTTCAATAAGATTATTTTTTTAGCTTTTTAAAGCCTTTTGATCTAAGGCAGGTACTTAAGACTTCCATCATTGTTTTCAAATTGTAAAGGATACAATAGTACTGAACTGATCAGCACAAGTACTAGTCACACTTTGAGCTTGTCAATATATTTACTTTCTTTTCTAAGCTAAAAATGCTGTGTTGGGTGTTACTGATTCACCCTCACACAGTGCAGTGCTTGAGGTGAAACACCAAGCAGGAAGTTCAGGTCCAGGATGGAATTTCTGATCAAACTGCAAAAGCAGCCTTTAGCACAGGCAGCAGTCTGTAATGGGGCTGTCAATGCAGAAAGGAAAATGACACCGAAGTTTCTGCTCTAGGAAAACCACGAGTGATATGAGCTTGGGTGTCCCAAGCCCTTGGTAAAGTCTTTGTGACACACTATTTTGGAATGTTTCATTTGCATAGCAAAAAGATAATTTGAAATATCTGTTTCAAAACCGGGAATCTTATTTGCCAATCAGCCCCAGGTGTTTTGGTGAATGTTTCATTAGGTAGCAAAACAAAGAACAGAAGCAATAAGCTTCCCTTATCCTACTTGCCATTCCTGTGAATATATTTGGGCAGCAAGCAGGGATTCAAACAGAGTTTTAAACAACTCTTTCCAGTCAAAGGTTTTCTCAAGAAAAGTGTCCTTTCTATGTTTCTTTCTAAAAATTAAATGCACTGTTTGTGTCCAGGTCACCCTGCACTAAATCACTGGGCCCACGTCTCCCCCAGAGTGGAGGGGGAATCTGATCATTCCCACAATGGCTCACTCACCCCTAGGCTGACAGGAAAACTTAAGCCCTTTTCATGAGGCTTATGAAATGGCTTATGGGCAGGAGGTGCAGAATAGAGGCCAGGGAGTGTGATGGCCAGGGTAAACCTGCAGCAGTGCCAAGCAGCTCACTATACCCAGTGCTGTGCAGAGCCTTTGTACACAGTTGTCTGGAGATGGAGGCACCCTGCTTCTGTTCTCACACACTCTTTATTAAATGGGCTTTTGTTAAGCTTATAGTTAAGATTAATGCAGCTCAATGAAGTACCAGCTCATTGATTCTAGATTTGATGGGTAAATTTCAAAAACAGACAATTAATTAGGATATCTCACCCCCTACAACTTAATGTCTTTATGAAGTTGAAAGAAGCATTCAATAGCAAACAACTGTTGCTGATACTAAAGGTATTTCCCATTTATTGAAATGCTTTTGATTCAGATATACAGGAAAAATGTGATTTAAGTCACTGATTACTCTGAGATAGGAAAAGCTACATTTTACTATTCCCTTAATATGAACCACTGTAGAGCAAAGGCTTATGCAAAGAGCATCATTTTAGGATTTGCATTCATACAGGCACATGCATTCATTTAGGCACAGAAAAGTTGGGATCTAAAATTGCATCCTCATCTCTCTCTTACCTTATAAAGGACACAGAACCCACACTGGAGCTAAACTCTTGCACCATGCATACCTCACCTCTCCCAGTTATGGCAAGAGAAACTGGATAATGGCTTCCACTGTTCTATACCTGCCTACCATCACGAGCAATTTAACCTCTAAAAGCCTTTTTTTGTTTCAAAGTGGCAGTGATAATAACATAAGGTGCCTTCAAAAGCAGACTGCAATTTCAGGTGAATGCCATCAATTGCTGCATTTCATACTGGGCTATAAAATAAGAACAGCTAAAGTAGATCACAGGACTCACAAATCAGAGTGACTTTTGTGACTTGCAGAAGGAAAACCCATTATTTTCAGATGACCAAGATGCAAAGAAAATAAATGCCAAACTCATGCTCAAATGCACTGTAGTCTTTCAGTTGTCAGTGAAAGCCAATTTCATGATTTTGTGCAGTTTGATTTCTGATTTGGGGATTTGACAACACTGGATATATTCTCCCAGTAAGGAATGGAAAGTAAATTTAAGATCCCTTTTGTTTACTGAACGTCTGTGTTTTGGAGAGGTCATCCTCACCATCCCTGCCACTGTATACTCTGCTCTACCCCTGACTGTGCTCTGTGTAACCTCTCTGGCTGAACCAGCTGCTTATCGAACTGCAACAAAACATCAGAATAGGTTGCTTTCCCCAGGAATATGCTGGAGACTGGCATGCTATTCCAAAATTCATAGCTACATCACTTACCAATAGCCTGAGGACTCTATATGGTTCACTAGCCTGTCAGAGGCCGTGAAGTAGACTTAACAAGATTTTTGCATAGAACTCTAACATCATAGCTCAGTCTGACTGATTTGTAGGCCAGGGCAAAGTTGTGGGGGGGAAGCACTAAAGAAATTTCACAAAATACCCTTTTCTCCTCTCACCAAATATTGAAACTTTGAAACAGCTTGTTCAAATAACTTCAAATTCGGTAGGATTCTCAACTGCCTTCAGCCCACCCATGCCACATTTGAAACTCAAAAGAATAAGAGGGAAAATAATTTAGTAGAGATGCCAGTAAAAACTGAATTTATAGAAGAAAGCAAATTTTGTTTTCACATAAAGAGTGTAAGATTGTGAGTTAGACTTACAGAATGGTGTTAACTTAATTCTGAATCATCACTATATCCTCCATAGCAAATAAAAAAATCAGAAAATGCACTCAACTCTACCAACTTATCTTATGAAGATATACAAAGTGGTCGTTTCTGCTCCTGAGTTCCTGCAGTACAAATATACAAGATGCACAGAGGAAACCTGCATTCACTTCATTTGACATCCAGGCACCCGAAAGCCAAGTGAATCGTCCATTGTCACTGAAGGAATGGAATTAAACTCAGATACATTTAACGCTGTGACTGAGCTTTGTCTGCTCACTTGTGTCTGTCTGTAATCTTTCCTTCACATTAGTCAGCATCTGAGCTATAGCAATTTGAGATATCTTGATGAAAAATTTGACAAAGTAAAAACATTCTTATGTTACAGTGGAAGCACAGATTTATCAAAGGGGTAGAATAAATTGAATTCAGATTATTCAGAATTTATAAGCATTTCTCACTTTTCTTGTTGATTCAACTTTTGAGAAGTCAGTGAACTGATTTTTGTGGTATTGCAGGACTTACACAAGTTGAAACTTTATTAAAGTTTCCAAAGGGATGAATCCACTCCCCTTTTGACCCTAAAAATATCTGTAACCTAACAACTACACAAAACAATAGTGAAGTGTGACTAAACGTGAATGGCAATGTACTGCTGACAAGCTCTGACCATTAACATTTTTCTTTCTGTTTAGCTCAGCAGGCGAAAGGCAGCTAACAGAAGCCGTCTGCTGTTATGAGCACTCAGAAGCATTTCATTGTGAGCAGGCAAAAGAAAACTAATTTCTCTCGAAATTCGAAAGAAAAAAGAAACTCAATTCTCTCTCAGAATGCTACTTTCTAGGTTTTTAACATTTATTTACAGATTAATTGTGGATAAATGCAAGCAGCACATTTAGAAACTGGACACTTTCTTCTGTTGAGATATTTGGAGCCTGCAACCCAAGCAGGTGAAATAATTGAGACATACAAGGCCAACATTTGTTGTGCAATTGTAGTAATATGATTAGTTTTGCCATGGTGTTACTAAAGGAAGAATGTAGTCCTTTTATAGCTTAATTGATCACATTTAGATGTTTGGTGAAGTCTGAATGCAATTGGAAAGTCTCTTTAGGGGTCAAAAGTGAGTTCTCCTCACAGTAGTACGTAACCACATTATTAACTGATGTGCTGAGCTCCCTTAGGCTTCAGCACGGTGTGGGGAGGCACAGAATTCAGCTCTCCTCCTTTTGGGGGAAATCACCAGATACTCTGTTCTCATCTAAGTGGTGTGTCCTGCTTTGCTTGCAGGACAATGAACCCTGCTCGGTTCTCTGCAAAAAGACTTACAGGGGCCTATATTCAGGAGCTGATTCATGGCATGGATGGACAGACAGACACACAAAATCTCAGAGAGGTTTCAGAGAGAGCTCTGTGCCTACAGTTCCAGTTGGTCACTCTGTGTGGCTTCCAGCTACTAGCACTGGTTGTTTTGATTCTCATTCTAAAACATCTACATTGGCCCACCAGGTACCAGGAGCCTTCACACTCAACATTAAATTGTGAATTCTTTCTGTGCCTGTAGTCTGTAAGACAGTGGTTGGTGACTACTTTCCTCTGTAATATTACAGAATCAGTCAACAAGAGCTATTCCAAACAAGTCAAACAGATAATAAAGGGACACTTCTAAAAATATTCCTTCACATTTCACTAAGATATAACAAGAATCAGATTAGACTAAACCTTTGGCTACTGTAAATCAATGCATACTATTGAAATTGATGCAGATTCCCATCTGAGGCAAACCTGGCTGGTAAGATCAAAGAGAACAATTATCCTAGGAAAGAAATAAAGATTGTACAGAAATGTCCAGTTATAAGCAAGCCTCTTCTTTTAAATGTCATGTTGGGATTATTACTGAAGGGTTCTATGGTACTTAAAGGGGCACTTTTAAGTACAAAATTTAAATAAAGAAAAAGCAAAGCCCATGCTCAGTGAATTATGAAGAGTCCATGAAGGGTGGTAAGTGTGAGAATTCAGTCCCTGCTCATAGAAAGGGCCCTACTGTATGTTCCTACAAATATTGATGTTTGAAATCCAAAGCACATGTGATGCATTAGTGTGAAACAGCGATTACATACATGCTGCTCTCTGCCCTGCAGTTCAGGAAAAGTCCTTATGTAATGAAGAACTGAAAGAGTTATGAGGGAATCCAATAGACTGTTATCGTGTAAAAATACCAGTGCTCTCCAAAGTCAACTCACAGCTCCTCAAATGTATGCCGGTGTGTGTTTTGTTTTCCAACAGGCCTGAGAGAGAAGGAGCTCCATTCATGTCAGACCCTGTTAATCTCATACCTCCAGCTCAGTCTGTGTGAATGGAACAGCGACTTGGGAAACCACTGCTTTTCTTTCCAGTCAATTCTCAAACACATAAAACCTACCACAGGAGATCCAAACACACTCAAACAATAACAGGCAATTTTGCCAATTACAGAAACTACTTATGGGCAATAAGAAGGGAACTTTTCATCCAACTCCGATTTTGGGTGTTGGAAAATTAAGAATGATTTCTTGATGTTTCCTTCATCTGCTTCTGCCAATAGCTTTCTGAATCCTGACAGTTTTCATCATACACTATCCAAATGACTGGAGCAATTCTTGATTTAAGAATTTAAGAACAAAAATTCAAGCAAAACATAACAAGAGAGCTCTGAGGCTATATAGTCCCAACATGTTATAAATAAAAATTTATCTTATTTCATGGACATCCAAAGAGTAGGAACAGGCCCAGAGTTTTTCACAGGTCAAAATCTGAGTTCAAGATAAGATCTTTCAGCTAAGCAAAGTTCCCATTAACTTAATGGCAACTCAATAACACTTTTGGCTGCCTAAGTGTTGAATAGGACCTCCTAATCTAATATATTCTTCAGATCTAGAAAATGCTTATTTCCAAGACTTTGGGAATGTTTTATCCACATGCCTTATCCTACATATTAAAATCCCACTAACCCTAAAGAAAATTACTGCTATAGAAATAATACATCTGCTTTTGAGAATTTCTCAGGAATTGTGTGCAAATCCTTTATTCGGATTCAGATCTCCAGTAAGACATGATTGTAATTGTCTCCTGCAAACTTTAATACAGTGTATAAATTGTGCCATCAATATCACAGAGTGCTATAATTCACTGTTTCTGTAGCCAAACTAGCAGCACTATCTGTGCTTCTAGACCACCTGTATTTCAGTAATATGGTGCTGGTATGGAAAAGCCATTGGACACCTGGGATAACGTGGCCTCTGACTCATACAGAGATGGAAATACAGAATAAAAAAGCAAGAGTCCTTTATATTCCATTCAAATAGATTGAGTATGCTTTCACTGAATTCTCAGGGTAGAAACTAATCTGTCTTCATTTCCAAATGGCTTTTGTGAAGACTTGTGTGAATTCTTATTTTTTCAGTATATTAAACAGGGCATTGCTAAGTCATTGTGCTACTGCAGCAGCTGCTTGATCACACCTTTTTAGAAGGGGAAGGGGCAATCTATGTTACTGTTGCATGAAGGAGTACCACAAGTATGCCATGTCAGAAGGCTTACACAGGTAAAAACTTTGAGAAATGCTGGCTTTCATTCTGCTACCCCACAAACCTCTAATTTCTTCAAGTGATCTTTATGGCAGCTTGTACATATTATTAGATATCCAAAGAAAGTATTTTTTTAATGCATGCAAATCATGTAAAAGTAGAGGGCTCAAAATGCAGGATGGCACAATCCATTCAATAAATTTTCCTATGGGAATAAGACTGCTATTCTGGAATTTTACCATATAAGTGTGTGTGTGTATACATATATGTATGTACACACACTTTTTTTAATATCAAAATTAACTGTCTTTTCAATGGCCACTATGGAAAAATAACAATTATTTCTGTGGTGGTGAACTGTGGAAAATTAGTTCAATATAAAAATACTGGAACATTTCCTGATGCTGGGAAAAAAATAAGTTCTGTACAATATAATTTATGGTATTGACATGGGACTCTCCAGATAAGATTATATAGCTTTATTCCTCAAGAAGTCACAGTTGTCTTAAAGTCGCATCTGGGGCTCCATGCAAATCACAGTACTTCTGGTCATGCTTGAAGTACTCTAAGCCAAAAAGAAAGAATGCAGGAAAGGAATGATCAGAGCAGAAAGTAACCAGCTTTTCTTTGACAGCAAAAAGCAATTGTAAATTGAAAATAAATTGCTATTACAGTTGGCTTCTTCTACAAAGCTCAAGAATCCCGTATTTCTCATAATTTGCCCTGGATGCTCACATTCATCTAACTGTTTCTGAAAGCCTAGTAAACTTTCAGTCTCCACAACATCTGTGCCAATGAGTTCTTCAGATCAATCATCTGCTATGTAGTTTTTACTGTGTTGACTCTTGATCCCTGCTTTCAAAGATGTGTCCAATATATTTTCACTAACTTCTTCCCTAAGCTTTTGCCAGGCCTTTCCTCACTCATTGCCTCTTGAAGTTTAAAAGTCTGAGATCTTACAATTACACCTAGCTGATTTTTGGTAGCTCAGCTTGAGTTTGCAAGAGTTCCTTTTCTGTTTTGTGTGAATTGTCTGTCAAAATAAAAATGAATCATGAACAAAAATTAATCATGTGTCAGTCTGTGTCCAAGGCCTTAGTTAATTTACAATCACTGGGTCACTTCAGTCCAGAACTGGAATAAGTACTAACATATAGCTTATGTGGACAACTGAGTCAAAGTCTTGCCTGAAGACAGCATGACATTATATACCTATCCAGCCCCTCCATATAAAAAAAAAAAATCCTGCCTTATAAGAACTATTATTTCCAAAAATACACTTAAATTACCAACACTTGCAAATAAAGCATGAATCTCTGTGAACAAGAGAAAATCAGAAAAAATAAGACATGCTTTCCAAAAAGCTTTCTGCAAGCACCCTGCCAATCTAGTACCAGAAGAAAGTGCAAAAAACACCTTTCACGTTCTTTCTCTTTTGCCTTCTGCAAAGTCTCATCAGGGCACTTCCCCTCAGCACCAGGATAACATTCTGCATGGCATCTGCTATTTTCTGTAGATGGGCATCACTTAAGTGTCTTGCTTGTCTCTGACCCACAGCCCTCAGGTCTAGACCACTATTCTCCAACCTACAGCAAAGCACATTGAGTGAGTGCTTGGTGACCTATATCTTAATCATAGGCAGAGGTGTTTATTGTGGCTTGTACAATACAGGCTTTTGTAGAGGCTCACTGCCTCCCTACCATGCTCATCCTACAGTAACAGGAACTGCTCCTGCCTTATTATTGCTACTGTCATCAGCTGCTCTAGCTGGGTGGCCCTAAAACTTCCAGGGGCCTTGTGTCTGTAGCTAGGGAAAGCTAAAGTCTCCTAGCTACAATACTGAAGGCTTTTGGTTGCATTATAGCTGGCAGGAGAACTTCCTGCTCTGGCTACTGCAAGATGAGCTGAACATCCTTCTGCCCCTTACAAGACATGGAGACAATGGCAGTGCACTGGGCAGCTCACCAGTCAAGCAGTTTTAAAGGGAGGATCTGAGTGCGAGCTGACAGAAACAGAAGAAAGGAGAGGCTTGTGTGATTATTAGAGTCTGCCCCTTCTGAACTTATGCATGTGCCTAAGAAAACTGTGCCATCTGTACTTTAAGCTCATAGGAGATAAGCAGAGGAAGAAGGGTTTATATCACATGTGCTGCAAAGCCTTTGTAAAGAATGAAAACAAACTGTGGTGCTGACTTTGTCTATGAAAAACAGCAAGGTCCCAACCATGCTAATATTTTGTCAAAAAATATTGAATCAGTTAGTGACCATAACATTTTCTAATGGCTTCCAAACATCAAAACAGATTTTGGCATAAATAAAAATCCTCCCTCTTTATTAAATCCTTATATGGGAAGTTTCAGAGCAAAAGGAATTCTTGGCATCAGAGTCATCAGACTGGACCTTTGCAGCAGGAGAAACTTTAGTATCAGATAGGGCACAAAATACCAAATTGTCACTGCACAATTCAGGTCTCACCTTAAGGCCAACTGGAACTGCTAAATGGGTATCAGTGAGCATCAAGCAGAAAGCAGATGGATGTTTACACTTGGTACAGCAACTGTATAGATCAGGATTTTGTCCCCCAGCCCTTCAAAATAAGTTTGCTGGGGTCTCTAATTTGGCTTCAATCTTCCTTTGTTAGTCAAAACACACAAAGTAATTCACATGGTAATTTGACCTTCTGAGCTGATTTCCAACTGACTTTCTTCCATCTTGAAAGTACCACCCAATGGCCCCCCTCAATTGTCTCTCCAAAAACATTTTAGGTTTGTTAATTCTGAGGAGTCCATCCAAGACAATAAATATATCATAGTCCCTATTCTTTCTCCCACCCTAACACCTATACAGAAGACAACTTCCTTCCTGATTCATTTACTCAGTCATATGGTTGTCTCCTGTCAAGAAAACAGCTATCAATCTTCTAAAAGTACAGCTCGGGTATTCTCCAGTCCCCCATAACTTTTTTCTCACTTTGGTGTTTTTTATCTTCAGCTTTGGCAAGGCCTGCAATCCAGCTGAGGAAATAGCTCATCTTGAAACAAATTTCATGTTTTGAATATAGAACAGATAGATAACTAGAGGAAAAACTACACCCACACTGAGCACAGCTGGAGCATGGGATATTTAATTTGCACTTCTAAAATATTCTGAAACATAAAACAAAGACAATATTTTAAAGCAGTTTTTTTTACTCTAAGCTGTACAAGGTTACCAGTACCAAATATTTTACAGCCATTAAGTGTATCAATACCTAACATTTTTTTGGATGCTTACAGAACTTTGCAAAACTTAGCTGTTAGAAAAGAAATTTCACATGTTAAATGTCTGCCAGGGAACTATTATTTTATTTTCCCCATTGCTCTGCAAAAGATTAGAAGTTTCCAACAATTAAATTAGTGAGAGATACTGTTTTGTGCATGTTAAATATATTCTTACAACTGTTTTTTCAGAAAGTTCTGCTAAAAATAGATTTGAAATACATTGAGTTTCTCATGTCAGAGATGAGCCTTATCCTTCTCTCTAAAACCAATTAAGCTGTCCGAACCCAAAGTCATTAGAGGCAAAAAATGAATATTTGCCTATACGCAATAATGAGGTATAGATATGGTGAGTATATTTCAAATGAGAGATTCAGGAGCTGGCCAAAATTGCTGATTTAGTCTACTCGCTAAAACATCAAATCTGAGATTAAGAGAAACATTCCCCTTTTATCTATATTTAATTGTGCCCAGATGTCATGGGACATAGAATCATAGGCTTATAAAACTATAGAACCATTTAGATTGAAAAAGACCTTAAATATCAGCAAGCCAAATCATAAACCTAAATCTGCCAATTCCAACTCTAAACCATGCTCCTAAACTGCCATATCCAGGCAGGCTATGAAAATAGCCTGACTCAAACAAAAAGAGAAAATCACGCATGGAACTAGAAGTACCCCAAGACACAAGAGCATGTGGACCAGGAAATGAGGAAGATGAAGGAGAAAAGTAATGATGGTATGATAATGATGATAATGGTGATGATGATGATATGGGAACGGGAAGTCAGAGCAAATCTAACTCAGAGTGATAAACAAGCAAGAAGTACCTGTTACCAAATTTTCAATAAATCACTGGTCCTTTCATGTCAGCAAGCACCCTCAAACTACTCTGGCTGTTTGGTGGATAGAGCTTTGGGCATTACTGGCTTGTTTTGTTCAGCTTTTGTCCTCATTACCATTGCTTAAAAAAATTTCCAAAGGCATTTGGAAGAAGACTACATGTAGGTTTCAGGGGCTGCAGAGCCAACTGTCATGGAAGGATGCTGAGGCTTGGCTCAGACCTCTGCTTGCCCACCTCTGTCTTACATTGCTGTGTGATCCAAGAGCTGCTTTCAGGAAGGACATCAGTAATTCCCTGAAGGAACTGGAATGAGCACAACAATGAAAAATACAGTTAACAGCATGCAGCTGCCTTCAACTATGTTGCCACCTAAATTTTAAATTAAAGAAAAGCAAACTTAGGCCAGGTAAAAGGATCTGATGGTTCCTCTCCTCTTTTCCCAGCTAAATGAACTAGGAGTGCTATATATGTAAGAGGCCACAGAATCCAAGATTCAAATAGAATCCTAGATATTCAAACCAATTGTTTCTAATTGTTCCACTGATGCCTAAAATACCTAAGAATCAGTTGCATGATTTGGGTTTAAAAGAGTAGTAGTATACTCCCAAGGTGTATACTACTTTAAGGTGTGTTTATCCTTCTGTTTTCTACTCCATGGAGCTCGGATTTTCTGACCTGTTCATGTTATGACACCTTTATGGTAAAATATTAATCCTTTGCTGTGGCAATGTTCTAGCATACATAGTGCCCTGTGCTCACATATGGTCAGCTTGAACCCTGGATATGTAGATACCTGATCTGTTTTCTCGAAACTTGTTACTTGGACAAGATTCTAACAAACTGGAATGTCGGCCCAGGTTTTTTGGCAGAGTGCCTCCGTTTTCTGTGTCCGTAAGAGGCCTTACTTTCCCAAGCTCCTTGTCCCACTGGTAGTTTCATAAAAAAGCTCAGCATGTCCCTGGAAGTTCACAAAGCCTTCTTCATTCATAAACAAGTTGCTTGCGAGCCCATGAACAGAATGGCTCTATCCGTGACGTCTGATTGACCTTCAAGAACTGCACACATGACAGAAAAAATAATAATAATAAAAAAGGGGGCAGAAAGTTTAAGGAAATAGACAAATGAAGAACAAGGGACCCATCAGTGTGTTAGTAATGTGGTGAATGCAAGAATTAAAGATATAAATATCATGACGGGCCGTATTTGCACTGCCTGAGTCTGTTTAAAAGAAAGAACCCCAGAGCTAGGAACCGATGCCTCCTGCATCCCTAATGGCTTCTATATAAAAATTGTCATTTTCTTTGTATGATTAAAATAAAGAGCAACGGCAAAATAAACTCTCCCTTCCTACATGCTTCTTTTAATGACTCTACTGATGATAGAAGATGCCAGTTTAACAAGTCTGCAGACAGAGGCCTTCTGTCTGCAGAATAGGTACAAGACAAGCCGTGGCAGGGAGAGGGTCTCTGCCACACACGCAGCTGCCTCAGACCAGCAAGACCACCCCAAGAGGGAAAGGAGCATTCAGTCCTTGGCCTCCTTACTGCCAGCAGCAGCCTGGGAGCCAATCAGTGCCATTTGCCAAAGAAGTTCCAGGCAGTCTGAAGTCTGAGCACTTGTCACTAGCATGGAGTTAACAGTTCGTTTAGCTTCAGTTCTGCTGGGTGCTACTGACAGCTGCTCCTGAGAATCCAAAGAATGTCATTACTGGTCTCTGCATATGGGTCATTCATGCAGCCGCCATTTCTAACTATTCCATTAGTCACTATTCCCTGTCATCTCCCTGTTTTATCCTCTGTGACAAGCTCGCTTGCCCTCTGACTCCTTCATAGGGAAATTTTTGTCCCTTTTACTTTCCAGCTGGTGCTTTTCTTATCATCCAGTGCTGCCTTTCCAGTGGAATCCCAACAGAGCAGCAAGGACCTTCTCGGCTTTAAGTAGCTAACAGCTGACCATAACCCTCTTTCTTCTTCACTGAATTCTGTGCTCACACATTTGTAACTGTACATTTTGAAAGTCAGAACTTCTAGTTTCTTTCATCTCTGCAGTGCAAAGCTTCTGATGGCAGAATCAATCATTCATTTTGATGGTAACTCAGCCGCCTCCCAGGTACTGTGGGAGGACCTATCAGCTTAGTGGTACTGAGTGTAGGAGAAGAGAGATACATGGTGTCTCTTCTATCCCACTGCATTTCATTTGTTACAGTGACAGAAATGATGCTATGAACTTTCATTTAGTGTAAATCTCAACACTGAGCAACATGGTGACTTAAGACCAGCAGTGGAACAGAGTTCTGTTCAGACCAAGGGTGAACACGAGCAAGAATCAGGGGCTGTCCCCAGGGGGTCTTATCATAATATATTAACTAACTCAGCACCAGATGCTGAGTTCCCAAACAACTAAAAAACATCATCATTTTAGGTAGCATAACTGATAGCTCTCCATCAAGATGTCTGCCAGTGAATCAGTCATGGAAACTAAATTAGGGTTTATTTCTCTAGAAGCAATTATTTCAGTTTAAATGATGCTGGCAAGGCTCTGCAGAGGAAATGCCGGCAATTTCCTAAACTGAGTGTTCTGTGGGTAAACAAGAACTTTCATCTTTAGGAAAGTAAATCCAAAATATCTCAGCAGTGATAATCACAATAAGATCATCAAAATAAGATTATCTTGCAAGATTGTCATTTTAGTCGCTCCCCTTCTGCTGACTGTGGCTGGAAAAATTAAGTTGCTGCAATTCACAGTGTTAGTTTTATACTTGGCAGAAGTCTGGTTAGTAGCTTCTTAGTATTTTTTACTATTACTGGAAGTGTGGCTCAGATTATAATTTGGGTGACCTTGTGATGGGCAGTTTTAATATGGAGGTGGAGATCACCTCCACACCTAGTGGTGCACCTACAAAGCAACTTTTCTGGTGCACCACTCAAAAAGACTTCTCATTCTTTCCAACCTCACAGAAAACCATCAGAAGTTTTATATTTATTCTACAAGCATCTTTTGGTTGCAGTGATCCATCCCCCTCTGCCTCAGAGTTTTATAGTCTCCTCTTTAGTGTATTAAAAAATGCTATGCAGTCCCATATGTAATGAAAAAGGCAAAGACTGTGCTTGATTTTTGTATCAGGCTTTTACCATCTCAGCTTGCAGTGATGCACTAAAACTGTTCCCCAAGGCACTGGAAAGAAGGATTCTACGTTCTTTGGGAATGTGCCTAAGCTGAAATGTTTGAGACCTCAGCAAGCACGGACAAAACTGATTGGCACTCTGACACGGTCACAGTTTTCCATTTGTGTATTTGTGGAGCAGAACATGTACATTACTACATCCAAGTCAGAACACAAAGAGAGCTTAAAAGGTCTTAAAGGTCTTTTCCAACCTAAATAATTCTATGATTCTATCTTAATGAGAATTTCAAGACTCATTAAGGCCAGATTTTATGAGTATCTTAAGTTACTATATTTGGTAAGAACTGCTTGGTATATATTGGTTTTCCAGCTATAAAGTGTATTGTTTTGCTTTAAGTGATTTTTTTTTTTAATACCCAAACATATTCCAATTATATTCTATTTTTCAGTTCTCTTTATGAAACCTGGGCTTTGACATCTACCTGTTGGAAGTACCTTACCTTAGCTGTTTGGGGAGAAAGTCCAGACATGCATCTGTTTTTCCCAGATTTTCAGCAGTAAGAACCCTACAACTTTTAGCAGCTTCGGCATGAGATTCCTAACTCTCTGATGTTTTCTAACAGGGGTTATGCATACATGTGCTCTAGTGTTAACTTCCTATCTCTCCTTCTCTCCCCCTTCCTCCCTCTCCTGGACAATGAGAAAAGAATACAAAGGTCATGAACCTAACTGCAAGCATCTCTTCCTGCTTCTTGTGTGGTTTTCACCCTGACCTTGATACTCTCTTGTTTCCCTAGTGGCGCCTCACGAACCCCCTTGTGCTTCCTTAAGAACAGGAACAGCAGAAAGAGGGAAAGAAACCCTGGCAATTAGAAACATACCCTGAGATTTCCTGCTTATAATGCCTATTGCAAAGAGGCTGCTGTTCCTCAGTTAACGGAGAGTAAAACAGGAGAAAATTAATGAGCTTAGCAAATTGAGCACAAATTGAATGAAAGAGGGCAAAATTCATCCCTGATGTGTTTTATTGGAAGGCAACTGAGGGGTACATTTATCTTGATATTTTAAACTAATTTTTAAGTATACAAGTAAGGACCGGGGGGTTTTGTTATTGTTTTTGTGGTAGGGTTTTTTCTTAACCATGCATCATTTGTTATTTGCAACCTAAGCTACCTCATTAATTTTCTGTAACTAAATATTGTTAATATATTCATGTAACCAATATGATAGAGGGAAGAAACAGCATGATTAAATGGCTGACTTACTCTCACTATGGAATAAAACAGCCACTGCATAGAGGAATGACCAGTTACAGGTAATTTTTGCTCTTTGTGCTTTTGGGTATCATCAGTCTAGATCATCCCCATCACACAAGTTCTAGAATACAGATACCATCTCTTCACTATGCTTAAGTAGTTATTTTTAATACTTATAGTCTTGGCCTAAGTGAATATTTATTACAGTGAAATGTTTTCATAGCTGGATTACCACAGAACTATAACAAGGACTCTTCCACAGTACTCAAGTGCAAAAAAGTGCTATGTCCTACATTCAGTGCTAAGAGGTGTTGACAACACTGTCACCTAACAGATTTACTTGGCCTTGGGGGGAGAAACATTTTTGGCATGAAATTGTTTCCAGTGAATAAAATACTAATTTTCATTAACCACATTTAAACTGTAAATTTACTATTACATAAGTCACATGTAAATGAAAAGCCTTAAATCAGGTGTGGAACGTACTTGTAGACAAACACCTCTTGGTAATAAATTCTTACGAAGCAGCAATTGCCCTGCTGTGGCCTAGGTGGAGCATTTGCAAGGGCTGCACAAAGAACTGGCTATTCACATGGTTCTGGCACTCCTTCCTAGTTTCCTGCTGCTAAATTACATTAAGAGACTCAAAACATACTTTCTTAATATCCCTCCCCCCTGCAGGGAATTACTGTGGTTGCCACAAGAAAGTTACTTGATCATGGTGGGGCAGGAAAAGAGCTTGGTACAATCCTGAACAACTGATCCATGTAACCATCTCTGGGGTCCCAATTCAGCCTGCTGTCTCTACTCAGCAAAATACATGGCCTCTCTATTTTACTTACATAAGAGGTTAGGTAAGATGGACTGCAATGAGAACTAACACTTTTTTAATTTTCCCAGTGGTGTCAGTGGAGTGTTGGAGGTTACCACAGGCTGTACAACTGGGGTTATAGACAGCAAACTCTGCAGAGCATTCACTGCTTTTATGATTTTCTTTTTCTAAAATACTTTTTATCACTGGGGGCTGAGTTTTAACTGTGACTCCTACAGTGCTACTGTAACATAGCATGACAGTGGCATACAAACACAGACATATTAAAAGATGAAAAGAGAAAGCCACAGTATTCCAACAGTTTCATCACTGAACTGTTGTGATCCCAGCCAGTGAACTGACATGTCATTCAAATTAAGCCATTTCTCTGTTTCTGAGACCCAGCTTACCCGTATCCAGTTTTCATACTCAACATTCTTAAAGTTTTTTAGTTCGTAACAGTACATGCAGCAGAATTGACTCAGAAAGTACTACTCAGTGATTTAAAACATGAAAATGTGGTTATATCCCTGTTTCTGAAATTGCTGATCATATATTTACCTCTGAAATGCACACACCTGAAAGAATATTCATTGAAAATTCTGAGTAAATAATACCCAAGCCTCTCTTTGGATTATGTTTCCTGACTTAAATGCACTTGCCAAATTTTCATATTTCACTAAATATAAACCAGCAACTTTAAATCCATATTTGCAAGCCAGGCATTTTGCTTAGTGATATCCACAGCAATTCCCAAACCTGTGATACACTAAACTGTTGGAAATGGCATTTTTTGATCAGGTGGATCAAGTTTTCCTTTGGATCAATCTTAATTTCTATCTTAATTTAAATTATCTTAATTTAAAGATCTTAATTTAAATAATATAGTCTAACATGCTATAAATTGGTCAATGGAACTAGGTCAATTTATAATTAATGAGGACTTTATCAAGAAAAATGTATTCAAGGACTGCAGGTGTGTGCTTGTATAAATAGACATATTTCTTGCAACAAAATGCCAGGGAAGTTTGATATAGGGTAATGACATTTCTAAAGATTGTCTTCTGAAAACATGAAGGACACTCTGTCTGTTCCACTGCCATCTGAGCTTCTATGCAGCAGCTACTGCTCTGTCAGTAACCACAGTACTGGAATACAAAGGGCAAAATCTGAGTTTTCAACCTTTCACCTGTCTGTGCTCTTTCAAATTATCTTTGCCCTGGTTACTTACACTGATCTCAGTACAGAATTTACACAATTACCCTTCCCACTGTATCTTAAGTCAGATGTGAGCAGGGCAAAGCAAATACATCTGCTTTGCTCAGGGTCAGAACTGCTCCTTGCAAATCTCTCTATGGCAGCTCTTCCAGTTGCTAACTTGTATAAACAGACCATGCTTTGCACAAATTCCCTGTATTCTGGGACTTATGCTGTCAGACTTGAGCATGCTTTTCTTGGTCATGGGGCCCTTTTTATTTTCTTCCATGTCCTTTACCAAGTACTATATTGCCTGACAGAGAAGAGGGATAGAATATTCAAATCCCATTCTGTTATTTTTATCTGATGGAGAGAACAAGCATATGCTTTTCACAGATGCAGCTAGAGAAAAACAAAGGAGTTACTCAGAGGCTGCCACAGAGGTTGACATAGTGCCTCTCATATTGCTGCTATTGGACTCCGGCAAAGATGAAAATAGCCAATACCTGCAGCATATTGTCACTAATCCCAAGTCTGTCCTCAGCTCTGATAGTGCTTGATCCTAGCTTTCCAAAGTAGCTTCAGAAAATTCAAATCTGCCCATTTTTAAAATAGATCCATTGATATTTACTTACACTACAGGTAAGTATGGCACCTGCTATAATGCTTGACTGACTAACATTTGGAAAATTCTTTGAGGTCCTTTATTTATAAGCAAATTTGATGCTTCTAACTAAGTGTAGCTGCAACCTACCATCCTGTGTTTGGACCAAACTCAAGACAAACCAGCCTACTAGCTGCTAGGACAGGAATTTGCTAGTCTGCAGCAAATTTCTGTTGTTCAGACTCCTCTGCGCTGGGTCTGAGTCTCCTCCTCACTCTTGCTACATTCTTTACAGTGGGGACCACAGAAATTCAGGAGGTTCAGGAGGGTTTGCACTGGGCCTATACATGATGAGTACTCCCCACATGATTTGAAAACACTAATAAAATCTGTGTTCCCGCTCTGTTGCATAAGCAGAACATAAAGAGGAAAAGAAGGAGTTGGATCTAATATGGTTTTCAAATTAACTTAAGCACCCCTTTCTTCTGAAATCCTTTTTTCAAACTGTCACGTTTTCACATATCAGAAGAACAAAAATACTTATATTGTTTTGTAAATTATGCACAGTTGGAAGCTTTTCAAATCAAAGGCATCTTTTGGACTTAATCAAAAAGCAAGGTACCCAAACATGAGATTTAGCAACATCTAGAAGTTGACTTGTCTATTAACAACAGATTGCCATATGCCTATGGAGCTGAAAGAGATTTCTCAATTCTTCTTCATCAAGGTACTGTGTCATAGAATGTGGGGAACTTGATATTAATGTACCAAGGGTCACTATTACTGTGACAGAATCAGCAGCTTTATTGAAACCACCTACTCTGGTTGCACAGAGTTAACTCTAAGTGTTAATTTACACACACACATTCTGGTATCTGTACATGGAAGGCCTCATGCAAATCATCAGGGCTGTGTTCTAAAGAGCCAATTTGGCCTTGATCAGGATGAGGTCTGTCTTACTGACTTTTACAGTGCAGTGCTAAATTTTCAGATTTTGAAAATGTGTGTGTGTGTGTGTGTGTGTGTGTGCATGTGTGTGTGACAGATCAAGAGACACTATCTATATATATATATATAGATATATAGATAGATTATAGATATATATATAGAATATATATATTGACTTGATCTGGTACTCTGCTACAGATATATATGATTGTGCACATAGAAAGCCATGAATATCTGCATATAAATATAGATCTTCCCTGACTCTATATTTATTATTTAAGTTCAAGCAAAAGGACTTTTATTTACAGTGAAGCTAGTAAAGAAGGGAGAAAATACTTTCTGATGACATTTTTTTAGGACTAAGCTTGTTAATTAATGAAAAGAGCCCTTTCATGAAAAGTTTATTCCTGATAAAAGACATGTTGCTTTCGGTATGAAAAGTTATATAATTACTTTTGTGTGTCATACTTTGTGGGAGAGATATATCAGGAAATCTAAAAGAAACTACCCATCCTTTTCTGTCCAAGTATACATGGTGTGTTGCTCCTTGCCATGTGAATGAAAAGAAGCTGTATCAGTGTGCAGTCTGCTCACTTCATCGTGAATACAGCTGCAGCTGGCCAGGGATTGCACAGTACTTTGTAAGAGAGTGATAATTTGTAGCTGGAATTCTATGGTTGCTTTATGTAGGAAGTTGGGCAAGATAAATACAATGATTGCTTCTAACTTTAAAATTAAAAAAACAACACCCTGGTAATTCATACTTCTCAGCTTATAAATTAGGACATGGCAGCACAAAGGAAGGTGATTGCTTAGATTCATGCAACAGGTTGCAGGAGGTGGCTAAATAAAATTTCATTGTCATTATTCCTATCTGCTAAATCTTGCACTTTGTTGCTTTCAAAGCAAACCATTATGAAATTAACATCTTTTCACACAGGAAACAATTGCCTTTGCAACAGCTCATCCCATGTCACATGCTTGATTTTCCCTGTTTACCAAGTTTCATAGGCTGCCATCATCACTGCTGATTCAGCATACCTCTATACAATGCCAGTCCAACCTTTTGCAATTAACAGGAGTTAACTGTAATTGCAAAGGTGCAATGTCCTGCAGCCTCTGCCTTTGGTCTCATTGCAGCAATTCCTCCATCATTATACAGTCAAAAGGACAAATAACTATGCTGACCTTTCACAGGAATTTCCATGCAAAGATCCAAATCCATTGTTGAGAAAGTGTAACTCTTTAGGAACTCTATCCTGGAATACAGTAATGGTCAGTTAAGTGAAAGGATCATGACTTCAGATGAATTGCTCCATACACTACATGGAGCACAGTCTTGATATAAAACTCACTGTTCTAGTTCCTGTGTTTGCGATAAGGTAAAACAATGAAAATGACTCAAGGCTGGCATAAATGTTGGGACCATTTGGTCCCACACAACTTCTGCTAAATAAGTTGTATTTAACCTTTTAATCTTTAATGTTTTAGTATCATTCTTCAAATGGTTGAATATCGCTCTGATTCCCACTTCAGAGCTAACAGAGTCATTTATCTCTTGCAAAAGGCATATGAGTGGAGGAGAGGACAACGTCTGTGATGGAGGCTGGCTCATAGTCTAAGCACTGGCAGAGAAAAAAATTACCTTAATGATTTTGACAGTCTGTTGTTGAACCGAACATCTTGTTCCCATAAGATGCATTACAACTGTCTGTAGACAGTAACTGTGTGATCACAGCTGAAATGCAGGTTATTCCATAATGTGTAGTACCCTTATCCAGACAGAGACAACATCATTTTGCTTACCATACATGCCTCTAGAGCTGAAAAACAATCTGAGTCTCCACAGCACATTCCAGCATTGCTGCTTTTTCAGAAAGAACTTTCCTCTTCCTCCCAAACTTCAGCTTGGTACATATATAACATAGGCATTGTGCCCTGAAAATATAAAGCAAAACAAACTTTGAAGTGCCTTTAAACTAACATAACTATTTCATCCTTCTAGCACATGCCTGTGTGTAGATTCCCATTCTGCAACTGATATTTATTGATCTACATTCATATGATCCAAGAAAAGCTTGACTGCATTGCCTTGTGGTAAAATTATAAGGGGAAAAACTGGAATGTGGAGGAGAAGGAAGGAGGAAAGCCAAGCTTTTATAACTCTTTGTAAACCTGGTCTATGTGAGCCTAGCCAACCCAGGGTCTAAATGATCTGTTACGCTTAAGATGTGAAAGGCAGCACTGTTGCTGAGCTGCTGGTGCCCCACAGAATCAAAATATTTCTGCTGAGCTGCAATTTAAACAGTCATACTCCAAATATGGGAAGCAACCCCTGTGAGGAAGTATGTTTTCCTTCGCAAAGCACTTTACCTTCAGTGAGTAAATGTTCCTAAGTGTAATAATAAAAGCACTAAAGTTTAGGTGCATTTTTATTTTGTGCTAATAGAGCAATCAAAAATGCACAGTCTGAATTTTGCATTTTTATTCTGAAGAGATTTAAATGTTTTCCTGTAGATATATATCTGATCAGCATATCCCTATCTGTCAAGAGAATAGAGAGCTCTCCTGCCTTTTAACTTTCATTAACATAATAATGATTATGGGTTCTCAGTCATGATCAGTTTCTGCTTAAATTATCAGATTGCAATTCCCCATTACTGTGCCTTGCTCTGGCACAAAACTCCAAGGAACCATCTACCAGCTGAATGCCTCCTACCTGTCACTTGTTCCTCTGCTTGCCTCTCACATAGAGGCTGTATTTTTACTTCTCCTCAGACTGCAAAATCAATCTGAATAAAATAAGATTTCCTAAAACATGAAACCACATTTAGATCCAGACTCCCCATCTTCTTCCTTCTCCACCCCATACAATGGGAGCATCTGTGACTTTGGCAGATGATAAAACCATACTGGTGGAAACCCATAGACCTTCTGACAGTGGTGAATAGACCCAAAAGAGTAAAAAACTTGTGCCAACAATCAGGAGAGGTGTCCAAAGATATGAACATCATGACTGGGAGAAACCTGTACAGTGGTGGGTGGAAAGGGGGACATTTGCAACTTTCTAATGAATCTAGTATCTAGTGAGTACAAAGAATTGCCAAGCAACACATAAATCAGAATAAAGCTGTATTTTCCAAAAGATATATCCACAAAAAGTGAGAAGATTTTTCAAGCTCTTAATTTACTATTTACAAGCCTTTATGCACACTCAGATTCTTCAAATCTGTATTGATATCATCTATATACCTAAAGAGGTGCCTTGCCCTTGAAAATCTGGCATCTCTTCTGGATGTATAAGCCTTAAAATTTTGAGAGGAGTTCTTCCAGTAATGTACTCAAAGGCTGAAAATGAATTTGAAATGGCATATGGCTCTCACACAGCTTCTCTGAAAAGAATTTATCCATTATGGGAAAGAAAATGGAAAGAACATCTGGAGTTCTGTTGAAAAAAAAGGGTTAGCAAGAATTAACTCAAGCTTATTTTTCCCCCACAGCTTCATGTAGGTTAGAGTCTGAAACGATCTCAGCTGAGGCCCAAAAGTAAGGTGAGGCTCTCCTCACTGGATCTTCAGCTCTGTTCAAAGATGTAATGTAGGATACAGGAGGAGAAGAAGCCAATACACACTGTAAAGGTATTTAACAACTGCAGTAAAGCTCTGGGGCCACTAATTAAGTTTTAATGTCTCAAGGTCTTCATGCAGGCCTGCGGAGTGGAAGATCTGCTTTAGTCAAACAAAAAGGTTCTTGGACTCATTGCTCAAGCAATCAGATGAGGTTCTCTGGCCTGCTACACCAAAAGGCCAGATGACCTAATGGTCCCTCCTGGCCTTAAAATCTGCAAATCTAGAATTACACCCCACTATAAAGCTTATATAAGGGATGGGAGAAAAGAGGCCAAAGAATTACAAAGAGTATTTACAAGCCTGCTACAGTCATCACTAATGTACATATAATTGGCAAAGCATTTACATCAGAGGCCAGTTGTAACACATACGTTTATTGAAGGCTTGCACATTTCATTATAACTGAATTACTGAATATATCTAAGCCATTTATAGCGAACTGTGGCAAACTCTAAAATAAAGTAAACACATGTGCAGGGATTATTGATGTGGTATGGCTGTTCTGATACTTAAAGGCATTATAAACTATTTGCAAGGCATTTAATAAAAGTGACTTACATTTGTATAGCGCCTTTTATCCTGAGGTATCCCAAAAATTCTGTACAAACTGCAACTACAACTCCATTATTCAGGCTGACACCAGTGTGGCTATTCTGAAGCCAGTTGGGTCATAGTGCCATCATGCCAGAGTCAGAGTGCAGCTATCCAGTCTTGCATCTATAAATGGTGAAGGGGAAGCAGTAGCTGTTTCACAGGTTTCACTGGACATGAGTCCCCAGGAACCTATTAGATCATCTAATCAGATATTTTACATTACTTAGGGCATCTAAAAACAGGCAGAGGAAATGGCATTTTTCCTTACATGTCTGAGTATTGCAATCCTCAAACCTCATATCTAAGCTTGTCTCACAATAATGTCTTTCTTACATATTGTTCTTGGAAATAGGGGCAGTAAAGAGCTCTTGCTGGGATGGTTATTTACAACAACATCTCACTCCTCTGCACTTCCAAGGCAGAGTCTCACAGCATGTGGGAACACCTTACCTTCTTAGTCAGCAGTCTTAAAACTCTGTTTGTTGGAAGACAACATGTTTAGATGATTACAGTCACTCTATGGAAGAATCTTGTTTTCTTCATTATTTACCATTTCATTAATCTTTATTTTAAAAATATAATTCAAAACAATATTTTATTATTTTGTTTGCTGAAGAAAATATAAAATCATATTGGAGCATAAAGCAGTCTCCAAAGACCCCTCCCAGCATGACTTAACAAAGAAATGAGATTTATTGGTGATACAACTTTTAATACAGCCTTTAATTCAAACACTACAGACGGTCCAAAAGGAGGCCGTCAGTATTCAGACCTGGTCTCCTTCTGTGTCTTGTGGAAGGAAAGATAGACGACTGGGGAGGGACCTTCCAAGCACTCTACTGGGTGCTCTCTTTCAATCATAAGATTAGGACTGGATTGGACCAGGTGATGGGACATTACAGAAATGCCTGCACTGAAATGCAGCCAAATCCTATCAGTACTAAGTCAAAAGCTTGGGAGAAAGTCAAGCATGCTGTCTTCATACCAAACAGATCAACAATCCCATCAGAAAGAGGTGGATAATACATTCACTTTGAGAGATAGAAAACAAGAAATAATTATTTTGACCAAAGCCACAGTGTGATAAGCCACTGTGGAACTGAAGAAAAATCCAAGCACTAAAATTCCTGAAAATGGTATTAAGGCATCTTTAATTGACACTAAATGGTCAGGATATAATTTTAGGTCTCCTCCAGAATCATAACCTGTAGAAGCCCAAAGTCCATAAAACTCTGGCCTCTAACACATTAACATTTTTTCCTAGCACAGGAATGATCTTTCTAACAAAACCTCAAACCAAGTGCTAACACCCTTTATACTTTGTCAGATTGTTGTGTCATAACATAGCATGATGGCTGATATACAGGTTTGATAAAGAAAATGGAATTCTGAACTCATCCATTTTCTTAACTCTCCAAAACTAATCAAAGATATTATTTCTCCCTGAAAACTATTCCTGTTGTATCATTATGTCTTCATCACTACAGTCTCATTAGTAAAGTAGTCTGAATTCTGCTGTAGTAGTCAGATTGCATACTGCTGAAATTTATGATAATGTATGTACTCACTATAATCTGCAATTTAAAAAGTCAGTATTGTTGGCAAAACGATGTGCTTCACCTATAATATACTCACCCTCATCTAAAGCTAGCTGTTTAGAATACTCTTAATTCACTGTATGAATCACAAACCAGGTTTTACAGGCTGAAATACCCTGAAGTGATCAAGGCAGAGGACAGTGAAGGACCTGGTACTTGCATATTGTTAAGATCCTGCATTATGTAACATTCATGAAATACTTTTCCCTCTCACTCTCACAAGGGAAAAATCTAGCAGAGAAAATATACTTAGAGTGATATGAGGTCCTTTTATCCCATTTTCGGGGAGAAGGATCATAGATTTTCCATTTTGTGCTCTTTTAAACGGGTTATTTCTGAGATTGCTTTAGATCACAGTTACACAGACAATTTCACTGGTATGACCCAAGGGCTGTGGTGTCTAGCAGGTGGCAAGAATCAGCAGCTGACGGATGTAGGCAGGCTTGGCAGGGACAGGAACAGGAACCCCTTACACTCAGCTGTGAAAGGATTTGTAAAATTGAACTGCAACCTCAGGAACTTGAACTTGCTAAACGCTAATGACAAATCAATGAGAGACTCAGGATATTCTCAGATAAACGCTTTCTCTGGTGCCAAAGCTGACCTAAGAAGTTCCTGCCCTCCCCTGCACCTGCTCTTTTTCTTTCCCTGCAGCATTACCCATTCCATCACAGAAATGTGTTGGATGAAATTGAAAACTTTTAACCCTATTTCAGTTCTGGTCTACAGAGTGATTCCATGAACTGTTGCAATGTAAGCAAAGTGCTAAAATGAAGGGGTGGGGGTGTGTGGGTACTTGGACAACATAATTATAACAATAGCAAATATGCATCTTCTGAGTTTTAATATATTTTAGATAGCATATTTCATCTGATTAAACATTTCCTGAGCATTCATGAAGAAATTCTGAGTTCAATTTGAATAAGGTCCCAAAAGCAGGTATTGTGTCACAACCATTTTATCCCTCTCTGGCTAAAAGATTTAGTCAAAGAAAAAACCCAAAATTTAGAATACATTCAAACTCTCAAAACATAGATCTATCTAACTAACCACTGCTATTTTCATTGTTCCATATCATTCCACTGCTACCTTTACATTTCAGTTTTTATCTGTATCTCTCTGTTATCATTTTATACTGCTATCCAGAGATATATAGATTCATGTGGTTTTACAGCTGCCTCACACAGTCTATGAAAAGTCAAACACACTTGTTTAGACTATGAGCTTGTTTATTCTGGACTACGATAACTAAATATACTCTCTGAAGTTAATGTGATTAACTTGGCCAAGCTGATTCATAAAGAAGAATGTCAGGAATTCCTCTTCCAGATGTAGCCTGCATTGCTCAGAACTTTCTCCAGCAGAAGCACATTTCCCAAGCTCCACCTAACTTCCCATAGATAGTGAAAATCCCAAGATGTACAATTAAGGAGGCAGAAGGAGGAGTGGAAGAAGGCAATGATTTCCTTAGATGTGTTCACACTTAACGGAATTAACATTTGCTGATACAATAGAACCTAAGGAGGCAGGCACATCATTTAATGTGTTAGACTTGCAGACCTTTGACTCTTTTATGGTTAATTAGCCTTTAACTTAAGAAAGCCCCCAGTTCATAGAACTTCCATCAGCTCTGAATTCAAAGCTTTGCCCTCTCTCACCCTGGCAGTTTACAGTGTAATGATGATTGATAGCCAGATGAAAGCTTTAGCTGGGGCCTGTCTTCTTGCATTGTGCTGGAAGAGAAGTGTAATGATCTACAGCTGCAGTGGTTTCAGAACCCATTTTGATTAATTGTGGCCTTAATTACCCACTTAAGCAGGTTTGGGCCAAATTGATTTTATACCGCTTTTTTCTACAGCAGGTTAAAAATTAACCCTGCACTCTTAGATGCATTTGACAAGGTTTCTATTCACTTATTGCCTAAAAAGCCTAGTGAATATGATCTCTAGCTGACATTCATGAACTCAAGTAAAAAGGAAGAATGATACCTTTTAATGGTAACAGATTACTGCTGACACTTAACTGCTATCAAAGATATACAAGTGACAAAACACCCTCTTATATCTGGTTAGTGAGCAGTATGTGAGATAAACTCCCACCAAAACGAAAGCTTTTTTGTTTAGACCCAGGAATTAGAGGCACCTTTAAAAT
Organism: Zonotrichia leucophrys gambelii; assembly: GCF_028769735.1. Lineage (NCBI taxonomy): Eukaryota > Metazoa > Chordata > Aves > Passeriformes > Passerellidae > Zonotrichia > Zonotrichia leucophrys. The sequence goes on from NC_088176.1 coordinate 18,060,131, forward strand.
GTGAGGAGAAAAGTGCCCATCTACAGGATCAAAGCTGACTTCATTGGTCTAAGTAGCATAGAGATCAGACTGGCAGGGTATTTAGAGCAGGCAGCACTCTACTCCTCCTCAAGAAGTTCAGCTTTGCTCACATTGCATAAGGAACATTCTGTATTAAATGTTTCTAGATAGAAAAAAATGGATCATAAAACACACTATTCTTTCTGATTTAAAGAGGACCCTCCAGAGAGAATTTGGGTTTACACTATCTCACTGTGCAAACTCCACATGCACTGGGAAGCAGGCATGGTAAACCTATTCTAGACCTGTTCTTATTGTTCAGTCAACAAGAGCAGACAACATCTCAGCAGTCCTCCTAAGGGACCCTTAAAACTGTCTTTCACAAAGATCAGTATTTGCAGTCTGGGCTCCCGTGGGAACACTGGTAAACCCACAGAGCTATAGACACTCCACATCAAAGTGCTGTGGACAGGTGAGGCTGTTGAGCTCTGACCTGCACCATAGTTCAGCTGACTGCAATGTACTGCAGACATAACTTCACTTGTGCATCTCATGTATTGTATAAATCCACAGTATGCCTCATTGCTTCTGCTTAATGTGATCCATGATTCTTAAATCTTAACTATAAACCATTCCAAAACCTTCTCTTTTATATTGATCACATTTCCTAATTAGAATAGCTGGCTCCCCCAGGTTATAGGCTAGCAACTAAAGAGCATGTTTACTGTAAATTATAGCCTGCTCACAGAAAACTGACAGCCTCAAGCAGAAAGAATCATACACAGATTCAGCTGACTCACACACAAGAACTGCGAGACATTCCCAAGTATTGGCTAACACAACAGGTAGTGTGGAAGCAAGACAGTAAGGACCAAAAGAAGAAACAATTTTGTGGGTGCAGCTTTGCAAATTAGCTGTTGCTCACTGCTAGAGATGGAAAAGGGATGCTAATCATCCAAACTAACTCCCTAGTAATAACACACTCCATTTGGTGTAAGTGTTTGTACAGGTCTTTTCAACAAAACTTCAGTAAGCTGACATATCTGTTCCATAGAAAAAAGTCAGCTTTTGGCCTGCGCCCAGCAAGTTCTGCATGATGCTTTTGCCACCTTTGCTTTAAGGAAAAAAATGTGTTCTGTTTCATGCCACTTGACACTGATGTCCACATGCTCCTACCCTCTGTGAGAGAGAACAGTTGTTTGATGTCAGGAAGACACCTTTGTCAGACAGCTATGACAGCTTTGTCATAGCTTCCAATTCGTTTTATTCCCACTATCTTCCACTGTATTTTTTTGGGTTTTCTAACTTAGCATTAGGGGACTTTCTATTTAAGGGCCTGGAACAAAAGCTGTGACTTGGCCTCACAATAGAAAATTACTCTAGCTATATCCTTTGCAATACTGATGATGAGATCTGAACAGGTAAACACCCATGAGGGTGTTCATATCTGGGGATCCTCAGTTTTACAGTGTGCAGTTCCTTTGAAGACTAATGTCTTTGTTGATCTAGCTTGCAATATTCAAATTTGCTAGAATTCCCTTTGGTTTTATATGTCCTTTTTATCAAGTATCATTGAAAAACAGCAGGAAGTCTGAGGTGCTTACATCTTAAAGATTCAATATTCTGCATCATGGCTGGCATAAGTAATGAAAGATACTTGTAAAGCTGCTCTAAACCATCCCCCCAGAGTAAGAAAGCTTTTGTTAAAACCAATGAGATAGGCGCTGGAATTATTTTGCTGTTGTTCCCTCAGGCTCTTAGCCTCCTCAATAAAATGGTCCATCCTGGAAAATGAGTCAATTCAAATAAAAGTCCCTTGCATCTTGCTGGCAGAACCCCATTAACATGATGGAAATCTTTGGCTCTCCCCAGTGATCTCCCCAGAATGTCATTTCTTCAAAGGAATAGAAGCTACCCTCAACTAAAGGAACAGATGTACACATACCTGAATACTCAAGTTCTCATTTAATTTTCTTGAAATAAGCATGGGTTTCGTATTGGATTTTCCAGAAGACACCAACATCATCTTCCCCTTCTGCTTCTAAGTTCAAAATGACAGACTTAGCACATTTATTTTCTGGAGTCAGGAAGGGACCGCACAGCAGACACGCACAGATTAAACTGCCTTTATATTGGAAATGTTTCAATTTAAAATGCAGTTTTTGGTTAGAGTGTTCTCACATGTGCCATTGCTTCCTTTACATAAAACAAGGAGCTTTGATATTCTCATTCATGAAACACATCACCACACTTTTTAATAATCCCAGCACAAAACTGCTAAAGTTAAACCAGCCCCCTGGTCTCTATATTGTTTGATTACTGACACATGCTGTGATCCTGAAATCTGCTTGTGACTTTATCAGGATGGGATGAGGAACAGATTTGCTTAAATTCTTGGCGACACAAGTATAAGGAGGATAAAGGAGAGGTTATTTTCCACCATAACTGTTATTTGCTTAAAAAATTCTTCCCCAAAGCAAAGTTATAATGTGATATCTTGAAAGAACACTACTCCATTCTTTGCTCAAACACTCTTTAACTTCACATTAGCAAGACAGAATCATATCAGCTATCTAAAGATTTGAAAGATACTGATCAGATTGTTTTAAATTTCACTGAGGCTAGAGCTGGGAAACATTAAGATGCACTTCCCTGCAAGAAAAGTAGAAAAAGTTTGCTGCCAGGGTAGCCAAAAAAGCTACTATAATGTTGATAACAACTTACTGATTCCAACAGCTACTTTGATGAAGGCATGTCTTTTATTTCTGCAATCCTGCTGCGGCGGGCTGGAAAGGTAATGCCAAAGGAACACAGTTGGAAAAATATTCCATGAACATAGGAACATTCAGCAGAGAGAGTGAGAGAGAGAACTGAGTGATTGAAAACAGATGAAGCCAGCTCATGATCACAGCTTCCACTGCTGAATAACTAAGTCCATGTAAAACTGCCAGGCATTTCCCTCTGCCACGTGAGAAACCCCAGGGAAAGCCAAGCCTTTGTCTTCCTTTGACACATCAAGCAGTGAGGATATTATTGGCTGATAGAACATCCACAATATACATCACTGCCTTTGGCTCTGGTGAATGTTAGTATATCTTGCCATTTTCAGACATGGGTGAATTATCAGGAAATTGTTATGCCAGAAGCCTGTTGCTGCAGATCAACAAGTTCTCCAGTGCTAATTGTGTGCACCTAATAGGATTTTCTACCATGGGATAGCACATAGGAGACATGCCTCTCTCAAAATTTACAGTGTAATTCAGATGCAGTTGGGCTTTAGTTAGTCACTAAACCACCTGGGCCCTAGCAGAATTAATAAACAGTATGTGTGCAGCCTGGTAGGTGGAGAATTACAGAACTCCGAACTTTTGGGGTTTTTCCCATACTCTAGGACATTAAATAATCTTGGAGATGTCACTTCCTGTCCCTACTTTTCAGCTACTGTATTAAGAGCTACGCAGATAATAAACCAGCTAGCTGAAAGCTAACTTACCTGTGAACACAGAAGTTACAGTCACAGCCTTCACTACAGACAGACAAGATTTTAAGCTGTTAAGAGTTAAGATCCAAGAACTTTTTGTTCTGTAGAGCACTGCACAGTAATTCATGATAAATCACTCTGAATGCTACTACTGTACAAATGATAACAGTGGTTATCTGCCTGCAGTTATTTAGAGAAAACCAAGCAGCTCGTGCCCCTCATTGAAACACCTGTGGTGTAACATGCTGTATGGTCAGATTTAGGCAATGACACTTTCAGAATTCCTCCTACAGCCTGAAACCTTGGTAGAAGCTGGAAAATCAGTCATCCAGTGATTCAGAAGAATACAAGAGCATACCCACAACAATCACTATAAACATAATTCAACAATGGCATGAATATTTGGGAAAGAAGGAGGTTCTCCCCATACTGGACCCTTACAATGGCATTCAAAAGAACATAAAAAAACAAGACAAAGTCTGATACTTGTCAGAGATGCCCAGAAGAGCATACTCATGACATTTCCATCAGTGAACAGCACTCCATGAAGGTTTAGTACTTTTTGTGCTTTGAAAAAAAAAAAATGCAATAGAAGCTGGAATGTTGCTCTTTTCTTCCCCTGTAGGAAAGCCAGCCAAGAGCATTTCCAAACTTTGTTGACTCACTTGCCACTGCAGCTTTAAAGGAGATGAGAGGGTATCCTCACAGTTGTCATGCTAATAATTTGGTAGTTATCATATAATAAGTATAGAAATTCAGATTCTAAGTGGATTTGGCACTAATCTCTTAAAATTTATGTTTCACCTCATTTTTAATCTCAAATGACAGTTATGGAAATTATATCACTTTGTTGTGCAGTGTTAGGAGGTGTCACAAAACCCAATCTACTATTGAAATGTAATCAAGACAGCAATTCAACAGTGAAGCAAGATGACATCCCTCTTCACTCCTGCTGTTTCTATCCAGCAGGTTTTCAGCTAAATACAACTTCAACATTCAGTAAAATCTTCCAAAGTAAAAGTTTAACTTGCATCAAGATGCTTCAAAATATCAGCTAGACTATACTCAGACAAGCTGAGCAGCCTGAATGAATAAATGCAGTGCATAATGTAGACCACTGGAGGGATCATATGAGTGGCAGATGGAAAGGTCAAGATGATAACTTATTTGGGAACCAAAAATAACCATTTCCTTAATAAAACAAACCAGTAGTACAGCTACTGAACTGCTATGCTCTGAGAAGGTCAGATAGGACATCAGGTTTCACCAAATGACCTCCGAAGTACCACTTCCAATAATTAAATACTGTTCAAAAAATAGTTTTGCAAGTTGAGGCAGATGGCTGGTGTCCACTGTCCCCACAGCCTGCAATCATGACGCCCTCAGTTCAATGGCTGTTGGAAAGGGGGATGTGCTGTAAAGACCAGTTTAGACATTTGGCTCAACATTTTTTCTGATGGAACATTACATCAACTGAACATGTATTTCTTCCATGGAACTTAAGCTGTAGTCCTGATTCTTGATTTAGTATTTTCTGACTTTCTCACTTACATTTCTGTCTTTGAAGGAGACGAAACAGAGGAATAATTCCACTCTAACATATTTCTACATAGTTTAGTTTTTTTAAAGAATACAAATGTCATCTATTTGAAAGTTAAATGGAAGCATTTTTCACACCTTCAGGTTCTCACATAAAATACATCTGTCTTTTTCAGATGACTGCTAGCAACAGAAGTTACAATGGAGACATATCTTGGAAGGTGAAGACTAACACTGCAGGTGCACCTGAAAATACATGAGAAGGCTAGCTAAAAGAACAGCATATGAAGAAAAGGAACAAGATGAGGAAGTGTTTGGGGGAATGCTGCTGGAAGTTACAAGACTAAAAATGCCTGGTCCTTTTGCACTGTAATGTTCTGGTTATGTTTTTGTCTTAATAAAAACTGTGAGGGATGACAGAATCTACTCCACTCAAACTCCACTAAAAATCCCCTCCTTAATCTCAAAAACATCTGGCTTGCATGCTGCAAGAAGAAACTTAGGTTTTTTTCATATTTATTTATTTATTTTCAAATGGACAGGATATTGAACCAGCATGAATGGGGAAAAGAGATGCAACCAAGAACTTCAAGCTAAATCACATGAGACAAAACCACAGAATTGCTGCAACCAGGGCAGAGTCCACACCAAATTAGCTTTTACCTCTTCAATTTCCAAGAGGAAAGACAGAGGGTGGTAAACCAGTGTTGGGAGGCATTAAAGAGAAACATGTAGAGAAAATTGGACTTTTTTTGGTAAACTGATGTTGCAGCTTTTGCACTGACATCAATTTACCGTACTTAATTAGCCTTAGGTCACGCAAAAACCAGAGAAACACATGGATGGTTTCTCCTTCTTAATGTTGCCTCCTGAAACACAAATATATTACAAGAATTTGCCCAGGAATGAAAAAGGGAAAACTTCTGGCACTTTTACAGGATTTCTGGGTACAAAAATTTTAAATTGGAGAGAAGAAACCTTACTGAGTTATCCACCTTGCCTACATACTAATATAGAACTTAAAAAACCTCTGATACAGTCTCCAAGCTTTGAAATTCCTTGACTGAGATGTCTGTGGTATTTTTCTATACTTGTTTTATTACTGGGCAGTAATCTGCAACAGTGAGGAAAAAAGGCAATAAAATCCATTCTGAGAGTACCAAGAACATTTTCCATTTGGATTAGAAAGAATCTGCAATCTCCTCAACACAGATACAAATAAGATTAAACCAGGAGTCCCAATCTACATGTGTACAAACAATCACCTCAAAGACATCTTCCAAAAGTCTCCATCCTAGTTTCTCTGAAGCAACCTGGGGGTTGTTTCTTTTGTTAACAAACTTCCAGCAGTACTGGCATATTCAATATGTGTGTCCCATTCCCGTGACTCAGTGCGCCTCCATCAGGTCAGGTCACAGGTGCCACCCCCTGCGTTCACTGCTCTCCCATAACAATAAATATTTGCACCTGAGATGCACTGATGAGGGATTCTGCTTTGTTCTATGTCATAGCTAAAACAGGAAAGAGGAAATCCCTGCCCCACTCATTTTTCCCTCTTACCTCATTTTCCTTTCCCTACCCTGTTTGGAAAACAATCTAGCTTGAAAAGATCTATAAAAACTCATTCCTTCCTGCTGGTGACAAGCAACGGAATAATTTCTGCTAGCACAACAAATGAAGCAAGCAGGTAGTGAGGACAGCAAAAGTACTCATTGACAACCAGGTATCATCAACATCAATGGCAAATGAGAGTCTGTGGCAGCAACGTGGATACCAGTGGTGAGGCAAACACCCTCTTTACTCCACACACAGTAAGCTCCAGAAAGGAGAAGCAACATCATGCAGAAGGGGGAAGACTCATGAAGAAGGCACAATAGGTATTTACAAAAGTGATGGATATGCCAGAAAGAAAATTATGAATTTCAAGTCAAGAGAAGTACTGCAAAGCGGAACAACCAGAAGTACCCCAATAAACCATTTTTCTCAGAACTTGCTGATTTAGTCAAATTAAAATATTCTTTATAAACAGCTATGTTTCCAGTCTCTGAAAGTTTTCTGCTATTTTGGGACAATAGTTTCTGAGGACTCAAAATTATTTCCCAGAACTCATATTCATTTTCAGAGCCACTCTTATTGCTGGCACATCAAACATGCTAAAACCGCGAGTCGGGAATTTATAGGCCTAAAACTGTATTATGTGAGTCTTAAAAACTGAGATTAAGTGCAAAAATAGTTTTTAATTAATTTGGTTTTGAGCTTTGAGCTATCAGAATTCAAGGGTGTCAAGCTGTGCTATAAAACCTTTTACACCCAGAAAAGCAGGATGTTTTGTAAAATAACTAGAGATGAAATTTCATATGACTGTGGGAGCTAAAGAAAGACACCTTGACAAACATGAAAAAAATAATGAAACTATTCAGTTTCACAGAAATAAGTTGCATCCAGTGAGCTGTGCAAGATCAGCCTGCACAGCTTTGTTTTATATTAGTTAAAGAAAAAGGCTATAAAGGACAAAAACAATGCCTCAGGAAAATTGTGCAGCATTCTTTGCTTTAAATAGGGTGTACATACACTGTTTTTCCCAAGGGATTTAAGAAGACTTGACCTATTTGGATGCCTGTTTCTTAGAGATTGTGATAGCTAAATATGCAGCTGTGTCAGCAAATGGAAAGAGAATTTCATTCATGTAACATCTGGCCTCATTTTAACTCATTAATGCTTATCTGGAATGACTGCTTAGTCAAGATAATGAAATAACATTTAAATACGGTCTTGTTATTGATCTGTCATCCTTTGCTCCACATCCTTTGATTAATTTAGGTGACCTAAGAATTTAAGTACACAATTTCAACAAGCAGGTAAAATAGCATACATGTGGATTAAGCCTGGCAAACACAAGGCTAGTTTTAATAGATATTGATGCATGGGCATGGGAGCCATACCCGCCATGTAAAGAAGTTAAGTCAGTGTGAACCAAGAGATTCCCACAGCTCACAGGGGTCAGGAAGGGCCACATCTCAGTGGTATGCCCAGAGAGATACAGGCAAAAGCAGCTGCCTGGAACTGCTCGGTAATATGAAGCTGCTACATGGAACTCCCCAGTAGGCTTGGGCTCTGCACATAACAGACCACAACAGAGCAGGAGCTCCTTAGAAATTCCCATCTCCAAATATGAGATGCACATAGAGGGAAAAAGGAAGATGATGCACAAAAATAAGCAGCCTGAAAAAAAAGGCTGACAGAACGACTGGGGTCAAAGCATTCCCTGCCTTGAACCAGCAGGATGGCACTTCAATTCAACTCCCTGCCCCGAGCTAGCCTTTGCAAACAATCAAGGATTGCTGTTTAGGGTCTACAGCCCAGAGACCTCCCCTTCCCACAGTGGCTCTGTGCCCAGCCTGCAGTCTGTACTGAGCTGGTTTTCAGGCAAAGGACAACCCTGCTGGTGCTCAGGCCTCGCAGCCTGGCTGGCTGTGTTCATCTGACACCTTCCTGCCACCGGTCTGGAATGTTCTCTGGAAGGTCAGAACTAGGATTATTTTGGAGACAGAGTTACTCTGGAAAGAACAAACCAAGTACTGTGCATTTCAAAAGCTGTTGCCAAAATCTTCTAAAACTTATTAATCCAAAGCTGGTTAGGGTTTTGTTTTTGTTTGGGGCTTTTTTTAGATGAAATGCTCTAAACCTCCTCACCATGAGTAGGAGGTAAATAAGAGGGAGGGAAAAGCCCTCATTTCCTTGAACCTCAGCTCAAGCACAAACCACAAAAAATAATCAACCATTGGAGAACATATCCCAATGTAAACATTGATATTTTTCAGTACAAGTAGCTATTGAGAGATGAAGAACCAGGGGAACAAATTCAGAAGACAAGCAAGTTAGTAGACATTGAAGACGGGTGATTTAAACCTCTCTTTTATTGTTACAAGCGCCTTTAATTTCATGAGATTCAGTCCTAACAGATATATCAGAACAGTGATCTAAGCCTGAACTAATGCTCCAGATGTCTCAGCTTGTCTCCTCTGCAGGTGCACACCAGTACAGCCTCACCAACCAACAACCCTCACTGGTGGCAATCACTGCTGATTTATTCTGAAATGGAGGACCTGCATGTACATATTTCAAACTCCTAATGCTTTCTTTTGCTCAAATTCAATCTATTTGGTTACAAGATCGTGGAGGACTGAGATAGAAGAAAGCATTTTAAGCTCCCCCTTTTGTTCTGATGCATTGTACAGAAGTGTCTCTACTTGTTTTATTCCTCTCTAAGGACTTCTCTTTTTTCTTCTTTCTTTCTTATTTTTTTTTTTCCAGAACAGGACACAAGTGTTAGGAGAAGGGATACATAATTAAAGTAAAACATTAAAATGTCACACAGAAATTAAAAAAAAAAGAGCTGCTGTGCTGGTTTTCCACATATGCAAGCCAGGCATCCATTGGCATAGCCAAGCCTGACCTTTGGAAAAACAGAATCCCCCTCGTCTTCAGTGCTTCCTGTAGCCCTGCTTAAAAAAAACCAAACAAAAAACCCAACAACAAAATAACAAAATCAAAACAAATAACATGTGACTACCTGCATACATTAGCAGAGATATTGATCATTCTGAATGCAAAGACATGCATCTTTTTGTGATGCACGTTGTGAAAAATTTTGGGGTAAGGAAGAATAATATTTTAGTAACTTAGTAATGAGAAGTTTCCACAGCTAAGGTAATACATGATAATATGGACTGAACAGCAGCCCATTGTTTGAGAGCAGAATGGAGCCCTGTATGGGATCACTGCTGGATTCTGTACAACACAGATGGAAGGGAGGAATTACACCCTGGATTTGGGGTGTGAAGGGGGGTATGCATTTCTTTTATGGTTTTATTGGCCTTGCACACAGGTCAGTGAGTCACACACTCACACACACACACAAAGATATGCTCATGCATGCACACCCTGCAGCACTGACAGTCTGTCAGAGCTGGGAGGCAGCTTGTCTAAGTTGAAAGTTTAATGAGTGCCCAACACTAAGCTAACAAGTTTTTCAAACAGTGGCTAACAAAAAACAGGGATCAGGAAGACTGCATTTGGTGCCAAGAGATTTGTTTTAATATTAACAAGGACTGAATTCAGGCAATAAAAGAGGAGGAAAATAATATCTTCTGAAAGTGCTGAAAGCCAGGCAGTTCAATATATTTGAAACAACATATGTTTTTAAACAAGAGATTTTTTACTTTTTTTTTAGGATAAGAAAGAAAATTCAGGAATATGAAGCAAAAGTAACTGGTTAGCAACACAAAAATGTCAGCAAATACACACATAGTAGAATTTATTTTCTATCCTACATTTCTAAAACTTGACATAATAAAAGCTGTGGAGTCTTTTTTAGTACAGAGACCCAGATTCCCCCAAGAGAGTCATGCTACAGTTCCACAAAGGTCATGATAAGATCTTTTAATAAGAGTGTCCATTTTAACACTATTGGGGATCTGGATCTATGATACTAAGTAAAAAAATATTGTTAAATCTTTTGCTACACTTCCTAGACTTTTTTTGAGGATTTTAGGATCTGGGCTTAAGCTTTGAGACACACCAATGGTGGATGACCTGTCTTAGAGTCTTCTGAGATGTGTTCAGAGCATCCTCTCTGGAGTAAAAGATGTGTGCCTAGATTCCTGGTAATGCTTTCTCTGAAGTTTAAAGACAATAACAAACCTAGACAAGCGATGGCTGCTGCCACCATAATTAAATGGAAGGCTCAAACCTTGAAATAGAGTTGCAAAAGACTGTACCAGTGAAAAGGTACTGATGTGCTGACCTTGTGTTAGGACTTGCAATGTTATCAGTCTCATCATTCCAAGCCTTCACTGAAAATGAGACCTAATTTCAGAAACTAAATGGGATTGAATTGCTTCATAGTTGAAAAGGAAAACTCAGAGTGTACTTGGGATTTAAACCATGACCTTTTCTCTCTGATTCTACATAGCAGTACCTCTTTAGTTCTAAAAACATCACACATCTGGGGAAATTTTAAACTGTGGCCAAAAGTTAGAGGTTTTACACAAGAGAAAATTTACTAATACAATGTTCAATTAAATTTTCAAACAGTTTCATATACCTGATTTGATCAGAACCACGTAACTTTTCTCAAAGCTGAGACAATTGAATCAGATAATAGGATTAAAGTTTCCATGGCCAATGGTGCATAAAGAAATTATGTATCTGAGGTACTGTTTCTTTGAACCATTAGCCTGAATGACTACGTAACAGTCTCCAGCTGGGTCATCTGAGGATGCTTTTAAAGATCTCTTCAAAAGCTTCAGCCTGTTACTATACCAAGACCAGAGTCTAAATTACTGACCAATATCCTCTCATTCATTCCATGTGATTCCCTACATCTCTGCACACTGCAGCAAGTACTCATAATTTTAGGTTATTGCCTTTACATTCTTTTCTTCATCCTTCCTTAAACCAAATAATGTGAGGAATACATACAAATTCTTGTATGTGTCTTCTATTTTCTGTGTAGAAAATCAGGGATCTTTTAGAAATATTTGACAAATACTACTTTGAAAATATATTGAGTTTTTCCAGCCAAAGCCACTTCAAATGATTCTTGGAGTCAAAGGCTTCCTGGGTTCTTCAGTAAGGGAAACAGGGAATGAAGCAGAGAGAGAAAAAAAAAAAAAAAAAAAAAAAAAAAAAGAGAGAGATGGTTAAAAAGCACTGGCTACAAACATCTGAAAGATTAAAGTCAAATCTGACAAGGCAGCAACTTCATCCATAAATTAAACAAAAATTGGTTATCCCAAATCTATAATCCAGTTGCAGAACTATGTAATTTTTACCTTTTTATATGGATGCAACAGCTGGAAACTACCAAAAGTACCAACAGATGTCTAAATGCCTTTGAAAATAAATGCTGTAGAAAAGTACTGGGGATTAAATGGAATGAATTTAAATCAAATTCTTAGATCAGCCAGAGTTCAGCAACCTTTTATTTATAAAGTTATTCTACAGGGATAATGGAAATATCTAGAACCTTTTGTAAGTGAAGCCAGAGCATTTGCAACAGCTGACATGCCATTAGGCAACTGAAAAAAATATGTAAAAGGAGATGACTAGAAGAATTACTCCACTGAACAAGTGGAAAAAGAGAAATCTTTTGTGATCCAGTTGTTATTTAATAATGTGAGCAGCAAGACAGAGAAAAGGAAAATAGCTGTGACCTTTTCCTGACCATCGGATAACATAATAAGAATCAAATTTTTATTAATTATTTATCTTTACTCAGAAAAAGGAATTCCACATGGAATTTTTGCTGTAGTATCTACTGAACTTTAAATTTACATCTTATTCAGGAATTATTTCATGTTTTGTTCATCATTATTTCAAATTTTAAACAATAAGTTTTAAGAAAGAGACACTGCCCTTTTTTGTGGTTTTAGTGCTCTTGACATAAGGAAGACCTGGTCTATGATGAACACATAGATACAATACAGCAAATAGCCATTTTCATGCTACTCTTTTTTTCCCTGTAGATTCATAGAAACAGTAAGGGAAAATACAGTTTCTAAGAAGACAGTATGTCACCTTTGAAGCATACACTGGGCTTACTCTATGAACAAAGTGTCAGTCCTATCAACTTAAATGTGTAGTACTTAGAAAACAGTTTCACAGCTTAATGGAAAAAGCTGTGTTAGAGCTAAGAGTCATTTTGCTTTACTATCAAGTACTGCTTTTTTATCAAATAATGCAAGGAACATGTTCTGTGTCTTCAGCCACATCGAGAATCATCAGTTGCACTCCTATAAATATTAGTGGTTTGCATTTTGAAAACAGTTGCTTTCCAGAAGACTGATCCTCCCTTTTAATACCAGACATGATGAAAGTTGATGACACTACAGGGCAGAAGATTTAAAAGCAAGAAATGGAAAGACTTCTGAACAGCATTAAACAGACCTGTTAAAACTTACCACCCCAGAAGGTCACAAAGGGAGAATAACTAGCTGGGTATTAATGAAAGGCTGGGATCTTTTATGGCCATTCACATCTGTAGCCATGTTAGGCAGAGATGATTGCACTAATCAGACCAAGCTTCAGGGCATAAACTGTCTGTCTTTGGGCTGTACCTGCCACAGATCACTTGCCAAAATAGCATTCTTTCTCCTTGCCTCTCTCCTGCCTCATAAAGTTCTGAACAATCAGACTTCTACATTAACTGTCAACCATTTTTTTTCTCCAGTGGTGGGCACTAGTCAGTGCCAGAGACACTGGACCTGATTTCCCCACAATGTGTGGTTTCTGCAGCCGAGACGTTCCATCGTGCCACTAAGACAATGCCCCATCTGGACCTGTGCAGGCTGGGAAAAGGCTCAGCTCAGGGCACACTTGAATTGGGAATGCTGTCTGCAGCACATGTGCCCTTTGTATCTCAATCTTCTAAAAGGCTACATTATACATTTCAGTATGGTGGACTCCAAATTTCTTGTCACTGTCAGCTCTCAGAATTTCCCTATGCCCCACCCTTCTAATCCAAGTTTTCATTGGAAAGACAACAAAGGTGATGTAGTTAGAGGAACCAGCTACAGAGCCATTTATCACTGTTTTATGGACCACCACTGGTCCATAAACCACAGTTTAGGAATTGCTGGCCTAAAGCATCAAAGAAACACTAGGAAATAGCAACTAAACTATCTGTGGATTTAAACTATGAGAATAATAGTTTTGACAAATCTCTGTCTTCTTTTTTTGACCATAAATGCTCTACCAACAAATTGTGACTTAGTTTATTTATTAGTCACAATTGCTAGGCAAATAGAATCCACATGTCCCTAGACTATGCTTGCATAAAAGACCTTGATCTCAGTTTCTCTGCTAACATGAATCGGAACAGTCATTGTGTCATTTCAAGTAGGTAAAGATCGTATTTAAACCAGAGCTCTGGGCTGCTGGTCAAATTCTGACAGTTTTACAAGAAAATCCTTGTCAGTAGCTATTTTCTGTCATTTATTACAGGGGAACAGGAGCAAAATGGTCTGATTTGATGGCTATTTGCCTTACTGAACTGATGAATAATTTGTCCATTAGATGACTTTCCTACTGGAAATCAATGTCAGACATGACATTACTGCACACGAGATCCTCTTGGTTTTCAAGTCCAGACTTGCACATCTGAGACAATTATCTCACAACTGCTCATTTTTAGAATTTACATTTATGGTCCTAGTCCAGTGGTAGCTAACTAGATGTCACACCTGTTCAAAAGGACTGTTTTCTATTTAAAATAATTGTTATGATGAAGCTGAAACATTCTGTGATTATTTAGATGGTGCCAAATTACAAGCTATCTCTTTTGGGTTTTTTTTTTTTGCCTAATTTTGCTTTGGCCTACTTTTATTGCAGTTTCTCAGCATATTCTGGGAATATCTTGAATATTTATTCATCTTTTGATAATAATGAAAACAAAAATATGTTTCCATGTGTCCTAATTTTGCTCTTCTGCATAGGAGTATTATAGTGAAATCATTGTGCCCTGCATCTGTTTCATAACTCAATGCCTAATGTAGGGCTAGCGCTTAATCCTGAGCAAAGATTTTGGAAATAAGAGCCAGAAACAGAGAAAAATAATTATAGAAAATGGAATAAATATTTGGTAAGTTATGCCCTTGTCCTTCTCTACTAATGGCTCCTGTGTCTATAACAAGATGCTGCAGTTTTGGCTTTCATTGCTTTACAATAGTCCCTCACTCTCCCAGTTTGGTATGAGCAAACAGCACAGGAATGGAAAATAACAGACTACTTAGTCATAAAAGATATTTCAAACATCTCATGATCCTGTTAATTTTCCACAAATTTTCCATGGCTCTAGATGAAAGAAAAAGAGGGAAAATTTTGATATCATTGTAGTTGGTTTATGTTGTTAGAGGTTTTTTGCTTGGTTGAGTTTGGGCTTTTTGTTTGTTTGTTTTTAATACAATTCTGTAGTTTCCTTTCTGGCAGAGAGCTGAAATATGTAAGCTCAGAAGGTTCTTGCTATTTTTAAAAACTACTGAATGGTTATGATTATGATAATGATGATGATTATTATTATTAGCTATGGTGATATAGGATAGCAAGATGATTGTTTTGTCACTTGAATTTTGATTAGAGCACAAAAATTTAATGCAACCTTGTAAGTTGTTCTTGGAGCTACATCATCACTTTTTGGTTTATGTTTTATTCTCTAATTTCTTAGTTGAGAATCACTTCAATTAATTTGTGGTGGGAATTTGTCCAAGAAGAATCAGTGTCTGGTTGAAATAAAAATGTTTTAGTTTATGGTATTGACAAATGATACAGCAGCCCAGCAATACTAAAAATTGCACAGACACGTAACAAAAATCCTTCCACTAAAGCTCATGTGAAGTCAGGATGGTGAACAAGGAGCTGGCAATAGAAGCCTAATCTCCTGACATGAGTCCAGTACCCTTCCCCAGGACTATCTCAAATTATGTCTTTCTCCCATTTTCAAATTTCTGTCTATTTTTGAAGTGAATATTGGCACACTGGAGCAGCTTGGGGTCAAGTCCAACAGCTTCCCTCTAACAGCAGTCAATGCCAGATGTTTCCAAGGGACATTTTGATCCTAAATTTTTCATCATAAAAATTTAAAAAATGTAAGGACTAGGCTCTCTTCTGCCAGGCTTCCTGATGTGTGTCTTAGCTGCCACATTATTGTTCTCTTCTTTGTCATTTCAGCTCCAAGGTAAGCTGCAGGAATGTGAACTGCTCTGTTTTATGACTGGACAGGAGACAGAGCAAAGCCAGAGTGAGTGCAGTACCCTCTCAACATTTTGTAATCTGTCCATCTCTACTTTCTACCTACGTGCACTGGGTTCCTGCTACAGGTGATGGGCAAGCACCCAGGCTGA
Organism: Zonotrichia leucophrys gambelii; assembly: GCF_028769735.1. NCBI lineage: Eukaryota > Metazoa > Chordata > Aves > Passeriformes > Passerellidae > Zonotrichia > Zonotrichia leucophrys. The sequence continues at coordinate 18,076,052 of NC_088176.1, forward strand.
ACACTCCCAGCTGTGTGCCCACTGCCACTCACAGAATCATAAAATTATTAAGGCTGAAAAAGTTGTCCAAGATCATGAAGTCCAAGCTTTGACCAAACACCATCACGCTCATGAAGTCATGAAGCATTCCTGCTGCTAGAAACAACAATGGGTAACCAGGTGTTAGGAAGCAGTACCTTACTTTCCTGCATGCATATACATGCGTAAGTTCACTTTATGCCTGATTCACAAGTAATAAAATTTAGACAATAGTACTGTTTTGTCCTCCAGAGCTGCTGGGTATAAAAGCACAAAGGGCTCTATGCTGGCCAGAGAGTGCAGCTACTAGGATCAGCTAGTTCAAAAGAATTTATTGTTTGAAAAGGGTAGCTGTGATAAAACCATACAACTCTGGATTTGGGGTTGGCCAGGGATCTACCTTTCATCACAATTCCAGTGTTAGGGCTGAGACTACAGCAGCAGCTGGGCCACGACTCTGGATTCCGAGCTCACTGGGAGTAGCAAAGTACAAAGGGTTGTAGCCCTTTGGTTTTGGACTGTATTCATCTCTGCTTCACCCAAAGCAATCATAGAAAGTGATGAAAGATACACAGCTGGCCATTGAAGCACAGACAGAACAGAAGATGAAAGCTGATTGTTCCAGTTCAAAACTAAGAAAGTTTCCTTTAGCTGATAGTCTAAGGAGCCTGGATTTGGTATGTGGTTAATCTGTGCAAGGAGAAGGGCAATGAAGCACACAGGCAACCATCCATTCCCTGCTGCTTTGTGTCTAGCAGCAGACTCCCAGGGTACATATGCTTTCTCTTCCCATTCTGCCACTCTACTCCTGAATTTTGCCGCTCTTCTCCACTAGTTCTATTCAATCAATACACAACTCAATGTGCAGAGTAGAGACTTCTCTGTGCTTTTTTTCCCTTCATCCAGGAATTTTGCAAACCCATCCCTGCCTTGTCCGGATGCAACTAAAGCTCTTCCCTTTATAAACAAATAAAAACAGAAAAGCTGCAGTCACAGAACTTTGTTGATTCTTCTTGTGCCATGTTAGGGTGCACATGGTTCCCAGCAGCTTTGAAAACCCAATGCATGGATTAGCTACATCAGCACACGAAGCCCTTCAAACACACTGAAAAAGGAATGGTGTTTTTTTATTGTAAAAGCCCTGCACTGTCACTGTCTAGACTTACCAGGCACCCGTTCCATTTCAGTGCATCAAAACAAATTTAACCTGATGCATCTTAACAAATGAAAGCTCCCTAAACAATATACCATCAACAGGGCTTCATAATTGCAGGCTCAGTGCTTCTGGGAGAATGTGATGTTCCTGTGAAACTCATATCCTTGGGCACAGCATTGTGAAGGAATACTCTCCACAGTCAAAACCAAGGTAGAAGAAGCATGCCCCAAGTTTTAAAATATTTTGTTGGCTTAACAGAAATTCTCACTTCATTTTTTTTCTTTTCTTTTCTTTCTTTTTTTTTTTTTTTTTTTTTCCCAGTTCTGTGCCTTCTGGGAGGTTTTTTGGGGGGAAGAAATAAAAAATGTGGCAGGACCCTCCCTCGAAATGTTTATTAAAACAAAACAATAACAAAAGGCTACAGATTCTAAATGAAATATAAACAGCAATATTAACTTCTTTCCAGTTCGGGGGAAAATATGCACAATTGTTTACAGTTAAAATTTCCCAGATGGCATTTCAGAACTTGTTATTCTTTGGGCATTTCTTGTCACACAGGCAAGAAAAAGAAAATGGATTTTTATAGGCCCTCAAAAAGTAAATGATATGGCACAGATAGCACCCATGCATTCAAATATTTAATCACTTTACTCTCTTAAATACAGGAAACCAAAACCAAATCAATTTAGTAAAATGGACCCAAAACCACTGGAAATATTTATATCAATTAATCAGCCATTTGTTGGTTACTTAGAGTTAATCCATATATTTTATCACAGACTAGGACCTCTTTCAGTTATTACTGGCTATTTCTCAAGCAAGAAGGTCTGAAATATTTTTCAAAAGCAGTCATTAATTTCTTGCATAGCCTGAGGCTGATGAAATCATCCTTTGATGAGGTATATTTTAAACAGAGACCATTTACTCAGATATTTGCAAATGTATGACATGGCACTTCCCAGCAACTCTGTAACTTTCACACTAAAGATTGCTCAGCTCCATGAATCTTCATGTGGCCAGCTAAGCAATCTAGATTTTCCATGGCTTATTTTCCAAACTCTGTTAAGACTAATGCTACATCATCAGGAGCTGGTAACGAAAGTGTCTTTTCCACTTTTGATAGTAACACCATGGTTTTTACAACCCTTTTTTGTTGGAATTTGAACTCACCCATTGCAATATATTTATATCCAAACTAAAGCCAAAGTTCTTCCTCCTGCACACATGGGCTTAAAAAATAACATTTTTCTGTTCCTTAGGATCTTCTGATCTGGGTGCAAAGGCAAATTATATAAAAATTTAAATAAAATATAGATATTAAATATAATATATATATATTTAATAATAAATATATAATATATATTAAATGCTGTTAGAGTTTTGAGACCTCCCATGGGCAGGAATTATTATCCTGTGTTACAACATGAAGAAGAGGGGAAGTTTGATCTGGGGTCCTGTAAATCTCATTTGTTTACTGCTGCTGCAAACTCCATTTGACCTTGTTTTAGGCCTACATTTTTTCAGAAGTACCTATCCTTCAGTTCTGTAGGAAAGTTATTTTGAAGCACTTAAAATACACTTTTCAGGAGGTAGCGTGATCCTAGCACTGATCCTTAAGAAATCAATCCCTTAACAAACATTTCTAATCAGAACTACCCAGGAAGGCAGGCAAAATCCCAGTTACTTTAAAGAATTTATTCCTCTCTGTTTCTGCTTCCCAACAACATCTCTAAGATTAAGAAAGATCTAAATCATAGAGTGTTTTATTGAAAACACATAAATCAGAAGCAGGCAACTGGAGTCACGTAAGTATTTGAATAGACAACTAAGCCACAAGAACATTGAGTTCTACACCCAAGTTACGCAAAGCTGAGCAGACATACAAACTGGCCATCTATGGTTTGCCTGAGCTCTAATTTTCAGTTTTGAATGTTGAATTATGGTCCCTCTGCCACCTTATAGTACAAAGAATTGTCTTTTCTCTTTTTCTTCGGGCTGCACTGGGTGTTGACTAGGGATGAGAGTGGTTTTAGCTTCCCTTTACAGAATTCTATGATAAAAAGTGGTGATAGTTAATAGTCATCATCTATCTGCTCTAAAAGCACCATGAAAAAAAAAAAAAAAAACAAAACAACATTATCTCCTTCAAAGAAAACCCTGACTTTTATGAGTACCTTGTACTAAAACCAGAAGGGTATTGTCTGCCTTCCATTTTCAACTCTGAAGAGCTACTGTGATGCAAAAAGCACAGCTTTTCTAAAGCAGTTACTAGCACTATAATAAAGTGTGAAGCAGCAAAGTCCTTTCTAGTTCTGGGGCAAGCTTGCAAAGCCTTTTTTCCAAAAAAAATGAAGAAAGTATGAAATGAATTTGTCTTTCTTCATGTCCTTTTATTTTAATTGGCAATTCTATTTTTATGGTTAGGTCCAAGAAACATAAGATTATCACAGTTACATAGACATATATATTGTGGCTACTAGTAGCACAATTTATAGAACTGACCCCTGTAAAGAACATAAGCCTAAATTAAGATCCAGACCAAAAACCTAGCAAGGGAAGTCCTTTGGTTAAAAGTCAAGACTCTCTTAACTGCAATTCAGTGACTCTTTCCCCATTCAGTGAAAATACTGTGTACCCCGACAGTCACATTTCTGATTTTTCATGGGAGTCACTTTGACTGAATTATTTTGTCCTGCTACTCCTGAGACTGGGACCTCATGATACACTGGAGTTACTTATGCTGCAGTTGTGAAATACTTTAGCACTGTGGCTACAGCTGCCTGTAAAAGCCTTGGCCTTTCATGAGGAGAGGCAGGTTTTGAGATAGCTGAGGAGACCAAAACCAGACTGAGGCAATAACATGTTCCACAGAATAACAAGCTTTCTATGGCATGTTGTTTTCCTATGGTTTCATTTTAAAAAGATCTTTTACAGCTGGATGTATACTCCAAAAAGATACCCTGGAATGAGTAATCTGCCTGAGAATTCATCAAAACCAGACAAATGTGTGAAACTACCCCCTTCTTCATAGTGTAAACTTAACTATTCCAGAAAAGTCTTCAGCTGCTTCATTGTTGAGAGCCATGATACACTGAATTCATAGAATATCCCTCACTGAATTTAATTGAGACATAACTTTGCCCTTAATGGTCAGATAGAATGACAGACCAGCATACTCTAAAACATATAAAAATGATGGAGATGAAGACTACAGCACATGTGCCCCTTTGGCGGCCTTTGGAAGTTCAAAGGAACAGCAGCCATAGCATCAATGCAGCACCTTTCCACAAATAATATGTACTATCTGTTCAAATCCATATTGCTAATTTCTACTAGTGTGCATCCTACACACTAGTATAGTTCCTAACTACTACTAGTTTGAGTACTAGAATTCAAATAATTCAATTTTGGAAAAGTAAGCATTAGATCTGACCATTTTACTCTGAAAATGAGAATTGAAAAGTAATAACTCTTCTATAAAACATTTGGACACTTTCTTTTGCTAGTGCAGTATCTAATTTCCCTCTCCCTTTTCTCTTTTGAATATTGGCAATCCTTTGTCTTGTGGTTACTTTAATTTCTGCTTTTTAATTCTTCCCTCCAAGCTAGAGTGGCTTGCTTTTGATTTTGCTTTGTTTTGTTCTTGTTTAACTGGTGGATTGGAAACTTCCAGATGTCAATATCTAGTAAAATTTTGTCTTGGAGCAGCCCTTCCAAACATTCACTTCAAAACCTCAGCATTCTTCTAGCAGTGACTTACACTCCAGTCCCCTGGCTGGACAACAACAGGACAGCAGGACAGCCAAGCATAGGCTGACAGTCTGCCCACTGCCATTGCTGCCACCTGTCCTTTGGAAACAGCACTTGGCACATGTGGCCCCACAGTGCACATTCAGCCTTGGCCTATGCTAAATGCTTCAGGTGAAGGAAGGAAAGTCTGGGTCACAGCCAATTGTGAAAGACTGCACATGGCCAGGATTAGGGACATGGCGTCAAACTCCCTTTCCCTACAGATCAGCATGCACCTCTGGGAAGGAGAAAAGATATCTATTCCTTGAAACACTCTTGACTTGCCCTAGCTAGTAACCATCCAAATGAATAGTGAACCTTTCTACAAGTCTTGGTCAGGTCCAGAGAGCAATTATTCTGCCAAATGCTGTTCAGCCTGAGCTGCAGTTATGTGTCCTGATGGGCAGTGATGGGCTCTGTGTTTGTGCTTGAGAGTAGGAATGACAGGAGACAGTTTCTAGTCCTGCTTCTGATTTCCTGCTTTTCTCAGCTCTGTTCTTTACCACCTATAGTATTTTTAGCCAAGCAACAATTATTCACTGGCACAGAAGCTAAGTTTAGCATGAATGGAGATTGAGCTCTTAACAAGAATGTTTACAATGAGATAAAGTATTTTAAAAAATAAATTTGTCACTAAACATTAAAGAGATCATCACCACTGGTCTAAGATTACAGTTAGAACTGGAAATACAATTTCAGACCACAGCAACAAACAAACTTTTGCTCATATTGCTAAGGAAAAAAGGTTGTCATGCTGGCAGCTGTGAAACAAATTACTTACTTTTATTCTTGAACTACTACTCTTGACTATGAGCTTTTGGGCTATTCTGAAAGCCCTTCTGAGAGGATTAGGGGCTGAGGGCAAATTAGGGTTAAGAACAACAAAGACTGAAGAAGCAGTTACTGGAATTGAAAGGCTGAGAAGATGAAATGAATACTACTGCTGCCAGGGGGAATGGTTTTTTAACACTTTAGGTAGCAGATTTCAGTCATTTGATAGTATAACTTGGATTACGAATGAGGGCTTGGATCAGCAATGATAGACATGAATTAGTAGATGGATTTCCCAATGTCTAGATAGGTAGGAATAGAGCTCTAAACGCCAGGGCTCCTAGTCTGTAGTTACTTGTGTTGCACTTGGGGTTTGTGATAATGAGGAATGGAGAGGTTTCCTTACCTGAGCCCCACATAGAAGAGGACTAGTGTTTGCACAGGTGAAAGATGCAAAACCAAGAAGCAGGAGCAAATCATGGAGTTTCTGGCACCTGATCTTTTCCTCCTTACTACCTGATCTCCAGGGAGAATTCTTTCTTAGAGAAATACAGTGTTAGAAGTGAAGGCTGGCTGAAGAGGCAGTGTGTGTATGTGTTGGGAGAAAGAATTTTGTCACTGCCTTGCTGTACATTGTCTGTAGGTAAACAATGCTGTTGAGTCCATACAAAATTCACTTAAAGGCAAATACACTAGACATGAGTTTCTCTTTGTACACTGTTCAAATTCATGAGATACTCCAACAGAATTACATATTCCAGAGATTCCACACCTGAAGACCTTGGTTTGCTTTTAAATATGCTACAAGCCTGATTATGATCACAAAGCAGCTTCACGTCAGTGAAAGAAAATACCATTCCATCAGGTCAGGTGGTGAAAATCAGCATAACACTGACTTCAGCAAAACTCACACGATGTCCAAAAGTCAGGGATATATTCCACTGAGTTCATTATCAAGGTCACTAATAAAGTCAGTGGATTCTATCTACCATCTCTAGTTAAAAATCACACCACAATGAAGCCAGACCATGCTGAAAATCCACTTAGCTGAGAGTAAATACATTACATATTCTGAAAGAGTGATGGAGAGCTCCAGAGCATGGGAGAACATGCCATCAAAAATGAGTTTCCAAATTTAAGAGGATGATGAAGAATTTGGAATACTGCTTTCAATAAAAGTCTGAGCATAGCAAAGATGATGGCAAAAATACAATATATTTTTTAAAAGGTAATATTTGATAATATTAGAACTGATTACAAATTAAAAGACACAGTAAAAGTGAATAACTGATAAAAGTATTGAAATAATAAAGATGGAACTGACCAGTGGGAAAATGACTGCCAGCAGTTGTCCTGAGCCACAACATAAATTATTGTGAAACGTAACTCCAAGTAAAATAAGAAACCGGCTTTCAGTTTGAGACAGAAGTCACAAATTTGTAAGGAATCAATTAAAGTGAGGAGAAAAAAAAAAAAATCACTGCAATGAACTCTGTAAGAGCTACTCCCACACACTGGATGTCAGGGGACATTCAGTCAGCAAGCTACATAAACATTCCATGATTGCTTATGTAATACAAGTAATATGCTCATCCAAAACCAAAAGCAAAACCAAAAGCAAACCCAGAAACAAACAAAAAAACCCCACTAAACCAAAAAACATAAATAGGGCCTGAACTTGAAGATGTGAAAAAGACTGAACGTTTCTTAATTTATGTAACTATTATAGTTCTTTCTTTGAATTTGCTCTAGCTTCCTGCTTTTTCCCTTTCAAGAGTCATTGTTGCCTTTTTTTGCTTTAATAATGCAGGTAATAACTAGTAGATGTTGTGATAGGAAGCCAGGCCTGTGAAACAGATGCCCCAAACCCACCAGAACAGTCCAAAATAAGTGGTTAGCAGTATGACCATAATAATTTTTTCTCAGCATGCTATTATTCCCAGCTTGTGCCATCCTCAAATATACAGCTGATGACAATGTCACTCTGCATCATTATCGAGTAACCCTCCAAAAGCTTGAATTTCTTGAATAAAACTGGTCTTAGGGTTCTCCATTAAGCCTACCAGTCTGTAGCAGTATAACTTTGCCTATTTTAAAAACACGAGTCTACCTTTATGGCTTCAGAACCTTCAATCAAAGCTCTGATTGAAGAGCACTGTACAAATATCAAGAAGTTACTGCTCCCATGATGTTACTACCTAAAGACATGGCAAAAAAAAGAAATCTCATCAGAGAAAAACAGGTGCAAATTAAAACCGAAAGGAAGCCATTTGATTACAATTGTGCACTAACTGTACCACACATCCAGAAATATCCAGGAATATAAATGGAATAAGCATCCATGCCCCACCAACCCCAGAGCAAGATTTAAACAAAGCCAAAGTGCTCTTTCAAGAATGGTGATGCAGACCCCGGAGATTTTCTATGTAAGGTCATACTGACCATCAGTATCCTAATTTTAGCTACTGAGAATCTACATTTTCACCAAAAGCCGATTTCTGATAAAGTATTTTTCTGTATGCACCTTCTGCATATAAGTCCAAAGGAACTGAGCTCAGAGTTACATCAAGTTTCATGACAGTGCTGCAGCAAATCCTCATTCCTAACATAATTTTGAAGAGTACATGTATGGTGGTGTGGTTCCAGGGTTTTTACTTTCACTGAAATTCAGAAATGTCAGCTATTCCACAGTATCTTACTCAGTTAAGACACTTACTCCTCTTTCCTTGCATCAGAAATCGACTAGGTTTGTGCCTAAGAAATGGATCTGAAAATGCAACTGATTCTAGATTCTCTGCACCCTAGTAGTTAGGAGTGATTGCCATTATTCTCAAATATGACGCACCAATAAGTTTTACAGAGTCATCATCCATGACATGACATTTCATTAGGTCCCCATCCTCGAGAAAAGGATGGAAAGCATTGGAAAGCATTTTGTCTGCAAAGATAATGCACATGCCTTTTTTCATTGCCTGCTTACTGAAAAGTATGTATTATGTCCCTGGGTGTATTTTTTATTGCACTCTATTATTCAGTTTTTGCATAATTTAAAAGACTTGATGGAAGGAACAGATCATTGCCATGCAAATGACTGTGAGATGAAAACCTCATCATTGTGCTATGCCAACACAACTGAGCCTTCAAAAGTAGTCAGTTCCCATTGCAACCAAAGGAAGTTATGTGGTGAAAAGCCCTCTGCAATCCATTGAAATTGTGTTCCTTAATGTTTTACAAATGCCTGCAACTGCAGTGACTCTCTCAGTACTGCTTGTATCGCAGCAGCCAGCTCCTTTTGCAACTCAAATCAGTGACTACAGCAGCAAAGGACATTTGCTTCTCTCTCCAGCAGCTAAGGCTAGTTAGCACTTTACAGGCTTCTCACTGGTAAAATTTAAAGTTTGCAAGTATCATCAATTCTATCAGCAGAGAAGTGAAGTGGCTTGCCCGTGGTTATCTTGTGAACTGAGCACAGAAATCAGTCTCTGGTTGGACTGGGAGCTTCCCCAGCTATTGGAATATACAGGTATTTTTGAATCATTGCATTAGTAAACATTCCTTGCAAATCCAAATTAATAGCTGAACACTAGCAAAGCAGTAGACTTTCCTAGTGCCTTCCTCTGTGGTTCTGACAAAGCTTCCAAATATTTATTATTTTAATCTATCACCTTCATGAACTTACTGAAGTCCTTCACTTCATGTTTGAAGCCAGCTGGAGTACATACAGTTTAAGAGAGAAGTAAAAATGAAGACAGATGCTTTGGACATTCTTACCATATTGTTAGAACACATGTAACTGATTAACACATGTACATTAAAAAAATTATCTCTGTGCTAGTAAAATATTCATGGTTAATGCTTAGGCTCAAGCATACACTGGCATACAACCACTCCTACTCTTGATTTATTAGTACACTCCCTGGCATAATTTTGGCTCATGTCAGCTGACACTCTCTGAAGCAATGTCTGGGCATGGTATGAAAATTCTTGAAGTTCGGGACTGTTTCCAGCTGATACTTTAAAGCAGAATGCTTTGCTTTGAGTGGAAGAGAGCAAAGCAGTGTAGGCATGACCTGCTCCATGCCCTTTGATACAGAGCCCAGAGAATGGGCCTTTGCCATTTTGTTTGCATTAAATAGTCTAAGAGACCAGTATTAGAAAATCCAGGGAGACAGGTTTCAACAGAGCATGGTTCAATGCTCCCCATATAATGATGTGAGCTTATCTGTATGGCTTTCTTTAGAGGCTTATTCCTTCTCCTAGCTGCTCACTGACTGTACTTGCGTGGTTGTAGCTGGAGGTGTGCACTTCAAATCTTGCTACCACATTGTTTTTCAAATGTTCAGGATGTCATTTTCATAGGTGGTAATGATTACTTTGAGCTTTCACTAACTTCAGGGGCACTGATGGTGCTCTGCACAGCTGTAAAGATGTGCTTTCATAAACATTTGGCTTCAATTTCAGCATCTGCAGAACCCAGTGCAAAGCAGAGATGTTTCAGATGGATTCTAAAGTAGCTATAGCTCCTGTGCAGGATGCTTCCTTGTACAAAGCCGTACGTACTAAGCAACTAAACTAGGTTTTTTCTCTGCTCACATTTTGACAGGCACCGTTTTAGTAAAAGCCACACACCATTATCAATTTACTCATTAGCAGAGTCTCAGGCTAGTGGATTACAAAGGCTCCCAACACAATATTCTCCTTACCTAGAACCACGAATGTTCTGAAAAACCAGTGAAAGATTGTTAGTTATTTGATAAACACCAAGTGAAAACAAAAGAGAAGATATTAGTTATTATCTTTGAGACATTCTGTTGAGTTATTATGAATTAATAGGGTTTATCATGGTAACCCTCCTCTTCAATGGTAGAATCATGGACTGGTCATATTTTAATGGTAATTCATTTACATGGTAATGCAGATTTATTGAAGTTACATACAGGGTGATTAAAGTTATTAGATACACGTTTGCTGACCATCAACAAGTATCTGTAAGTACCCGTACAGATGCAGGGGTACTTACCACATCAGATCAGTTCTATTTTCACTGTACCCCAGCATGGCTGAATGCATGGAATACTTGTGAGTAATGCTGGTTTCTATCTAGTTTATGAAGGTGCATGTGTTAAGCTGGACATATACACATAACTTATCTTCCATATACTAAGATACAGCCTATTTTTTCCATGAACAGCATGAAGGCCTTGTTGGCCTGTGTGGCCCCAAGCCTCTCTACCGACAGCCCACTGACTGAAACATGAGGGCCTGCAACAGCCACCTCATTGGGGTGTTTCGTTAAGTCTTTTGAAGCAATTGTCCTGTATCAGTTAGACTCTAATAAGTAATTACTGCCAGCACCTATGCTTCCTTTGGAAATCTGTTTTGTTAAAGCAGCATGCCTCAACCATTTATGATGGTTTTCTTTCTCTAAGTAAAAATTTGTACACGAAGGTCTCATTTTCTCATCAGACTGCTGACTGTTGGTTGCATGTTTGGGAGCTAATGTCACTTGTTTACATCATGGATAATAAATCCTCACTGTTTCTCCATTTTTAACCCAGTTCCACATTGAGAGAAGTAGATTTTCATCACTTAATTATAACTGAAAGAGGAGAAATCATACTGGTTTTGTGAGATAATGCTTATTTCAGAATTGGGCAGATGTACTCCTGTACTTTCTACCTAACATAAAAACATTAATTATGGTGTTTACACTTTCTTGTTTATTTGATTTTTTTATTTACAAGAAAAGTTTCCTAGTAGAAATAAATATTTAATTTTTTTTTTAGAAACCTGAGCTTTTTTACGCAACATAGTACAATTCCCAAAGCAGCTGCTTTGTGAAAGAAAAATAAAAATTACACTTTTGTGGGAAGAAAAATTTCAAATAGAAGTAATTAGGCCACAATGCCAGTTATTTGTTTTGGACATGTAGAATGGCGCAGATGCTTCAGTGTAGTTGCCTCATTTTGGACTTTTTTGCATTTGTCCGTTTTCTTCTCTGGGTCAGGTCCCTCACTAAGCATTCCCCACCATAACTACTTTCTCATATCCTGAGGGGCTACCTTGGTGCACCCTGGAAGCTCCAAGACAACCTCTGAGAAGCACTCCAGAGGGCAGGACTAAAGCAGGAGGGCAGCCCTTATGCAGCTCTTGGGCAGAAAAGTGGATGCACACCTTACACGCCCCCGACTTGCTGGCAGTCAGAGAGAGAGGAGCATTTGGAGTCAGGGCATTTGGAGGATTTAACAATTAGAAGAATTATGCAAGACAACCTGCTGCTTACAAAGGATTTGAACTAAGCACAAGCCTTTGTCATATTAGCTGAAACTACAAAATTTATACTGCAATATTGTGCAATCTACATAGCAAATAAAATGTCAGAAATATGCAGAGACATCCTTCCACAAGTACTTTCCTCAGAGATAGTGAATCTGGGTATGCTTTGTGGGGAACTATTTGGAAGCATGCTCCATAAGAGATGTTTCCATTCTCTCAGTAATGGCTCTGATAATTTTATACAGATAAAACACATTTCTTATGCAAATATAATTAAGTTGGAAAATTTCTTAAGTTCCTTTTGAACTCACAAAGTTTCATTTATCTCATCATATAAATCATTCAAAGAAAAGTAGTATACCTGATAATGATGCAAAATAAACATTGAAAGAGTCACTCCCTACTTCTTTACTTTTTAATATCTTGATTAAACAGTACATTTTTCAGAAGAGACTACCTATTCTATACATCTATAAAGCACCAATACCACAAAAAATGTACCCAAGGTTCTTAGAAGCACACAGGATAACTTGTTTAACTCACCTGACTCTCTGCACAGCACAGTCCCTAGATTCATAGCACTGATTGCTACTTGATGACTGTCATTTCTGGAAAGACTAGACTGTACCTTTCAAAATGCCATTTAGTAGTCACTTACACTCTTCACCTTAGAAGACCAAAGATCTTTCAAACCCCAAATTAAGTATTTATATGTGCCTTTGTTCTGTGCACCCAGTTTTGGCTTCCATAGTCTGCTAACTAAAGAAGTCTGTTAATATCACAAAAATCCTCCTACTCATGAGCAGAGCATCTGATTCTACTCTTTGCTAGGTACTTATTTTGGTATTTTAGCTTCTCACTGTAAAAAAATAAGAGTAAAAGAATAATAGAATCACAGAATGGAGAAAATAATTCTGTATAAAATATGACTTTAAGGAGGAAACTCAACTGCAGGCTACTTTGTTTTTGAAGGATTAAGGAAATGTAACAGTTATTTGCCCACTTGGACAAGTTGCATATATATATATATGCATATATATATATGCACATACATAATATATCATGTTCACCTGACAAAGTATTCTCCAGCAGAGGCTGGAGCCACATACAGACTACAGGAAGGCTTAAGTAATTGAAAGAAACAGAAAAAAGACTAACAACAATCTTTGCATTAGATGCTACAAAAATAAATAAATAAGTAAAAAAACCAGCAGAGACCTTGGAACCTTATTGCTCAAACAAGACAAAAAATTAATTTACTCAAGGTTACCTAGTGTGTCTTCAGGAGAACCAGGTAAGAACCCTCCCTGGAGCCTTTTTTTTAGGCACCTGAGCATTTTATCACATTGCTCATCATTTTCATAAGGCCTCTACTATAAGTCATGTGGAGGAAAGTTTTTTAAAGCTGGCCAAGGACATCAGAACATGACCCATACTCAGGTATGTGTGGCAATGTCTTATACTGTTCAAAAAAATCATAATGTGCTTTTATGGCTCACTATGGCTATTAAATCAGGATACTCACAAAACAAAAAAACAATTTCTGTATCACACCCAATAAAATACATTACAAATTTTGAATTGTGATTCCAGGTGCAGACTGAATTGTATCAATACTTTTTATAATCAGATCTAAGATCCACCTAGCATTGACTATTATAGCAAGCATGTCAATAAAGTAAACCTCTCAAGAACACCACAAGCATATCCATCATTACCCTTAGAGAAGAATGATATATATCCTTGATATATAGGATGGAGGAAACAAAAGCATAGAAGGTGACATGCAGGCAAGCTAGGAACGTGCTCCTTTGCACCAGCAGAGTTTATGTAGCATTTTCAAATCCCTTTTCAAAACTCTTTTATAGCATGAAGCATGCTTAAAACTGCTAAATTACAATATGGGCCACAGCATGGTTAGAAATTTTCCAGATATGCTGCAAGTCCTAATTCCTCAGTCCCCATCTCTCTTATTGCTATTATTGCAGCACTTCAATTGTGAGCTGCTCCACAGGGAAGATCTTCAACTGATCACTCAAAACCTGTCCCATAAAGGCTCAGATTCTTTCCAACACCTTCATACTCACATGCTACTAACACTAAGCAAAATAAGTATTCTGAGAATCTCTGTCTCTTACCATTAGAAATGACCATATTTCAAGTGGTTTGTAACCAGTTTGTGTCTACAACTCTATTCAGCCCAGTAATTTATATAAGTGCTTATAAAAGATATAAAAGGGGAAAAAACCTCAGCAAAATCCATTACACAAGAGAAAATTTGAATCTCTAGCTAGAATTAATTTGTTAGGCTTTGTTACTTTGACTAGTGGCAGTTGGATTCCTTTTCTCACAAAAGTCTTTTTCTTATTTGTCCTTAGAGGCATTCATTTCAGAGAAAGAGAAAAATAATAAATTTCACTTCAGTTTCAAGCTATCTGTGACAAATACACAGTGACATTTGATTTTCCTTGTCTTTTTGATGCTACTTCTAAATAAATACTGGTGGCCTGTCATTGCATGGCTATAGCGAGAAATGTTTTCATCCAAACTTCAGATTTTTAAACCAAGTGTGATGGGCAATAGAAAAGACATGTTTTTCCAGTGGCTTTTAGTTTTCACAAATGCTTACATCTTTTGATTCTACAATTTTTTGAGACGAGACAAGCTGGAATTAAGGGCAGAAGAAGTCATGCTTTTATTTTCTATTAAAGAAATAAATGAAAATGATAATGGAAAACATGCAGAGAAATTGACTTTGTTTTTATGCTCCAGTAGAAATAAGATCAGATCTTCTTATAACCTCAACACATGCAAACTCTGGGAAGTTCTGATCCTTTTACTTAGTCTGAATCCTGTGACTCTTTGCTGAAGTCTGGACCTTTATAGTATCCAGAGGCTGAATCTGACTTGTTCAGTACAAAACAACTGAACCAAATTCATTTGCCTTCATTTGAATGCAATTCAAATTAGAAAGTCCTTCAGGTTCCACAATTTCTGATGTAATGGAAAGCCTTAAACTCTATATTTATCCCAGACAATGACGTTTTTAAAAAATTTGATTTAAATTTATATCTTGCATTCTATGTCCACCTTTGCAGCCCATGGTTGGTATTTTCCTCTCTTGAAATTGTAGGGTATGAACAGGGAGGAATCTTAGTTATAAGAGACAAGTGTATGTATATACAGAAATTTGAAATATTTATCAGAAGAAGTAATGCTTGTCAGTTGAGAATCCTATGTGTTTTGAAGGTCTATTTCTTCTATGGAAAACCTCAACAATACAACATTTTCATTCATATTATTTTTCTGTATCAATTTTCATGCAGAGTTTATGTTCATGTAGCTGGTCTACAGACTGTTAAGACATTGACTCTCTAACAATACACCATGTATTCTCTTTTGCCCAAAACATGATTTTGACATTAACACACTAAATAACAGCACAGCACCATATTGCTGGTATAAATAAAGCATGTGGTCAAAAAACAACCCAACTTGATATTAGTAGGATTTTGCTGTATGACAATTGCCTGTAATGCATGTCCACACCAAAGCAATATGTATATTGCACTCATATCTGCATAGTAGATATAACTAATGCAGCCTGATCAAGTTTTTGTTCAGGTGAATTTGGATTGATAAAGCCATTCTTACAGCTAGTATTTTTGTCTAACACTAGTGCAAAAAAATGGTGATACCATGTCAGCAACATGGGCTTTTGCAGTTTTGCACTGCAATGCAAACTATTTACAATTCAATGAAATTGAGTGATCTTTTACATAATACTATTTGTTCACAAGTCAAAGCACTCTTTAGTTAAGAAATGCCTAGGGGTGAAGTTTTGTCTGAGTGGGAATAGACCCCTGTTCCACTCTGAATAGAAACTCCATGTCCTGCTGCTTAATTGTTTAAGTGCAAGCTGAAATATCAATATCTAGACATTCTGAGATTGTTTTTTTGACTGAATCTACTCTCTTGCTAGAGTTCAGTCTTATTAATGATCTAGACATAGAAATTTCAGCCTAAGGGAAGACGCTCCTGATAAGTCTCTGGAGAGAAATGTTCAGAACACCTCTGATCAAAACCCATTTTCTTCCCTTGCCTACCAGACTAGCAGTGATGCATAAGTTCAGCATGATGCAATTACACAACCATCAGCAGTTCACAGTTTACTTATCCAGGTCCTGAATTCACCTCAATAATTTACACTTCAAAAACCATTTCAAACATAATCACTTGCCCTGTGCATAAAATTCATTACAAGTACTTAGGATTAATTGATCTCCAGAGCAGAAGGCTGAGCAAAGACAAGAAACTATTTACTGACACACGTGAATGGACACATAAATTTCACACAGAATAAGAAACAACATCTTCCGGAAACACAAATCTACAGAAATACTAACCTGAAAAATGCTATTCCTAATGTTCACCAACCACTAGAACTGAGGTGAAATTACCAAATTAAGTCGCTCCAAGTGTGGGCTGCCACTGAGATGGATGCTTCTGTGGTTGTACAATAATCTGGGTCAGGGAACTAATCCAACTGAAAAACCAACCTGCTCCTTCTGCAAGGGGAAGTTTTCATCCAGTTCCCTGATTAAGTTCCCTTTGCAGCCACATAAGCACAAGTGTCAGCACAAAGGCAAGTACAGCAATTTGAGTGCCAACTGCTTAGTGTTTTAAAATCCTTTCCCTCTAGTGAACTGTTCCTATTACTAAACAAGCTGTTTTACAGACACTGCTTTGCCAGTTTCTTCACTAATACAGTTCCTGAGGGAAGAATGACAGGTATTGAACTACATAAATTGAACTCTACACAATGTGCTGGCTAGTATTCAGTGTGAAGTAGTTCATGTGCAAGAAGGAAAAATCCCTGAAAGATTCAACTTGGAAAGGGATGAACTATGAACTAACAGCTGAGAGATGCACTCAGAAAAACACCAACAGAGACAATAGGGCAGCCAGCTGCCCCACCCTTAGACAGGCCTATCAGCATTCACCACGTGGGAAGTCAATATTGATGATATTAAAACATTTGCAAACTGATACTTCTTTATTCAGAATTCAGTAGATTAATAACACCTTTCATAAAGTACCATATTTTAAAATCAAAACATTTGAAGCTGTATGCTTTGGTGAAAAATAAATTAACTTTTCATTAAAATATTTGTGGAAAAGTGTTTCTTTCCACAGTCCATATCATCATTTTCTCAGTAGTTACAACAGTGTGTACGAGTGAGGGACAAGCTGGCTAAATGAGCAGTCTACAATGAGAGGGTTTGTAACATACTGTTGGTACCCTAAGGCTTCACTCTCTTAGAAGGTAAATTTATCTATTGTCACTCACAGGAATTGTTAGGAATTTGTCAGAAAAGCATGTGATTGTGAGTATGGCACTCAACAGGGAGGGAGAGGACCCAGATAATTCTTACCACTTTACCATCTGATGGCAAAAGTGCACTGAATTCAGTGAGATCCACACAGTGCCCTGGATTATGATTTTCAGTTCTGCAACTGTCTCCTTTATGTGGGTTAATTCCTTTGTTTTTTAATGCCTCTCAGCCTTCTAGTTTGCTTGTTTAGCCTGTTGATACTGTGAACTCAAGAGGGCTAAGTCTGTTTCCTGTAATGAATTTAATAGTTTTGGTCACATGTGATTTAAGATAACTTCTCTAAAAACTGCTGCAATGAATATTGAATTGACTATATATCACTCTTTGATAACAAATTTTTCTAAGTTTTTCCAGTTTCTAGTGTTACTGGAGCTTGCTTACGTGCCCTCATGTTTTCACCACACACCACACACCTCATATGTACTTTAGGGTGTTGTTTTTTCTGGAAAAAAATTTATCACTGGCATAAACACTAGGTGAATGTTTGTATTGGCAGCAACAGACATCACTTCCTGAGAAAGTTTCTATTGGAGAAAAAGGATTTTTCATAAGTCTGTCCTCCTAATGTGCTGTCAATTTGCTGCAGCACACACAGTCTCTAGCATGGTACTAGAGTGAGCACTTCCAGGATCCATGTAAAAAAGGAAACTTCCCAAAAGATTAATGATTCAAAATCAATTTCTTAATCACAGAGCTTGAAATTTGACATTTCAAAGAAGCTTTCATGTTCCATGCTTCATACTTTCTCTATGCTCCTGGAAAACACATTTTTCTAATTTAAGGCTATTGTGAAACCTGATGAACATCAGAGAATTTTTCATTTGAAATAGAAAAGAAAAAGTATGTGCCAGTGTGCACAGGAGAAGATAGGAGATGAGAATGAAGGTTGCACTAATATTTAGGTAGTGGTGGTACTTCTAAAATATCAACAGGCTAGACTCAGGTTAATCACAAACCAACATTTTATGGTGTAAAGTTGGAAGAAAGCACCACTTTGACCCCCACAGAGTCATTTTTAATCCAAACCATAATTATCATTTGAGAGATGATAATTGCTTTCTCCATTTAAAAATAAAATTAAGGGACACTCCAAAGTTTAAATGAATTGTATTCTGAAAAATGGAAACTCCATTTTAAGAAAACTAAAAAGAACATCTATTATTATTTTAAAGCAGGAATGCATCTTCACAAATGAGTAGAATCTGAAGCAAGTTCTTTCTCAGAACACTAATCTGCTTGCCATTCAGTTGAAACACTTTGTCAAACTCTGAAGCCACTTAAACATGGGTAGTCCCTGAAAGAGCGGACAATCCCAACCTGTGAGTTTCAGTCACAGTTATGAAACCAACATGCAAGACCAGCAGGCAGAGTCAGGCTTTGGCCTTTCACTCTCTTGTGGGTGGCCTTCACACATTTTGTGCCAGTAGGAACTCCCATCTGATGGGCCTTCTGTGCTGTGCCAGAAGTTAAGGGGAGTAGGGACAGCTGTAGGGGTTTTCTGTATAAAGTTATTTCTGTGACAATTAACTTATATCCTTTAGCAGCTCTGCATAGCTAGACATAAACCAATACATGAAAATAGGGCAATTTTCTACTATATCTTTCATAAGATACATTTTGTCACAGGTCAGAGATAATTTTTATTATTTGTGCCTTCATTTACTCAATTTCATAATACTTTATCTGCTTTAGTTATTTATTTACTTTAGTTACCTTACCTTACTTATTTCTGCCAACCATCTCATTCATACCTGATGTCACAAGCTGGAGCAGGATAATTTAATTCTAGTTAAAACTTGTAAGAAGCTTTGAGATCCTCAGATAACAACACATTTGTAAGGTTTTGGTAATATTTGCCCCAAAACATTAGAGTTTATGTCACATACCAACACCAGAAAGTATTAAATTAATATCTGGTCTATAAAGGGATATCACTTTTTGTCTCAGTCTGAAAATGGCAACCACTCTTAAGTAGAAATGGAAATCAGAACATCATAAATTCATTTATTTCTTATGTTACTCTTAGATTCAGAGTAAGACTATTCATGGAATAGTCTTACTTGGACAGATTAAATTCTAGACTGTTGAATCAGTAAATGCTTTGACATAGGAACAATCAAAAGTTCCTATGGCACTCCTATGACTGCTTTGTGTAAATGCCAGAAAATGTAGGCATTCCAGTTCTGAGCAATTAAAAGTTGTCTAGGAAGTATCAAATCTAAACTATGGATACAACTGACACCACCATAAATCTTAGCTGGAATTGCACTTGAAATGGTGGAAAATTATCTGGAGCTTAGTCCACGAAGTCTCATCTACAAACTGAACTGCTGGCAAAGAGGTTCCTCTCTAAAGGAAGCCTGGCAGTGCAGCCCCTTTCACAGTCCATAAAGTCTTTTGAACTGGACAAAGCAACATGTACAAGAAATGTCCAAGCAAAATGGAAGTAGGATGCCTAAGCTAAGTCAGAACTAAGTTAGGAGCCACACAACTAAACACTGTTAGTGAAACCTAACTCAGTATTCCTTTTGCTGTAACATCCAATCCTGATCCAACAGTAAGGGGCTACACAACACAACACTGTGTGCCACCTCCACTCGAAGCAAACAAAACAGAATCACCTAGAGATGTTCTTGGCCTTTGGTCACAGATAATCTCTTTCTTTTATATGTCTTAAAACACTCAATAAAAAAATACAATAGTGCTCAGTCTTCTTGGTGCCTACTTCGTTTGCCATGATGTGGTGTCTCTATCTTTAAAATTGCTCACAAAAAATCCAGTTCTAATAAAATTTCGTCATGGGAAGGAAACACATCCATACATATTAATCAGCCAAGGTAGTGAGAAAACACTTGATATGGAATTGTGTTTAACATCCCATGTTGAACCACTTTAACTTTCCTTTAGTTTTGGTTTCATTTACACTAAAAAGCCCAGTTCCAATTAGCTTTGTTAAACATGCTTCACATCTATACACAATGTGTCTAGAATGGATCTATCAGTGAACATGGACAAACACAGGACATAACATAAGCTGTCTTCATGCAGCTTGTTTTCCTGGGCTGGCACAAATTTGTGTTATGATAGATGAGTCATCCCTGCATGGCTGTTAAGGTAAGTTTTTTAAATTATTCTTCTATTTTCCAGAATCATAGAATTATGTTTGACAGATAGTCTAAAATCTTAGAGATGCTGATTTAATCCATGCCTTCTTCTTATGCTATCCTCTGCTGAGGTCCAGCATCTGGAGGATAAATAACATAGCTAAAGTTAAACCATACCCCAGCCACAGAACAGAGACTAACATCCATGCCAGCCCCCTGAATCCCCACACTCATGCACAAAGGAGTGGACAATGCCACTTCTAAATTCATTAACAAGAACACAGTTGTGTTGCAGACACATAATGAATATGTGGAAAGGTCTTTTGTTCTATTATGATCTGGGGTCCAGCTGTGGGGGCAGAGATTTAAAATGGTACAATAGCTGTAGGGTTTGCAACTTGTTTCCAAGATCTTTATAACATCCCACATTCTGAGTAGTGGCATGTGACAAACAGGACAGTAAACTAAAGAGTATGTGTCATGTTTCTAGTGGAGACTGCTGTATAGCTTCCTCTGTCCTCCTTGGATCCTCTTTAAAAGAAAAGACATAAAGCAGAGAAGTGTCCTTTTCCTTTATGAAGCTGTCTGCCTTGTTGCCTTTGTTAGATACTTAAAGGACTGAGATCATTAAAAAAAAAGCAAAACAACCACCCCACATGAATTTCATCAGTAACAAGAACCAAAGTTATGTCAGTTACACCACGGAGATATTTTTCTTAGCTGAGACACACTGAGGGATAATGTAGCCTACTGCTTGGATACCTAATATTCTTTATGCTTTTGCTAGAGATGTGTGGTTTTGACAGCTGCAGAAATTAAAAAGGCTATTACCATTAATTATCAGGTATTAAACAAGATTATGCTTGTAAAATAATATCAGCAAAGTTGAGGGTGAACAAAGAAGTTAGATGTTTTGCCTGTTTGTTTTAAAGGACCCAGGATAAGTGGGTGGCCCGGTATTGGAAAGACTAAAGCAAGACTCAATTCAATCATTCACCTTGAAAATTCAGAGAAGGGTGGTCACTGATAAGTGAAATGAGCATGTGAGGAAAAAAATGAACATAGGTGGAGATGCAAGTCTCTGCAACACTGAGTAGAATACAGAGTACAACAGACTTTTCAGAATTCAGAAGAACTACAGGAGGAATGAACAAAGTGAAACTTCAGATTAAATTAGTTGACTCATATTCTCAGGGTCTCTACAGCCAATTAAAGAATAAAGTTCCTGCACAGAGAAGGTAATTACTTGGGTTAGAGCATAAAACAATATCCTCCATCTACAAGCTGTTCAGAAGAACAGATTACAATTTTATTACTCTTTTTTAACAACCAGAAACTAATGGTGTATTTGGTGCTACACAGAAACTATTGCCCCTCTCCAGAGTTTAGAATCTCAATGAGCACAGGAAAGATTCAATGCCTGGAGAACAGAAGGATGAAGGGATTAAATTATATCCCTAAAGTTACACATTGAGTATATGACAGAACTTAAAACAATACAGTCGTGTTTTACATCCTTATCTGGCCTGCATGCAGACTGCATGTTCTGGTAAGCATGCAGCATACCATGAACAAGGAGGAGACTGACCAGCCCTTCCCCTGAAACTAAATTCACTCCTTTTTCCTATGATGTGTTTTTCCAAGGTGTGAAGAAGAAGCATCTGCTCTCAATTAAACTGAATGCTTTCAATGTTTCCTATTAGTTCAAGGAATAGAAATAATCACTTCAGCTTTAGTTTTTTCACCAGCCCACACAGACTCAGTGCCTCAGATTTTTTAACAACTGCTGAACTTCATGGAGACAATCATAATGCTCACTTGTGGGAAAGGAGATAGAAAACTGGAATTGCACACTTCGAATATACACCTGTTTCCCAGAGCTTAGATTTTTTTGTAGAATGGACTGAAATAAGAACCTCAGGGCAGGCTTTCTTCCTTGATTTAGCATGTTATGCACTGTCTTGCCTGACTTTATGACCCAAACTTCAGTTTCTCATATCTTAGAGACACTGTCAACATCAACATGAAGACATTGTCTGTGTTATAAGGAGAGCATGGAATAAACATGCTTAGCTGAAATCTACCTTACAGAGACAAATGATACACATATCTCACTGTTTTTTAAACATGAACACTCTTGGAGTTAGGATTCTGTTAACAGCCTACAAACCAGCTTTTGCTGCCAGGAATGACTATTACAAGGAATGACTTTTTCATCCTAAAATTGTGGCTCTCCACCATAACCATCACCAAGTAGTTATCTGAGTCTGTGCTATGAACACAAAAAGCCCTAACTCTGTAAAATCACAGAATTTTTGACTCAAGCTGATGACTTCTACAGTTCTGTGAAACTTCAAGCAGGATGCTTAGCCCTTTCTGCCTTTCAAATTCACCACCATCATTGTTACAACAGCCTGCAAGTCATATTTTGACTTGAATGAAGCAGAACTGATCAGACTTATTTTAGAGAAGATAATCTTTCAGCATTTTGTCACCATGTGGTACCAGATCAGTATTCTGTCTTTAGCACAATCATCCCAAGAAGTTGGAAAGAGGTTCAAGATGAATTGTTAATTAAGTTGAAACTCCCACACATGTACTGCTGAATTGATTGTGCTGTTATCAAGGCAGCTAT
Source organism: Zonotrichia leucophrys gambelii (assembly GCF_028769735.1). Lineage (NCBI taxonomy): Eukaryota > Metazoa > Chordata > Aves > Passeriformes > Passerellidae > Zonotrichia > Zonotrichia leucophrys. The sequence goes on from NC_088176.1 coordinate 18,099,197, forward strand.
TATTTGTACAGTAACAGTGTGTAAGGGCCCCAGGGACTCACCTGTGCTAGGTTCTGTATTTCTGTTTCCGCCTCCTGCCTTGCCAACCAACTCGCCATGCCCACTCTGAAAGATGTGAGGCACTGAACCAGCCTTTTAAAATGTCATCATGCACACTCAGGCCAAGACGATTGATGGGTGAGGTCTCCAGCTGAGAAGGAGCTCTGTCAGAAAGTCAGAAGCAGAACTGAGCCCAAGATGTTTACTTCCAAAGTGGAACTGGCAACTCTCTTGCTGTCTGCCAGCTCCACTCAGCACTCCACAAGTATTTCCGGCATTTTCTACAGGAAGCAGCTTTGATGACTGATTGGAACTGCCTTCCCCATCTGGCAAGGCAGCTTCAGGGACCTGGAGCCTCTGGGAAGCATGCCTCACCTTTAGCTCCCTGGCAGCACAGTTTTGTCTGGTTATGTGCTACAGCCTCTACTAGCCACCAGTGACACACTCTCATTCCTATACACTGCATTCCCAGCACTCCTTTCCTTTCAGTCCACTCTGCTTTTCCTTAAAGTCCAGGACTTTAAAGAGAAAGTCTGGACTTTAACTTCAGAAAAGAATGTTTCGTTCAAAGGAAGTCTTAAATCTCCTCCTGAAAAACAGATCTTTGTGGTAGGCCCCTTTGTCCACAAGTAAATGCTTTGACTTCAGAGGGACAAACCAGGACTGTGGGCCCAGCACATTAAACAGGATGATAAAGTTCCCAAATCATCCTACTTGGCTTGCTTAGAAAACTGATGAATATACAAAGAAGTTTCTAAACTAAGAACAAAAGCAAATCATTGATAAAGCACACCTAGATCTCAGCTTTAACCAGTATTTTCTTCCAGGCTCAAACACCTTAAAAGTCCTGCAGATACTCTTGACTTAAAACATTTTACACTCTTGAACTTCATCTCAGCTTAAGGCATTCTCCCTAAATGGATTCAAATATTATAAACTGATTGAGAGGAAAAAAAAAATTGCAAGTTCACAGTAATCTGCAACTTCTCCAAGAATTTTCTGTATAATATAGGTTTTTTAGTGTTCAGGTTTTGACCAGCAACGATTTGAAGGGTTGTTTCCCCCTTTGGGTATTTTCCTGACTTTGCTGAAAATCCAATTAGAAAAAAAAATAAAATATATATATAAAAATATATGAAAAACTATAAAACTGAATTGGACATCAAAGTTTTCCAGGAAAGAGACATTCTTGCTGAACTATTTTGGGGTTTGTAACAATTTTTGGTTTATGATTCTTCACTTAAATTCTTTTCTAATCAAACCAGCATTTTTTTTTCATTAATATTCTCAACTGGATGTAAAGTCGGTTTTTATTATAAGAATTTAATGAAAGAACCTTGAGCAGCTCTACCATCTTTATTTCTAAATAAAATTTTCCAGGTACATTAATAACAAGCATGAGAGGAACACTGCACCAACGAAGATCACCTGCTAATACACAAGTGAGAAGCGAAGCTGAGGAATGACAAAGCAAATTTCCCAAGCACCGAATTACAGCTTGCTTCTCTAACCAGATGTTGGGTATAGCCAGACAAACAGATGCAGGCAGTTGGGATTTTTACTCTACCACACCTCACACAAGCCAGACAGCAGCCAGCTCTCCAAAAGCCATGTAACCATATGAACATGGCACTGAGCCTGAGCTAATATGTCTTGCTTTTCAGCACCAGCATATGGCTTCTGAATTGGACTTCTCCTGTTTAGTGGGCTCAAAAAATGGGCAAAGCAGATGCACACCTCCCATCATTCAGCCAGAAAAGCATCTCCTCAGAAGAATCATTCCCATGCAGTTTCCAAGTGGGCTATGATGCACTATGATGAAATATCATTTGATGAGAAAAATTCAAGAAAAAATACATCTCAATACAAAAATCAGTTTTGCCAAGCAACACTGATTCCCACTAAAGTGCTTCATCCTCTTTCTGTTCTTAAATGCATATTGTCAAAACAACAACCTGCATGTATTAGTTTTCTGGAACGACACTGATGGGTGACAAAATACCTCATGGAAAAATTCTGAGTAGCTCAGTACACTGCTGGTCTGTAACTTATTGATGAAATCTTTTTTTGTTAAAAATACATTAATGTCTTGGAAACAAAATTTATTTACTTCAAGAGAAATTTATATGTGTTCTTAGATCTTGAATTGACTTCCTGGCCAAAACCACACTTGTCTGAGTGGGTGTCTGAGTGGATAAGTGACTTGACCAACTTTAAGCTATGTCTCATGACACAGGAGAAGCCAAGACATGCAGCATGGCATGGCTAAAGGGATGCCCACTATGGCTGGTTTGTAACAGTTCCTCATGAGCTGAGAGTGAAGGAAACATCGCATTAAATCAAAATAACACAAAAACCTATACTAATCAAAATAGGAATATATGATTAAATGAGTTTCCAGTTATAGATAATCCCCTAGGGAGGAATACATAAACAGTTAACTGGATTATCTTCCTTGAGGATTTAAGACTTCTTAAGAATGGTGTTAAAAAGGCAAAAGTAAGAATGATAGAGCAAAAACAATTACAAACTGTTCAGAGCAATTATGAAAACATCAAAATAAAAAAAGATCAAATTTGGTTTTTTTCAAAGTAAAGTTTAGGTGTGGAGATACCATACAGTAACAGCGTGAAACTGAGGGAAAAAAGCATGGTTCTGAAAACTTCAGTAACAAAGCACAGGAGATATGGAACCAGCATGAAAATGGAATTTGACTCCCATGAAATGCTGTTTTCAGTGAAATCTGCCTTGCAGCACTGTTTCTAACTCACAGACAGATTTCAGGAATTTCTTTGCTACTCTGTTTTCCTTTACTTTCTTGAATCTTAAGGAGTTTTACATTCATTCTTCTGACCTTCCTGAATCCTTAAGAGGTAAATAGGCATTATTACCCCTATTTTATGCATAGGAGACTTAGACACAAAAAACCATGAATGAGTCACCAAGATCACACAACACTTCAGAGAAAGTCTAGAACACCATCCAGGAGGCCTGACCAACCATGCTCTTCTCACCACTTGACCAAATTTCTTCCTATTGTAGGAACTGAAAGGATGGAAGCCAATTAGCCACCTGTTTCATTGTTTGGCATTTTCAAGACATCTGGTGTGTGCTAAGTGAAGCAATGGTCTTCACACATACAGGACCTCCTGCTACTCAAGAAGGTTGAAGTTTCACACATGACCAGGACCTTTCACTGTGTAAAACATAAATTGCACACATTCCAGACTTCTGTTTCTATTAAACAAGTGTTTTGACTGGGAGCACTGATTCCATTTTACCTCTGTTGTTTCTGATTTCCTATTGCCGTTTCCTTTCTTTCCACTCCTCTTCCTCTTCCAACACTGGTGCCAACACAGTGGCCACACACACACACACGTCATGGTTGTTAGTAGCCAGCTGGCAGGTGCTGGATATTTTTCTTGCAGCATATGTATGTGTGGATGACTGCTCTTGCTGTGTGACTAACTTAGCTGCTGGCAGTGATTTTGGCTGGGGTATACTCTCTGGCATTATTTTAGTTCCAGACATTTGATGGGTTGACTCTCCTGTTTTGTTCTCCCAGACAGTATTTTTCAGTATTCTCTTTTTTCCAGCCTGAGACAGTCATGGCTGTGTGGATGTCTTTTAATGCTGTTTGCAGAGCTGCAGGCCTTTCTGTCACTTTATACAGCTGTGAAGGGAACCGTGGTGTGTAGGTATCTATGTGTGTATTCATGCGATATTGTTCATGGTCACGTGGCTCCCATTTTGAGTATGTGAATTTGCTTCTGATGTGGATGTGCATGCACAGCCCTATGCCCTCCTAGCTTTGAGTACATCTGTGCATGTCCTTCCTTCAATGTGCCCATTTGTACAGTCTGTGTATACCTGAATTTCACAATGTGAATGGATATGTGTCCTTAGTACATGCAGAAAAATAATATCAAAAGTATTATTAAAGTAGCAAGTCAAACAGCAGATATGTGAAAATACTACCCTGAATTCCAGCCTGTATAAAAATATCTGCTGAGATAATCAAAAATCATATCTATAGTTTTCTAATTGAATGCTTAAAGCGGACCTGCTTTAAGCATCTTCCTGCTAAAGGAAGACTGCATAGCAAATGTATACAAATTATCCAAAATCTGTTGCAATAACTGCCTCATTTATTGCCAAAATAAAAAATTAAAAAAAAAAAAAATGAGGCAAATGATTACAAAATGAAGGTACTCTGAATCCTTGACCCAGCACCTTATCCTTCCAGACTTCCCTTTGCAGTCTCTCAGGCACCTTGACTAATTCTATATTCTGATTTCATACTCATTCTCCAGGCATTTCCAGTTTTCACTAGCTTTACATCTCTTCTCTTTCCAAAGAGAAATGTCAGTGTCAACACCAGAACTGTAAATGCAAGTTCCTTCTCCATTTGGGATTCTTCACTTACATGCCCACAATATCTATTCCTCTCTTTCCTCCCAAATATTTAAACAACTTCCAACACATATAACTTCAACCTTCATTGTTAATCCAAAACATGCTTACAACATACAATGTTTGATGGTGAAAACAACACATGACTGTTAAGAACATAAGCATAAAAGTAGATTACCATTAATATTATAAACAGTTTAAGATTTCTGTAGCACCTGTAAGACAGACAGAATTTCTGTTTTTTACAAGCTCAGAAGAAGAATAATGACTCAAAGAAGTATGTGAAAAGCTATATGATGGTATATTCAAACAATAATGATTTTTTATGTAGTAAGAGAGGACACATAACATCAGGGTATATTCCTGAAATATTTTGTTACAAAAGTATTATTTTCCAAACCTTAAATTCCTTAATTCTTGCTGACAACATCTTTTCCTTGAACAATGAAAATTATATAATATATGTGCTGCTTGTAAATGGTGACATCAATCAACAAGCAAGGATTATGGATGCACACTGTGAATCACCTGATGAGAAATGGACAAAGAAAACAAAACAAAAGAAGAATCCTCAGTTCTCCAATCACAGCCAGAACAGTCAGGAAAACATCCTGAAGAGACTACTACAGTTTCACCTTGCAAACATGATGAAAAGACAGGAAACCACAATAGGTAAGAGCAGAGCAGCTCATGAATCTTGTCCACAAAGGCAAAATCAAAGGCCACAGTAAGAACACACAAATACAGTCCCCAGCTCATCGCAGGCACTCAGCTGAGTGACGACCTCCAGTGCTGTCAAGGACTGCAAGCACGTAGCTCAATCCAAGATTTGTTGAGAATAAATTAAAACAGTCCTAAAGAGCCTTAAAGGATTGGGTAAGTGCTGTGATATACACTTCCATGGGCTAGTTGGAGAGTTCAGTACTCTTTCAGTAACAAATCAACATTGGTTTGAGTACACCAGACCTAGAGCTTAGTGCTCTGAGCACTCACTTGTAGTCACCTGATAACAAGTCTTTTCCAGATTCTTCCACTCATCAGTCTCAGAGAAGAAATGTGGATGTATGCAATGCATTAAAGCACAGGACAATTTATAGCCAGACAGAAAAATTACACTGGCAAGAAAGTTCCAGTGCTAAGTACATGGTTCAGTGGAGAAAGTGTTACTGGCTAAGGTGCACCAGTAACATTTAAAGAAACATTCAGGCTATTCTGCTAGGGTTTTTCAAAAGGGAAATCACTTCTGTTTACTCTGGAACATTTTTTAGAAACTCTTACTCCTCCTGTACTACTATTAAAGCATACAAGTTTTTCTGCAATATAGGCATTTTTCCATAGCCCTGAAAGTATACTGGAAATATAATTGTTCAGAATGAAATATAATGTTGTTTTCATTACTATTAACAATATATTTTATTTTTTTTATTGAAGATCTGTTATTGCAATTCATGCTGCACTAATTATGTCCCAGTTGCTTAAAATCACAGATTTCAGGAATCAGAAATGTGACTGATCATCCCAATCATAAATGCTATCCATTTAAAATTCTAAGCTGACTGCACATAATGTAACTATTTGAAACTAGCTTACTGATTTAAGAATATTCTTTTCAATTGCTCAACTCATAAAAATCCTAACAAAAGGCAAACACAAAACCACATGGATTATGCCTTAATGAAGTCTAAATTTTAATACCTAAACAATATTTCTGGAATTTCCAAAATTATCTGTTGGCTGCAATAGTGATGCATAAGTGCGTTAGAAAGATTAGGTAACTCATATTACTGAAGTAATTAAATATTTTTAATTTTCTCTATAAAAAGAAAGACCTTGTCTTCAGTTTGGCACAGCAATATAAACTTAGATTATCTCCAAATTCAAATACATTGTGCAGGGAAATTTTAACATATATCTGTTTATTTTTTCCAATTATTTTACTTCAACCAGTTGCCCAAATAGGAATTCAAAAGTAACAAAACCCATCATTGTTCTATATTTTTCATGCCTGTTTAAAATTTCAATGGACCTTCTTAGAAAACCTATTTTAGATGGATAGAGCTAAAGATTTAAGGCCACAGAACACTAACCACATAAATTGCTCTCATTCAGATCTTCCCAGCATATCACCTGGTGTTTTACAGGCATACCCCCTAATGCCACATAACTGAGTTTTCAGTATAAATTTGCAAATGAAGAAAATATTTACAATAGTTTAAAAGTCAAAAAGAAAAAATTTATAAATAAAATTAATTACATTTTGAAATTAAAAATACAACTTTGCATTACTGTCTATTTGAGTATCTCTATGAAAACAGCAAGATACTAAACACAAAATTAATCAATGTGCCTTGTGATCTAAGCTAGCTGAAATCACCCACAAACTTCATGCAAATTACATTGAAATGCATCTTTTTGCACAGCAAAGTGTAGGTAGAGAACAGAAGGACATGTGTAGTATATATAAAAGACTACACACATATGCTAAAGATAGAAAAAATAGTTTAGAAAAATCTATAAAACTTATTACACAGGGTACAATATTTCATATAGAATATTTTCAGAAGAATGGTAAAAAGTTGAAACAACACACTGGATAAAAAGATACTTTGTCCCAGGGGCAAGTACTGTAGTGATCAATTACATCTTGAACTGCAGAAACAAAATTAACTAACTTGATGGAAAGCACCACATTGCAATAAAACATATTATATACAGATGAACAGGAATTGAGAATGCTATTTATTTGAAACAGCAGGTATAATATACTGTACCTCTATACCTCCTGATGGAATATTTCTAAATGGGCTACCCATATTTTGCAACATGACTGCACGTTGATTTATGGAGCCAAAATAAATGATATGCTTCGCCAATAAAAATTCCTTGCAAAGGCAGCTTTTTCCATTTCATTTTAAAGTGAATATGAAAAGAAAGACATACAGAGAACTTTTTTTTTAACAAACAGTGCTAAGCAAAATACATGTTACAGGTATGAAAGTATGTTTGTGTATGTGTACAAAAGTATTTTCTGTACTGAATCAGTTTTTGATACAGAAAAGCACTTGTACATATGCAGACAGCACAAAAAGCACTTTCCATCTGAAGGGTGGAAATAGTCAATGAAAACAATTCACTGTTTTGCTTTACAAGTGAATGAAATACCCTGAGTAGTTCTGTGTTACTGTGTGCTAACACAGCAGTTCAGGGTTGGTGTGTTAAGGGATGCACAAGCCGTAAGATCCATGGATGTGCAAGCTGCCTGCCATGGAACAGCGGACTGCAGGCAGCTGGTGGCTGTAACACACACCCATCATTACCCATCACAGGTCATGGGAAGGTGGCAATGCCTGACACACTGATGGTGCTGACATTGTCAGCATGACAGTTCCATCATGCTCAGCTTCAATTTCACTTTCAGTGCTGCCATGCAGCCACTCAACGGTGAGGTGGAATGGCCACTAGCACTACACTAATTAAGTTTAGGCAGCTGTAATTTCCCATCCTTAGGGATATTCACAGCATCCAGTTTCAGTCATTGAACTTAGTTATCTGTGAATCCATTTCACATAATGCTGGACATGTAAAAGCCAGATGCCTCATCTTTCCACTTTAATCTGTGGGGGTCACCGACAGTCACATCCAGATTCCACAGAAATCAGTCTTACTAAAATAATTCCTTGATATGCACAGTGTTACAATAAGAATAAGAGGAATGAATGCGTACTCACATTAATCCTTTGTTGTTAAGCATATGAAGTAAACTGCACCAATTTAATTGGGATAAGAGTAAATTATATGGCATGGGAAATTCTACACCAGTTATAGGAAAGGAAAAGATAAAAACTTTTCATGCTGAAAATAAGCAGAAGCATTCGATTGATTCAGCTCAGCACAAAACTTTACCCAGATCTAACTGAAGCCTCCATGCAGATTCTGATGGAAAAGCTGAAAACAATACATGGTGAAAAAGTTGGAGACAACATATGGTATAAAAGTTGAAAAGAAATTTGGAGAACTAGATCTCAACAGAACTTCAGATCTCTTCATGCAAACAATTCAGGTATTTTAATGGCACTTTGAAATCTTCTGAAGGAGAGGTGGAGGCTCAACAAAAATGGCACTGTGAGCAGACAACCTTCCAAACTATTCACTCTCAGCTAAGGTGACCAGTTTCAACAGGTCTGTAAAATCAGTAACGTAACACTTCTTCTGCTTTACTTCTGACATCATAGAAAAAACATTTTCTCCACCCTTACAGACAAGTGAAATTATTATATTCATTCTAAGCAGCTTCTCTCTCTGCATTGCACCAATATCACATTGTATCATCCTTTTCAGCATTCAATCCCATGGCATTCTCTACCTCACTTCTTCCTACCTCCCCTTATCCCAGCTTCTATTCCTCTTTGCTCTGAAATAAAAGCATAGGCTTCTTGTTCTTCCTTCCCACCAGGGTGGGACACCTTCCTCTGAGAAACCTGCTGCACAACTGTTCTTTCTCCTTTCTTCCTAGGGTGGAAGCTTTTAAAATCTTCCAGCTGGCATCATTGTCACTTGAGATTACGTGCCTTCTCATGAAAGGTCAACTACCATTCTAGAACCTTAAAAAGGCCACATGCCCCGTCACTAGAAGGATTTTCTATGTTCATTGTACTGTTGAACCACTTTTCACTGCAATAAAGCAGGGATTATTTAACAGTCATCTCAATATATTTTCAGTGATGTTTATTTTAAGTCTTTTCTGCTGTAAGAGCTCCTGCAACTTTGGGTAATGAAGCAGAACCACTGAACTTATCATCTCCCTTCCGAATAGTTCCCTGGAATCCTTGTTTCTTCTCTGGGACTAAGGAGAAAAGAATGAGTGGAGTTTCTTTGGCAATGATAAAAAACCCCATGATGAACTTGTGTTCTCTGAATCATGAGTGTGAGTGATATTAAATGCAGACTGTTAGCAGGAAGATGAACATGGTAACAAAACATCTTTGGGGACAAGGGACCACAGACAAGCATTGGAATGCCTTGTGGTAAATACATCCCTTCTGAATGCATCATCATCAGAGGACTTATTCCAGGTCTGGCTCATGTTGCCATAACCCTGAAATGGCTTTCAAGAACTTATAAAACATATGAGTGAAGACAACAAATTAAGTGAAGGCAATAATTAATAATAAAATACTTTCCTTTTCCAAAGCTCTTTGATCCTAAAGCTCACAAGGAACCCAATTATATCATATTAAGGCATGAAACAATTTTGATTAGTGCCTAGTAAGCTTTCTGAAATTCATAAAATAGATACCACCTCCTTCTGAAAATGGCATTAGGTACAGAAACATCTGCATCTTAAGTTATCTAAATACCATTTAAAAAACAATACAAGTACATAGATGCTCCACTAAATTTAAGTTGCCTTACAGATTTCAGTTTAATAGAAATAAAATGCATTTAAAATTCCCACATGAGATTTTAACTGAATTGCCATACTTATGAGCCTTTTCATGCAGAAAGAGATTCAAACAAACATCCTTACAGAACACTCTATCTTACAAACATGTAAAAGTCAGTGCTGCCCCTCATATACCCTAAGGAACTGCTTTCCATGTTCCTCATCATATTTCCCACTGTCCTTGAAGTACTTGTTCCCCAGTCTAGTTTCATAGGTAAGTCCCTGTAAGCTGTGGATAGTGCAGTGTCCTACCATGATCTCTGCAACACTCCCATCTGGGAGCACTGCCCACCTCAATCTAACAATACTTGGTGATTTAGTGATTTATAGATCTCATGGCCTGCACACAGAGTGAATTCTGCTGCCACAGTAAACTTCCTTTGTGCTTGTCCTTATACCTGAATACGCCAGCACTGCTTTTTAAAACAAATATACCATTCGCCATTCTGTCAAACTTTCAGTGTCAGCAACTAACCATAGTTGCTTTTCTCACTGTATTCTTTTCTTTACTGCTTCTTTACTGAAACTCTTCACCCTACTCTTTAATCCAGTGCTCAATTTTTTCTAAGACAGTGCCATCCAAAACATACATTTTAATGATCTCTCATCTGCAGTATTTCCACAAACTACCATCTTCTTTTCCTGGAGAAGTCAACCCATAGGTGTCAATTCCAGTCCAGCCACTGTGCTGAGAGCTTTGAAGCTGAATAAAACATGTCTCAAATCAAGACTGGGTTTAACCAGAAAGAGGCCAAGATGATTAAAGTGGATAAGAAAGATGTATTAAGATAGGCTTTATTTTTCAGTATTTCCTGGGGGCCCATGCTGCAGATAGCAAGGAATTGCTACTGAGTGTGGAAATGAGCCATGGCAAATTTTTAATGTGCTTTGTTATACTTTAATAGTAAAACCCATTAAACTATAAAAATGTAACAATGCTCATAAAAACTTGACACTCCTCACTAAAGATAGGGCTGCTGGAAGCTGCCTCTGCTCCAGAGCAACCCTGCTGAGCCACTTTACTGGGTTTCTGACTCCCAGCTCTGGGACACTGTGGCACCACGGCTGCTTTCAGCTCCTATGGAAGGAGCCTGACCCACCAAAAACACAAAGTACAAGCTTAGAGCTTTGTTTGACTACAAACTTTTACTGCCTGCTGCAGCCCTTTCCAATTTCAGAATACATTGCTTCACTGCTTTACATCTGTCTCACTGAGCAGAACCACAGAGGTCAGACCTTGGTGAAGCCAGAAGCCTGCCTTTGCCCATCCTGATACTTTGTTAGGTATTTATTAGGTGTTTCTCTAGGGAGGCTCTGGGAGACACTAAGATGCTCATAATAAAGATCTAGAACAGATCTTCTAACCTATGCAGGTTGTGATGTATCACCTTAGCATCAGAATGCCATACAATGGTATACTGAGCAACAGACATATATCTTGTATGTCTTCCATTTGTCTTTAAAATATTTTAAAATATTAATAAATAAATTACTGTACTGAAAAAAAAATCTAGTGTTAGCATCATGATTCTTCTGCTCCAATATTCATCTACAAGTTTTTTTCATTAATTTGCTATAAATCAATTCCAAGTGAGTCTTATGGAATTTCTGGTATTTCTTCTTTCTGTGGAAAAAAATCCCTGCATAGAGTTTGGGAGGAAGAAGTTTGGGCAAGTGTTCTTACGATTTCCTTCCTACAAGATAGGATCTTAAATGTGTGTTCAACCCAAAATATCCTACGATTCAATGATAGATGGTTTTAGATTCATATAGGAAATCTGTCAAGAATAGGCCTTATTTTATTTATATCTATGTACATCTATGATTAATGGGAGTGAGGGACAATGAAATTTACAACTGAGACTACCATAGATTAGATGCCACAAAATGCAAAGAACTAGTACAATAACTCACTTAGAATGATATACCCATTTTTCTCCACTCAGATACTTCAAACTGTTTTAATTGTCATCTTCCTAATAGTTTAAGAGTTATATAATATTAATGAAAAATTAGTGTGAGACTGATGAACAAAGCATCTTATTTCAAAGCTTAATTTTTCAATTTACAGGGAATAAGAATTTTGGTGGAGTTTCAACTGATGATTACTGTGGTTGCTAGTCTGGCATGCTCCCTTTCTAAGCAAGCTGAGATCAATCATAGCAAGAATTCAACAACTGACAGGGCCAAACTCATCTTGGATGGAACTGCAAAGTTCATATAGTGACATTAAATTTTGGTCCACAACTTAGTATAACAGAAAACATCCCCTTAGTATTCTTTTACAACAAAAAAAATATCCACATGCACCCAAACTACACAGCAGTGATCTGTGGAGTCAGTTTCACACAATGTGTGAATTCTGCTTACCATCAAGGAATTCTGTCTATGGAAATCAGAATAAAAACCCCACTTTAAGCTCTGGCATACTTTCTGTGTTGGCTGTTGGGTTTTTCTAAGCATACTGAATATAATATGTGATGATAACCTAAATAACTCTTTCAAATGAGACAGCTAATGGTGCAGCCTTCAAGAAGTAGTGTTCTGCACTCAACCACTCGTCCACATTTCTTCTGGAGGCTGCAGGACAGAATGGGATTTTCTCAGAAAAAGGTGTGAGGTTGGTCTCTCCCCTCAAAAATGCTGAGTATAAGAAATGAGAGACAGGTAGATCAAGGAAATATGAAAAAAAGGGATATATCTGGAGAAATAAATTCTTCCGTGTTGTTGAATTACCTGAAGAGGAAAGTAACTACTTACAAGAGAAACAAGAGAAGAGGCTTCATGGATTCAGAAACAAGGCAGAGAGAGAAAATAGCTCTCATTAGACCCACAAATATGGGTGGAAAATTTTAAAAAAAAAACACCTTTCAGCCTGCCTATGCTAGTTATCTAATACAAAACACTACCTTTAACCCCAGGTTCTCCCACTAGCGCATGCTGGCAGCAGCTCAGCCAAGGCTATCCTAAGGCTGAGAAGGTTGAGACTGCCCGAGCTGGAGACAGGGAAGCCTCTCGGCAGAGCTGCTGGCTGGGAACACGTCCCCGGAGCACGGGGCTGTCCCCAGGGGCTGGCACTGCCTTCGGGACACGCCTGTCCCCTGCTGGTCACCGTGCCCGTGACAGCGCCCGGAGCCGGCTCAGCCCGCCGTGCCAAGGCGCTGCGCATCCTCCTCTCGTCTGCAGCCGTACTCGGAGCCACAAAACCCCGAAACATCCCGGCTCCATCTGCGAGAAGATCTTTGCAAAACCAGCAGCGGTCACCGATGGTTCCCAGCTGCTGCTGCCTTTCCCCCACCCTCTCTCCAGGGCCCTCAAATTCCCCTTGCAAAGAGGAGTGTGAAGATGCAGATCGCAGCTGGCATGCACTGGTGCAGGGGGTACAAGGGCACGCTGCAGCCTCAGCAGGTCTGTCTATTGCACAGCCCATTCCCACTTTCCTCTTGACAAGCACGAGTGTTTAGAGCGGCTCATCAGATATGGGTCCTGCCAGAGTGCATCAGGCAGAACTCTGAACCTGTATTGAACACTGACCTCAGTGAGAGTCTTTGCTGCCTAGGAAACAAACGGCCTAAAAGGACTGTAAATTCAAAGCTTTAGACATTGCAGGCTGGAACTTTAGTGCCTAGAACTGCTTGAATAATTTCCTTTAATTTTGTTTTGAACATGAAAATTGATTTAAACACCACAACCACCACCCCTTTTTCTCCCTGAAGTTGTTGACTTCTGCTTCAGCCACAATCTGAATGGTCTGATCACCTTCTGCTCTCATTCTCCTGCATGGTCTGTAGCTTCCCTCTCCCATGGAAGAAAGGTATCCCAGGCAGGACAATGGCCAGGCACTTGTGATGCATCCTCTCGCAGTAAGGAGAGATCTCAAACAGTTACAAGAGCTACTGCAGTTCAGGTGAGGTCAAAGGCAGAATAACCAACATGGATGAACCAGTTTTTCAACAGAGATGAGTTACCATAGAATTTCTACTGGAAAAGTTTCTTCCCTTAATAGGAAAAACATTTCTTCCTAAATGACTCTACATGGTGGTGCATGGGCCATTGAAAAGTTGAAAATGCCTGCTGTAACAAAAACAAAACAAAACAAACCCCAAAAAACAACAAATCAAAACATGGTCAGTACATGGTAAAATCACAGAATTGCTACGTCTGCAAATACCAGCTGATACCTTTGCACTTGGTAGCCTATGCATGGAGAAAATCCTCCCACAGAGAGAGGCTGGTGACTTCTGGGTAAGCAACAGAATGGGAAATGCTTGTCTGATAATTGTCCATACTATCCTCATTACAAGCATAAATGGTGGACCTCAAGATAGAAACATGTGTCTTTGGTTCCTGAGACCTATCAAAAATACATGTTCTGAAAGTCTTCCAATATGGAAGAAAAAATACTGGACTGTCAGTGAGATAAAACCAGAAAAGCAACAGATACAACATTTCTACTACTGATGGGGATAAGGAATTATTAATGCACCAATGCTTGGTACAAGCCAATTGTGTAAAGAGAAACTGAAACTAACCCCAGACTTGCAAAACGCTAATCCTGAGGCTGAACAGTGCTAGCACTGCCAGTGGAACTGGAATGGGAAGGTGCTCTCTACTTCACACAACCACCCTTGGGGAGTGAAATCCTCCTCTGCACATCTAGCCAGTTGATAGAGATTCCTTGTAGCCAATGAAAACCTACAGACACCACTAGACCACAGAGCATATGAGCAATTTTGGACATCTGCCGTAGGGTGGGACAAATTACACTTCATCTGTGCATCCTAATTCCTTGGTTTCTGTAATGATGATCATTACAGTGTGGTGGGATGAGAATAGAGGTAATTTTTGCTTCTTAGCAAGACAGACAAAATAAACTTTTGTCACTAAGGATGAAGGATGGGGAGACTGTCAGGGGGAAAGTTTATTCTTGTGACAGACTGGAGTATGTGAGATCGTGGATCCAGAATGGAAATTCAAGGTGAGATATTGTTCTTGAGCTGATGGGATGGACTGAGAGAATTACAGGTGCTTCTTAAGAGCAAAATCTTTCCCTGCCAACAATAGGCAAAGCTTTCCCTGCCTGATATACCAAACTCTTCTCTCAGCATTAAAAGCCTTCCAGAACTCTGGATCAACTCTGAGCATTCTGTTTCCTTTAATACCTAAACACCACTTTGTCCCTTCTGGGGTATTAAAATAATTTCACTATTGTTTAGGAAAACTGAACTAGATGCAAAAGCCCATTTTACTGACCATACATCACTGACCATATAACATCTGTGCCACACTATGTGATTTTGGAAGGAATGTGAAAAGGCTTTGTAGAGTTCTGCCACCAAATTCTATGAGAACCTGCAGACCACTGCATTTCACACAGCTAACTTCTAATTAATAAGTTATATAGTTAAGGAATGGTCTTACCTAATTGTGTAGCATTACACATAGCGAGGGATTTTTCTGAGTGAAAAATGAATGAGCTGCCCTACAATAAGTAGTAGCCAGAAATTTGGACTGAAGCCAAAATTCAATAATAATTTATGTTTCATTAACTTCCCTGGAGTTTTAAGCTTTATTATCCCTGCTACTGACTTTATTTTTAAAAATAAAAGAGTCAGGCAAAATTATTTTAATATACATAGATATAATCCTAAAGGGAGTTAAAAATTTATTTTACCATAGAACAAGAAGAATAGATACTACTCCGTGCGCTCTATATCCCCTTTTGTATATTTCCTGTGTATTTCCTACAACAAAATACCACCACAGCTCACAATAGTTCCTTTGTGAAGATATCATTAATTCCATAAGAAAACATTATTTGGTTTCTTTTTCACATATAAGCTGTTATTGAAGGTCTGTAACACTATTTATATCACAATTATTTTAGCAGGAAACTTAGATCTGCAGTTTAAAATCTTGAATGCATTGTTCTAACTATAAGGAGACTTTCTCCAAGTCCTGGCTTGCAAAGCTTTGACTTAAGCTATTTAAGAAGGGAAGAAGAAAAGAAAAAAAGTAAAAGAAAAAAGAAAAAAGACTCTACTTGGCAAGAGCTTTAATTAGCAGAAATTTCCACGCTAGGAATATTATTCTGCATGAGCAGAAATTGCATAGCTCTTGCCTCTAGATGCCTTAGAGATGCCATTGATTGGCCATATTCAGAACAGGGGAATTATGTGACCCAGTGCTAATTTGAATTCCTTTACCAAACACATTTTTATTTCATCATCTCAGCTGCATAAAAGAGTCAAAGTACCAGAGCTTTAAAGACTTTGAATTCCTGCTGTTCTGCAATAAAATAAGGCAAGAAATATTAGCCATCCCTGGTTGATTCTTCAATTCTTTCCCAACAATGTCAAAGTATCAGTGTCCTACAGGTTTTAGTGCAGGTTAAAGACTGATACAAAGTGTATGCCTGAATAGAAGTTTGGAGTGAGTTAAGGAGAGGGAGAACATTTTAATGGGACATTGGTCCAAAATAGCCCAGCTTGTTTCTACCTCCTGCTGCCTCTTCCTCCTTTTCACAGGACCTTGATTGTATAGAAACAGTACAGACAAAAACCACAAACAACAAAAGGTTCGCTCACACCCCCAGTGGAGGTCATGAGCATGCTACCATGGAGAAAAAAAAAAAAGCATCAAAGGGTAGTTTGGCTTACTTATAAGTAAAGATTAATTAATAGGAGGTTTGATACTTTAGCAATGTACATTTAGGCAAATTTGTATTTGCAAATTGTTTGTTTCACACATTCAAAGGGCACAGAGCAATGAGGCCTGGTCCTAATTTTAAAAATGAATCAAACCTTTCTTTGCTATGATCCAAAAACTACAAACTTGTGGTTCAGAGGCTTTCAATGGTATCTGCTCAGACTTGACACTCCAAGCTTAAGAGAGAAAAGCACAAAAGAGTTGTGTTATACACAGCAACAGTAGCTTTTTCCAACAATTTTTCAATTATTGCTTTGTATAATCTCCAAGAAAAGTAACTGTCTTGGCTACTAGAGATAAAGGTTTTAAAAAGAAGGTGGAAATTTAAAATTCCCTTAAAATATACCCCTCTCCTTACAGGTTGTCTTTAAAACTGCTATTCATTACACCAGCATTTGTACCCGCTGGATGACTATGATTCAGAAATACCTGTGTCACATGAAGAATAAGTGCAACACGCACCATTCACTTTGAAATCAACCCCCTCCGACCTAAGCCATGTAAATCCTTCAGAAATTCACACCAGTATTCTCCTCCTTCAAACCACACATAGAAACAGTCCAATGACGAAAGTTTACCCATGCACAGCCCCTTTAACCCCGACCATTTAAGTATCTGCTGGGAATTATCGGTGACCCTTGCTGCACTCCCGGCTAGCTCGCACCGGCTCTTCCAGAGTACGGACCCACGGGGGCTTCTCTTTTCTCAGGGGTCCTTGAAATAAACACTATTCACAGCGTTGCCTTCACAAGACAGCACTGTCAGTTCTGCCAGCAAAGGGGAAACAGCAAAGACTCTTCCACTTTCGGCACGTATATCACACCCTTCCCGTGTCATGCTGCCGCTGCCCCTGCCTGCCACTCACCCTTCCGTGCCCTCACCGCCTGCCCGCCCTGCTTGCTATCTATCGCTTCTATCTTTCAGAAATTATTCTCAATCCCCCCCGCCTCCCGGCCGGCGCAGGCAGCCAAGGTGCCGTCCTGCCGCAGCGCCCCATGCCGCAGCGGCGGCGGTGACATGTGTCTCTCATCAGCAGCTGGCCGCTAATTAATTTAGGTCCTTTTCCCGCTACTCTGTAAGGAGCGGGGAAGCCCCACGTCGGAGAAAGGCAGCGTCCCCTCCCGCAGCCCCCCGCAGCCGGAGAGCTGGAGCTGCCCCCGCTCCGCCGCCCCCGGCCCGCAGCTCCTCGCCCCCGGGCCCGGGGATTGGCCCGGCGGAGGCGGCATCAGCGGCGGGGGGGGGGCCGCCCCCACCCTCCCTCCTCCTCCCTGGCCCCGCCGCCCCCTCGCCCCGGTGCGGCAGGGCCAACCGGGAGACCCAGACGCAGGCAGCGACCCAGCCGCCGCCGCTCCGCGCCCGGCCAGCCGCCCGCAGCATCCCCCGATGGCCGCCCGCCTGACCTGCTGCCTCCTGCTGTGGGCCCTGGGCCATGGGGGCTGCCGCTCGCCTGAGGGGGAGGGCGCCGGCAGCCCGCCCGCCTGCCCCGTCCGGCCGCCCGTCGGCCCGGCCTCGTCCGCCCCCGGCCGCGACCCCCGGCGCGGCTCTTCGCCGCCCCCTGGGCTGGGCAGCATCGCTCAGGACATGGTAGCTGTCCACATGCTTAAGCTCTACGAGAAGTACAACCGGGAAGGGAGCCGGCCCGGCGACGGCAACACGGTCCGCAGCTTCAAAGCCAGGCCGGGTAAGACGGGCCGGGCGCGGGGGACACCGCCAGAGCCCCCTCGCTCCTCTTTCGCTTTAAAGCGACGGGTTTGCGTCGAGTCTGTCACTGACTGCGGGCGGTGTCACTCTGGGTGAATGCTGGGGCTCCCTTGCTACCTGCACGGACAGGGTGTCGCCCCTCGCTTTGCGAGGCTTCCCACGTTCCCTGGCTCCCTTCCCTTCCCGGAGAGCACCTCCCCTGGGAAAGTCTCCGTTGCTGTGGATGCAAACCAGCGGCAAAAGAAGCGCAATTCCCAGCGCACATCGCACTGGGCCGAAAGATCTGCTCAGAAATACTTGGAGCATAAGCCTCGTAGCGAGTGCTCCCGGCACTGGTCCTCTCCCCGGCTTCTCTGGCAGCCTCAGAAGTTCCCGCTAGGAAGAGTGCCGCCTACAGGACCGCCGAAAATTGCTCGGCATCTTAAATTCCTTGCACTGCCTAAACCTGACAAGACAGATACCTGACGTCGCTCTCCCCCGTTTTACTTAGCTTGATTATAAGGGTGGAGAAACATACGTATTGTTTCTCCTTCCTACACTTTCATTACTAGACTTTCATTATCCCAATATCACGTCAAATAATAAAAAAGGACGTTTGCCTAGTTGATAGTCCATGCATTTGTTATCCTTTGCCAAGGAAACACAGACTCTTTTCTGGAAGACATCTTCCTTCTTTGGTTAACACTTACAGACTGTAACTAAGATCTTAGTTCTTAAAATAAGAACTGCATGAGTTTCCAGAATCTAGTTGTTACTACTTTGTCAGAAGCATTCATTATTCTATTTAGACAAATCAGACGGATTGAAACTCACAAAAGCAAATTTTGCATTAATCTATTTCTCCTCCACTTAAGTCTCATGTACAGAGTAAAATGCAGCATACAGTGGTTTAGGGAATGCTTACTATAATATTGCACAATAATTCATGTTCTCTTGTTCACCTCAACTTAATTTCTGTCCTATGTCAACTGTAGTACCAAAAAGCAATCATATTCAAGGAGGGGGAAACTCCAGGGAAGAGTAAGTGGCTAATGAAAATGTCTAAAAATCGAAGAGTTATTATGTAAAGCAATTGCAGACACTTAGGAGAAAAATAAATTGTCATGCTCCAGAACATTATTAGTTGCTATAGTAGGGGTTAGGAAGGAGCTTCCACTGTGGATGGTTTTCCATGACCTCCTGTTAACATATAAGTTTTTCTGTGAACTGAGCAGCTAATACTGGCTGTCACCCAAATAAGGCCCTGGACTACAAGAGGGATTTGGGGACAAGGCAATAATCGCACTATATTCTTTTTCTAAATTTTTCAAATAATCTGATGCACACACTACTTGCATCAAAGTAGTCTTACTTGTAATTCTGTTTTAAAAAGCTAAAATATCAGCATTTTCTACCCACAGGTAGACTGTGCTGACCAAATACAAATCAATATTATTTCACTCATTTGTCTGATCATGCAAGCAAGGCAGAGAGGCCCAAATTACCTTCCCTTCTGAAACCCTGAGACATTGGTGTTTGAAAAGTCTTTGTCCCAACAATGCTTGTGCTTCATAGCAGTAACTACAGAGCTGATGGTGCATTTTACTACTAAAAGAAATATTTAAAAATTCAACTGTACACAACTCAGGTAGAGAGAGCCAGTAGATAGACGTCTTCTTAGAAGCATATGCCTTCTGAAATGAACATGCAATAATAAAGCCTAGTGTTCTACAGGAAATATTATAATTACTCTCTTCCTTGGCCTGAGAAATCATATATTAGCCTTGTGAAATTTCTGTGCTTCAAAGACTTGAATAAAATCTAAACCCTTAAGTTTTTTCATAGTATGAGCACCTATACATATGACTAGTGTTGCCTAAAAGCTTGCAAATAGGAGTTCTGTCCTGCCTGAACTGACAGAAACAAATAGGCTCTTATCACATCAGTGCAAGCTGTTCCACTTCACTGTACCAGGAGCAAAATACAGATGGTGTAGATGGAAACTGCATTTGAACATTTGAACTTGAGCATTTTTACTCCAAAATTGCCTATGTGGATTTGATCATCCTAATCTACTGTTCTTTTAGTCCAAATCATGGCTCTATGCAGCCCTAACCGGGAGACAGCAACCACCAATTTAGTAAGGTGTAGCATTATTCATTTCCTTCTTTGTAATGAAACTGTTTTAAAGAAAGAATGTTCCAACAGGTGGCAGTTAACAGTACTGCCTTTCTGTTGTTGCCAAAATTTCTGTGGTTCATCATCTGTAGTGCATTGAAAAACAAAACTAAATGTTTCTGGGAAGCCTGGCTGTTGCATTTGTTGGGTTTTGTTTGATTTGGGATGGTTTTTTACTTCCTTCTGCCAGAGAATTTTCAGGTATGTCAAACAGGGCTGCCAAAGGGTTGGTCCACTTGGTTTAAATAAAGTTACAAATTTACAGACTGTGATCCTTTGATGCACCACTAAGTAGTGGTGTGAGCTTGGGAGAACAGGAATCACTTCTTGGTTCTGCTACCACCTTCCTACATACTGTTGAGCTAGTGAAAAAACAAAGGCAACTTTTCACAATGATAGACTATTAAGGCATCATCTTTTTATGTTGGGATGGGGTTATATTTTAACACACTAAGAGCAGTTTCTACTGTTTAAATAAACATGGTGTGAGCAGTTATCAGTGTAAAATTGCTTGTCTTACTGTAAATGAGAGTAAACATGTAAGCTGAGCACAAACTGTTCAACTAGCTGAAAAGAAGCTGTTTCAAATGGAGTTTGAATTCTAAGAGTCAGCTCCTGTTCAATAGCATTTGTCACTAACTTCACGCAGATCTAAACACAAGCCTTAGAAACCAAGTGTGTTTTAGAGTGCTTTAAACAAAGCTCCTACACGGTGTGTACTGGAAAGGAGGATTGCTCAGAGGAGTAATGACCCCCAAAATGTGTCACACTGCTTACTGCCAGGCCCCTTATGAAATGTCTCATGTGCACTACTTACAAATGATGAGCTGTTGCCCACAGAGTTGGGACCCAGACATCTTTCAGGAGTCTGCAGTCAGGTTTAGATTAGATAATCTTGAATATTAACTGTAAACCTGGTTTCTGCTAGTAGTGGTTTCAGCAAGGTATTTCTCTGAGCCCTGCTGCAGGTAAATTTGACAGCTTCTCTGAGCCTTTGTTATGAATGAAATCAATCAAGGATTGCTTTTCTTGTTTGCCTAGAATGAAAGGCAGTCTGCAACTAAAAATCTCTGGGAAGAATTTTATCCCTCATGTGTACAAAAGATGCCCAATGTGTTGGACACTCTCAATGCTATTGTAATATTGCTATTAAATAGCTAAGTTGTTTTCCTCCTCTTATTCACCATAGTTCTAAGCTGAAGTGGCAAGCTCACTATACTAAATTATTTGATGTAAGTGAAAAGCAAAATTTGTTAATTCACTTAAATGGAAATAAGATTTGACTGTCGTTTTTGGTCTCATATATACATCCATGTTTTCCTTGCTCTCTTACAGAATTCTTGGCCCAGAAGCCCTTGTACTGCTTCAATCTGACATCCATGCAGGATTCAGAAATGATCCTTGCTGCCACTTTTCACTTCTATGCTGACAAACGCCCTCGGCACCGGGAGGTGTTTTGTAAACGGTCCAAGAACTCATCCTGCCGCCTCCTTCACCTGCCTCCACTCCTACGGCTCAACCTGGTGTTCCAAAGCATTCACCAGAATTCTGCCTATGGACTGGTGAAAGGGAACATCACTGTGCTTCTTCAAAGGCGAGGCGCTTGGCATGCAAAGGACATTTCACACATTGTAAAAGAATCAAAACAAGTTGGGGAGCTCATTCTCTGTGCTGAGCTTGATTCTGGGGAGAAGCACCAGGGCTTCCCCGAGCAAGTTGCCAGCCATTTACCTTACATACTAGTTTATGCCAATGATCTTGCAATCTCTGAACCTAACAGTGTGGCAGGCACCCTACAGCGTTATGATCCATTCCCTCCCAATGACGGGGACCCAAATCTATCCCCTAATGCTTCTACTGACACTCGAGTTAGGAGGGATACGTACCTCGCCAGCTCTATTCAGAACAATGAGTTGCCAGAAGTAGATTATAACAACAATAAATACAACAAACATGACATATGGGAGAATGCCTACAGATCCTTGAAACCAAAAGCCTCACGCAAAGATCGAAGGAGAAAAGGGCAAGAAAATACAGAAACACTTAAAAAGTCTCAGGTGCTAAATTTTGATGAGAAAACGATGAAGAAAGCAAGGCGAAAACAATGGAATGAGCCAAGGATTTGTTCGAGAAGATACATGAAAGTTGACTTTGCTGATATTGGCTGGAATGAATGGATCATATCTCCCAAATCATTCGATGCTTACTACTGTGCAGGTGCATGTGAATTTCCAATGCCCAAGGTAGTATGCCTTTTTATTCTTGTCAGCTTGTAAACAGTAGGCCTACTGATCTGCTTATCCAAGTGCTTGTTTAATTGGAATTTCCTTTAGATTTTTACCTTTTTTTGTTGTGTTTTGTTGTCTTGACCTGAAGAATTTAAACAATATTTTTACCATCAATTTAGCCATCAGAGTACAAAAAGATTGCCACTTCCCTTCAAATGCAATCTGAAGAGTAGGAAAAAACCTTCAGGTTCATCTTATAATTTCTCATCTTACATCTTGAAACCATAGCATAAAGACTTTTGTAGCTTATGAAAATATGGTTATACACACTAAATCATCCAAATACTTTATCGTAGTGACAGAAGTATGAAGTATTATATGCTAATATTAAAACAAGCTACTCTATCAGCATATTTCTGGATTGCACTTGTAACACTTCAGAAGAAAAATAAAGAGTAGTTACACTGAAGTATTTTTAACTTCAGGAAACTGCTTGTGCACTTTTGAAAACAATAATACTGTTTAAGATTATGTTTGTGTATCTAAATTCTAAAAATGTTAGATAATCTTTCTGGAACAAAAATGTTGATTTACCTTATGTCTCTAGAAGTGCCACAAAATTGGCTCTAGCAGTCTAAAGTAAGCATACTGAATTCCTCCTATTGAAGCAGTGTGAAATTTGCCAGTAGAGAGGTAATTTCTCTCACTCCCACTCTGCTCTATGACAAGAAGTAGAAAGGCTGGTAATCCTATGTTGGACAAGAACTTTTAGGATTTTATAAGGCTTTCAAGTAAAGGCAGAGGGGAGGATCTGAAGCACTGCATAACCTGCATATTTAGAAACTAATTATTTTGCAATTCTGCTTACAAATGGCCTGATTATTTGTTCGACTGACATTTTTGTGTGTGGTCATTTGGCGCATAAACAAAGAATAGTGCTGTACAGCACAGAATTTCAAGGCTCTGAGACAGGAATCTGTCCTACTTTACGTCCAGGGAGATTGATGTATGTTTGTGTTGAAACAAGTAGTATAATTCCAGCAAGAGTAGATATGTAGGCTAGTTTTAAGTCCAGGAACAGTGGAAATCCAGATTTCATGGTAGAGTGTACAAATCAGACCATGTTCTTGTATAGCTGGCCAGTGCTGAGCCAGGTGTATATAAATCGACACATGATCTGGCAAAAATTAAAGATTGCACAGACTTACATACAACTTTACTTTGTAGTTGTAACACAAATTGATCATGCAACAAAATCACCACTTAACTTGCGCAAAACAAAAGACAGTCTGGGAATATGGGTCCTTTGCTATAGACTCACAGTCTAATGCACTATTCACACACAACAACATAAACCCAAGAAATAAAAAATCCCCAACCAAACAACAACTCCACCCTTCAAAAAAGATGCATTTAGCACGTCTGGCTTCTTGTGAGCAAAACAGCATTACACAAAAGCTGGTAGGGCCAAAAGAGAGAGGATCCATTGCTAGCTTGAATAGTTAAATAAGCTTATATTGCTCCCTGACTTAATATCTTATCTAGAAATATAAGCAATTACTTGATATATTATAATGATTCCCTTTCACTAATATCTTGATGCCCAAAAACCAAAATAAGGAAAAAAAAAAACAACTAAAAAAAAACCCCAAAACATCCACCCCCCCCAAAAAAAAACCAAACACAAACACCAGAGAAACTAAATCATTCACATTCATTGATTGAGTTTGCTTTGAAAGAGGTCTACTACTTGTTAGCTTTGTATTTTAAACAGAGGAAAAAAAGAAGCAGATTGAAAGCTGTGGCTTTTTTTAATGACTGTTTCAAAAGGAAGAAAGAGAGGATGCTAGCATGGATGAAGATTCAGTTCAGAGCATGAGAATTGCTCTATATTACTGAGGAAAACATTTGTTTTTTCACATATGCTGTAAGTCAGGAGAGTTTCAAAGGCCAGATTAAAGCTATTCATAAAGACTTGGTCTGCACAGTGAACCTATGATGGACAACAGACACCTTATTTCCAAAGTACCCTTTTAGAACTGTGGAGATAGAATTACATACCTGGCATGTTGGGTATCATCACATTGTAGGTGTGGTTTTTTTTTTCTTTAGTATCAGTACATCATTGTGCAGGAACACTTTAATAATTGCAAGTCTTGATTTAGATATATACTCAACAGCTAGGTACAAATAGGTACAAATCTTCTCATAGTAAGTTCATTTACTATTCCCTGAACTGTGAGGAGGGGCACTAGGTTATATGTATGGCTGGCTGCAGTGCTGCATTCACCAAATAAATTCCAGTCCTGCATGTCATAGAACCTGGTGTGTTGTATATAACTTAGCAGCCAGCATTTAAAACATTAGCACTTCCTCAGTGTCATTATTACTGGGCATTCAACTAATTATTTCAAGCTTTCTACTTTAGCACATTGGGACAAAGTTAAATGTGAAGCCTAGCCCATGATCACTGAGCACTGATGCCAGGTTTCCAAAAGGGCTGGAAAAATTCAGAGCCTGGCTGGATGTGGGATGGGTGTGCTGTCTGGCTCTCCTGTGGATTTAGGGCTCAGGCAGCCAGAGTCCATACAGAGTACTGCTCTATCATAAACATTTTCCCTTCTAAGCACTTGTCTGCATAGCATATCCACATTCAGGCATTTAAAACATAATTAGTGTTGTTGTCATGGGAAACAGCTGCTCAGTCTAGATAGACTGTGTTCACATGTCTTTGTTCCTTGCAGATATTAGAGGCTGCACAGTGGGAGAAGATCCTTGTAGGATCTTCTGCAGGTTCATTGCCAGGAATCCTGTAAGTCAGTAACTGGCCATGAGGGCAGTGGTGGCTATAATGGGGGCAATAAATGCTGTTTCAGTAGCACATTGTGATCTGTGGCAGTTTTAAATAACAACATAAAATAACACAGGTGCTAGGAACAGTTCAGGAGGTTTTTAATAAAGGCTAAATTAAGAACTTAATTTTAGAAGCTCTGATTCTTTGAATTTCTATACTCTGCAGTTGCTTAAACACTCAGATCTCCTGTTTCTCTCTTGCAGTCCGCATATGCTGACATGACCAACATGGGTAGAAACTGATTTCTACTTCACACAGCAGCTGAGACCACCTCAATGCTGCTTGTCTGTGGACAGCTTTGAAATCTAAAGATGAAGGAGAGCAAGAGAGGGCAAGCTGCTGCTAATTATGCTAACATGCTAATTACAGAAAGGCACTGTGCAGGATTGGTCACTTGTTGGGACTTGGCCATAGGGACTCTGTCTTGAAGGGTCAAGGACAAATTTCATAGTTACTCCCTATAATGGCTTCATTAAGGAAGATCTGAAAGCCTTTGAGTTGCTGATCTGTTACACTTAATGCAAATGTTTCAAAACTGAATTATCCTAAAAATACCTCCTTTGTTCTGTCCATGGTCTGCGTAATTTTTCATGTTGAAATGGAAAACCATGGTTTTTGTGGCTATAACCCCAAACAGGTTATAGATGTAAAGCTGCTGTGAATCCTCACTTCATATTTTTCCCAGCCTCCCAGCCTTTTTCCTTTTAAAAAAGCCTGGTGATGAAGGCAGAGGGACACAAAGACCACAGATATTAACTATTTGTTGTACAGTTATGATCAGAAAGGCTCTGTCAGGGTGTTTGACTATTCTATACTCTCTCCTGTGTACACTACTTCTGGAGTGCTCTGCTCTTTGAAAAGAGAGTGATCACTCCAGGAAAAAGTAACTAATTTCAGGTTAGCATACATGAGAAAAAATTCTATTGGAACAATAGGGATAGTTATTTTGGAAATACTTACCGTAGCAAATTTTATAAGTCAGACAAGAGGTTAAGAAAACAAAATATAGCATCTACCAACTGAGAACGATGTGCCAGTTTAGGCTTCTTTTTCTGCATGTCTGCCTCCAGCATGTAGCAGGTACATTTAGAGACATTTTTCTTCAGACCTCTGGCTGCTGGCTGTGCCACCAGTGCCCTCCTCTGGTATTTATGAAGGTAGCCTAAGGAACACCAAATATCTGTTGGATACATCCAGCTCAGGAAAGCTGGAAGTGTGAGGGACTGGCTGAGCTATGTGGCCCTGTAATTCAAACAATGACGTATTTGCTTTATTGAGAAGCAAACAACTGCATAATTGTTGTGATTTTCCAAGTTCACATAGGAAACTGATTGCTTAAACCAAGTCCACCTAGGACAGTGACTGCTCATAAGTGAAGCTGTAACTATTTCCTTCTCTTCTAGATTGTCCGGCCATCAAATCATGCTACAATTCAGAGCATCGTAAAAGCCGTAGGAATCATTCCTGGCATCCCAGAACCCTGCTGTGTTCCTGACAAAATGAGCTCACTCAGTGTCCTGTTCTTAGATGAGAACAAAAATGTTGTTTTAAAGGTGTATCCCAATATGTCAGTTGAAACTTGTGCCTGCCGATAAGTTCGTACAAACACACCTTTAGCAAGGCCTACAAATCCTGCCTGACTGCTCTGGGAAGCTGTAAAGGAGAAATTAATCCACTTGTGTTGATGAAGCAATGCAAGTCTCCAATTCCTCTACAGAAAGCACACAGAAGGACTAAAACAATGCACGTGTTTGCCTTCAAGGATGCTGTACTGTCATCATTTGTCTTTCATATTCATCTTCCAGGAATTCAGTTCTTCAGATACCTTCCTAACCCACCTAGCCAAGATACCTGGTGTTTAGAACGAAATTTAAGTGTAAAGTTTTCCATAATCAAAGGACTAAAATATGTTTTTATATGTTATTTTCTGACTATTTTATCTCTTCAGTTAACCAAGAAGATGGGAAGTGAACTTGCAAAGGCAGGCTTATTTTAGAATATCACTTTTGTACACAAATCAAAAGTTTTTGCCTAAAATACTCATAATCTTAATATGCATATTTATACTGAGAAATGCTGTAATAAAGGGCTTAAAATGTATATTTTCTTCAGGATGCAAGTATAGTTCACTGCATAAGTTTTCATATAAACAGTGTGTTAATATAGTCATTTTTGGTTATCTTTCCTTAATATATAATTTGTTCTACAAAAGACATGTAATATCCCACATTTTTGGTTTGCTGGATAATTTCAGGTTGTTAAACATATTCTCTGAATAACACATACAGTATAGTAATATGTTGAAATACTAAAATAAAATAACCAAGATTTATATTTTTGTAAATTATTCTTTATATCCTCTAGATTGTTACATGCTTTTAACAAAAGCTAATAAATTAAAGGTACAGTAGTATCTAAAAATATTTGATTGTTTTTCTATAAATGCACTCTCCTACATTCTGTTAATTAGATGGAAACTTGTAAATACATGTTAAGCTTGTCATAATGCGCTTCAATACATTAAAGACAGAAGGAAATACTGCGATCATCCAGACCGACCTCCTGCATAGCACAGATCAAAGAACCTTGCTCAGCAGTTTCTGCACCATGCATTATGGAACTTCTGTTTTAAGCTTGGGAATATCTTTGAAAAACATGCATAAATTTGGCTTTAAAGATTTCATGTGATAGAATATCTCTACTGGACTACAAGTAGTTGTTCCAAAAGTTAGTGCTCTTTGTTCATATGCAGTGGCTTAATCCTAGACTGAATTTGATGAGCTTTAGCTTCAATTCAATGGATCTTACTGTAACCTATTTCATTAGAACCCTTTTATCTATTATCCAAAATACTTTCACTGTGTATTTTTAGTATAGAGAGTAGGGTCAAGTTACATTTTGGCTAAGATTTAAATAGATTGATTTCTTATTCTAAGCCTTAAAACAATTTCTCACAGCTCTCTTCTGAACTCCTTCCAGAACTTTCATTAACTTTCTTTTCAAACAATGAACATCAAAATGGGAAACATTTGGCAGTGGTTCCATTGGAAGTCTTTATAGAAATAAAGTCTCTGCATCCCTCTAACTCCTACACAATCCCCTGTTGATACATTTATGGTGGCCTTTTAACTACAGCAGTCTTTTGAGACCTGGTGTTCCCATCGTGGTGTCTGTCAATCCTCTGAGTGTTCTAGGACACACTTGCCACATACTTCATTTTCACCCACCTGCTGTACAGTAGCATAAAGAGACCAGGAGTGGAAGAAACACCTGAAGTTCCTAAGGTAGCACAAATTATGATATGGAGTGCTTCCTCCTCAAGAAACAGTCTAACCTTAGGCACTACCTTGTTCTAGTAGGAGCTGCTTTTTTTAAGGGGAGGACACTACATGCACTTCCTTCTGAATAACAAATAACTGAAAGGCTCTTGTCCTACTAAGGTTCTGCGTATCTTCTGCCACCATTTTTCTGTGCTCAAGTGGTGCAGTTTCTCCGACAACAGAGGTGTGGTAAATGTGGTACTTCTTGCTAACGTACATAGAAGCAAGATTCACCATGCATGGGAGGCTTTGCAAGGTCACTCTGACGCAGTTCTTGCTAATTCTTCGTAGGAAGCTCTGACTAAGAAGTAAAAATGGTGCCCTGTAGTAACTGCCAGTTATGCCGAAAAAAAGATCACTGATCAAGTTTGCAGTTCTTCTCCCAAAGTACTTTTTTTACTTTGTAAATTACTACAGTAATTTACACTAGAACTACTGGAAAAAACCTTTGTATAGTGTCGCTTTTAGAGATGTGCCTTAAAAAATTTACAATCTTGTGGTTTTATAAATCATGAGAAACACAACCACAATTGATAGAGTAACGCTAACATATAAAGAAAAATTCAAAAGTGGTCAGGTAGTCATCATTCCTACAGAAAAGCCATAAGAGTAACATTCTTAAAGTATCTTAAATCCATGTTATTTCTGCCCTCTATGAAAATCTACCTTTTTATGTAGCTCTAGTCTTGCTTCCATTCATCACTATATCTGAAAATCCTGACATATTAACTTAGTGTGCTTATATTCTCATACATAGCATTTTGTTTTCCTTGAGGAATACTTGCTATATCTTGAATTAGTCCTTCAACAAAAACATTTTTTTCAAGATGTGCTCATGCAAGCTATTATGGCAAGAGATGCCACACTGTGATCTAAGGTCAATAGGACATATAGAAAATGCTACTGCTGCACTCAGAAGGGCACTACAAAGCTCCAAGAGGTTAAGACTGCATTAAAAGTTCTGTTTGCAAAACTATATATTATACCTGTAAGTGTGATTGTTCTCAAAATGTACCCTTGCTACATAAGTCATACACATCTCCTATCAGTAAAGCTTATTTCATTTGGAGTTTAGCTGTACTGGTCAATTCTTCAATGCAATTCTTCAATGAAGCAAAAAGGCTTTCAACCACTTTTAGTGGTTTTAGTTACTTCTTTCTGGATCTTTGGAATTTGGATGTCCAATCTTTCTCTAGAAAGAGAAACTTTGCATTTAAAATGGCACAAATGCAGACAGCTGCTACCAGAGGATGCTGAAGTCTTGGTTCCTACAGATCTTTTTATTTCTTTGAGCATCCTATAAACCATTCTGCTCAATGCTTGAGTTTGTTACTAGTGGTAAACACAGGTCAAGATAATTCCACTGACTAATCCTAAAAGAAAATTGTATGAGTAAAGACAAATAAAACACAAAAAGAGCTGATACTAGCCAGCAAAGTGTTAAAACCCATTTTTTCTAAAACAAATCCAATTTCATTCTTTCAGGCCAGTGTTTGATTTCCAGAGGTAACAGCAACAGCTACAATGTACCTAGGTTTTTGTGCAGTATTCAATTCACTCGCCAAGGCTGCATAATTCAAATAACCACCGAACAATATTAATGTGTTTGTGTATCACATTAATTTAAAAATGTCTTACTGCCAAACCTCAAAGAACAGCTTCAAAAGGTATTTCCACTGAGTTAAACTGTTCATTGTAAAGTTTCTGCAAAGCTGACACTTGGCCTGACAGTATTTGACACCTTTTTGTATGAACTTCGAGTGTGTATATAGCAACCCCCAAAGTATTTGCAGGAGGAGAGAGGTGTTTATACAGATCATTTGATCTAGCCGCACTCTATGTAATTAAAATTAATTTTAAAGTAGACAGATACAGAACTTCAGGTACCTAGTCACAAGGAATGGGGGGGCTCCTACTGAGCGCAAGACTGCACCCCTGAAAGTCATAACCCTTAAAAATTTTGTGGCTGTCATGGATTTGTGATGCAGTTTGAGCACCCAGCATGATGCTATGTAATGGCAGCCAGTGAAAGCTTTGCAAAGATACACCCTGGAGCAGTGAACCACATAAAGAAAGGATGTGTTATTTCTGCCAGTGGCACTGGTGGACTGCCACTAGAAAACTATATATAGCCCAAGGTTTCACCTTGTCAAGAAGACCTTCAAATTCTGAAAGAGAAACAAAAGAGAAAGAAATTAAACAGGAAGAGAAAATGTCTTTTGTTACTGAAAAGAACAGTTCTGTTTATCAGAAAGAAAACTGAGAAGTAACTTGATTACACTGTGCAAGCACTTTGAAAGGGGAAAATGTCAGTGCTATGGGACTCCTTAAACCAGCCAGAAAGTTACAAGAATTCCTATCTAGAAGGTAAAGTCAGGCACAATGAAATTATGAACATGGCATGAAGGGGTTTTTAGCTGTAGGTGATAATATTTTAGCTACAAAAATTGAAGAAATTTTTGATTCTTTGACATGTTCAGGTAAAGTCTGTTGGCACTTTAGAAGTTATGTTTATCCAAACACAAGCAATTTAACTGTGTATATAGGTAGGAAACACAAAGGTCCTGAGAAAATATAAGCCTTGTTATGCAAGAGACCAGGATCAATGCCAAATAATCCTTTTTGACTTTGTCATAGGTACATAATTAACAAGGATCTTGGATCCAAGTTATCACTTGAATAGACAATAAGGAAGCATTGCAGAAGTCTCAGATCACTTTTAATGCTGTGAATCCACTGCTAAAAAACAAGAGAAATGGCCAAAAAAGGTAAAATATGACCACATGTTTGCAATGAGATTTTTGTTGATGTAAAAGCTCAATACTCTTCAGATTTTTTGGCATGTCTACAGTATGAATTGAGTAGTTCTTAGAAAAAATTATGCATTATTAGTACAGAAAAAGCAATTACATATCATTAGATTAAATCATAATGCATTCATTAAGATAAATAAACCTGGTTTTTCTTCTGCATCATGAGAAATTCATTTGCCTTGGCCTGTTCTTCTCATGCACACTATATCTTCATCAGAGATAACCTTCTCTATCTTCAAAAGGACTTTTTACTTTCCATGTGGCCTTGGAAAGCCTAGTTCTGTCTTCATTTTGAGGTTGCTAAAAAAAATGACTGGTTTTTCTTGGACTGAAATGACCATCATGAATCTATGAATTATATTACATAAGATACTATAAAAACAAGCCTAAGTTCCCATACACCAAAGGAATGAAAATGGACAAGCCTGCAAACAACATGAAGCAAACGTGACACAAAACAGATATTTCACTGTGTACAAACAATAGCCCTTGGCTGATAAACGGAAAGAAGTTTTAAGGTTGTTTGTAATGTCATGAGATCATGTCTTGCAGAATCACAGGTCTCCATCAAACTAAGGGGCATTTTCTAATCATATGTGGAGGGACTGTATAAATGATTTGTGAGATATTATTTGCTAATAGCATGATTTTGTTCTAGGTTTGTATTTTCTAGTCTTGCTGAAAACAGTGTAAACTTCTGCGTCCCTAAGAAAGCTTCTCTCTGTGTTGGCAAGGAAATGATAGAAGAATGTAATTAAGCAAAGATGACCCTAAAGTGAAATGTGGATTCTTTACAATATACAATGTCCTTCCCACCAGCCACATGTGTTTGTCAGATGTTTACAGAATCTTCATTAACTAAGAGCTTTGCTAGATAACAGAAGCTGAAGCATGGCATCAATGACTCTGATAAGGACAAGTGTATGACCAATCTGCTTGACAACTGACAAGAGGCTGGGGTTTGAAGCAGACTGCAAAAAGAACACCAGAAAGTGATTTGCAAAGGGCATTCCAGTTGTTTGCCTTACATCTTCTTTTCTCTGTCAGTATTGAAACAAGACTGGCAATCAGCTAAAATATCCTTGTCCTCTTGTCACTCCACCAGAAAGTAAATGTAGAAGAAATGTGTTGTTTTGGAGTATTAGCTGCACTGTCTGTTTTCAACATCATTGCTTGTTTGACAAGAGGCAAGCCTGTGGAAGACTGGGACAGGCTGTCAGGTATGGGAAAGTCTGATGCACACTTTCATCCTGGGGAAGCAGAAGATGAGAACCATTTCAACTTTAAATCTTTCTTGGAGAATATGAAGATGGATTTACTGAGGAGTTTGAATTTGTCAAGGGTCCCCTCACAAGTGAAGACCAAAGAAGAACCACCACAGTTCATGATTGATTTATACAACAGATATGCTGCAGACAAGTCCTCCATCCCTGCATCCAACATTGTAAGGAGCTTCAGTACTGAAGGTAGGAAAAATCCTCAATATGTGGACTACAATTTTTAAAGAAATAAATTGATAGTAAATAGATTCTTTTAAAATTCAGAAGAAACTGAGTTCCTAACTTCCCCAGATTATTTAGAAATTAAAAGTTAAAATTTTGCATTGTATTCTTAACTATATCGTTTCTTTCAATCTTTAAAAATGCAGTAATCTTTATTTTTCTTCTTTGATATTTTCACTGTACAATATTCTCTTCTCAAATGCTTGAGCTAAGAGGATGAACTAAATAGCAAGGTTTACATGAAGCATGCTTCTCAGTCCTAGATATTTCAAACTGAGTTTTAATGTTAGCATGCATACTTTTGATCACCTATAATTGAGACTGGTGCTAGAGAGCTTTTCTTTCTGGTGGGCTCTGTACATATTTAAAAACTACAGCAACCAGCTGGGAAATTTGTTGCTGGATCCAAACATGGACCAGCACTGCTCCTCCAAAATTCTGGGTTAGACAGAGATTTATATGGAAATGGTTAGTCATGCTTATGTCAACAGAAAAAATTCAAGATCCCTGACTACGTAACATTAAATAGACTTTTAAAAGATCCATCAGGCAGTAAAAAAGTTAGAAGTAAGTGCAATCCTTGTTACAAAATAAAGCAGGGAGAAATGAAGTTTCTGTTTATATGAAAAATAGACACTACGGAGAACTCCAAACTCCCAAATTAGTGTCCCTAGTCCTGAAATAGAAATCTCAACCGTAGGACCTAGATGATAGTTTCCATATCTCGCTCTCCCCTCTGACTACTTTACAGAGTAAATGATCTGAAGAAATGGCAGCAACAACCAATTAAAATTGCCCTAAAACCCAGTCATTATTAAGCAGTTAGTTTACATTGACCATAAAATAGACATCAGGGATGACTTTTAAATACTACCAATCTGATCTTCCAGCCACATATCTGCCCCTTCCAAGGCAGACTTGCTGGTACTGCACATAGATTTGCAGACAACAAACAAACGTGAACAAATCCACACAAACTCAGGGAGTCCAGCCTGGACCAGGTCTGCAATCTGGGCATGAAAAGCTGTTTATCACCAAGACCCAGTTCAGATAGAGACTGGAGCTTCAATTCAGGACTTTCAAAAACTTTTCTATTTACCCAAACTCCCAGTCTAAGCTGCTTTCATACTTTTCTGAAGACAACAATAAAAGCCTTAGCACAGCCAGTTCTTAAAGACACTTATACATGTATATTAGAGCAAAAGAGTAGGAAATCATTGGGGTTTTTTACAAATTCTTTGTGTAAAAAAGATCTTTAGCAAATTGCTAAATCTGAAAACTCTGCACTTGCCTTATTTATGTACTTAATACTGCCCGCCATCATCCACAGTTTGTTCTAGGCAGCCTCTTTATGCTTCCCTCCACACACTCACCTGACTATGCAATCACAGTAAAATACTACCAACACCAGGGACTTCCATTTCCTCTTTTCACTTTCTGCCCTTGAAACTTGGCCAGAAGATGGGATTTTTCTTTTTTTTTAATGCTCTGTTATGTGTTATAATGCTCTTATTTTATCCCCAAAATATATCCTGAGTCTTTTAAAATCAATTACTTGGACAGTCAGAAGCACTGTAACCACATTTTAATCTCCTATTGCAGATGTTGTTTCTTTAGATTCACCAGAAGAAAACCCATTTCAGAAACACATTTTGTTCTTCAACATCTCTATTCCACAATATGAGGAAATCACCAGAGCTGAACTGAGAATTTACATCACCTGTCACAGGGAAGTTGGGTCTCTCTCTAGGCTGGAAGGCAATATGGTAATTTATGATGTTCTAGATGATGGCCACTGGGAAAACCCAGAAAGTACCAAATCTTCCCTTGTCTCCCACAATATCCAGGAATGTGGTTGGAAGATGTTCGAAGTGTCCAGCGCTGTGAAAAGATGGGTCAGGGCAGACAGACTGGAGACTAAAAATAAGCTAGAGGTTGTTATAGAGACTAAATCTCTGAGTGGTTTTACTTGTGGGAAGCTGGATGTCAGTGTTACCCCTGACACCAAAAACCTGCCCCTGTTAATTGTGTTCTCCAATGACCGCAGCAACGGGACAAAGGAGACCAAAGTGGAGCTCCGTGAGATGATTGTTCACGAACAGGAAAGCGTGCTCAAGAAACTAGGGAAGAACAACACCTCATCTGAAGAGGAGCAGGAGGGAGAGGAAAAGGCCATCACTGGATCCCACCTGCATTCCTCCAGAAGCAAGAGAAGTGTTGGAGCCAACCACTGCAGGAGAACTTCCCTCCATGTGAACTTTGAAGAGATTGGCTGGGATTCCTGGATCATTGCACCAAAAGATTATGAGGCTTTCGAGTGTAAAGGAGGCTGCTTCTTCCCTCTGACAGATAACGTCACCCCAACTAAACATGCTATTGTCCAAACCCTGGTGCATCTTCAAAATCCCAAAAAAGCCTCCAAGGCCTGTTGTGTTCCAACCAAACTGGATTCAATCTCCATTCTTTATAAAGATGATGCTGGTGTGCCTACTTTGATATATAACTATGAAGGGATGAAAGTGGCAGAATGTGGCTGCAGGTAGTATACAAGGCTGAATCTCTAAAAATAGGAACATCCCCTTTTTCTGTCCTGTGTAAATCTGTACAATAGTGATGCTAATGAAGACCATTACAAACAAGGTTTGGAGCAGGGTATGGGGCTGGCTGTTGTTGCTGCTTGTTTTAAGGGAAAGTTGTCATTTAAAGAATGGCAATCTTTGTAAATAGCCTGCATTATATATCATGGCAAAGTGAATACTGGATTAAAATGTTGTGAGATTCAATGAACTATGCATTATCTGGTGACAGTGATACAATGTCAATGCCTTATTTCAAACCTTCTGTTTAATCAACTGTATTTAGGTCACAAACTAGAGGACTTTCAGTGGGGGTTTAGAATGTCCTGCAAATGTTTAACAGCTCTCGAAATCTAATTCTCTCAGTCATCTCTGACATTTTCAGCTTCAGTACAACTCAGTAAATGGAATGTTGTCTGCATGATAAAGTCAGGAATCTAAATCCAGGAAGCCTTTTCTCATATCAGTAATCTCAGAGGCTTTTACAGGCAAATTATTTGTTCCTGTAAGTGAAGATTTGCAGTATTCAAAACAGAAGAGACTCTCACTTATTTCATTCCCAAGTTTCCTTCTGTGGGTAGCAGGTGCCTTAGTCTCAGCTTTCTTATCCTCAATGTCCCTATTTTTACCCCTTTATGGCACACACTTGAATGATAAGAAGTGCAGCCTTCCGCTTCCAAGACACTGTTTCCTAGGAGGAGCAGCTGCCCTTATCGCCGCACAAAGATAAGGAGCCACTTTGACCTACTGCATATTCTTAGTATTTCTTTGCAAGAACATGCAGTCAAATGATGTCCAGCCTTAGAAGCTGTATCCTAAGAGCAGTGGGGGTTGGCAGAGCTCAGCACTTTTGAAAATGTCAGCTTAGGCTGCTTATTTAGAGGCCTAAATTTGTTGTTCAGAGTCTGGCATGAGGTTCTGATTTTGTAAAAATTTCTTCTTAGGAGAAACTCTATTTTGCATACAAAATTCTTTCACCCCTTAGAAGTCTGGGAAAAAATGGAAAACTTCTATCTATCTATCTATGTCCTATTACATTGCTGTATGAGAAATATACTATCATACTATCATTCTTCTGACTTCAGTTTTATTTTCACTAAACAAGGACACCATCTTTCCTGCAATTAAAGTAGACTTCCTTTGATGCTAATGGAGGTTGTGCCTGTAAAAGGACAAACTGTCTTAAACTGGTTGCAGGTGACAGGGGTAAGTTCTGTACAACAACACCATAGCGCACCTCACTTCTACTCCTTAACCACCTTACACACATCTACCTGAGAACCCTTTTGGACCAAATCCTTAACAGACTTTTCACCCATTCAAAAATGTGAAGAATATCGATGAGGCAAAAATCTAAACATTACCCTAACATATGGAAGCAACAGAATTTAAATTGATCCATCTGTTTTGAATTAGGACAGCCTGTAGGCAAGACGAATTCATTTAGCATGAACAGGTCAGCTTGAAATCCAATACACAGTTTATTTACTATTGTTAACCTAATACAGAGCAAATAGCAGGTGAGTGTGAGCAGGGCAGTTGTAATTCTATCAAGAACTGCTGGTTAGATCACAAACCATGAGCACAAAGCACGATTCACTAGAATTCTTGAACTGATTTATAGTCTTTTTCTTTAGAACTGGTCTGCAATTGGATCAGATCTGGGATCTGGGTCCATGCAAACTCCATACATCCCTAACTGCATGCCATTAACCTCTTAAACTTCCCACAGCAGTAATCCTTTTGCCACTGGCTTCTGTCATCTTACAGTCATCGTTATGTCTTCCTCCTGCCACAGCCCCCTGTATTGTCTCCCTCTTTTGTACCTCTCTGCTAAGCTCCTGACATTTTGCAAAACTTCTCTTAAGTGACAGAAACAACCAAACATGCACTTGGTTTGATCACACTAGAAGACTTATTCACCCTCGTGTCAATGTAATTGTAGCTAAGTGCCCTCCAGTCATCTAAACACAAGGTCCTAGTTATATTTTAACTTCACTGAATACAGGACTTTGTCCATAATTAAATGAAAAAAATGGGGAAGGGGAAAAACCTTCACAGAGAGAAATTCTCAAGAATCGAGGGAGGGTGGGGGGGTGTTACATTCTGAAGACAAACATTGGATGGGAAAAAATATACCCCAAACAATTTCTGGCTCAAAACCTCAGCTCCTAGCTGTGCTCACAGAATTCCGGAGAAGACCTACAGATCCCATCACAAAACTGGACTAGAAGTTGCTTTTATATTCAGTGAAAAAAATCAGTTGCGATTCCAGCCAGCTTTAATGATCATACACCCACTGGCTTAACATTTTGGTTGGCATGGTAGGAAAATGAAACATGAATCTTTCCATAGGGTAATGAACAGGGTCAAGATGAAATGAGAGCCCAGTAGTGACTACAGCTGCTGCTACCTTCAGCATGGCTGAAGTGCGTGTCAAATTGATGTTTGGCTTTACATTTAGCAGCTTGATTTATGTAGTTTTGCACATTTAATTTTAAATAATTGTTTGAGATCACTCAGGTTTCAAATGCTTTGGGATGCAAGAAGTCAGCCAAGTGGTCATGATGGCTCTAGAGAGTCTACAGGCTGTGAAGAACAGGTAAGCATCTTGCCCCTGCTTCAAGCTGGGCCCCACTGGACACTGAGAAAGCCCTCCCTCATGACTGGATTGTGAATGTTGACCAGCTATTAATGAGGAGCGGGTTGGGGCTTGTGCAGTGTTCAACAGATGCACAGTTAGAATGAAAACTTATTCATTTACCATAAACACAAGGCTGATGTCACAGCTGCACAGCTCAAGGGGCCATATATCAGCATGGGGGGCAGCAGTGCCAGGAGGAGCCATCAGAGCCTCAGACCCTCAGCAGAACCATCTGTGGGATCAGATCAGTTTGGGGGCAGAACCATCTGCAGGATCAGATCAGTCTGGGGGCAGAC
Organism: Zonotrichia leucophrys gambelii; assembly: GCF_028769735.1. Taxonomy (NCBI): domain Eukaryota; kingdom Metazoa; phylum Chordata; class Aves; order Passeriformes; family Passerellidae; genus Zonotrichia; species Zonotrichia leucophrys. The sequence continues at coordinate 18,137,891 of NC_088176.1, forward strand.
CCATCTGCAGGATTGGGATCGGTTTGGGGGCAGACCCCTCTGTGGGAATGGGATCGGTTTGGGGACAGCCAATGTTGATGGCCACCAAACAAAGCCTGCTGTGGGTGTCTGGACCTCTCACTGCTTCATATATAACCCCAGGATAGGAGGGCTTGATAGATATTTAATATTCAGTATTTATGATTGGCTAACTCTGCTTGGTGTAGTGAACATGTAAATCTATCCAAAATGTAGGATGCAGAGAATACAGAAAATATAATGCAAACACGTAATATACCAATTTTTCAGGGACTGCATGTTCAAAAGTATATTTCTGAAATAGGTCAGGTTGCATATTTGAAATGCATTTTCTTGATGACCTCCTGAATCTTCTGCTTATCTAGAATATAGTAGTTCATCAGTTCAGTGGAGCTATTCAATGTGAGTTTATCACAGCTGTGCTTCATAAACTGTGGTGACTCTCCACCTGCTCCTGGCTGAAATTAGAGAGATTTCAAAATGGGAATTCCCTTTTTCTACCTTCACTCAATCTTACATTAAATATATAAATCATCTTCTCATTCTCTTTCTTTTTCTTGACCACTGTAAAAACAGGGGGGAAGGGAAGGGAAGGGAAGGGAAGGGAAGGGAAGGGAAGGGAAGGGAAGGGAAGGGAAGGGAAGGGAAGGGAAGGGAAGGGAAGGGAAGGGAAGGGAAGGGAAGGGAAGGGAAGGGAAGGGAAGGGAAGGGAAGGGAAGGGAAGGGAAGGGAAGGGAAGGGAAGGGAAGGGAAGGGAAGGGAAGGGAAGGGAAGGGAAGGGAAGGGAAGGGAAGGGAATATTTACAAAAAATCAAAATCTAACACCTTTTGGATTTAAGTTTTTCTTATTATGAATGTAATCATAAACCAACTCAGAATGCTATTTTCATTACCATAAAATGGAAATATTTTCATATTTAAGTAATGTGAAAGAAAACTTCCAACTTCAATTTTAATCTATACAGGCTTGTATGGCATAAAAACTGGAAAACCTTAGGACAAAAATCCAACATTTCTTCTTTGGTATGGGAATTAGAAAGGAATCTGAGGGCGTTATTATTAATTCTTTTTATTTCTGAGGGGTCTACAAAGCCTACTCAGGAACAAGTTTTCCTTTGAACCAAACAGTACAAGAACAGAACAGAATAGACAGTCTCAGACCATACCTATGCAATCCAGTCATGCCTGTCACAGACAGCTATGAAGCTGTACTGACCCAGACTTGTACATCTATAAAAGGCAGTGAAGGTTTGTCTAGAAATACTTATTGAAGTCCTGGAAGCATTAAATATCTCATTAGCATAGTCCTGTGCTTGAGATAATAAATTCTGCCTCTCAGTATTTGGAAGCCAGCTATCACCTTTAAATTAATTCTTATTTATACATATAATTTGAAAAAATGGCTGCATTAAAGGCTTTACTAAAAGCAAAAGTAGTTTATCCCAACTTTTACCTTTATCCTGTTGGCATCTCTGCCAGTGAAAAAGGTGTTCTTGCTGCCACCTTCAGATGAGCCTCCTGCTACTGCGGCTTGTCAGTGACCAAATATCTGCATGAGTCTGATGAGGGAATGGTGGGAGCAGCTGCACACGAGAAATGGGGAATACTGGAGCAGAATATGGAATGCAAACACTATACAGCAAAACATTTAATCTTGTGCCTATGGAAGATTTTTAGCATGTGATCTGAGTAATGCAGACTCTGCAAGCAGACTAGTCTGGGACAGATAAAAAATACCTCTTTTCAGAGTATGTGGGAAATTCATACCCACAGGAAGTCAGAAAATGAAATACTTGTGGACAGATTTTAAAGGATCATAAAGTTTTATGAGTTATAAAAACTAAAACTAGGCCTTAGCTATTTAGTTCTGCTCAAAACTAAAATCAAAATAAGACTTTGGCTTGAATTATATTATAAATTAGAATAGATGGTAGAGTTACATTTTGGATTTGGTTATTCAGAGTTCAATGAACAGACTTGCATTAAACAACATATTTGATAAAAATTTAAGCTATATGTGCCTCAAAATGAGTAAGCAAATAGTCATTCTCCAAATCTTAAGGAATTCACACCACACAGAAAGGATTCTTAACTTCTAACACCATCTGTAAAGAATTACCAAGGTAGCAGCGAAAGTTACATGTCACATTGAATTCAGAAATCCATACTGAATATTCATATTGAATTTCAATGGAAATAGATTACTGAACAGATCCAGTGAGGAAAAATAATTTTTTCCACTGTCCTAGCATTTTAAATTGTGCATGTTGAAAAAAATCCTTAATTTTACATTTACATTATGAAGCTGTTTTTTGGGGTTTTTTTCATGTGGCAGCAATAAAGTACATGAGAATAAATGTGCTTAACTTGAGAGATAAATTGAGCTGTGGGGTTTTGCCTTATCTAATCACAATACTGTATATATTTCTCAGTATTTTTGCTTCATAAGAAGCTCAGCTACCGTTTCCAGCACTTCTGATATGAAAATCTTTATAGACTGTGATAAAAGGCAAAATAAATGTCAGGAAAATAGAGAAGAGTATTTTTTCTTATCTTACAATAATATTATATAGAAATTACAGGCAGGAAAGTGCCATTTTGTGATCTTTAACCTCTATATAAGGCCTCACTGAAGAAGAATATTGTTCATAACTGGAAATACTTCCTTAAATGCTACGGAAAAAATTGTCATATAAAGAGTTTAGCAGTGATAGATAGACCTCATTTAGGTATGGAAGGCAGAGCTAATATCTGCCACACTGATTAAAAATACTCCATTGCTGTTCTGTTCTTGTCTCCTTTCTGACTATTGTCTTCATGGCAATTCATCCATGTCTGTTACATTCTGAGTAAGACGAGGTGACTGTCAGCACCTTGTATGTAACATCTGTGACATCCTTTGCACAGAAAGTTGAAAGCTGTGAGTGGCAGGCTTCATTCAGGACACTCACACACCAACAGAGTGCATCCAGCCAGGCTCAGACCATCTTTGGACTCCTCCCTCCACATGCATTCATATGTAGCAACATTTTGACAGAGTACAGAAACATGCTCTTCCCAGATTTCAGAGTCTATTCTTGTGGCTACCTCCAGCAAAGAGAGTGGCTGGGATGGCTATTCATTTCAAACTTGAAGCCAGGAATCCGTTCCTGTATATCTCTGTCATGTCACACTGGAGCTCAGAGTGGTACAGCCTGCATGCTGCATATTCTGATCCTCTTTCAAACTCTTAATACAATAGGGTCTCAAATACATTGTGAGCAGAAGAAAACAACCCCCCACATTCTATTTTGGTATGTTGAGCCTGAAGTCTATTGGCTGGGAGCTGTCATCAGACATGACCATATGTTACCCAACGGTATTACAAGTAAATCCTAATTGAGTGCAAATTGTGAAGATTAAAGTCATCTCAGATTTAGCTGTATTATGTTGAGGCAAATGTGTTTCAAAGTCCTGTTTAAAATGCTGGCAATTCTCAGCACAGAAATTAAAAGGCTGTCATTACCTTGGATTTTATGAGCTGTGCTAAATGTCTGGAGTTCCTTGTTTGGAACCCTTAGTCATAGAATGTATGAACAGTCCTTTGCAGCTCTGACTAAAAAACACCAAAGACAATGTATTGTCAACAACTGTTGAAAGAATATTAAATATTGATACAACTTAGTCAGTGAAGAATCTCCTGGTATAAGCTCTTCATAAATAATGGTAAAAGGCAGGATCATTGCTGTTCTAACTGTGGTAAAAATCAGTATTGCATTTAAGCTACCCACTTTCAGGATAAGCCAGGACCAGTTTGCAACAGGCAGTACACTACCTTTTGGAAACAATTTACTGCTATAAAGATCTTCCTTGATGATTGGAGTTCATTACTGTTTCATAAGAGGCCTGTGAAGTAGCAAGGAGCTGAACTTCATCTATTGGTGCACTTTGGATGATGCACTACATTTTAATAAGATTAAAGGTTTAATGCAGATAAAAGATCTGTTCAGTGCACCTGGATTCAACACAGGGATTTCAGTGTGATTCAGTCATTGGGGAGCTATGTTCATCCTGACCGATAAGAGCTTCTGACTTCTTTTCTATTCTGTACAACGACAAAATGACCAGGACACATTTCTTGCTGTTTTCAGCACTGATCATATGCAGCATACCTGCTGAGGAAATCTTTCAGCCAACTCTAGTGCTGGACATGGCTAAAGTCCTTCTGGACAATTACTGCTATCCTGAAAACCTAGTGGGAATGCAAGAAGCCATTGAACAAGCAATCAAGAGTGGAGAGATCCTGGACATCTCAGATCCAAAACTGCTGGCCAGCGTCCTGACAGCTGGAGTGCAGGGTGCTCTGAATGACCCGAGACTGGTGATTTCCTACGAGCCATTGCCACATGCAGTTCCCAAACAAGAAGCTGAAGGTTCCCCTACCCGTGAGCAACTCCTGAGTCTTATTGAGCATGTGATCATGTATGACAAGCTGGAAGGCAATGTTGGCTACCTGAGGATTGATTATATCATAGGAGAGGAAGTTGTGCAGAAAGTTGGAGCTTTTCTGGTGGACAAGGTCTGGAAGACACTGATAGACACATCTGCCCTGGTGATAGATCTTCGTCACAGCACTGGGGGACAGATTTCTGGCCTCCCCTTCATCATCTCATACTTACATGAACAAGACAAGAGACTGCATGTTGAGACTGTATACAATCGTCCCTCCAACACCACCACAGAGATATGGACACTGCCAAAGGTGTTGGGAGAGAGGTACAGCAAAGACAAGGATGTCATTGTTCTGATCAGCCATCACACCACAGGAGTGGCTGAAGATGTGGCTTACATCCTCAAGCACATGAACAGAGCCATCACTGTTGGAGAGAAGACAGCCGGGGGCTCACTGGACATCCAGAAGCTGCGTATTGGTCCTTCCAATTTCTATATGATGGTTCCTGTGTCACGATCTGTGAGCCCCTTGAGTGGGGGTGGACAGAGCTGGGAAGTGAGTGGGGTGATGCCATGTGTGGCTACTGAGGCTGAGCAAGCCTTGCAGAAATCCTTGGATATCCTGGCAGTGCGCAGAGCAGTGCCTGGCACCATTAGTCACCTCAAAAACATATTAAAGGACAATTACAGCTTAGTGGAGAGAGTGCCTGCTCTGCTGCGGCGCCTGGCTGCCTCTGACTTCTCTTCTGTGCAGTCATCTGAGGACTTGGCCACCAAACTCAACACTGAGTTGCAGGCCTTATCTGACGACCCCCGCCTGATGGTCCGAGTCATGATGCCAGGTGAAGCTTCTGATTCCCCAGCTGAGAAGCCAGTTGGAATGGCAGCTGACTTACCTGACAATGAGCAGCTGCTGCATGCCTTGGTGGATACCGTCTTCAAGGTGTCAGTGTTGCCAGGCAATATTGGCTACATGCGCTTTGATGAATTTGCAGATGCCTCTGTGCTTGTAAAGCTGGGGCCTTACATTGTACACAAAGTGTGGGAACCCCTTCAAAACACAGAGAACTTGATCATGGACCTACGTTACAACATTGGAGGCCCTTCCTCCTCTGCTGTGCCTGTGCTACTCTCCTATTTTCAGGATCCTGCTGCTGGTCCTGTCCATCTCTTCACAACATATGACAGACGCACCAACCGTACCCAGGAGCACAACAGCCAGGCAGAACTGCTGGGCCAGTCCTATGGGGCCAAGCGTGGCATCTACCTGCTCACCAGCCACCACACTGCTACCGCTGCTGAGGAATTTGCTTACCTCATGCAGTCCCTGGGCCGAGCCACGCTGGTCGGGGAGATCACAGCAGGAAGCCTCTCACACACCCGGACCTTCCCTCTGCTGCAGCCCGGGCCGGGAATAACCCGCGGCCTGACTATCACAGTTCCTGTTATCACCTTCATTGACAACCACGGGGAAAGCTGGATGGGTGGAGGAGTTGTTCCTGATGCCATAGTGCTGGCTGAGGATGCACTGGAGAAGGCTGAAGAAGTGCTGGCCTTCCACAAGAACATGGGAGTGCTTCTGGAGGGTACCGGGCAGCTCCTGGAGGCTCACTATGCCATTCCAGAGGTGGCTGCTAAGGCCAGTGCTATGCTCAGCATCAAACGGGCCCAAGGAGGTTATAGATCAGCTATAGACCCCGAGACTTTGGCTTCCCAGCTCACCAGTGACTTGCAGGAGGCCTCTGGAGACCACCGGCTTCACGTCTTCCACAGCCATGTGGAACCAACACCAGAAGAGCAGCTTCCCAATGTGATTCCCAGCCCTGAAGAGCTGAGCTACATCATTGAGGCCCTCTTCAAAATTGAGGTATTGCCAGGGAACCTGGGTTACCTTCGCTTTGATATGATGGCTGAGGCAGAAACGGTGAAGGCCATTGGGCCACAACTGTTGCAGATGGTATGGAACAAGCTGGTGGACACGGATGCCATGATCATTGACATGAGGTACAACACAGGTGGCTACTCCACTGCCATCCCAATACTTTGCTCCTACTTCTTTGACCCCGAGCCTCGGAAACACCTCTACACTGTCTTTGATCGTAGTACCTCCCACAGCACAGAGGTGTGGACTCTCCCTCAGCTCGCTGGCAAGAGATATGGCTCCCTCAAGGACATCTACATCCTAACAAGCCACATGAGTGGCTCAGCAGCTGAAGCTTTCACTCGCTCTATGAAGGACCTGCACCGGGCCACTGTTGTCGGTGAGCCCACAGTTGGCGGATCCCTCTCGGTGGGCATTTATCGTGTTGGGAACAGCTCCCTGTATGCCTCCATCCCCAGCCAAGTGGTGCTCAGCCCGGTCACTGGAAAAGTATGGAGTGTGTCTGGGGTGGAGCCACACATCACCATTCAGGCCAGCGAAGCCATGGCTGTAGCTCAGCACATTGCCAACCTGCGTGCCCAGGTGCCACAGGTACTGCAAACTGTGGGCAAGCTTGTGGCAGATAATTATGCCTTTGTGGACATTGGGTCTGTTATAGCATCCAACCTCACAAAGAACATCAACAAAGACAATAAAAGGATCAATACAGAGGAAGAATTTGCTGGGAAGGTGACTGCCATCTTACAAGCTCTTTCTGATGATGAACACCTGAAATTACTCTACATCCCTGAACATGCCAAGGACAGCATCCCAGGGTTCATGCCAAAACAGGTACAGCTCTCTCATACTCAGCTATAGAGATGGCAGCTGGAATGGGAGCGTTAAGTCAGATACCTTATCTTTTTTCTAGCCCAAACCACAAATCTACCCAGATTTATCTGTACCCAGAGGAGAGGCCAATGCCTGAGTAGGTTTTGTGGGCTGAGCTGCCTCTGACACTTAGAGGAGTAGCTTGGGGAATTAGATGGTAGTTCTGGATGCATAGATTTTTGAAACAGCCTTCAGGCTGTGAATTTCAGTTCCTATATCCTACAAGCAAAAATGTAGAGTTTCAGAGTTAGAGGTAAGATATCTCATTGTTTCTGTGATCCCTCCTCTTTCAGTGATGCCGCTTTTTCACGTGTAATTAATTCAGAAACCCTCTGGTTTCAAACCCAGGTTGTAATTTGAGGGAAGTTTAGTTGGACTAGAGTAAATGCATACAACTCACTAAACATGCAGCCATGTGCTCTTTGATGGACCTCTCTATATAAAATTGTAGCAGCTGACATCTATTACACCACAATAATCAGCAACTCCTTTGATAGTGGCAGTGGAAAGTTGTTCTAATTGTATCTCATGCTCAGCATCCGACAGTTTCCCAGTGACCTAGAAATATTTTGAAAGAAGTATCTGGGTGGAAGTTAGGTGACCCCAGGGAGAAATTGATTTTTAATAATCTACTTTTGCCCTTGCTGTGTGGTTTGCATAACAGTCTGTGCTTTGTTCTGAGCCTGAGTGTTTATACACTGGTCTGCCTTGGCAATCTTTCTTATTCATTGTTGTGCTGGAGGGAGCTCCCAGGAGCACTTGTTAAAATTCCATCTTCAAATTAAATAGAGGGTTAGGATAACCTGATCCCTTTCTTGGATGGAGTTAGCTGCTTTCTGGCTACTGCACTAGCAGGGCTATCAGAGACGTATTTTCTCCAGGGACTCATAAAATTACTTTTGAAGAGAATGCATTTGCCTTTGCAATGAACCAGAGTAGACCAAGTGTCAGGTAACTATTAAATGTTTCCTGGGGGAGGAAATCCGTGGACTTCCACACTCTGAAATTTTTGGCATGCATTTAAAGTGGCCATGACCTTTGTGGTATTATCACAAATACTATGGTAAAGGACAAAATCTAAGAATTGCCAGGGATGGATATGTTTTTTTCAAGTTTGTTATCCAAGAGATGCTGGCCCCATTCTTGCCTCTAAGATTAAATAGAAATAATGAATTAAAGGAGTTTTCTATTCCAGCACTCTCCTTCTTAACTTGGTTGTGTGAAGAAAACATCACTCTAAAGATATTTCAATGCTTTTGACTAGAGTCAAAGCAGAGTTCCATGCTCAGTTATTATCAACATACCAGTAGTGCCACATCATAATTTCTCCCTATTCTACAGCATGGAAAAATCCTGTAAATTAGTCACTGCGTTTATTGAACGTTGGTAATGAATACTCTTGGTGGTTTTCACTTGTTCAGATCTTACTTTATTCAGACCTTAAACGTCAAGAACATGACAGAGGGGACAAGTATCTTATTTGTCACATGACATAAAATTCTGATCCTGATAGAGCTAGTGAAGAAATGCCATTATGTTATTCAATGCCTCTGTTTTACCATAGTTCTTTGTCAAGCAAAATGACTAGGAGAGGTCAGGAACAGATCTATTAGAAGGATATCACATCAGTGTGGATGAAAATTAGGACAAATGTGAAATTTCTTTAAGGTGAAACAATATATAAAGAGCAGAGAATCACATCCCTTATGAGACTACAATGGTTTCCAGAGGCAGAAGCATTCCTTCATACTGCTGGAGGAAATGGGGAGTCAGACAAGAGAGCATTAAGATGTTAACGAAGACACTGAAGTCATTAAAGGATTTTCCTTGAGATGGAGGTAAAAGAAAATTCTCCCATTCTACAGAGTCCTGGGCAGCAAGAGTACCTTCATCTCCTGTTTTGTTTTTGCAGCCATAAGAGGAATGCTTTCTGTGGAACATTTCAGAATACCCCAGAGAGCAAATACCTTTAGAGTACAGTGAAGCATATATGATGGCACTGCCTGCATTTGTAAATTAAAAAAAAAATTTAATTCAGCAGCTCGATACATGGACATAGTGGCTCTCTTGATCTATATCACATTATTCCTTAAAAACCCAAGAGCTAGTTTTTCTCTTGTGCTACCTAGCTTCCAAACCACCCTCTCCCTTGACAGTGGAATTTTACTGTTAATGACCTTGATGGTGAAGCAGATCCAACACAATTAACACAGTGATGATGAATAACTACAGGAAGGATGGGATGGGATGTAGGAGACAGACAAGTGAAATGCATGCAGACCTGTGCATCTGCTGCACTAGAATAGCTGCTGAAGCATAGTACAAAGGAGTGAATATGTCTCCTCTAAGCAGCAGCAAGGTCACTGCTAGTCAGAGCTGTCAGCTGCATAAATGCCACTTTGCAAAGTCAGAGTTCCTTGAGACAAATTTTGTCTATATTTTTTGTGATCCAGAAAATAACATTTTTCTTATAAGTCACAGCTCTGTAAACTTGCTGACCTGCAGCTTAATAATCCTTGCTTCTTATTCTTCTGTCTCTCTCTCCCTCTATAGTCAAACCTTCCTCTACATACTGAAACATTTGTGTTTGTGACTGTCTACCTATGGAAGAACTGCTGCCTGATTTTAGCATAAGGTTTATGTCCATTTTAAATCATGAGGAGTCTCCCTGAGTAATTATTTTGGGCCATTCTTAATAACCAAATACTATTAGGGCCGTCTTTACACCTAACAGAATTTTTGTAATGACAATTCCGATAAACAGCTGAAAATGATCAGAATATCACACAAAAACTAATATCAGAATAAAAGGCAAAAAATCAAATACTAATCCTTTGTAAAGAGAGATTTTTCTTGCATTTCAAGTCCTTCTGTTTCCAGATGATTAATATTTATATATAGGAGGGTATTGCACTTGCTGAAGGAGGCAAGAGTTAGAGATGTTTCACCAGAAAGAAGTACAGTTTATATCTATCCCTTCATTAATGAGTGAAATCAAAATGGACAGCCTTCAAGTGTCAAAATAAATAATCAAATTCCTACATCTGTTGCTAAAAAGTGGAAAAAGAATTGTTGTAGGCCCATCTGATGTTGATTTATATCAACAAAATCATAGTAAAGACAATGGTACTATGCAAGTTCATGCAAGAGAAAAATACCTCATAACTCTCATTGGCTTCACCTTTTGCAATCTTTGCTTGCTTGTTCTGGGGTGATAGTTGTTCACTGCACAAATCTGGGAGAAAAGTAGCTTGTTTAGGGGGAGTCCTGTAAAAATGTAAATGGGTTCTTTAGAGTTCATAACCTGAGCACAAGTCAATAGGGTCAAGCTGTTGCAGTAAATACTTAACATCATCAAATTGGAATGGATAAGGAAGAATATAATTAGGAAGACATGAAATCTTTTGCTACATTTAGCTCTAAAGAAAATTCATCTAGAGTATAATATGTAAGGTTTTGGGCAATGGTTTTCTGGAAAGATGTGGCTCATGTATGGAGACAGAAGAAAAGAGGGGCAGGAGTAAAGAGAGTAATTAATAAAAGTAGCCTTCAAAAAGTTTAAAATATTTGAGTTGTTTATTCCAGAGAGAAGAAAACTGAGAGGACACATGAAAACAGTCTTGAGATACGTAAGAGACTGTTTCAAATATGAAAAGAATAATCTCTTCCCATGTCCATAGTAAATAGGCCAAGAAGCAATGCACTTAAACAGCACAAAGTTACAACTTAGACTGTTTACACTAGATCTTAAAAACATCTTTCTAATAGTAAGGCTGGTGACGTACTAGGGTGGATTGCCTGGAAATCACCCAGTAAAATGTGTGTTGTTACGAGCAAGTGAGAAGGAGCTGTCAGGGCTAGAGCTGAGCCTGCTCAGGCCTTGAGCTGGGGGCCTGATGAACAGTTCCATTCCAGCCTGTGAGGGTACACAAGGAACCCAAATGTTCTGAGAAAAGTGCAGCCCTGCCACTCAGCCCTCCTGATCTCATGGTTCTTAAACTAATCTCAGGGTTTGCAATGGTATTGCAAGGGTTTTTGCTGATAATATTTTAACAGCCAGCAGTTGACAGCACGAGCATCCATAATGGAAGTCAGAGTTATCTTACATTGGTCAGCACAAAAATAGCTATGGAAAAACAGGTTCCATCTAAATATAAAAAACAAGGGAGATATGAAAAGAAAGAAAAGAGAGAAGAGAGGCACATTTAGAAAAGTGGTTTGCCAATGTCTGGGGTTTGTGTCAGAATCAGGGATCAAACTCCATGCACAAGTCCTAAGGCAGAATTCTAAGGTCCTATTTTGTGTGACATCATGTGTTTTACTTACACCACTCACCTGTGAAAGGGGTCTGCAGAATAGGACTGCAGACCCTTAGAGTGTTAATGAAAAAACATTTCTCCTTGACTTAAAGTGGAGTTAGCTTGGAGGTCCTTTAGAGTAGCCACATTGCTTATAGTGTGCACCTGAGGGTTGATATTTAACAACAAGTCATTTGTATGTAAACACTGTCTGTCTGAGCAGCAGATCTTACTTTCAGCTGCATCCTGTCCCAGCTTGTCCTTGGCCAGCAAACAGAGCCCTGCCTTCCAAAGGAGAGTGTGTGGTTCCATCTTGAAGCTTGATTTACCTCCTTAGGTACCATTTACCTCCTTACTGGCATGTGGCCCACGTGGCAGTGTCATGAACCTGCAGTTTTGCAGGGCAGTAACTCTCTAATATCAGTCACTGGCTCCTCACCTCTTTTGCTGAAAGATTCCCTGGCACCCCAAAAGTACATTCTGAGAGCTTTTCATCTGATTTCCAGTCTTCAAACTTTTAGAATAGATACATTTTCATGCCTTTTCTTGCAGCCATGAAGAGCTTTCATTTAGGTCCTTGCACATTTATTTCACCCCATTAGACCTGGGGTGAGCAACCTTCCCACCTTGAAATTTATAATGAATGTATCAAAAGTGAAATTCTCATGAAAAAAAAATGTGATGCATCACAGTAAAAGAACAAGTAGAGAAAAAATTTATCAGATAGTTATTACTCTTAACAAGTTTATGGGTATGCATTTAGCAGTTATCACTGGAGACAGAGATAAAACATTTGTGTGTTCAGTTAAATATAATTAGAAGTGGCTGAGATTAACAGATCAGTTTTATTTGTAGATGTTACTAATGAGTGATGTTTTTATTTTCCTCCTTGGGGAGGACCAGTATCTCTGAACTGGCATCTCAGACATAGGTTCTGTCAGAACAATCAATGCATGCTGGATCTATTTTTCAAAACTGTGATTAGTTAATCAAAGTACAGTGGGCAGATCAGGTATTACTGATTATCCATTTTCAGATACTGCATACAAATAAAAGTTCAGCAATAGGAGCTGGCTGTGTCTCTATGCATATAGGGGTTACTAGGAGAACTTTATTGTTTGGCTACACGTTGCTACTAAAAAATGTCTGCTCTTTAATAACATAAGCTAAGCAAAATTAAATAAACCACAATCTAACACGTGAGGCTCCAGGCACATGGCCACCACACAAGAGATTTAACATATCTGCTTCATGAGCATCCTAGCACATGCCCCGCACATCAGGCTCCTCTCTCTCACAGGGACTGGTCACTAAGAGGGGCTGGGCCACTCGCACCTGCAGCCAGCAGCTGTTTGTGAGGCCAACCAAGAGATTGTGGAAGTCCCAGGTGCTGAGTTTAGAAACAACTCTAAAGGCAACATGTGGGCTTGGATGGCAGGCCTGGGATCTGTGCTGCAGGCTGGGATTGTTCTTGCAGCCTCTTTGCTTCAAGGAAATTCTTATATTTTTGAAAAATAAACTGAGCTCTGGGATATAGGAGCCTGATCCAGATTCTGGGTGTTATTGATAAAACTTATACTGCGCAAAAATTCATCAGCAATGCTAACCTATGTTTAGTGTGCAAATATATTGTAAAATTTATTAGGATTTTCAAAGTTGGTCACATTCCTCACACATATCCCACCTGGATTAAACACAACCCACATAATTTTGTGTCAAGCTAGTGCCAGCAAATGATTTGTTTTGTTTTTCTGTACTCTTTCAGATCCCTCCACCAGAAGTATTTGAAGATTTGATTAAATTTTCATTCCACACAAATGTATTTGAAAACAACATCGGCTATCTGAGATTTGATATGTTTGGAGACAGTGAACTTCTAACCCAGGTGTCTGACCTAATGATAGAGCATGTTTGGAAGAAGATTGTTCACACAGATGCATTAATCATAGACATGAGGTAAACCTTTGAATGGCAAATAACCAAAGCTCTTTCAAAGCAGCATTTTATTTGTAACAGTGAATTAGCTTTACATGGCTTGCTGTCCTGTTTACAGACTAACATTGCTAGGATTGAATGAGAAAAGGAAAACAGCCAAGGAAAATAATAACAGTCTGGAAGTATATCTCAAGATAAGTTGTATTATCACTTGAGATGTTTAGAACTAAATAGGCAAATTTAGGGAATAGTTTGCAGAATGCAAATCTGGACCTTACATGTGTTTTATTTCTCTAATCTAACTCTCCATGTGCCATATATATATATATATATATTTAAATAAATCTTTTACTTCATGTAGTGGCCCAGTGATTCAACAGTCAAAAAGACAGACCCCATTTAAGGCTGTGGCCTTTAATTTAATTTAATTTAATTTAATTTGCCGTATCTGCAGTGCTAAATAGTTCTGGGCAATCAGGTCTGTCCAGAACAGGCCCTGTGCACGGAGGAACTCAGAGGTCCTGCAACCCTCCTGAGCCCTGCTGCATCAAGCTGCAGCATCGTGCACCTTCTCTCTGCTTAGAATTCTGCTGGACACTCCAGTGTGTCAACAATGCTCCAAATCTCATGAGCCATAAGATGTCATCCATTTGTCACCAGCTATCAAAGCAGATTGATATAAAAATGTACATTAATATAAAAAGGTACATTTCCTACACAATATTTAGGGAAGTAATTCCCTTGTTGTGGTCCAGAGCTAATGTGTGTGAGCCCAGAACATTACAAGTATAAACCAAAGGGAGACTTTGTAAGAACTTGGTTTTAATGTTAGAACCACTTGCATCTATTGTTATCACAGGGCTCTTAATATTTGGTAATCTTCTTAATATTCTTGTGGGATTTTCAGCATAGGGCAGAAAAGTTAAGCACAGTGATGAGAGCAGAGATAGAGATCTCACTGTGTGAACACAGAATAGGCAAGGTAGTGATCAACATAACATACCCATGACTGTGTTTGAATTCAGCAAAAGCACCACCATCTTCCACTAGACTTGAGATAGCATTGGGACTTTCCTCTTTCTTGCCCCACTTTTCTCCCAAACTGAAACTTTCAGGGCTGAGAGCACTGAAACAGCAAATATGAAATCACATCTCAGGTACCAAATGGCATCATTATAGCTCTTGTCATGTGTTGTTTGGTTTTGATTTATTCTTTTACTATTTAATGAATTTTCAGTCCTTTGAATGCACATAAAAGACCCAGTCTCTGAAGGCATATAAAACCCTAAAAAATCCTTCTGAAATTTTCTGTTAGCCAATCTTATAATTTTAAGACTGATGATTTAAATTTTGCATGGGATTAACTGTAATGAATAATGTTTCTCATTTTACAAGTTGCCCTCCCTGAAACAGCTGGGTCACTCATGAACTTCATATTTGGATAATTTCAATTTTGCATGGGATTAACCATAATTCATATAATGTCTCTCACCTTGATATTCCCCTTTCACAGAACAGCTGTGCTAGTAACGAACTTCATCTTTTTAACCCTCTCAGCATTGATAGGAGACACTGATAAACTAAAAGGCCTCCCTAAGGTCACACAAGACATCTGTAAGAAGGAGTACTAGCATCCTAGAGTTAAGTTAAAACTCTGGAACCTGCTCAGTCATTATTACTGACTGAAGTGTCACTGTCTGCAAAAGGAGTGTTCCAGCACTGCCCGGCCTGCCACCCCCTGCAGCACTGGTGGCACCTGTGTGAGCTGGGCCCTGCTGGGCTGTGCTGGCTCTGCTGGGCTGGGCAGCAGCAGCACCGCTATCACGGCACCACTGGGGACACGCTGGAGACGGCTCTTGAACTTCCAGCCAGTCACACTGTCAGTCATACAGCTCCCAAATGCTGAAGAATAACGACTTCACTCTTCAGAACAAAGGCATCCTGGATTGTTGGATCCTTTCCTGGAGGTGAAAAGTCATAGCCATATATTGAACTGAATAAAGTCATTTTTCAGCAGGTTTTTGCTGGAATGCCTGTGCTGGGTATTCCTAAAATCACCTACAGGAAAGCACTGAATCCACACTATCAGTAAATAGAGTACCAACATTTCTAGAGCTCTATGTGCTCTAGTATTAGTGAAAAGTCACAAGCAAAAATGTTTTGGTAGTTAATAGTGTGTGTTCATAGCAGGAGTTCTCCAATGACAGGCTCTTCAGTAAAATTAATCTTCAGAGACTGCTATGGAACTGAACTGCAACCAAAGTTTTCAATTATGAGTGTGCTAAATGAAGTAACTAACACAATCTTTAGGCACCAAAAAAATGACCTAATTAAAACCAGTAAGTTTTCTCATTTTGTGTAGCAAAAATAAGAACATAACGGTTGTACAAACATACATTGCTTTCATTGGAATCTACTTTTATGTATTAGGGCTTAGGTATTGCTGCCTTGTCAGGAACAGAATAGGTTACCCAGAGGAGAATAACAAGAATCTGATGTTTCTCTGCAGATCCATAGTCTTTGCTTACTTTCTGATTTTTTCTAGGTAACATCAAGAAAAAAAATAGACTTTTAAGTTTTGTGTTTGCTTTGGAAGTTAGTTGTGGGCAATAACAGTCTGACACTTTTAGACAGGATTTTGCTTATCTGATAGACATGCAAATGCTGGTAGGGGAGAATGACTATAAATATATCAAAATGTAGCCATAAGCCTTTTTGAGACTGATATTAAGGAACAATACTTGGAAGGGAGATTTACTGCCTGACACAAATTTTTACTTGTTTCCTTAAATATGTTTAATTTTTGAAAAGGTACAATATTGGAGGCTCCACTACACCCATTGCAATCCTATGCTCATATTTCTTTGATGAAGGACACCCAATTCTCTTGGACAAAGTTTATGACAGACCCAGTGACTCTGTAAAGGAAATATGGACCCAGCCTCAGCTCAAAGGTAAATGACAATTTCTTTTCAGTATAGCTTTTCATTTCAGATGTCTCTCCTTGTAATTTTAAAGTGAGCCATTAAATCATGTAACTTAGCTGGTGGAAGCACCTGCCATGATCAGCTCAAGCTGTGTAAAGAATGTAGAAACAAAAAATGTCCATTTCACCCATGTCACTCAATGCCATCTACAAATAAACAATTTATCACTCCTTGAAATGGGGTATGTAACACACAGAGGTCTGTAAATTGGTCCTCAGAAGTTTAGCCAAATACTGTGTACAGCAGATGTAACTTGTTGCTTTTAAAAGTTGCTAAAATTAAAAATTAATCCAGTGTTGCCTGGACCTCTAGTAAGGTCTCTTCCAACACTCCCATACAGTTTTATACATTGTCCCTACCACCTACCTGTGTCATCCTCTACATCAGTAGATGAAAGCACCATAATACCCCAGTTTGTCCAGACAAGAGAAAGAAAAACACTAAATTTTGTACATCTGGGTGAGTGTGAAGCATTTGGCAATGAGTCACACACACCCTACACATACCCTGCCCCAGTTTGTGGAAGCTGAAAGGATGCTGCAACATGCAGAAACAGAGCTCTTCAGTGCTCATAGGCTGCAGTTAGAGTGCTAAGAAGCCTAAAACATGGGGGTTAATTATTTCCCCCTCTTAAGCTAAGACAGCAGCAAAAAAGTTAATGGTGTGTGCAGTTGTTGGCCTGGATCTTGGTGAAATGGTTAAATTCTATCCCAGTCTGCAGGGCCCATCTATTTTCCCAGGCAGTCAGAGGTGGTTTGTGCTTAGGGATATGATTTCTATGGACACACTCCAGTTCTCATCAAAGAGAACTGGCAGACTCATATTAACTTCAAAGGACCTGGATTTGGTCCTGTATTATATAGATCTACTGTGAAAAGAGTATTTTAATGGTTATTATGTTTATAGTGAAATGAGAAGACAAAAGATGGTGTGAAAATTAATTACCATGCTGTTGGGCCCCTCTCTTAGAATTTAGCATGAGAATTATATGTCATACTATTACTTACTCATAAATTGACATTTTTAGAGCAGTTTACTTTTCAAGCTATCAAGTCCTAGTTGTTACCCACTGGTCACCTTTTAAAAAAAACTAAACTATCAAAAAGTATCTAGCATGTTCAGATATATTGAAAATAAGTTTCAAAGCCCTTCCTATTCCTGTCAGCTGTTTTATGTAAAAAAATTAGATACTTGGCTCAGACCCTAATAATAAAGGGGTATTTGTTGAAGGGTTTGGGACAAAGGTCATGTATAGCATCCATTTACAAGCTATAAAAAAACTGTGGGAAACCACTGTAATTGTAATTTCATAAAATAATGCCTGCACAGTTGCAGGCCAAGCTCTATGACAGTCATGTTCCTAGAGCAGGGATGAGGGTGAAACTGAAGATGCTTCTGGATGAGTTTTGACTACTCCTGCTGCAATGGTGAAAAACGTCATTTTTCTCACATGTCTATTCTGCTATTCTGATGAGATGTGGAGCTCCTGTAAAAGTCAAAGCCACAGAAGAGATAACAGTAGTAATGATGAGCTGGCTTTTCTCTTCATGGAGCTCATAGCCAGAAGCTGATGGAACATGAGCACCACATAGGGTGACAGCCTTTTATACAACATATAGTCTGGGCTAGTGTTGAAAGTACTTTAATACTATCATAAGCACAAAGTAAATTTCCAAACTGCTTGGGTTGTTAATAGCAGGTAGGGAGCAAATCTTCTATCTTGGCTTCTCTTTGCTCTACTCTACAAATAAATCTCTGAAAATAAATCCATTTCTGATGGGTTTTTCCTACCTTACAGGGGAGAGGTACGGCTCTCAGAAGGGGCTGGTGATCCTTACCAGTGCTGTGACAGCTGGGGCTGCTGAAGAGTTTGTGCACATAATGAAGAGACTGAGCAGAGCTCTCATCATTGGGGAGCAGACGAGTGGTGGCTGCCATTCCCCACAGACATATCAGGTAGATGAAACCAACTTCTACATTGTCATCCCCACCTCCAGATCAGTCATCTCTGCAGACAGCCCCTCTTGGGAGGGGAAAGGAGTCCTTCCTCACATAGAAACACCAGCTGAAACAGCACTCATCAAAGCAAAGGAGATGCTCAGTGCTCACCTACACAGCTCTAGATAGCACAGTGGAGGAACACATCCCTACTTCTTATGAAAAGAAAGCTAGCTACCCAAACGTAAACCCTAGAAAGAAGTGGGAGCTCCGTTTCAGCCTCTACGGTCAGTGACTGGGTCCCTGTACATAGCTCAAGTGACTCCTGCCAACATGCTGGCATTTTTCCCCACTCTGTGCAACCCAGCTCTTTCTCTGTGTGATTGGAATACTTGAATAATTCACTGCGGTTTCTGGATTCCTCTCCTGTAGTCAAACATAAATGTTCAGTGTGTAAGTTTTTTGAAGTGCAGTTACCAATTACAGATCTTTCATCTCATAGAAAATCCCAGTTGTCAGTATTGAAAGCATGTGAACAACTTTAAAGACAGAAAAGGCTCTTCTTCTTTGGAAATGGTGTGCATTCTTATTTTTTCATTCTTAAAAATTAGCAGTAGTTGGAACAGTCTGTTTTTCAAACTGCAAGAGCCAAATTAAGTCTCTTCTCCATTTCACCATTTAGATGTACCAAACATACCATTCCCTCTCTGTCAGGGTGTCCAAGACTCCTGGTATTTGAAAAGAACATGCCTGTTCCTCTCGGTGTCTGTCAGAGGGGAGGATGAGCAGGACAAAGGCAGCACCTTGACTCTTCTACCCAGTGCCCAGGTCAACTGACTCAGGGAAAAGAATCATAGCTTTTTCACTTAAGGATAAAATTATTTTGTTCTGTCCTGATACAAAGACAGAAAAAAAAAAAAAAGAAAGCTGAAAAATATCCTTTGCCCCCTGCTATCAAGCTACATATGAAGTGATAGTGGATTCCAGGATAACTCACAGAGATTTAACATAAGCTTAATGCACAACACTCCTTGTCTTTCCTACAATTCTTAGTTAAACAAATATCTTTGTAATTATTTAGAAATATGTGTAACTTTAATCTAGATCTCAGATATTCTCATCTCTAAAAAATGCCAGCTGTAAGATAACTAAATTAGGGAAATGGTCCCCCAAAATTCAGTTGGAGTCTACAGTAGTTACACATTGGTGTTCATTTGCTCATTTTTAAGTTCCTGCCAATTTTTTTTATAAATTGTGTTAAACACTTGACTTCCAATTTTTACAGGAAGAAAATTTTAAGAACTAAATAGATTTTCCATCCTTTTCATTATTTGTCTTATCAACTACATTCAGTGTGATTGCTAACCTGAGCTCTTTTGAGACATTTTCATGTTCTGATTTTTATGAACTAGCTTGTTGTTAAACTTCTCAGTGTTGTGGAAAGAACTTTAATTAATTAAATCCCATACAGAATTTCATGTAAAGTGATATATGTATGAAGAATATTAAATACTCTTAATGTGTAAAAAAATGGAGTAGTCAATGAATGAGTAAACAACACTAATGTACATCTTCTAATGTCTTTTCAACCTCTTTAATATCTCAATGATCCAGATAAACTGCTTTGTTTTCCTAAAAACAATCAGTTGTGCTGTCATGTACAAACAATGTTAATTGCTAAGCCCAATATTTAGAAACTTTAGCCATCCATTCAAAGACAGAAAGCTATACCATAAGGGCACAAATAGCAAATAAATTCTTCCCAGAGTAATATGGGGCGTACAGACGTATCATAAATATCTAAAAATTGGAATCCAGTTGAAAAAACAAACTATGAAGATACAATTGCTGGTGAGTCCATTTTAAATCAATAATACTGTTAATTCACTAAAGTGATCGATTTCAGTGGAAAACTATTGTGCAACCTTGAGAATTTTATTACTTGACAAAATATTATTTGCTATTTCATAGTACTGGCTAATTAATTGAAACTGCCAGGCTTAACAAAGGCCAGTGTGTTAAAAGCAATTTTTCCTGTCTTCACAAACTGCTGTGTCATAGTTACGCTCATCTCAATGAGTTTAGACCTCACAGAACTACAGTCAGTAATTGTGTAGAAAATTACACTGCATTGAAAGGTCTGAAAATCACAAAAGCACAAATGCAAATTAGTTATGCAAAGTCCATGGTTTGTGGTTTAAATGAGAAAGTTAGAAGGTTTTTAGGGAGGAGCAAGCAATTTCAGAAGTGCTCTTCCAGAACATAACAGGAAACATGATGAAACTGCCACCCTTCTCTCATCTGGTTCCAGAGCTGACATGGACATCCCACAATTTATAGCACCATTTTCTTATCATCCCACCTAGAATAATTTCCCAAATTTTAATCCTAATCATGTTCCTTTTAAAGGCAGAAAGAAAGGAGTTATCGTATCAGACTACCCAGCAGCATCCTCTTTCTCCTTCCAGCATTCATAGAACTCTAACCAAGAAATGACAGCCAGCTTTTATTTCTTTTGTGCTGCCTTAGTCCAGTGATTTCCAAACTGTGCCCTGTGGGATCTCATCCAGCTGATATTTCCACCTCAGATGCATCTGCAGAGGGCTTTGACCTCAGACCTTGGCAAACCATGTACTGAGGGGGCACCTGGCCAGGTCACAGTGGGAACTGTGGGTTCCTGGGAGCTGGTATGCTAACAGAACTGCCCTGCATTTGGTCAAGCTTCCGCTTCTTGTTCTCAGTTGGTTCAGGGCTCTGTTCAAATAAGGTCATGTTGCAAGTTCACGACCATTATTGCACCTTTGCCCCCACACCTGGCTGTGTTTGCCCTGCCCATGGGTCTTTGGTCCCAGTCTCTGTAACCTGTGGTCTCCATTTTGTTGTTTTCATTATTGAAGTTTTCATTTTAAGGGTCTAGACCATCATTCCCATTCCTTATTTTGCCAGCTCCCTCCAGCCAAGATGAGCAAGGGCATCAAAGCAAACTCCAAACTGCAATAGTGCCCCATAGATCCAAGGAAGTGTACAGACTGCCTTGATTAGTGAAAAAATACCTCATAAAAAACAAGCAAATATATATTTCTGAAAAGTACATCTGAATATCATTTTGATGGAAAAACACATCTTCATCAGAAAAAATTCAGGGATCAATGATCAGTGAGTGAACAAATACTATAATCTGGCATTTCCTATCAGTAAACTCATTATCCACTGCAGAAACACAGCCTGCTTGACAGCCCTGTGTTGTGTCCTTTATCACTGATGCAGAAACACAGTCATGAGAAACAGTTGTTTGATCAAAATTAACAGCTAGTTGCTAGCAAAGACAGGAAGAGAACCAGTCAGCTCACTGCAAATTGTCTCCTCTTGTTCTAAAAACAGAATTATTTTTCCCCCTTCTCAAGAATTTCTACTTGAATAAAAGACAGAGATCCCTACTGTAAAGTCACAGTATTTCACAGGGACAGAATGCAGTCCTTCATTCCTTCACAAACCCCCTGTTCTAGTGGAGTGCTTTCCTTCCAGCAGGATTTCATCTGCACCAATTTAAATTTTCAGACTTCTAGACATAAGGGGAAATAAGCTTCCAGCATGACTCAATTATAGGAAGTTTGTTTTTCTTTGTCTCGTTAGGCTTCCTTCTGCCTGTTCAATATTTGGTTCACTCAGCTTTAATATGAGTATTTTCATTTAAAGAAATAAAATCTCCAAAAATTTTGGATAAGCCCCCTGGTTTATGTAACCCAGTTTAGATGAGACACTCAGTTAAATTTGAGACACATAAAAGACTTTCACTGCGCCTGCACAAAGAGCTGGTTTTATACACAGGGAATCAAGTTCTGGTTCTGTTGGCATCTGTGTGGTTTTGCACTGATACCAGCACAGATGCAGCAGACAACAAGATGTCATATTGTTTGGCTGTGTGTTTTGCTAAGTGTCTAAATAAGTCTTCATTCACAAACCCCTTTACCTCAGAATAAGAATAAATTTGTTAATGCAATCTTTATACTGATAGCCACCTACAAAAAAACAAGGACAGCATTGCACACACTGCCTGCAGTGTGATTTCCATGTTACAAGAGGGAAATCCTCAGTCTTTACAGACCAAGATGACAGTCCACTGCCCTTGAGCTGGAGGAGGTGAGGAAAGTACCAGAAATCAAGCTTATTAAAAACTTCTCCTCATTTTTGCATTTTGAACCAGCTCTGCCACTTTTAACTGCTTCTCCTCATAATTCTCTCTCTGTGCACAGAAGGCATTCCTACATTGCTTGGCATCACAGTATATAAACTGCTGTGGCTGAGATATGCCCACAAGGAAACTGGGTAAGAGTTCTTACCTTTTCTTTTTTCCCAAAGAAAACAACTCCATGACATAGAGGGAAGCTATTTCTCCCTGTAACCTTGCTGCCTGCTTAAGTCTCATACCATAAGCAAAATGAAGAAGTTTGATTATTGGTGAGTAATCAAACCTACAGGCTGTAGGTCTAACACACTCTCTGAAGAGTTTTGAGACTCAGCATCTGTTTTTCAGTGGTTGATTTTCTACACTTTGTTCAACACACAATCAGTGAAACCATGTAACCAGCAATATTTGGTACTGTTTCATTCTGATCTAAATTACACACCAGGTGTAGTGCACTGGAAAAACAGGCATTTGGAGCAGGGTAATGTTGAAGTGATGTGCCAAAATAATACTGGGGACCATTATACAGCTAGTCCTGTCTTTTTCCAGAAGAAATCTGAAGCTAGGTTTCTAATCATAAAACTGTTAAGAAAACATGGCATCTTTCAGTAAGTACAGAAAAGAACACTTTGCAGTAATGGTACCAAAAAACATTTAGTCTTATTTATACTGGGACAGGCTGATCTTAAAGTAATTAATATAAATCAGGAGTAACAACATGGAATTATTCTGGATTTTCACTGGAATAAATGAGATCACAATCTGGCCTAAACTACTAATGGGAAATATAACCCTGACCACATATGAATGCAGTTACACCACAGAGTCCTTCATTACACTTTATGGACACTGACTTCACAGTAAACTGGCTGGCACCCAGGTGGAGTGAAATTTGGCCCATTAAACTTTGCCATAAATATATTCCTTACACAGCAAATGTTATTGGACACAAAGTAGAGATGGAAAGATTATAAGAAAACCACACCATCCCCTACTCAATGCAAGGTTGTTCCCTGTGCTTCATGTTTCAAAGTCTTTGTTCATTTTGTGTTTTAATGATTCAAGTGAAAGAGCTTCCACCACTGACCTTGAAAAGCTGTGTTACAATCCAACCAGAACTCTCTTCTGAACTCAAAGGCATAATGTAATAGTTTTATCACTTTGTGTTTCAAAAATAAAGCCTGCAATAAGAAAAATGTTTCTATTAACAGGAAAGAGCCATGTATTAATGTTCAACAGCAATATATTGGAAAGAATACAATCTCCTGACTTCCAGATATCTCCCAAAGGTGACATTGAGTGGGTTTTGTTGGTTCCAGCTGACAGCCTAAGACTGTCAGTCTCTCTTTTTCATTCAGATGTATTTACTTGCAGATACTTGCATTATCAGGCAATGCATCATCATGGTAACTCAAAATTCTGTTCAGTATTCAAAAACCACTGGAGTATATCATCAGTATGGTGGAACATATAGAGCATATTGAAATGTCCATTACCCTCAGCTGGGAAATGAATGGTTTCTGACCATTCTCTAACTGAAAGAGAATAGTAGCCCTTGATGAGGCAGGTGAGGTTCAAAGGAAAGCCACCAAAACATCAGACAACCTGAAAAAATACTATACAAGAGCAGGAGAAATGATTGCTTGAAGAACAATGTGTCATAAACTATCAAAATCAAGCACCTAAATGGATTTAAAAAGTAATGAAAGGCTAATTAGATGGCCTGCAGTAACAATAGACAGTGCTTCCTCCCACTCTGAGCAGTTTAAATTTACTGCTAAGACTCAGCAAAGCTCAAAAAAAAGTAGACAAAAGAAAAATGTCTCATGGAGAGGCAAGAGAAAGAATATGCCACTTTCTTTTTTAAAAAGGTGGACTTGGCCCATGTAGAAACCAGAGGACAGACAAGGTGGTGCAAGGCAGTGCAATTCATGTACACCTGTATCATTTTGTGTTTCTCTTCTCAGAACTGAGCCTATCATCCACAATTAAAGTGTGCAGATTCTATCAGTAACTAATTGTAGCTCAGATACCCTAACTGCTTCCTTTGGTATATCCAAAACCTGAAAACCACAGGCTGAACTCTACTCCCATCAGATCTGTATGCCTACTAAAGTCACACAGGTCTTAGAATGTTTGACAACAGCTCACATTTTGATACAGACACACATTGATTTCACTGTGTAAAAGACATTTCAAAAGCAGCAGAGCCTGGAACAGAACTTGGATATTCTGCTTTACTAGTTCCATCCTCTTTGGCAGTCTGCCAGTCAGTTGTTGACAATCATAGATTTCAAACATTCAGCTCCCTTTCAAAAACAAGGAGATGGTAAGATGTCGGTTTTTAACTTAAAAATTTGGTGAAAGCAGATTCAGCTAACATAAAGGAGTAAGAGTCCACCAAAGCTGCTAGAAATAGTAACTTATTTCTTTTGACATATAAGCTCTGATTTTTCTGATGCTTAAAGGTTCCTCGTTCAATGATGTGGTTGTTATTTCTGTATTTATGTTGTACTGCACAGACACCAGCAAATCAAATATAAGCAAAGACAACTCTGTTTGCAAATTTTGCAAATTTTGTCCCTACTCTGCAAATTAACACTGCATGTGGATTCATTTCACTATTTTATTTCCTCAAAAATAGGTTGACAAGGACTAGGTTGAGTTTTCAGAACTTAAAACCCACGCAGACTCTTGTAAATATTTAATATTTTTTCGCAAAGCATCTATTATAAATTATTGTAAACAGTGATTTCCTGAAAGAAATTAATGTAAACTCAAATGGATTTAAGTGAACTATAATTCCCTTCTTCATCCAACCTGCGGGGTCCCTTGGTGACATCTGCCTGCACAGCTCTAATTATGAGAAGTCATGTGCCGGGATAAATGATGGCGTTCTCGGAAGTACTCGTGGCAAATGGGACACGTCAACTTCTCCTCCCGCCTCCTCTTGCACTGGGATTCACTTGAGGAGTATTCTTTCTTGTGATGTGACCGCATGTGGAAGACTAAATCAGATGTCATGCGAAAGGACAGGTTGCATTTGGCACACCAGTTCTGGGCAGCCACTCCAAAGGAGGTGAAGGTGGGGGGAAGAAGAGTCAAGGAAGAGGAAGAAGAGGAGGAGGAGGAGGAAGTGGTGGTGGTGTTTTGTAATTGTCCTGCTTGCTTGAGCCACGGTTCTGAGGTATATGGGAAAGCACTGCTCCGAGTGATGCTTGTCTGCAGCATCTGAGCATTACACAAATCACTGACAAAGAACTTGGAATTGAGAAGACTGCTGCAGCACATGATGTCTGCGGTGGCAATGAAGCCAGACAGCTCCCCCAGGCTCTTTGTTGACTCACTCATGGGATGAGAAGAATTTACTGCAGCTCTTTCTGTTATGCACTTACTGGGCTTGCTGAAAGCACTCTTCTGTTCTCCTCGAGCTCTGGTGGGCCAAACAAAGGAGAAAGCACTACCAGAGGAGTTCAGCAACACTTCCTTTGACACCTGCTCCTTACCAAGTGGGGCTGTGCCATCCTCCTGCTCTGGCTCCTGCAGTCTCTCATTCCTCAGCTTCTCTTTCATCCTCCTGACCTCAGTGAAAGCACTCTGCTTCTGCTCTAAAGTATCCTTCCTAGCTGACTGCCTCCCTGAACTAAGCTTCCTGAAAGAACCAGCCAATGCATGCTCTCCCCCAACCTCTTCCTTGCCCCCACAGTTATGTTCCTCAGTCAAGTTATTGGTTTTCTCCAACAGCACTGTTTTCCTGCTCCTGTTGCTCTCACCCTCTTCAGATTTCGCTCTCCTTTCTCCAATAACACCATGTGCATCATCTTTACAAGCTGCCATTTTAACTTCCAGGTCCCTTGCCAGACTGTGGAAATTCGTGGTCTGCTCAGCTAGGCTGCCCTTTTCAGTTTTAGGGTTCTGGAAGTTTCTCCATAGCAGAGCACTCTTCTCTGGGACACAGAGGAAGCGGACATGGGACAGATAGGAATGCTCACATTTAAAGACTCGGTCGCACTCTTGGCATCTCAACTCTGCAGAAACAGAAAACAAGTGATGAGTTTTGCAAAGGTGGAATCATGGATGGATGCAGACTCTGATCCTGTTATTGACACAAAAAGCCAGGAACACCTCGTGTCTTACAAGGTTACCCATGGTAAAACTAATGCCAGGGCAGGATCAGGTCCCTTCCTGCTATGCAAAATGGTTCATTCTTATTTGCTTCCATGCTTCTGTGCTACTGGCAGAAATATTCCATTTAGACTCTCAAACCTAAATTTTATTACATAAAATGTAATTATATTACATAGAAGTACATAAAATGGCCAGTACACCATGATCTAGATAAAACCATTTAGATTTTATAATGATTTGAAGTCTAAACCCAGATTTGAGTCTACATTTCTTAACTAAGTCACTGGCTTTCATTCAGGATGAACGTTAAACACTATGTATCCAAGCAATAATGAGTTTTAGACCAGGATTCGAAGATTTTTACATGACTCTATTTTTAGGATACTCTGGTAATTTAATAGTGTTCGAAAGTCATCTGACCTTAATGGCTGAAGCCCTTACTCATGCTCATTTGGCAAGCTGTTATATGCCTTAAGGCACAAATGTCTGTGGCACAAAAATGATGTTCAGATTGAAACAATGCCAGTGATGGGCAGGAGGAATAAGGAACACTCTTTCCTTGTGGTCTTCAGACCCACTGCGCCTCTGGTTCATTGGGATGATTGACTGCCCAGATGGTACAAAATTCAGCAATCACACAAATATGGTACATCTTAACCCTTATAAACTATATCCATGTTAGGTTATTTCACAACACAGCAGTTTTACAATCTAAGTGATGCCAGACAGCACCTGAGTCCTGGGATACATAGGAAACTTCATAAATTGGTTGGGTAGAATTAAAAATTCCTAATTTGGGACTCAGCACAGCTTACATCACTTCACAAACTACAGAAGCTGAACTTTTCATAAGAAAATAAAGCTGCTGAAATGGGTGGAACATTAAACCTATGAGTTTAAGTCTTGAGTCTAGATATAGTCTTTCTTGTACAAGTAACACACTCTTCCCTGGTAAATCCAAAGGGCTGGCAGCGTGTGTCCACACAGAAACTAACAGAATACACTGAAACCAGCTGGAAGGATTTAGTCAGTTCCTGCTACGAATGTGTCTGAATTAATTCAAAACTAATTTACAGACAAGCACATTACCATATGAATTTGCTAACACATATCTTTATCAACCTATACCTTTACTAACCAATCTATATAAACTTTGTTTAAATCAACTAAAGGGAATGTAGAAAGGGTTTTGTTCCAGTCTAACTAGGTAAAATTTGGAAAAAATGACAGCTGGAATCAGACTTGGTATGGACCTGACTAACTTGCTTGGTGTCTCTGTAATCTGGATTTTTAGTTTTGTAACAAATTCTAGGTCAACTTCTTATGGAGCAATGAATTTTCAGCAACATCTCAGAAATTGAAGCTTGCTCTTTTCCTCATTTCCACTGTGTCCAACATTAAATAGGCAGACTGTGCTGCATGCAATACTGTTAGGTTTGTTATTTATTTTTAAAGATCTGCTCATTTGCAAGATTAAAGCTGTACACTAGTCTACACCTGATTTGTCAGTGAGCTAAAAAAGGCCTATTTCCAACTGATACTTTAGACTTTTTAGGATTCTAAGTTATTGAAGTGCATAGATTTCCATTGCATAGCTCAAGAATTTCAGCATGAATCCCTACTGCACCATCCTCTGCTAGAAAGTACCAATGAGAATGGCATTAAGAACTGCAAATTGTTTCTTGCTCTGTGCCTCCAGCTCAAACCTCAAAGCAGAAGGTCTTTTCTCTTAGCAGACCAGCTAAGGATTTGCACATGTTTTGTGTTATTACAAGACAACCACATGCTAAAGAAGATGCAGACTCCCTTCTGTCCTCAGTGACCCCTGCAATCAGCAATTCAGTACTTACCATTCTGGGGCCTCTGAGCTTTTATCTCATTGAAACCCAAGAGGCTGGAAAGCTCCTCATCATACCAGACAAGCAGTTCCTCATTTTTGCTGATTTTCCTTGTGGAGCGATAGTATAACTGACTGTTTTCCAAGTAAGCTTCCAAGTTCTGCTCCTTGCTATGGGCAGCTGCTTGTACGAGTCTCATCCAGGGCAGGCCTGTGGGACTGTGCACAGATGTGACATCCACCTGTGAGACAGGACACAAAGAAGGGAAGTCACAGGTCTCAAGGCCCAAAGCAAGAGTTTATCCAATCCAAGAACAAAGCCTGGTCTCTGCCTTGCACTGAGCACATATGACAAAGCTGTGAGCCCAACACACCTGCCAGTGTCACCAAATTATCAAAGGCATCCCAGGGAGAAGGCTTCCCCAGTGTGGGGGCTGAGAGCTCTGGGAATGCAGCTGTGTGGGAAGGAGGAAGAGACACCAATGTCCATGCGTAACCCCCCATGGCAAAGCCTTGGTTTGTCAGTCCCTGTCCTGGGCACACCATCCCATGGGACTGTGCCAGGCATGGATCACAGAGGTACAGGAGGTGGGATCTTCTCTAAGAAGGGGTCTCAATACTTGGGATATGAAAATGGGATATGAGTCAGGAGATGTGCCAGTGCTGTGACTTGGGGACTGAGAGTGTGCAGACCCCTGGATAAATGCATAGTGAAACTGAGAATGAACATACACTAAGGACAGTTGCATGTGGAGTTTTTCAGTGACATAAGAGGATATGGATAAGAGGGTGCAAGAAAAGTAATTGTTATTTGATTCAATACCCCAAGTAAACATCTGCATATATGTTTGGCTAGATTACATAAAATACAGATTTTAATATATGCAACTAAGAAGCACTTATATGATCTCTTTCCTTTTTTTCAGAAATAAAATTATATTTTACCTTTGCTAGATTAATTAAATTAATTTCAAGGTATCTAAACAGATAAACCTCATCACATCAATATTTTTTGTTAAATAATTTCTGAGAGCTGCAAGGGGTTGATCTGCTTTCAATTTGTGGGCATGCAGATATACCAAACAAATTAAGTTTAAAAACATTTCTCAGGTCAGGCACTAAAAAGTTTAAAAAATAATATTAAGTCTATTGCCCAAATTAAATTTCTGTTCTGTGTGTATATTACAGCATAGTCCTAAATCACATATAATTGTTACTCCACAGGACTCCTGAGTCATTTAGTCACAGGTTGACAAGTAAATAATGCAAGTACAAAACATTTGGTATTGTCTTCCTCACACAGTGTGTGACTCCAGTCTTACTTACTTTAGTACACTAAATAAGGAATCATTTATTTCTTTATAGGTTTTTCCTTGGTGTTTACCACAGCAGGTCTGTGCCCTCTGCAACATTTGAAAGGGAATATTTTCATAGCTTGAAGGTTAAAACACAGGGTGATCAAAGGCAACATTTATATGCATAAGAACTAATTTTTGACGCACTAAGTCATTGTTCAGAAAGGAAGAAGTCTGCAAATGAAAAATGTCTAATGACAAGCATGATCTAGATTTCACCCCAAGCAATGTATAGCTCTTTGTTTTCCACTAATTGCAGGGCAGCCATTCTTTGGTGTTTGGTACCAGAAACAATATTTTGGCTAACTATTTCTCTGGTTTTAACTGACTATTACCTACAGTGAAAAGTTTGATCACATTAGTAGCTTGGATACAAGAATGAAACATTAAAAAACCATTAGGATGAGAGTTACTTAGCGTAAGAGAGAAAATAAATTAGCATGCCCTGAAACTGGTTCTCTCTAAATGCCATGGCAATTAACAATGATTGAGAAATACAAGTGCCTGACAGCAACCCAGGAACACCCACCCACACACAGAGGCTGTAACTAACAGCTATGACAGAGGCTGTCATATTTTAGTTGCTGTGTTTCAGAAATTCCAAGCAGCCACCCGGTGCTCTTAGCAAAGTCAAAGGGAGCACAGCTCCTCCAGGACTCCAGGGAAAGAGCTCAGTCAGCTTCAAGCAGGTGAGGAGGAGTACCAGATGTACGATAACATCTGGGTTCTGCCAACTAGAATAATGAACTAGCTTTAATTTTTCCATGTGTCTAGAGACACTATAAACCGGCAAATCCACCCTCTCCTGGAGGTGTCAATCACCCAGAGGGACCCTTTGTACACAGATATGAGGGAAGGCCTTCACAGTCCAGCACCTCAGTCAGAGCTGGGCTGTGGAGGAATGTGGCTCCCTTGGGAGACGCTGGAAGAGAAGAGAGGCAGTAAATCTCTTCCTTGAAACCCCCAAGAAGCTGTAAGGGGCAGAGGAATCAGTGAAAAGAGCCACCTGTGCCAATGGCTGCCAAGGCATCCTCTTTGCCCAAGTGTACAAACTGGGCCAAGGAGATCAAATTAAGGTCTCGAAGAAAATGAGGGAAAAAAGATTATGAAGTTCTCCTTTGGTCAAAACAAAAAAGCCCAACATGATTAAACCCTTGTTAGAAATAACATTCCCCAAAGTCTTGCTGGAGTGCTAATGAACAATAATGAACAGAAATCTCAGTTGCAACGAACCCACCTTGCCAATTCATTTTCATGTGTGTTCTGTTTGTACTACACCCAGCAGAGCAAAACTCATTTTTTGTTTTGCACTTCAGTGCCATGATGACAACATAGCATCATTATTGAATTTTTAATTAATTACTTCAAACAGTTAGGAGCCTAATGGTAGTTCCTGATTTCTGGGAGGTTTACTTTTAATTATGAGTAGTTAACAGGATATGGGACTACCAATTGCATCTGAAACAGCTACTTGCACAGAATTTCATTAATTTACTGCCAAAAGACAGAGATCTGAGCCAACTCAGGCATCCAATTTCATTGCTGCATAGCAATTACTTAGCTCAAGTGTAGAAAAACACTAAAGCCATCCCTCTAGAGGGCTCTTCCAATGTAGAAAACCTTTGAGGCTCTCTCTACAGTAATTCAAAACTCCCAGGAGAAATACAGAAATATTCCAAAAATAAAGCCTTTTTTCAGGGCAGGTCTCTCTCCAAAGAGTTTGTTGGTCTCCTGGAGTACTAATAACACTGTCCAAGAAAGCAAACTTGTGCCAGAGACTCAAAACAGTCAGATAAACCCTGAAGCCTCTTCTCCCTCTTAATTTGCTTAAAGCAGAAGTGTAGAACAGGTTATCTGCCAACAACTGTATCTTCCATATTACACATATGCCTTGGGATTTCTCTCCTCCAGAGTACAGGAATCTTAGGCAAACCTGGATCTCTCCCAGACCCATCCATGCCATAAAATACGGGAAATTGGCTTTCCTCACACCGTAAAGCACCTCCCTGTCTTCATCTAGACCAACAGTGACTGAAAGGCACTCCAAGACCCAGAAAGCCAGGGTGAGTGGTCATCATGAAAAACAGTGGCTATGAAACAAAAAACAAAAGTGAGGAACCAGAGCTTGAGAGTTAACAATCCATTACAATCCTGGGGTTTCTGCCTTCCCTACAGGGATTGAAAAGTGTAGCTGTAACACAGACATACAGATCTAAGGTGACTTTAGGAAGTCCATGTACTAGCAGCATAAAGTTGTGGCTGCCCAAAGTGTGTGTGGGCTAGTTGTCTGACTGCCATTGTGGTTTCACTTTCAAGGATAACTGAACACACTGGGGTAGCAGTTGCCTAGATCAGTAAATAAATGCTGTGAATGTACCACCTGCATGAATCAGTGCCACAGTCTTCCTCCTCTGTTCTCACAAGGCTGTCATACCTCCTGATAAACCTCCTTTGTCCTGACGAAGGCTGAACTAGAGGTTTCTAAACTATTTGTCCCCCTTCCCTCCTATTCTAAGTCAGACCTGAAGCAGGCCATCAATCATCAGCATAGAAGTGAGACTTTGTATTCTTCTTGCAAAGGACAGAGTTTTCCTTAGGTCCTTCCAGTCTACAGCTCATAAATCAGAAATGCACTGGTCCTTTCTTTGAGGGAGCTGTTACTTGTTCTGAAAAAAACAAAAACCTACCCCTTGCAAAGTTACCTTCTCAGGGATGGTGTACCTCCTTTTGATAGGTCTAACATTACCCATTCCTATTTTTCTCATACCTTAAATACATAGTGTATGTTCCGTCTGTCAGAACACTTGAGAGCAATGAAAGCTACAGTGTCCAGCAGGGTGTTCTGGAGCATGCATGGTCCAAAAACAACTTCTTCAGGGATGTCTTGTGTGGTATGAACAGTAGCTAGTATGTCTGGAAAATGGTGATGCAGAAGCTTGTTGTCACTTGTCCAAAGGAATTTAGGCAAAGAGGTAAGTTCCATTATAAACCTGTAAAAAACACAAGAAATCACATTTGGCACAGAGATGAAGTAGAAGGTGGCATCACTACTTCAAATACAAAGATTTCCAGGATCTGTAGGTGAATTGTAAGAGTATGCCAGGACATTGTTGGTTACAGAGTTTACAGTTTTATTAACATCGAGTTCAGAATGAGAAAGATTACTTTGCACTAAACCCAAGTCTTATATTCGTAAACAAGTGAATTACTCTTCCTGCAATAGGCAGACAGTCCAAGTGTTCAACCACTGCTCTCTACAGACAGGAGTAAGATTTGGGAAAAATAAGCAAAATTTTCAGTGAGTAGAACTCAGCATATTCTTAAGCATATTCTCAGATATCCTTCTTATTATTAATAGTTTGTAGAAGTGTGAAGAAAGGTAGAGAAAGAGAACAGGAACAAAATAAAGCAAGACTTTTTGAAATACATTTTGAAAAAGCTGTGCTTTTATTGCTTGAGTACAACATCAGTCTAGTTTCTGGTTAAGCTATTACAAAACCAGGAATAACCTGAGTCCTGAGTCTATCCAACCAGAATGCACAGAATTTGTGGAAATTCCTGAAAAGAATTATTTTCATCCTGCCTCAAAGTATATGTTGTCAGCTATTGTTGAGAAAATCAAATCAGATTATGACTCTTTGCATAGTGATACTCCTAGCACAATGTTAGTAGAGATTTCTGTCTTTAGAGGATAAATTTTTCCAGCCTGAATGTAGAATAATATATTTGTCATTGTAGATGCAACTTCTGCAACATGAGCCACAATGTGAGAACTCAGTATGCAGCAAGGAGAAGACAGGCTTGAGTTATTTGTCATTCTAAGCCTCTCTGGGTTTCTAATAAAGATATTGCCATCTCCAGCTCCCAGCTGGAGGTCATGGAAAACCCCTCATTTACACCATCAAGAGCTGGATCAGGTCCATTAGGCAGAGAAAATTAAAGAGAACAGCAACAAGCCCTGAAGAGGCCTTAGCCTAATAAATACTGAGATAGAAGGGCTGAAGATCTAGTCTAATCTTTCTCACTCTCTGACAGCAGAATTGATTTGTTACTCACTGACTCATGACTTAAATTGAAGTGGTATAAAGTGCTCAGGAGAGTTGCACTGATTTAACTAAATCAGTTTCTAAATCAGTGTAGTTAATTCAGTATAATTTATTCCTTGTGGGCAAGGTCTAAGACACTACCCTAAAAATATTAAAATACATGGTCAGACATTCAGTATGTATAAACATCAGAAGGAGGAAGGCCTAAACCAGACAACCAAGGCAAAGAGTGGGATAACACATGCCCTCAAGCATCCCTTAAACTCAATATGACAATAAAGTTTGTTTGTTTCTAAATTACTTGTTAACTTAATACGTGATCAGACAAAAAAATCCCCCAAACCTACATGTGCAAAAGTGCCAAAGTCTCAAAGTGCCACCCTGGCAGCTGTGGGAGCACAGAATTTGACTCTTGCATGGAAGGGTCACTTCTGTGAAAAGCTGTGAGAAGGATGTACTGTGATTACACAGCAGACGGGACAGTGACCGTCAGCCTTGCTCTAAACGTGCTGGGAAAATCCCTGTTTTCCAATCACGTGGCGAATGCACCATCTAGTGTCACATCTCAGCATCACACAGTGTCCCGT
The DNA here is from genome assembly GCF_028769735.1 of Zonotrichia leucophrys gambelii. NCBI lineage: Eukaryota > Metazoa > Chordata > Aves > Passeriformes > Passerellidae > Zonotrichia > Zonotrichia leucophrys. Next base: position 18,172,389 of record NC_088176.1, read on the forward strand.
GAGCAAGCGAAGCAGGACATCCCCATCTCTGCCCCGTGAGCAAGCGAAGCAGGACATCCCCATCTCTGCTGCTGACCGTTCATTGCATGGTCTCAGGCTCTGAGCACCCTGTCAGGCAGGAATCGTTTCTCTCCAGAGTGGCTCATTCTCTCTGCCAGTCTCTGCTCAAACAGCAGCTTGGGTGCCTCCTCAGCTACTGGGTTTGATAGGGTCTGGTCAGAGTTATGTCAGGTAGGGAGTAATTTAAATCTACAGTGTTGGCATTTTGCAGTGTTGGCTGAAGATGTGCTGCTGGTACTCAGAGTGGAGAGTGGGGATTCTCTGCAACATCATTAGAAGAAAAAGGGTGAATCTTTTTCTGCAGCCTTCAAATAGCATGAGAAAGCTCTTCCATCTGCATCCACAAGATTTCAGCTTCTGTCACTAAGCCAAGCTCATCAGCAGAGGGATAACAGTGAGCAAACATGACTGTACTGCTTTCAAACTGTGCTGCTACCTCTGCAAAGGGACGTGCTGCATCCCATGGGTTTTCCGACCTGCCCTCGTTCAGGGGTCTCCATTCCAAAGTGCAGATTCATCCAGGGCAGTACTGGAACAAGTCCTGCCTCCTGCACATGTGAGGGGTGGTAGGGAGTTCTCTGGTAGCTGCTGCCCTTACCACAGAGAACTGAAATACTGCCACAGGGCACTTGCTGGATTGTCAGAGAGGGTCAGCAGGAGTGTGACTGCACTGTGGCACCTGGCAGTGCAGAAGGTGGCTGTGTAATAGTCAATGCATACCTCATATCTTGAAACCACCATCAGAGATCTCAGAGCTGCTGAAATACAGCAGCAGCACCCCCAACACTCATAGCAGACAGCAGAAATTAGCTAGGGAAAAAAAAGTGTAAATAGGCCAGAATACAAATCTGAAAAATCTGAAATACCCTTCAATTTGGATGTAAGTTTGAACCTCTACATGTTTTTTATCAGGTTATAATCTAAAGCCAAAATTTCAGCCACAGTCAAGATGTTTAGAGTTTTTTTTAATAAAACCTCCCTTAAGTTTTCAGGAACTTCAGACTTGAGCCTGAATGAGAATTCTACACCAAACCACAAACCCAGTACTTGAGCTCTTCTTTAATTATAAAATTTGGTTTCAATGCAAATCTCACACTTTTGCCAACAGTCTTCATAGTCAAAGAAAATTAGTTAAGAACTTGGAAATGGACTCATAATGAGAAATAGAGAAGGTATGCTACAATGCCTGCCATTTTAATTTGACAGGCTGAAGTATGTGAATCACTCACATTCTTCCCAGTGAGTGAAGAAGAGAGAAAATTCCCATAACAGAGAATGACTGTTCCCCATGACTTCACCCAACTGATTACTCTTGTCTTAATGCCATTGATCTCCACATTTTGACTGCCTTCTTTAATGAGTAATCAATCTGCTGTGCCTCCATTTCTTATAGATTCACTAGCTGTTGTACATATGACTTCGTTCACTCTTCTCCTACTACATAGCAGTTTACAGAACAGTACCACAGGCTTCATTGTGAAGGTCAGATCTTCAGCTCTGCATCCTGTAGGCAATGATATGCTTGCCCCAAACTGCCAGAGCTGGGAGGGCCATTGCTTCCCAGGATCCCCCCATACAACATGATCTTGCTGTTCCCACTCAGGTTCTGCATGAGCAGTTCCTATCCCTCTGGAATTACCCACAGACATCTCTGAGAGGCTGAAATAAAATGAATATTTATAGTGCTTTAGTAGCACATTAGACTCAGATCACCTGTTATGGGTACTCTCCATATTCTATCTGTCACAGATGGGAATTCTTCATATGGATGAGTTTAGGGACTTGCTGTTTAATGGACTCTTCATCCCCCAGACAGTATCTGATACACATATACCATGTCCCTGAGTGATGGATTTTGCATCTTGATTTCTGAGAAGTGTGACAGATCTGTCAAAGAACAAGGACCCATGGGCAGGCAACTCCCTATGGATTATGCAATTCTGAATGTTCCATCAAAAAGCACATTAAATAGATGATGCTCACAGCAAATGCTCCCAGCCTGCTTGCCTCCAAAGCAGCACACAAATTGCTACTTAACTTTTGGTTTCCTGAGTGTTCTTCCAAGCTGGAACTCCAAAGATAGCCTTCTCCTAGTCTCTCCCCCTTTCCTAGCATTTGTATAGCATCCCATTAACTAATTAGGGCTACAACTTCTACCTTCCTGAAATGTGTTTACATAGCTCCTGTACTTCATAAGAAAAACATGTTACCAGAGAGGAAAATAAAGGAATTTTCAGATCCCTGGTTTTCTACTGCATGGCCTTCAGATGTCACTGCAAGCTCTCCTAAGGAATGTCTGGAAATTCCCAAATGTAGAAGCACTGAGTTGAGCAAGGACTCCCCTGAATTCTATTTTCAGAGGATTTGACCCGATTCTCCTTGCCACAATGACCACACTGAACTGTGGCATCATTTGGAGCTTCTTAGTGGCCCTAAAGGCACTAAGAATACTGCTCAGTATTATGATCAACTATGCAAGTGGGAAGGAAACAAATTAATCACATTTGCAAGAGGGGAACGGTTTCATACAGAAATTATTTAGCTAGTTCTGCTCTTCACAATCAAAACCACAAGCAGGTAATAAAAAGCATTTCTTCAAAATTAATTTGATTTTCAAAATTGTCAATAACTACTTCACTTTCACCTTTACTTCCATTTTAACTGTAGATTAATTTGCATATATTTATATCACTTTCAGAGCAATTATCCTAGCTGGGAAAAAAATGGCACAGAAGATACTCTTAAAAAATAATTGAAAGTATTTCATCCTGGACACCATTACCCCACTGTCTTCCCAACCATTTCTGTATCTACTCCAGACTTTCTCCAGAGCAGGGGTTAATGTAAACAGTACAGTTCTGCATTTCCCATGTCAACAAAACAGAAAGCAAAAAAGAAACAGAAATATTAAATACCGGGGCCATCATTTCCTTCACCTTTTAACTTACTCCTTTCTGCTCCAAAGTGTGATGGCATTTTCCCTGAAGCACATAACCTGTGACTGTGCCACTGCCAAAACTGCCTTTGATTTCAATAGGAGGTCTGTCAGCCTGAGGAATCCATGATCAGACGTGCAGTGTCATGCACAATAAACTACAGATAATAAAGGAATTGAGCTGATGCAGACAGAGTGGTTCTGTCTGCAGCATTTATTATTTTCTGTTGTTATAAGGAACTGAGGATTCTTTACACATGAAGGAAATTTCAAGGGAATACAAAATAGAAAAGTGAGAAAATCTATTCTTGGGTTTTATACAATTGCTTTTCTTCTATACCAGGTTTTCTTCTCCATTTATTTAAGCTGTGAACTGCAAAGCAGAAAAATAAAAACTAAAACTGAAGGAAACTGGCAGGGAATCAAATAAAAGAATGGAGAATTCTTGCTTTAAAAGATAATCCCAGAACCCATGAAATAAATCCTGAAACTAAACCCTGTTTCCTAAATTCAGTCACAAGCTGAGAAGTCCTTTAAAAGCATGAAAAGTCTAAACAAGTAATTTCTTTTAGCTCACTGCTACTGCAAGACAGAGTTTATGTGCTTCAGCTTGTATGCAAGTCAGGTGTCTTTCTGAGCACAAAATGATTTCTTTGCACCTTCACTGCTGAAAATCCCACACACATGAGGAAAATTGTACAAAAACACTTGGGAGATACAGCTATGTGTTGCCATTCCCTGCCTTTCTGGGATGAAGAAAGCCATCTGGAGGTTTGGTTTGTTACCCCTCAGACAGATATTATACCCCTAGAAGAGTATGCAAAGATCTTGGATTATCTTGGAAAGAATTTCTCTGGATTTTAAAAAAAACTACTCATATGACACTCATTTCTGAGTCTCAGGTTTAGCAACCTCTCCATCTTTGAGATGGACATAAGACAATACACCCCGAATTTTTGAGCTTTGATTATGCTCTTTCCTCTTCCTATTGTTACTGGTCACAAGTTTGGATCCCAGCAGCGATCCTGCAGAGAAGCAAGAAGGTGACAGATCCAGCGGTCCCTTTCCTGCCAGTGAGCCATGTCACATCCATGCATTAAGAACAGCCCAATTAGCACTGATGAGGTAAATAAGAGAACAATAATTAAACCTGTGGAGACTGGTATTTTAACCTTTTTGTTTTTGCAGTCCAGGGCTAAAGTTAGGGCATATTTTGAGTACCTCTCCTCTCAGTTCCTCACAGCTCTTGATGTACTGCTCATCTAACAAATCCCCTGTTCTGCTGGCATGATTCAGTCACACTTGCCTGATGTGCTTACCTGAGCTAGGCATCTAGCAAGAAATACAAGGAAATACAACTATGCATCAAGGAGGAATTTGCTGACTGCAGAGATGAACAGAATCTGGAAGAATGGAATACAGTCGGGACTGAACTAGCCTGATGCATGGAAATGGTCTTCCCTTGGCATTCCAGGCCACCCCAGCTTTCTTTCTTCACGCTTCTCTGTACAGCAGCTGCAAAACTCTAACCTGACAAATACCCAAAAATGAGCAGAAATAGGGAAGCTCACTGCCTAGATTGTTCTGGAATGATGAGAAGGAAGCTCGGGGTGTGGAGTTTGGTGTCTAGTTTGAGCTTTTAGAAACTGGGCCCTTATGGAGTGAATTTCATTGTGAATTAGAGACCTTCAAGTTTATGGGGTGCTCATGACTTTGTTATTGTATCATCCCGATACCTTCAGGGAGCAGCTCTCCTGTTCTTACTATTTTAAGGCTGTGTGGTCTTCAAATTTTCTTCCATCATCTGAAATCCCCAGTAGATGCAATGTAAGCTGACAGCTTTTGATGAACCATCATTATATCTTGGCTGGATACCCAGCCTAGTGAATCATGAAACTGCCCAATCTTTTTATTATGAACAATCTCTCAAACTTCTGTGGGAATAATGAAGAAGACAGAGCTAAAATCCCTGATTGGAAATTAACAAATACCTCAAGCTCCACATTTGCTTTCAACAAGTCTTGTGACATACAGGAACCATTGGGAAGTGGAACCTAAAAGAAAAGCTTTCAAGTTCGTTCTTATTTTCTCTGAGAATAGGGAAGTTGAAGTGGCCTCTCCCCTGATGCATGGTAGCTGCCACACAGACATGCAGACCTCCCTCTCCAAAGCAGATGAACATTACATCATGTCTCTAAGACCACCACAAGGATGCAATTTCCAGTCTTTACCTGATGTCAGGTACAAAATGCCTGGGATTGAGCATCATATTTGGTTTGATGAGAAAATAACTGAGATTTGAACAAGTCCCAGCAGATGCACATAGTCTCACCCCACTGGCTCTCAAATGGCAGCCCAGCACCAAACTTCCCTATGGTTTTTGGGATTTCCACACTGAACCCCTAACTCTACTTCCACTCTCTTCCATGGCCAGAAATGTGGTAGGTAGGAAAGGAATGGGCTATCCCACACAGCTGGAAAGCCTGGTTAATACTCCCTTGTTGGGATGAGTGATGCAACAGTCTCTGCACAGTTCCACATGAAGCCTCCTTGGATTCAGCTGGAGGTTTTGAATCTGGCAGAACATGAACAACAGGGCTACTGAGGTCTCTGCTCCATCTCTTCCAGTGCTCAACCACAAGAAAGGCAATGCAGACACTGGGAGAACTCTTCATACTTCAAACTGGACAATGAGCAACAGTAATAACGTGCTGCATCCATTGGAAAGGATGAAGTACATTTATTTTCTACAATCCTGGTGGTTCAAACAGACTGGGTCTAGGAATTTGGCCTCATGATGCATAAAATGTCAATATTCCTTTCCAGTTGGGTTGGTCCCAAAGACAGAATGAATGCCTCTGTCTGGCACTGTGTCTGATCTAATGAATCCTGTTGGATGGTACTGGGCTGTACAAGTCACTCATAAATCAGACAATCCACCTGTGCATAAAGAGGAGATGACTACAGCTCCACAGTCTACTGGCTTTCAAAGACTTTATTTTTGTGTGAAGGGCTGACTCTTCACTGGCTTACAGCTGTTCTATTTACTGAAGCAGTGCATTTATCCACCACTTCACTCTTGTGGTTTCAAGGCCTAAGACCTAAAAAACAGGGTTTCTGTAGGATAAAGGAAAAAACTGGGTTTCTATAGAAAAAAAGGGAGCTTATTTTGATTTTTCATCCAGGACTGAGGAATATCAAACTGTGAATGTTATGAATACATAATTTCAACTCCTTATACAGCTGCAAATGCCATACACTGTATGGATAGATTTCAGTTCAGAGCTCACAGTATCTCATATCCAGGTCTGAATTGTGCTGGTGGTCACCTCAGGACTTGGTCTGGTTTTGCACCGGCTGCTCTGGCACTGTTCACTGTCCAGCAATTGACATAATGCTCTGAAACATCACAGGAAGTTCGAATTTTACAGGGACATCCAAAAAGAACAGAAAGCAAATGTTATTCCATGAGAGGGGGAACAAAGAAGGCAACCATTCATCTGTCACACAGTCTAGGAAAGTTACTTGTCACACAGATGTGTGTGCCTGCTTTGAGCAAAATCCTTGATTCACATAAACAGCAGCCCTGACCACAGTAATCTGTGCTTACACATTTGTTCTGACATAGATCTGTGCATTGGCTCCTTCACCCAGGCATCCATGCAGACAAAACCACCATTCCCTGTATGCAGCCACAGAAAATGGAGAAACAACAGCCAACCAAACAACATGATCCAAACACAAACAGCATGAATGAAACACAAACAGGCTGAACCAAACACAAACACACTGAACCAAAATGTGTAACTTGTGAAAACCGTCATAAATATTTGTCTTCCATCTTCATAGAATTCACATTGATGTCTCTTTTTCAGAAATTCTTTAAAGTTACATTATCTGGTTTAATTTAAAGATATATTAAGATATGCTCCTATTTAAGAGTCCTACTATTGATTTTTGCAGCTTTAAAAAAATGTAATATCTGTTCAAATGTTTCTTTCTGACAGAAAAGCATATACATGTGGTATGTAAGCACATACATAAAGATGGAAACATATATACACACATACATGTCTTCACAGCTGAACATAGAGCCATACATACACCTATTTAAGCCATACATACACCTCATTATTTTTTGTGATTTTTCATGTTCATATTTGTATTTTAGAAGAAATCTTTTTAAACAAAGATCAGTTACTTCCACATGGCTGGTGCTGAAGATTTCTTCAACAGTACTAAGTGGCATTAACTTACATTAATCTTACTTACATTGGTGCCAAACTTACTACACATGATGTCAACTCCAATAAGAGCAAGTGACAGAGCTGAAGGACACTATGCAAGGTGAAATTGTGGGAGGCAACATAAATAAGTTAGTTTTTGCTACAATGAAACCTTTTAATTGAAAGTCATTTTGCAAATTAAAGTCTTACCTAAAACAGTTTGTTTTCCAACAAAATATTTTGCTCTTTGACCTGGTGTTTATCAATAGCAATTACAGGTAACGTAAGACTGCTGCAGGAAAATTATATTAACAGAATCACAGCATTACAGACATGGAAATATCCATCTGTAAATACCAGGATTTAGCCAACTAATTTCTTTTGCAAAATC